>NW_023416289.1:43944291-44631019 GCF_014176215.1 Rousettus aegyptiacus | reverse complement strand
AACTCGGAAAAGAGAACACTACTGCCTTCCTGGGAGGCGGATGCATCGGGGAGGCTCACTGGAGAAAGTGTCACGTGAGCAAAGTGCTGAAGGAAATTGGCCATAATCAAGAGCAAGGGCACGGGGGTCAAGTAAACGTGGGATCCAACCTCAGCTCTAGAACTTCCCGACTGTGCGTCTTGGGCAAATGACCTCCCGCCTCTGGGCCTCAGCTTATAAAATACATCATCTCTAGCACCTCTCTGGCTTGTTGTAAGAATTACCTTAAAGGTGAAACTATGGGTAAGTACTGTCCTGGAGTCATAACTCTACAGACGGGTGATGCTACTGTGTGACTTAAAAGGTCTGAGCAGGTGAGATTTGGGAGCAACCCCTGTCTGACAGGACTTTCTGTGATGATGAATCTATTCTATATCTGCTCTGCTCAATATGGTTGCCACCAGCCAAGTGCAGCTATTAAGCATTTGAACTACGGCTAGTGTGACCATGGAACTATTTTTAATCTAAATGAATGGAATGAAGGGGAATTTGAATGGCCACAGTTGGTGGTGACCAGTTGGGCAACATAGTTCTGAAAGGATTTCCAGGCAGCGGCACCAGCTTGAGAAGAGGCCCAGAGGCAGGAAAAGAAACGGCCCACAGGATCCATATTTGTTTCACGTGGCCGCTTAACAAGTTACTGTAAACCGAGTGTCTTAAAACAACACCGGTGCACTCAAGTGAGTTTTGGAGATCAGAAATCTGATATCGAGGTCTTGACGGGCCTTCGTTCCTTCTGGGGGCTTCAGAGAGAATCTGTTTGCTGGCCTTTTTCAGAGGCTGCCGTATTCCGTGGCTCGTGGCCCCCTTTCTGATGTCACTTTGACATCTGCTTCCATTGTCACACTCCCTGCTAGTAACTCTGATCGTCCTGTCTCCCCCTTAGACGGACCCTCGTGATGACACTGGGCCCACCTGGATAGTCCTGGATCGTGTTCCCATCCCAAGATCCTTAACGTAATCACAGCTGCAAAGTCCCTTTTGCCATGTGAGGTCACATGTTGACAGGTTCAGGGGGTTAAGTTTTGAGCATCTTTGGGGGGCATTGTTCTGTCTGATACAGGGTCTGAGTGCGTGTCCAGCGGTGGAGAGAGGTCTAGAGTCCCAAGCTATGGAGATTGGCCATGGCCTTCCCCTCAAAATCAGTCCGTTCCCTGGCTCCCTCTCCCCACCTCTGCTGCTATTACCCTCATCCAAGTCGCCATCACCCCTCGCACTATCCATTACCCTGGCATCGTCTCCCTTCCCTCCCCCCTCCCCCACAGTTCAGTCTCCACCAACAAGCGGAGTTATCCTATTAAAATCTAAGTCACACCAGGACGCTTCTCTGCTCTGAATGAGAACACATGGTTTAGAAAAAAAAAAAATTACAGACTGTTCAGTTAAATATGAACTTTTAATCAACAACTAATAATTTTTTAACGTTTAAGTATGTCTAAACTGTTGCCAGAGACACACTCATGCTAAAAAATATATATATATTTGTTGTTGATCTGAAATCCGAATTGGATTGGGTGTCTCTGTATTTTCATCTGGTGACACTAGCTCTAGACACCTCCCATGGAGTCCTAATTATGGGGGAGGGGAGAGAGAGGGAGAGGATACCAGAGCATTAGAATGTCAGCTTCATTGGGACAGGAAGCTCTTGTCAGTTCGGATCACCACTACATCCCACAGCCTAGTCTTGCACAAAGCAGGCACGTAATAAATGTTTGTCACATGAATAAAGGAATAAATGACTCTATCATTGAGCTCCTGGATCTACCTGTGCCTGAAGCCCCGTTTTGTGAAATGCAATAGGATGATTAAAAACTAATTTCTTTCCAGCTTCTCCATCTCAGAGACCTGGTCATGGCTGCTGGAACTCCTACGGATCTCACTTTCATCGTCGCTTCCCGGGTCCTTCAGGACCCTGTCCCACGCAGCTGACAGCGATGTGGAATGGTGAGCCCTCCCGAAATACAGGATGAGCATGGGATTGAGGCAGCTGTGAGCCAGCGCAGGTCCCACGACAAAGGGTTCAGCCAGCAGGGCCCAGGTCCAAAGAGTAGAAGATCGGTCACCCATGGTGATCACCAGTGCCAGCACGTGGTAGGGAGCCCAGCAGATCAAAAAACACACCGCAGCAGCCATGCCCTGGGGCCAGCGGTGTCGGCCTTCAATGCACCAGAGCGCACCGTGGCAGCTGGCCATGACCACCAGCGGCACCAGGAAGCCAAAAAGAAACTGGATGGCAGTCGCAGCTACCGTCCAGCTGTTGTAGTCCAACACACAATCCAGCTGGGATAGGTAGGTCTCCAGGAAAACCTGATAATACACGTCCAAGGGCATAGCCAGCAGGTAGCCCAAGATCCAGGCTGCCAAACAGAATATCCGCACCCAATTAGACCGCCGATTATAGGTCCACCAGTTGGACTTCAGGGTCAGCAGGAAGATGTCCACACTGAGAACAGTCAGGAGTAGGACCTTGGTGTACATGGACAGAAAGACGATGAAGGGCAGGGCCCGACAGCCCGTCACCCCATATGGCCAGTGGCCCCACAGGGCGATGCGCAGCACCATGGTGGGGAGACTCAGACAGCAGAACATGTCTGGCAGAGCCATGTTGTAGAACCAGCTGATATTCTGCTTGAACCCTAACTTGGTCACCCAGGAAATCATGACATTGCCCAACATGCCAACCAGGAAGATCACAACTAACAACGTGAGTAAGGCCCAGCGGACAGCTTCGGTGGGGATGCAGTCGCCACCTGCGCAGTTCACAGGGAGGTCCAGAGTCTCGCTATACTGCTTGTCCTCATGGTTGAGAGAAGTGTCCTCCATCTCGTCCCCAGACACCTGGACAGGAGACAAAGGCCATGAAACCTCAGGTGAAGTCTCCAAGGCCCTCAGAATCCTCCAGGGTGGAAACCAAAGCCCATCGGCATCTCAGACACTGAGACGCGACAACGTGAGAACCTCGGCACCTTCAGATACTGGCATTTTAGAACGGCACGATGCGAGAACTAGCTCGTTCGCATCTTGGAATTCTAGAATCGTCCAGCCTAGAATCCCAGCATGTTAGAATATCGGACTTCTAGAAAGCGCGTGTCAGAACACTGGCTCGTGAGCATCTGGAATTCCAGAATGTTGCCATGTTAGAACGCGCTCAAGATCAAATCTCTTGGAATTCCAAAATAGTAAACTCTTGGAACCCTAACCAATTATTACACGTGGCACCATGTCTGATTGAACTTTCAATGCTGATAATGATGTTTTATATCCATGCGGTGCTCTCCAGTAGCCGTCAGCTGGAAGTGGCTACAGAGCATCTGAAACTGGGCCATGGCAATTGAGAAACTAAATTTTCCGTTTGACTTCGTTTTAATTCATTGACATAGCTACACCAGGCTAGCGGCTACCTGATTGGACCATGAAGTTCTAGAGCACTGAAACGTGAAAACGCTCTGCTATCATCGGCCTGGAATTCTAGAATTTAAAACATTAGAATCTGATTATCCATCAAGAGGGGGAAGGTTCCTATGGACTCACAGCAAAAGTATTTGACTGGGTTCTTCTTCAGCTGCAATTTTGAAGCTTGGTACAATGAAAAATGTGACTCTGGAGCAATTTTGTCAGCTTCGTGTTTTTTTTTTTTTTTAAACACGAACAGGGTCATTGAAACGCAGGCAGACAGCAAAGTACACGCCTCACTCAGGGGCACTCGCTAGGTTCCACAATCAACCTGAACTTGACTGCGTGACCGGCCACCAGACTGAGAAACAGAACATTTCTAGAATCCTCTCAGAGCAATTTTTAAAAGAAATGGTAATGTTAGGAAAGCAGGAAAAAGAATATGTTGAATTCTCTACAAGTCATTCATTCATTCATTCATTCATTCAACACAGCCCCCTAGTGCCTGCTCTGTTCCAGGCACTTGACACACATAGGGCAGTGGTCCCCAACCTTTGTGGCACCAGGGGCCGGTGCTCCCATGAGAATCTAATGTCTGAGGATCTGAGGCGGAGCTGAGGTGGTGATGCTGGCGCTGGGGAGCAGCTGCAGATATAATGAAGCTTTGCTCACCTGCTGCTCACCTCCTGCGGTGCGGCCGGATTCCTGACACGGACCAGTACCAGTCCGTGTCCTAGGGGTTGGGGACCCCTGCCATAGGGGTCAAGACTGGAGGAGTCAGAACAGATTAAATAAGTAAAACACCCAGTATTTCTGAGGCTGACAAGTGCTATGGCAAAAGGAAAAAATATTACACGGGAAACTTTCAACTCTCTCTTTTGGAAATGTAAAGGAGTGGTCATGGAGGGCTTCTCTGAGGAGGTGATGTTTGAGCAAAGCCACAA
This sequence comes from Rousettus aegyptiacus, assembly GCF_014176215.1. Taxonomy (NCBI): domain Eukaryota; kingdom Metazoa; phylum Chordata; class Mammalia; order Chiroptera; family Pteropodidae; genus Rousettus; species Rousettus aegyptiacus. The sequence goes on along the minus strand of NW_023416289.1, from coordinate 44,626,643 downwards.
AGGAGACAAGGGAGAGTCCTGTGTGGGGGTCTGGGAGAAGTGAGCTCCAGGCAGACTGAACGGCCAGTGCAAAGGCCCCGAGGTGGGAACATGCTGGTCACGGTCAAGGAACATGGAGAACGCCAGCGTGACTGGAGCGGGGTAGACAAAGGAGCTTAGGGGGAATTAGGAACAGAGAAACATCAGGGGTCACGTGAGGGCATTCTAAGGACTTTACCTTTTATTCCACATGAGACGGGAAGTATGAGAGGGCGCTGAGCGGAGAAGCAACATAGTCTATCACAGCAATAACTATTATCCTTGGTATCATTGATATTATTATTAGAGGCCACCACTTAGCATCTCATGCTATGTGCCGGGCATGGCTTAAAGCACTTTAAATGTTGTACTGTTTAATCCTTATAACAATGCTCTGACTTTAATATCACTGTAATACCCATTCTGCAGAGGAGACAGAGAGAAGTTAAGTAAATTAGGTGAGGTAACTCGGCTATGCAAGTAACAGCTTGTGGCATGAGCTCACATGGCCTTTTCCTCTCATGAGCACAGAGAAAAGATGCTAACCCCAGCACTCGGTGGCTTCCACCAGGGACCTTGCAAATGGCACACAAAGTTTGGCCGTTGCAGCATCGCCAGAGACTGGGCATGACTGAAGTGTCCAGCTAGAGGGGACTGGCTGAATTAATGAGGGCACATCCAGGCAACAGAATACCATGCAGCTATCAAAAAGAACGAGGCATCTCAACAATCAAAAAACAAATGATCCAATTTAAAAATGGGCCGAGGAGCTCAACAGACACTTCTCCTAAGAAAACGTACAAATGGCCAACGGACCCATGAGAAGATGCTCACCCTGGCTGACTATTGAGGAACTGCAAATCGAAACCACCACCTCGCACCTGTTAGAATGGCTGTCATCAACAGGACAAATAATAAGTGTGGGAGAGGATGTGGGGGAAAAGGAACCCTCCTACACTGTTGGTGGGAAATCGTTACAGCCATTATGGAAAACAGTATGGCGGTTCCTCAGGAAACCAGGGGTGGAATTACCATATGACCCAGCAATCCTACTTTGGGGCATTTACCCAAAAGAAAACTTGAAAACATTTATCCCCAAAGATATATGCACCCTGATGTTCACAGCAGCATTACTCACGGTGGCCGAGACATGGAAGCAACCAAAGTGTCCATCGATGGATGCCTGGACAAGGAAGCTGCGGCACATGTATACAATGGAACGTGACTCAACCGTAAGAAAAGAGGAAACACTGCCATTGCGACAACATGGACGGATCTTGAGATTATCATGCTAAGCGAAATAAGGCAGACGGAAAAAGTTGAAAACCACACGATTCCACTCATAAGTGGAATATAAAACTAAAAGTACCAAACGGACATGACAGAGACTCACGGACATGGACACTGGACTGGTGGTTAGCGGAGGGGAGACAATGAGGGGGAGGTAGATGGGGGGAAAAGGGGTCAAATACTTGGTGGCAGAAGGAAATTTAACTCTGGGTAGTGAACACACAATGCAATGTACAGATGACGTGTTTGAATCATACACTGAAACCTATTTGACTTGACTAACCATTGTCACTTCAATAATTTTAATTAAAAAAAAAAAAGAACGAGGAAGTTTATGCACTGACATGGAAGGGCTCCAAGATCCAGGTGAAATAGAAAAAGCAAGGACCTGAAAGTAAGTAAAATTACCAACAAAAGAAGAATCTCTCTCTCTCCACCCCACCCACCCCCCTGGCCCGCTTCCCTCTCTCTGTCTCTGTCTCTCCCTCACCTCCCATCTTTCCTTCCTCTCTCCACCCTTCCTCTCTCTCCCTCCCTCTCTCTATCACTATTGTTCCATCCATCCCTGCGTTTGCAGTCCAGCGGTCCAGCTCCGGAAGCGGACAGAGCACTTATAACAGCAGCTGCCCGGGGGAGGGGAAGCCGGGGGCTGGAGCAGGCACCGGGAGAAAACTTGTCACCATGTGTGTTTTGTTCTTCTTGAGTCCTATGTATAGAACCATACCAGCGAGTGCACAGCCCGCTCTGCCCCTCCCCTGCAAAAAGGAAAAAAAAGGGGTATTATGTAAAATACCCAAAGGGTTCGTGGCTCTAGAACTCCAGGAGTCTAGGAAGAGCTTCAGAAATTTCCTTCATGTCACCAATATTTACTGGTTCCTGACATCTGTCCTCCGAGAGGTGACGGTCTGTCTGCAAAGGACAGGAACTAATCCCAGACGATGAGAGCCGGAGTGTTCAGTGACAGGCCAGCTGGTGTGGGCAGGAGGAGGTCCCTGGAGACCAGCCTATGGAACTTTCCGGCTCTGACGGGAACCCTCTTGGGTGGCGTCTGGGACGGTACCCGCCAGCCACCTGGGGCCAGGACACGCGTGTAATGCGGCCGCTGAGCCTGAGGAACTGCACATTTAATTTTGTGTCATCTCAATTAAACTTCAACCACCACATGTGTCTAGTAGCTACTGTCTCAGAGAGTCTGGGGTGGGCAGGGGGTGCTGAGGGATCCCCGAATGCCAGGCACCGTTCTAAGCACTGTCCAGGTGTGCTCGTTCATTAAATAAGTAATTAATGACACTATCTACAGTGGCAATGACCTGAAGGGCAGGGTGCTCTTATGGTCCCCATCTTAAGTGCCCTGTATGTTGGGTGGAGAAAGGGCTTCTGTTGCAGAAGCAAAGACAGGAATCGTGAGGTGGAGCGACAGTGGTGGCTTGCCCTGGGGTGGTGGCAGCGAGGGGACGCGAATGGCCCGGAGAACAGGGGGAAGGAGAAGGCGCGGTGCCACCGACGAGCACAGCGACCGGAACGGCCAGCTCTGCTCTCAGCCCCTTTGCACGCGTCGTCTCAGCCAACGCGCAGAGCGGCCCTGTGCGGGTTGCTGCTGTCGGGTCGCCTGTGTCACAGGTGAGAAAAGCGAGGTGGCAGAGAGCGGGAGAGACCTGTCCAAGGCCTGGCGGGAAGGGCGAGGGGACGGGGGGCCTGCATCCCCGGCTGGAGGAGGAGGAGGAGGAGGCAGAGGCTGCTGCGCACCCCGGGAAATGAAAGACACGTGGCCAAGGCGAGGAGGATGGCCACCCACAGATGCCGCATTAGGGAAGTCACGCTTTGCCCTGGGGTCATGGGCAGCCGTGTGAGGTGTCTGAGCTGCACAGCGCCCGGGTTAGCGGTTACATTTAGAAAAAGCCCTCTGGCTGCTGCGAGGAGGTGCAACTAGGCTAGAGGCAGGGGGACCAGAGAGGAGGCCGGAGTGGGGATCCAGGGCAGTGAAGTCGGGGCTCGGGTTGGGGGTGACGGTGGAGAAGGGGAACAGACGTGAGAAGGCTCAGAGCACGCAGAAGAGGCAGGACTTGGCCTCAGTCTGCAGCTGGTGCAAGGTGAGCTCTGCCCCGCCCCGCCCCCTTCCCTCTCTGGGCTTCAGTCTCCCCACCCTTCCATCAGGGAAAGTCCTGCCAAGTGTCCCCTCACCCCCGCCTCCATCACCATCGCAGGGGAAATGACAGGCCCGCATTTCCATGGGAGCCAGGAGCGCACAGGAGGCAAAGTCCGCTTTCTTCCCTGGACGCCCGCCAACCCCAACTGCGTTGCGCACAGACGCGACCTCTGTGAGTTGCCGCCCCGGAACCCCAGGGAGCCCCGGCAGCTCCTGTCTGCAGAGACTCTGGACACAAGGGTGGGGGTCGGCGCCACGGATCATTGATTCTCCTACATGTGCATTATCTGTGACCCGAAACCCCTCAGTGTTAAGATACACAAACGCTTTATTTTAAAAACCACATGCACTCCCTCTACTGGGTATTTACCGCAAAGCCTTGAAAACCCATATCCAAAAAGATATCCGCGCACAGATGTTCATAGCAGCGTTATTCACGGTGGCCGTGACATGGAAGCAATCGAAGTGTCCTACGATAGATGATGATTGGCTAAAGAAGTTGTGGTACATATATGCAATGGAACATGACTCAGCCATAAGAAGAGATGACATACTGCCATTTGCAACGACATGGATGAACCTTGAGATGATCATGCCAAGCGAAATAAGCCGGACAGTAAATCTGAAACCATATGATATCACTTATATGTGGGATATAAACCTAAAAGAAACAAATGAACAGGACAAACAAACAGAGATTCAGAGGCATGGACTATAGACTTTGGTTACCAGAGGGGGGGGAGGGGAAGAGGTAGACGTGGTAAAGAGGGTCAAATATGTGGTGACAGAAAGAAATCTAACTATGGGAGGTGAACACACTGTAAATATATATATGGCTTACTGTTAAAGTATACAGCTGAAACTTACTGAATATCGTTCACCAATGTCACCATTAATAATAATAGTAATGTAATAATAATAATAAATTCAGTGGAAAACATTTAAATTCTAAAATACAAAAATAAAATAAAATAAAAACCACACGCGAGAGACAGGCCTCCGGATGCTTGAGGATGCAAAGAACTGCCTCTCAGTTTGGCGAAACAAAGAAAAAACAAAAAACATTTACTATAATCGTGCAGACGTGGGCGTAGACAGACAGACACTCTGCGCCGTAGATGGGAAGTGTGAGTTAGTACATTTGGCAATATCTGCTAAAAAAATAAATAAAGTGCTGATGCCTTGGATTTAGCATTTGCAGTTCTAGAAACCCAGACGTCAGTCCGAAGATGGAACTTTAAAGATAAAATATTAGAAACCACCTCAGTCTCCATCAACAGGGGGTGGAACCTCCCCCTGGAGTATCATACAGCTGATCAAAAGATAACGGCGACTGCTTTGAAATACACGGGGAGATCACAGTACTTTTCTCATAGGTTGTTTAAGACGGAATGAGTAAGTGTGAAGCACAAGGCACAGAGGCTTGCATGCATTAGGTGCTCAATAAATGCTGACTAATAACATATGATAGTCACAAAAAAAAAATCAAGGTGCAAGACGACGTGTGAAGCATGCTTCTGTTTGCAACGGCTGCGAGGAAGGATAGCTACGTGCCTTACGCCACACTCTGCTTTATCACCTTTCCCCGTATTATCTCATTTCATTTATCAACCCTCCAAAGGAGGGCTGGGCTGTAATAAAGAATAGAAAGCATTTATTAGAGCAAAAAGAGTTGCAGCCCCAGAAATGCCGATTTAGGAAGCAACCCAAACCGGCCTCAGGAAAGAGCAAAAAAAAAGGCAGGTTTCTAAAGGCAAAACCACGAGCAGAATTCTTCCCTGCAAAGGAACCTGGCTGGCCAGGTCCACAGGGCTGTTTGTTCCAACATGCAAACGAAGGAGTCAGAAACCACCAGCGGGAGGCCAGGTCGGAGGCAAGGTCCACAGGCGGACACTGCTGTGGCTCCAGGCTGTTTGCAGAGCAGCTTTGGGAAGTGCGGGTGGCTCTGAGGATCTGAGGACTGAGGAGAGACGTACACAGAGTCCACTTCCCCAGTGGCCTCTGGACCCTCATTTAATAGCCACACTACTCCATTGGATTTCATTAGCACTGTGAAATAGGTTCTGATGGTGTTGGATTAGAGTCCTCATCTGAAAGGAGAAGGAACCCCAGAAAAGACAAATCTCCTCAGCTATTCCACAGAGAGGTGGAATTTGAACTTCATTTTACTTCGACCCCTACGTCAAACTACTCCTTCCTTCCTTCCGTCCGTCCGTCCTTGAGCACCTGTGAGCTGTTTCTGGAAGGATCCACCAGGAACTGGTGCCCACAGTTGCCTCCAGGGGCAGTGACCAGGGCCCTGAAACCTTGGGGAGGGCAGGGAGAGTGGCTTCTCGCTGAATACCCTTTGGTATTTGGGACCATTTCTTAGAAAGAAAAAGAAGCCAAATTAAGGGCAAACCTTATTCTGAAGTCCTGTTGAGCCGAGCCAGGTCTCAGTGTGCGGCGGGTCTCAGAGTGGGGCGAGGGCAACAGAGCAACGCCAGACCCCTCCCCAGTGCAGCCAGCCCATCCTCCCAGCTCCCCCTCCCCCCTGGATGAAGAGGAGACCTTGCAGTCACAGTGGGCAGGTGCTACCCCTCAGCCCTGACTCGCTCAGATGGGTGAGGGGGCCACAGGTCCCCAGGTAGCCTGGACACGCCCTCCCTATGACACTCACGGAGCCCAGGGAACTGCCTGGTTCTGCCACCAACCACCGCAAGACTGGAACAATCACCGCTCCTGCCTCAGTTTCCCCGTCTCCAGTTCAAAACCCCTACAGTGCCGGTGAGTAACCTGGCCATTCTCCCAAAACGGCTCTTCCTCTTCCGGCCTCCCTGCTTTCCCTCAGGCCACCCCTCTGCCCAGAAGGCCTTTCCCCACCAGAGGAAGTAAGTCCTTCTGTTTGACCCGTTTGCATTTCTTGCCCTCAGGAACTTTCAGGGCCCAGCCCAGGACTTTGCAGTGGCACCTCAACAACCTCTTGCCACACTTGCTCCCTACCTGCATCCCAGCCCAGGACGGGGACAACCCAAGACGAGGGCGAGGGGAGAAGGGAGGTGATGGAGGAAAACGGGCAGGAGAAAAGAGAGGGAAGAGGAGAGATGGGGAGAGAGCCGGGAGCCCAGAGACGAGAGGGCGGGGGTGGAGGGCTCCTGCACCCCACCCTTCCATACTCACCATGTTTAGGTCTCAGAGTCCCAGCTGATCAAAGGTCTCTCCTGCCTGAGAGCTGTGGTTTATGAAGCTCCGAGGGAGGGTGCAGATAGTGAAAGAGGAAACGACTCTCCTCCTCCAAGGTTCTCATTGGTCTGTACACAGGCCATCCTGGCTGAGGCCACTTCTGTGGGGCAGAGAGGGGAGTCAAGGTTTGGAATACCAAGGAAGAGGACATTCCCTCCTGGTCCAAGGATTGAGAGAGCCAGATCAAAGGGACCCCTACTCTGATCTGGACTTGGCCCCACTCTGGGCCTTGGTTTCCTCATTTGAGACCATCCCTGTCTTGCCTTCGAGAGCCCCAGGCAGCTGCACCTCTGGCAAAGCTCCAGGGTCCAACAGGCTTGAACTCCCCTGGCGACCTGGGAACATGGGATAGGGACTTCCAACCTCCTAACCAGGCTGCTTGGAGGCTCGGAGAGACATAGCAGGTGTGTGGGGGTGGCCCAGCACCCAGGTGACCAGTCAGCCTTGCTCCCTGGGGCTTTAAGTTCACACACGCACACACACACACACGCACACACACCTGAGCCACAGCCACCCTTTCCAGCCTCATCCTGAGTTCTCGTGGAAACACACTGGAGCCCGGGTTGAGGAAGGAGTCTAGATTAGCGTCCTTTTGCTGCCATAAAAAACTGCCACAAACTGAGTGGCTCCAAACAATGGAAATGAATCCTCTAGTAGCTCTGAAGTCCTGAAGTCTGAAATCAAGAGGTCGGCAGGGCCAGGCCCCCTCTGCGGGCTCTGGAGGAGAGTCTATCTCCCTTTGTAAGATCCATGACTTACTTATCTGTCAAGTCCTTTTTGCTGTATGAGGTCATGCTGCAGCTCCCAGAATCAGGATGTGGACATCGGCGGGAACCAGTCTTCAGCACAGAGAACGGAAAGAGTTGCCCAGTCTTATCCAGAAGCCATGGTCCTAGCCACTGTGGGATACTGCACCCCGAGCCTTCCTAGTTGACTCCCAGCTCTTATCTTCCAGAATAGTACATGGATCAGAGACCTTGAGGACAGTGGGTCTGTACAGCTGGGGACCCCAGGCCCGTCCAGCGGGGGCCTGGCCTCAAAGAGTGGGGACAACTCTAGTGACCCAGGTGAAGAGTTTGAAGGAAGAGGGAGGACGTGGAAGTCAGTCCGAGGATTGGAGCTCGATGGCAGCTAGGACTTCGGGGTGGGGGTGGGGCAAGATGTCTAGGTTGTGAGGTGTGTCCGGGGTGAGGGTCCCCCACCCTCACCGTCTGTAGAGGTGACGTGGCTCCTGCCCCTCAGGAGACGGGCTGGACGCAAGTGTAGCCTCACCTAGCTCTGGGGACAAGGACGAGGAGCTGGACCAGGAGTGGCAGAGGAACAAGAAAAGGGGCATCTTCCCCAAGGCCGCCACCAACATCACGAGGGCCTGGCTGTTCCAGCAGCTCTCTGTGAGGGCCCGGGGACAGGGCAAGCACAGGGAGGCACGGGGGAGGATGGCCGCACGGAGACCTGGCCACGGGAGACGGAGGCATTGGAAACACCCAGGGAGAATTTCAAGGAAATGGCGACTGGCCAGAAGTAAGCATCCTGAGCATGACCTGTGTGCCTTGTGCTGCCAGGGCTCTGAACTCATTTGGTCCCCCGCCCACCCACCAACCTACCATTGGCCCATCTATTTGCCCACCCGTAAGTCATCCACCGTCCAGCCTAACCTAGCCTGGGAGGGCAGAGCTGTGCCGTCTCCAACCGGCAGGGAAGGAGTGAGGCCAGAGCCCTCACCTCCAGAAGCGGGTTCAAATACAGCAGGCTGGCCTTAACCACTGCACCACACTGCCTCGTGGGGATATGGGAAGGAGGGAGACAGACAGACAGACAGACAGAGAGACAGAGACAGACACGGAGACAGAGAGAGACAGAGACACAGAGGCAGACAGACAGACAGACAGACAGAGAGACAGAGAGAGCTTAATCAGTGAGAGCCTGGGAGACAAAGAAATTGGGACGGGGAGAGACAAGTTTGGGGCCCTGACCGAGAGACTCGGAGAGGGTTGCGCTGGCCTGTGCTTCCTTACCCAGCAGTGGAGTCCCCAGCTCTGTGTCTCCTGAATGAGAGCTGGCCCATTAGCCCCTAATTCCTGGAAGAGGCAGCTGGGGGAAGGGGAGGGAGGGGGTGTGCCCACAGACCAAATTGCTCCAAGCTTGGCTGGGCTTCCCTCCACTGGGACACAGGGAGCGAGGAGAAGCACAGCCAATGTGGCTGTTCTGGCCTCTGCCCCAGCCTGGGCTCGCTATCCTTGGTGACGAGGCGGGCCAGGCCTTGGGGTTCAGGTGGCAGCCCGGCAAGCGGGGTCACTCTTGTTGCAGCACCCGTACCCCTCGGAGGAGCAGAAGAAACAGCTGGCGCAGGACACGGGGCTCACCATCCTGCAAGTCAACAACTGCTGAGGGGCCCGGGGGCTCAGCGGCGGTGAGGGGCGCGGGGCTAGAGCCGGGCGCTGTCCGCGGTGCTGAAGGAGGCCGCGCAGCCCCTCGGAGCCTCGCCCCCTTGCTCCTGCTTTCCCTCCCACACTCCCTGGCCTCGTTCCCCAGCACGCTCCGTGTCTCCGCGTGTTCTTCCCCGCCTCTCTCCTACCTTCTCTTAACGTCCTCCCCCGTTTCCACGGCCCCCTCCAGGTTCAGTGATACACGGAGACTCATGGTGCAACCAATGATTGATCAATCCGACCGCACAGGTACAGGGAGGAAGGGGAGAATGGGCCTAGTGCTCCCCAACGAGTGTCCGAGCCTAGGCTCAGGCATCCCGGGGCTCAGCCTGCACCCCTCAACCTCTCTCACAGGACAGGGGGCAGCCTTCAGCACAGAGGGCCAGCCCGTGGGGGGCTACACGGAGACACAGCCACACATGACCACTAGGCCGCCAGATAAGGCCCAGGCCTGTGACTGAGCCATGCACGCAGGACACCGGGCCACTCCTTTAAATGGCGATGCCCCACCTTCTGGGATTAAGTTAATGAATAACGATAACAGAACCCATGATGCTTCTTCCAGGTTCTGCCCACACGTTGGAAGGCTCCGCTTTCTCTAAGGACCCAACACCCTCTTAAACGATGCCTCAGTCTGTCCTGATAGAGGACTCCCTGACGAAGAACGGGCTGGGAGCAATTCTGGGGGTGTCTGCGGAAGACTCGCCGATCCTCCTCTTTTGTCTTCTAGGATCGATGGGCATGAGTTCGAATTTAGAAGAGGAGTGGCATTATCTATAGAGGCTGGATTCAGGAGACACGTGAGTGCCCCGTGTCTAGGGGTGTGAGATTGGGGGCTGTGCAGATCTCGAAGCTTCATAAGACCCCTGGACTCCAATAGTGGGCCACCTAGAGCAGCAGCAGCGGGAACCCCTGAAGTGAGGGTTCTCTGAGATTTGGTGGGAAGATGATCCATCCACCCAACATCCATCCATCTTTCCACACATGCACACACCAGGTACACATCTCCAAATGTCCATTGAGCTCTCTTGCCATTCCCTGATAAGTCTCAGGTAGGGTCCTGACCCTGATAAGATTCTGGGCTTGTGAGGAAGTGGAAATCAGAAACCAGTGGCAATCCAGTACACCAGCTGAAATGATAACACAGAGCTTGCACAGCGGAGCTATCAGGGAAGACTTCGTGGAGGAAGTAGCTTCCCGGTGGGGCATCGAAGGATGAATAGGAGCCTACTGGGTAGAAGTGGGGAGCAAGCTACTAGGGTACATCCTTTTACTTTCCCAGGTCTTAAGACTTTTGAACATCATCATATTTTGTCTTCACGACAACCCCAAGAAGGAAAAACTATTGCTTTTCACTTTACAGATGAGGAAACAGGCTGAGAGAGAAGAGGTTACTTGGGCAGGTTCATCCAGCTCAGAAAAGCAGAGAGAACAGCACGTGCAAAGGCCCAGGGTGGAGAGGCTGCCTGGAGTTTCCAAAGCACAGATCAGAGCTTGACTCGCCCTGGATTAAAACCCTTCTGTGGCTCCCTAGTGCCCGCTGGATAAAGTCCGAACTCCTTGATTTAGCACCCATCCATCTATCCATCCATTCATTCGATACACATTTCATGAGCACCTCTGTGCCTGGCCCTGTGCTGGGTGGTGCTAGGGACAGAGCAGTCACCACGAGAACCCAGCCCAGCCCTATGGGGCTCCCAACCCACTTGGGGAGACAGACTCATCCCAGACAGTGACAACCCAGTGTATACAGGGCTGGGATACAGGAATCCAAGACCTGGAGGACCTCTAAGGGAGCATCATACTTAGGCTATAGGTTCAAGGAGGAATTCCTGCATGAGGGGGACTTTGGAGCTGAGACCGGGAGACTAGGAGGAGGGGAGAGAGCCTATGCAAAGGCCTGGAGCACTTAGGAACCTCACAGCTGTGAGACAGCCTGGATACACACACACCAGGGGGAGAGAGGGCTGGGCTGGATTAAGGCTAAGAGCCAGGTGGGTGAGCTATAAATTCAGGGCCAACAGCGAGGCTAGGAAATGAGAATGGAGACCTGGGCGGCCTTGGGCATGGAGGGGCACCGGGAAGGAGAGAGGCGAGATTGTTCAGAGCCTGGCAGGTCAGTGTGTGTGCGTGTGTATGTGGGGGGAGGTTCTCAGCTCTGCTATGACCAATTGTGGCAGGTGTGTCCTGATCTGAGTGTCAGGGGACCTCCAGGATCACAAGTGATAGAGGGGCCTCTCCTCCTAGTCCCCCGTGGGCTGTCTCTGTTTTTCTTCCCCCGTCGCCCCCAACGCTTGTCTTTTTCCCTTTGTGTCTCATTATTTCCGTCTCCGTTTTGTGCGTCTCAGCGTGTCTTGTTGGTTCTTTCTCCACATCTGCATCTCTGATTCCGTGTCTCGTCCTCTGTCCCATTCTGTCTCCCTTGTTTTCCTTTGTCTTAACATTCTCCTTGTTTCTTTTTTCATCGCCATCTCTCTCCCTCCACTTTGGTTCTGACTCTCCATCTTCCCCTTTTTTCTCTGTCTCGGTCGCCCTTACTTTGGGACTGAGGGGTACGAGACAGAAGGGCTGACGTCAGGGAGACCCCTCCTCACTTCCTGACTGGGCCTCTCCTCCCCTCTGCACAGACCCCAGACTGCAGACTGTGCCTGCCAGGCTCACACCTGGTCCTGGTCCCCGCCTGGCCCTTGGGCTTCAGGACCTGACCTCCTATGGACCTCCCACTCAACGCCTACCTCCCTGAGGCCCCACCGGGACATGTGGGAGACCTGAGTGCCCACTTGAAGGTCTCTCAAGGACAAAGAAAAGACCTCTGGGCTCTGCACCCCACTTCTGCCCTCACGTCTGCCTGGAACCCGAGCTGAGATCCCGGGCCTGGGTCTTCAGAAGATGGTGGCCGGAAGGCCTCAGCCTCTAGGACAGAGATCGAATTGGAGGTGGGCTGGGGCCGTTGGGGGAACAGGGTCACCCAGATCTGACATTTGGGGAGGTTCCCTTCGTCCTCCCAGCCCATTCCCCTCCTCCCTACCTCCTATCTCCCTTCTCTGAGGTCTTCTACTTTTGTTTTTTAATGATAAAGTTTTAAAAACAAAACACCACCAATCTGAATTCTTGGCGTCTTACAAGATTCAAATTCTCACTCCTTTGAAGCTCATGAATGGATCACTCATTATAATAACTGATCCTGTTTATCCTGCTCTGTCTTTGGGCACTCTGTGTGTATCAGTTTATGCTGTGTAACAAACAACCCCACACTCTGGCTCAGAATGCCCACCATTTCTAAGCAAATTGATCTATGGGCTGGTGTCTTAACTAGGCTCAGCTGGACAGTTCCTGTAGTTTCAGCAGGGCCTTTCTGAGTATCCGTCGCCAGCCCCGGGCCAGCAAGGGGACTCTCCTTCTGGGGTCAGCTCGCTAGCAGCAGGGGCTACAGCAGTGACTGTTCCATATGGTCACATGGGCCAGCAAGCCTGGCCTGTTCACACAGCAGCTTGGCTGGACTCCCAAGGGAGGGCAGAAGGGCCCGAGGTTCAGATCTCGCCCTCGGTTATCTCCCTACCTCCTAGCCTGCGTGGGTCTGGTAAATGGGCACGTCGTCGTGTTCCTCAGCAGTTGACAGGCACTGCAGGCTTGGGGCGGGTTTGGGCTGCCACCGTTATGCATTTATTCTCCCTTCTCTCATTCATGCTGTGAGCCAGGAGCCTGATCCTACCAGCCCACATCCCAGGGGGTGGGAGTGTCATCATCGCCATTCCGAGGTGAGGAAACCGAGGCCCCGAGAGGTAAAGCCACTCCCAAGGGTCACATAACCAGAGAGTGTGGATCTCCGTTCCAGCCAAGACCACCTGGCAACTCCGAGCCTGTGCGCTAACCCTAACCGTTTGATCAATGGTCTCTCATTTAAAAAATTAGTTTCCGAGATTCTATGATTTTTTAAAGAACCTAACCAGAACTGTTTTCTGGGTTAGGTATTGTTTTGGTGATCGTGATCGGTGCTCATCTTTCCCCAAACCTGCCAGAATTTAAGTGGGAGAGACAGCAGGAAGGACTTGCAACCCCCCCCACCCCGCCCCCACAACCACCACCACCTCTGAAGGTTATGGGGGAGGGGACAGGGCTGGGCTGAGCCCTGAGGTCTACCTCGAGGGGAGGCTGCTGCATTTATGTGACCCCTGCCTGGCTAGCAGATGGGAGAACATGGGAATGCTGGCTTGTGGGAGAGAGGCAGACCCTGCCCCCTCCCCCCTCCCTCCCCAGCTCCTGGTGACTGGAAATGCTTCTTGCTTAATTCTAATGAAACCCTTGAATGTGCCTCCAGGAGGAGGGGAATTGGTCAGGAGGTTAATTGTAACTAAAAATACCTTCCCCACTTCCTGGAGCGGGGAGCAAGCGGACAGACCCTGAGTGCTGGGTCCCCTGTGCAATGGGTGGGCATTGCTGAGCGGACTCTGGGTGCTGTTATGTGTGTTGGGTTCGTCTGGGTGGCAAAGCGGGTCTTTATACCTGGCTCCCTTCCTGTATGTGTCCATGGCAGTGCATCACTATGCAGCTTCGTAGCCCCTTGTGAATTATGTGACCACGACAGTGTCACTGCAGGTCATCCAGCTCAGACCCATCAGAATGTGGGGCAGGCAATGAGCCTGGGTCCCTCCAGAGGGCGCCAGAGAGCTATGGAAGGCGTTTGTTTTTTAACAGCTTTGTTGAGGTGTAGTTCGCAGAGCATAAAACCCACCCATTTAAAGCGTGCGGTTCCAGGGCTGTAGTACGTTCCCAGAGCTGTGCATCCATCACCACAGTCAATTATAGAATATCTTCATCACCCCGAAAGGTCACCCCGCAACCCTTAACCTTAAGCAACCACCAATCCACTTTCTGGCTCTACGCATTTGCCCATTTTGGACTTTTCACACAGATAGAACCTCACAGTACAATGTACGGTGTTTTGTGTCTGGGTTCTTTCACTTGGCATAATGTTTTCGAGGTCCGTCCATGTCGTAGCTTCATTCCTTTACATGGCTGAATAATCTGCCACTGTTTTGGAAGAATTTGGGCAGACAAGGGACATGGTTGGGTTCATGCTTTGCCCCTTGGGCTGCCACTTAAAGGGTGGACCAGATGGCATGTTACGGGTCAAACTGTGGGCCCCGAAGGGATCTACTGAAGTCTTAATTGCCAGATATGTGAACGTGACCACATCTGGAACCAGGATCTTGGTCGATGATCAAGTTAAGCTCACAGGGTGTCCTTGTAAGAAAGGGAAATTTGGACGCGGACAGGCACTCAGGGAGGAGACAGCCATGTAAAGATGGAGGGCTGGAGTGAGGCAGCCACGAGCCACGAGACGCCAAAGGTGGCCTATAGAAGCGTCCAAAGCCGGAAGGGCCCAGGGAGGGCACCCCCGCAGACCCCTGCCCACACCTTGGTCTGGGAGGAGTTTCTGTTCCTCTATGTCACCCATTCGGTGGTGGTTTGTTATGGCAACCATGAGAAACTGACACGGGGAGTGGAGGAGGAGACAGGGAGGCCCCAGCAGGGGTAGAGCCGTGGGAGAGGAGCAGGGGCGGACTCAAGGACTGCTTAGGAAGGCGAGCACGGAAAGAACGTGGGGAAACGAGGCCACTTGTTAGAGAGGAGGGCGCCATCCAATTATCACGTGTCACCTTAAGGTCATTGGCGTGCTGACCTTAACAGCTCGTGGCAGGCAGGTAGAGGGCCAAACATAACCAAGCTGAGGACCAGAGTGTAAGGGTTGCAGGTCACCACTGACCTTGCCGAAGCAGGTGCAGAGGGGAGCGGGGAGGAGGAGGCAGAGGCCCGACAGGGAGTAGGTGAAGAGACTGGGAGTGAAGATGTGAGTGCTCCACGTGAACCCCAGGGTGTAGGTACGAGGGCGTTCACTTCTGCCAAGATGACCCCAGGTGTATGATAAGCAGACTGAATCTTGTCCGTCTCAGATGATCCAATGGTGAAATGCTGACCCACAAATAATGAGATTCAAAAAAAAAGGAAGCAGAAAGGACCTAAGGATTGGATGCAGTAGGTAAGAGGGAAGAAAAATTTGAATCTGTACTCAGATTTCTGATGTGAGAAATGGCCCCGTTTCTCTCTGATGTCACAGCGGTAACGGATAGGCACGTCTTGGTTGCCTTTATTATTGCACTGGGTGTAATCACAGCTATTGACTGCTGAGCACCTATTATGCGCTAAGCACTGTTGTAAGCATGTGGATTAATGCATTCGACACTCACGACATTGTGAAGTGGGCCTGTCATCATCCCCATCTCACAGGTGAGCAAACAGACATACGGAAGGGGACTGACAGTGGTGACGGTGTCCTCCCTGCCTGGGCCCTGCCCTTGAGGGTCTCTGACACAGTGGTGATCAGGACCAGGGCCAGCAAACCACGGCCTGGAGGCTTGTGCTGTGGTTGTGTGAGGCCTGTACACCGGCACCTCAAAACAATGCTGAGGAAATGAAAGGAGACCCGAAAGACATTTTTAAAAGGGGAGCTATACCATATTCATGGACTAAAAGACTTAGAACTGACTATGGTTGAAATGTCAACACATCATTCTTCCTTAATATGGGTAGAATCAAGACACTTCCAGTTGAAATCGCAGCAGGTCTTTATAGAGAGTGACGAGCTGATTCTAAAACAGAAATGCACAGAGCCGAGACCAGCCGAAAAAATCCTGACAAAGAACAAAGTCGGGGGACTTGCACCCCTGAATTCAAGGCTTACCATAGTGCTGCGGCAATTGAGGCATGACAGGGGGATGGGCTCCACCAAGCAGATCCATGGGACAAGCTCAGGAACGGGCCTGCGTGGAGTAGTCCGTTGATTTTCAGTAAAGGTGACTAATCAAAGGGGAAAGAATGGTCTTTGCAACAAATGGGGCTGGAACAATTGGACACCGACATGCAGGAAAAGGAACCTTGACTCAGCTCCCATTACACACAAACACTGGAATTCGATCATGGGCTTAAAAGTAAAACCTAAAACTATAAAATTTCTTAAAGAAAAAAATAGGAGAAAAAAGTCACGACCTTGGGAATAGGTAAAGATTTCTTAGGTAGCACACGAAAAGTACGAATAATAAAAATTTAAAAATTCAAATAATAAAATAGTAAATGTGAATAAAATAGAAATAGGTGCTATGAAAATTTAAAGTGACTAAAAATAACAATACAAATAATAATAAAATAAAAATAATTTAAAGGTACAAATAAAAGAAAAATGATAAATTGAACTTCATCAAAATTAAAAACTTCTCCAAGTACACACTTGGAGAAAATATGCACGATACATATGTATGACAAATATATTAACATTTAAAGAGATATAAAAACTATTTGTTTTATAAATAACTCTCAAGTCCATATAAAGAACACCTTTACGAGAGACAAATATTTAATATAAACTCCCAAAAATATATAAATGGCCAATAAGCTCGTGAAAAAATACTTGACATCACTAGTCATCATGAAAATGCCATTCAAACTAAAACAAACATCACTGGCTTCAATGGTGGTCACTGACAGCAGCGAGTCGGCGTGTGGCACACCCAGAGCTCTCGCCCGCCGCTGGCACGAACGCAAACTGCTGAAATGACTTCGGAAAACAAATCCCAACCACCTGCCCAACCTGAACGCACGCTCGGGGGGTCCAGCCCGGCTGCGGGGGGCTGGTCATGATGTGTCTTTGGGTCTGGATGCCAGTGGGAGAGGTATGTTTCATTTCCTGAAAAAATTGACCAGTGCTCGCTTATCATCTGGGCACTTTTCTGTATGTCATGCTTCCAGAGAGCTTTGGAAGACTGCTGACTGAGGTGTGCACTCTGCGCGTCAGAGGGTCCTGCTAGATCGCTCCCTGCCCTGTCCCCAGAGAAGGCCACGGATTCCCCTTCTGATGGCGGGGTGCCCCACAGGTGGGTGGTGCTGTCTACCTTCTTAATCCTGGCCAATCCCATGTTTATTTCACGCAGTTGTGGACTGGCAAAGCCACGGCCTCGTCTGGAGCTTTTGTGCATGGACCAGACGTGTCCCCAGGCAGTTAGTGGGTGATAAGAATGTCTGATACTGTTAAGGCCTGGAGTTCACCCCTGAGGGTCTGCGACCTCTGGGCATCCGTGGTTCCCACACGCCCTGATGGCCTTCTCAGCCTTCTGGGGGCATGAAGTTCCCTCCCTCCTTCCAGCAGATTCCCTCACACCCACTCCCCAGGAAGGGGTGGGTCAGACACCAGGAGATGCTTAAGGCTTCTGGGGGGACACTGGACGGCTTTCATTTTCAGGCCCCCCAATATAAAAAACTATTTCTTGCTTGTAGGTCTTTCATTTTATTTTAACATGGAAAAAGGAAGTAAAGCAGGAACAGTCCTGAGAAGCCATGTTCTTAAACTGGCTGGAGATGAGGTGGGGGAGTCTGAGGTGAGTCCCTCCCCTCACCCACGTTATTTGTCTGTTTTTCATACTTCGGGTTGGGGAAGGCCTTGTCACAGACCGTAACAGGAAAGGGACAGAGATACTTTTGAGTGAGTCAAGTCACCACGAACAAGCAGACCTAAAGATAAGTGGCAGATTAGGAGAAATGTTTGTCACATCTGTAATGAAGCTTAAGACCCAGAATACATAAAGAGCTACTATAAACCAATAAAATGACAAAGCGCCCAGGAAAAAAACATAGTGAAAAGGTTGGAGCCGGCACAGAAGAGGAAATACAAATGGCCCAGAATAATATGCAGATGCTTGGGCTCACTGGCAATCGGGAGATGTAAATGCAAATCAGTACAGCTATACAGAGGGCATTTGGGACACCTATCAAATGACCTGTAAAAATGCACCTCCCCCTGGACCCGTGACTCCGCCTCGGGGGATTCAACCCGTGGAGACACATAAATCTGGAAGTTACACACGACAGGACATTCGCGCTGGCTGTTTGCAGGAGCGAGGCTGGAAGCAGCTCCGCTGGCCCTCCGCACAGGCCCGCCGGGGTAAACGTGGCACGGACGGGTCTGCGGCCATGCGAACAGACGAGCAGGCTTCGCGCTGACTGGGAGAGATCTCCAGATGACACTAGCGCGAGCCACGGAGCCATGATCCCACGCGGACGAGCCGAACACTCCAGTGCCACGTGCACATGATATCAGAGTCACACACCAGACGCGATGGAGTGACCCATGGCTATGCCCTACGCTCACCTGGGAGACAGGAGGCAGCTGGTCCTGAGCCTGCGGGGGACAGCATGCGCCCAGGTGGGGCCACAGGGGAGGGGCGGTGGCCGGACTCTGAGTTTACATTGAGCAGGGGTGGGGGGCAGGTCGAGATGATGCAGAGGCCCTTGGCCTGATGGGGGAGGGGACGTGCACTGTTACAGAGCTGCAGCAGAGGCCTCTGGTTTGGGGGAACACAGCTCCCAAAAGTAAGGCTCGAACATCTTGGTTGGTGGAGAGACAAGACAGACAGACAGACAGATAGATGATGAACGTGTGAATGATAAATGGGTTAAACACTGACTTGCGGAGCAGGGGCTGTCTGCGGGGCGGGGGGCGGGGGGGTACCATCCAGGGCTGCGTGAGCCTGGGATGCCTGGCAGGCCTGTCCAGCTTCAGGTGTTGATGCTGTGAAAGCGCCGGGGAGAGACTGGGCGGCCAGGGCGAAGCCGCGGGGCTGTACCGCCAGCGCCAAAAGGCAGGGCAGGTCCCGCGACATGGAGGTGGAGTGAGGGGGAGCAGAGGAGACCAGGCCTAGTGGCCTGGGACAGGGACAGATCTGTGGCAGGGGCAACCATGGTTCAAGGTGGGAGGTGACTCAGGGAAGGGATGGTGTGGGTGGAGAGCTGAAGGTCTGAGGGGACAGGTGAGGGGACAGCTGAGGGGACAGCCAGGAATGGCCCACGGGCCCTGTAGCGGCCCCAGTGGCACCGTGCTGGAGTGCCGACTCTGGTCCTGTGTGAAAACCAACACCGCCATCCTCACCAACTCTGGGTGACACACATGGTGGGCCAGTGCGGGTCTCCCTAGTTCACAGGGGCGCAGAGGCCGCGAGCACAGACTCAGCACGGCCGGAGGCGCCAACATTCCATCCGAGCCCGAAGGCCGGACTCGGGGGCACCTACCCCGGGCCCTCGAGAGCGAGACCATGGGCGCCAACAGGGGAAACGGCTCCCTTCTGGGGGCAGCACAGGCTTGCAGGTCGGAGTCAGTATGTGGAACTTTACTCATACCCCGCCCCACAGGGTGAACAGGCCACCGTCCCGCATCCAGGCTGGGGGTCCGGCTGGAGTCGTAGTCCCCGGCCTGGGCTCACACGTGCTGCCTCCAGTGCCGCAGCACCTCCGTGGGCGTGAACAGGAAGTCCTGCTGGCAGGCCTCGCAGTGGTAGGGCCACTGCAGGGCCGACGCCTCTTGCTGGGGTTCGGGGGCGGCTTCCTAAGGAAGAAGAGACAGAGGCTGAGAGGGCGCTCGGCTACAGGCTCTCACCCCCACCCGAATCCAGGCACCCAAGGGGCTCTGCCTCTCCTGGCCTTTGGGGAATTCGGCTCTGCCTCCCCCAGGAAGCCATCTGTGATTAATGCACACACACAGGCAAGTCTTTGCAGAGACAGAGAGACTGAAGCCCGGGGTGGGGACGGCAGCAGGCACCGTGCTGGGGTTTGCCTCCTGCAGCACTCCCTGGGTAACAGCGGGGTGCACGCGGCCAGAGTGGAGCTGTGTGGGACAGATCCACAGGGAGAGACAGACAGAGGCACAGGGGCAGACCACAGAGAGACCACAGAAAAACGGAAATAAGAAAGAGGTGGCCCTCTAGGCCCTCCCCACCCTGGGCTCCGCGTTTCTGTGACAAAGTGTGCAGGTGGCACCCACCAGGGCCAGAGGGCTGAGGTCGTCAGTCCCCAGATCATCCAGCGAATGCCCAGACGCCGAGGAAACCACCGAGGGACAGAGGGACGGCGGGGTGGGCAGTGATGCCCCTGCCCCCAGCCGAGCCCTTACCTGGGGGGCCGTCCCGCGGGGCCTGGGGGCAGGTGTTCTCGTGGGCCATGCGCTCCAGGGGCGTCAGGGGTAGGTGCAGGCTACCGTGGGGGCAGGTCCAGAAGCTGCGGAGGCAGTCGCTGTACAGGTCCGTGTCACTCTGCGCAAGTGGTGTCAGGGCTCAGGGCTTGGACCTGCCCAGCCCAGCACAGCCACCTGGGACCCTCCCCTGGGGACCCTCCTTTAGGGGCTGGCGGGCCCACACTGTAACTGCATCCCTGGACTCAGTTAGAAAAGAGGGTGATCCCTAAAACCCCATCTTCGAGGCAGGAAGGCGAGGGGCCGAGGCTTGTTCAAGGTACCATGGCTGTAGACTGTAAAAATTATTCTTATCCTCACCTCACAGATGGGGAAACTGAGGTCACTCATCCGAGGTAACTCAGCTAGAAAGTGGTACCTCACATCGCGCATATGCGCACACACACACCTATTTCAGATGAATTATACTTCTAAATGTGAGTTATTAGGAAAAAAAATAGAACATCTTCGTGACTTTAAAGTAAGCAAAAATTTCTTAAACAGAACCCAAAGACTGTCAACCATAAAAGGAAAATGACTTGAAATGAAAAGACATCATCATCGAAAGACACCATTCAGAAAATGAAAGGCCATTCACAAAACAGAAGACGAGATTAGCGATACATGAATCCTACAAAGGACTCTTATCCACAATCCATAAAGATGTATAAGTCAAGAACAAAAAGACAGACAGTGCAAAAGACAAACAGAAAAAGGCCGTGACAGTCACTTCACCAAAGAGCATCTGCCAAAGGCCAGTAAACACACGGAAAGGTGCTCAACATCCTCAGTCACCCGAGAAACGCAAATTAAAACCCACACAGCAAATGAAAATCTGATACCACCACACACCCACTACAGAAGCTAAAATGAAAAAGAGGAACGGTCACAGGCGTTGTGACAACATGGAATGTACCGCTGTGGGGTGCAAAACGGCACGACCGCCTTGCCATACACTTTGGCACCATCTGCTAAAGCTAAACATACACGCGGATCGGATGGCCCAGCAATCCCACTGCTAGACACACACTAGACAAAAATATGCACCAAAGACACCAAAAGGCAGGTCACAGGACGTTTAGAGCGGTACTGTTGACTAGAGCCTGAAACTGGAGACACCCCAAGTTCCCAGCAGCAGCAGAAGGGACAAACATACGTGGTGCCATCACCGGGGGAAACCGTGCAGCGCCGGGAAGGCACGCCACGCACCTGCACGGACGTGGTAGATGCACCTCACAAAACTGAGAGTGAGCGACAGAGGCCAGGCCAGAAGAGAACATACTTTTGATTCCATTAATAAAAAGATGAAGAGCCAAAAATAATCTGGGATGTTCTATCATTAACGCAGGTGTGATGATCTAGCGCTAAGGTGATGATTCATCACTAAGAAGAGTGATGACCCTAAGGGCCTCAAGGGAGTAACTAGAAGGGGAGGCGAGAGGACTTTGGGGTGCTGGTAAGCCTGATTTTTTATCTGGGTGCTAGTTACACAAATATACTCGGCTTGTGAAAATTCAGAGCTGTACACTTATGATACGTGCATTCCTTTGTGTTCAAAGTGTTCTAACTTCAATAACAACTTTTAATTGGGGAGCCAGGATTAGAACCCTAGAAACCATTAGTAAGGAAGTGTCCTCATTCTTTTTTGAGGGCTAACTGGAGAAAAAACAAGGAGGAACCTTTAGGACATTTTTATTGTTAAAGTGCCGCACAGGCAGACCTCAGCAATACTGCAGGCTCTGTCCCGACCACCACAACAAAACGACTATGGCAGGAAAGCAAAATGTCAACTTTGCTGGTGGAGGGGCTTGCCTTCAATTTGTTAAGAAAATGCGACATTTGCGGAGCATAAAAAATAAAGTGCAACAAGATGAGGTCGCCTGTCCTGGGTGACGGTGGAGCCTGTCTCGCTGGTACACTCGGTAGATAAATTTCTACTGCATCGAAAAGTAAGTTTTCGTAACTTCGCAATCTGCCAGGGACAAGCAGCTCGTTCCCCAAGGTCACAGGGAAAAGCAGGCACGCGGATAGCACTACTCACCTGCGAGCCGTACTGACTGAGGCTCTCGAAGCCCACGCGCTTGGCCAGCGAGACGCAGGCGATTCGCCGAGGCTGGGTGCACGCCACGTGACTGAAGCCGGTGGCCAGCAGGTACTGGGGCACCTGAGTGGACTTGCCACAGCCCGTGTCCCCTGCCACCACCACCACCTGGTGCCGCTTCAGCGTCTTCAGGATGCGGTGCCCATACTGGAAGATGGGAAGCGCTGCCCGCTCACGCTGCAGTCTGGCCAGCCGCCCGAAGGCCTGCTTCTAGCTAAAGTCCAGTAATGCGACAGAGCTTGGAGGAACTCAGACACTCTCTCCGGGGGCAGACACCGGCCCGGCCACTGAGAGCCCCGAGCATCGGGGCCCAGGACAGAGAGGTTGATGCGGTAACGCGAGTCATAAGCTCCAGGTAGGTCGGCCAGTGCTGGGATGCTAGGCTGGGGACGCCCAGGGTCTTTCTCCTCCTTCCTGGGGGTCCTGAGATTCTGGAATCTCTGTAAACGTTCAAAGAAGGTCCAGAACTTCCGGCACTCCTCCGAGTCCTGGCGGATATAATCCTCATCGCCGAAGAAGGCTTCCTTGAACAGACGCCGGGTCTCTGGACAATTCCAGTCCCATTTCCCCAGGGCCTCCTCCTCACTGGGGGCCCGGGATCGGTCCCGGTGAGCCCTGCCCTCCCTTATCCTGGGAGCAGCCATCACAACATTGTCACAAAACTGGCCTCAGTCTTGATCACCTGGACCAAACATTCTCATCTATACCCACCTCCTTCAGTGAGAGGCCAGTGCCTGCAACAAGGAACTCAGGAGTGGCACAGGCTCACCGCAGGCGATGGCAGAGTAAGTGGCCAGGGTCAAGCTCATGATTCACAAGACACATCACAACTCCTGCAGTGATCTCCACAATAGATACAAGTTCCTCCTGGATTTTCGGGCCCTGAATGCCTAGGGAAGAGACCAGAAAACACTCATTCATTTTTAGAAACATTTATTGAAAGCCTATTTCGCAAGCACTAGTCTAAGAAAAGGGACAGTAAAGAGTAAGGTCACCTGAGCCCCAACAAGTGGTCCTGGTCACATGCAAGAGGCACACTTCACCAGAATGACAATCCACTGACTGGGGCTGTGATACAGGAAGCACAGGGGTCTGTGGGAGCCTCCCCTGACCAAAACCATGAGAGGTGTGCTATACGAAGAGTACTCTGGGTCTACTGATTAAGGGAGACAAAGTGCACAAGTTGGCAAGTGTTGCGTTTCGTGCCTATCGCATTTGCCGCTCAGCACACCCCTTCCTTCTTCCTCCTAACAGGAGGCACCTGCCTTTGGAGAGCAGCCCTTCCTGGATTCCACGTGGTTCTGATGGGCTTGAAACCAGAGACCCCCTATCGCCTCAGCAAGTGACAAAGGTCTGTCCAATCATTGTACCCTACGCTCGCTTAAACCAGTGCTCAGACTGAGATGTGGACACCACTCAAGGCGAGTTAACTGAAACCTCTCTGGAATTCACACCGGGTTACTAGAGTTCTCATTTTATCTACTGCGGTTACACAAAGCTGACATAAATCCGGAGCTCTTGGAAGTACCTTCTGAAAATGATCACCTTCCCCAGAGAAAAGCCTGCACGTGGGCACAGTGCAGCTGACACAAGGATGGTCGCTGAGCCGCTACAAGGAGAGAAGAGGGAGGGGACAGAAGCTTGGCGACATCATTTAGTGCCTGACGTTTAGTTCCCTACAACCCTATACTACCCAGCTACACGAGAAAACGTCTTTTTGCCTAAAGGTGGGTTTCTGCCTCACAGATGCCTGTGTCCTAACTAACATAGACCATACCCGCATAGGTGCAGTTTCCTGCAGGGGAGTCCAGCACAGACTCTTAACAGGGTTCTGAGCCTTCTCAAGGTAAAGGCTTTGGAGTCGGGCACATCAGGGTTTGAACTTCAGCTTCATCATTTATTAGATGAGTGATCACTGGCAAATTAACTTCTGTGAGGCTGTTTTCTTCATCTACCAAACGCACACAGTATCCCTCAAAACACGGCAGTGTTTATCACCTAGCCTGGTACACAGAAGCTTAACAGTAACTAGCACTCAAGTCCAGTGCTTTCCCCCAATGGTGACTAACACAGGGAAAACAGCAAGAATGAGGGACGTATAACCTGGAAGAAAATTACACTCAAAAGGCCACAACTGGTCTTCATAATGGCATTAGCAACGCTTCCACTCACTCTGCCTCCAGTTTCTCAGGCCCTCATGGACCAGAGCTTGGAGCTTCGATCTCTGAGCTGTCAAGGGAACTAGGACCGACTCTGGGAGTCATTAGAGACAGAGACTCGTCTCATCTAAGGAGGAACTGGCAAAGTGGCAGAGTTGTTTCCCACAGAAGCAGCAGCCTGTGGGGAGGGCACACCACTTATTAAACACCTGAACTGGATGATGTCAGAGCAGCTTCAGCGGGAGCCCCTACACTAGGCAGGAGGTAAGAGGACAAGGCTGTGAAAGACTCCTGAGATGCTCTGGTCCTCAGAATGAAAGAGAGCATCCCTCTCAGGCTTCAAAACGCCTTTGTAGGCACATGGGCCCAACTGAGAACTTCCCCACGGCTCTCAAGGGGTCTACTCTTTTAAGCTACCTTTTTTAGAGTTCCTGAATCTTCTAGTTACTCCTTCACAATGTCTCTGACCACCTCTTGGTTTCTCTTTTCTAGGCTCGGAGCTTTTACAGGTTTTCTTTGCCTCCCTATTTCTCTCCTTTCTGGCTCTCCATCTTCAGCTCTCAGTGTCCTCTCTTTTTCAGTCCGTTCCGTTCACAGGCCGGCATCTCTCCCCGCCCATGTCAGTTTCTGTCAGGTTCTCCCTATTTCAATGTCTCCATCTTTCCATATCTACAGGTCTCTCCCCATGATTCTGCCTCTCGTCCTTCTAGTTAAATTGCGCCCTTAAATTGTCCTCCTCTTCCGTCTGTTTCTGCTCCCCAGAACCACTCTAATCTTTCTACCTCAGCCTACAATTCCCAAGATCCCGGGGCGAATACGTTTCCCGCGTAGTCGCTGTGAGGCTCTCCCGGGGGAACCCATCAGTTTCTTGCCCTCCACCTCTCTCGTTCTCAGCTTTCCTCCTCTCCCGACCTCCCCGTCCCTCAGTCCCTCAGTTTCTCGCAGCTTCTTGTGGTGCCACGATTACTCGGGCCTCTCTGTCCCCCAGGTTCTTCGGGGACGCTCAGGCTCCATCTCCGTCCGCTTCTCCCGGGCCCTCGTCCAACATATTTCCTCATCTCGGGATCTCCCGCCACCACTCAGCTCGCTCCCTGGACACTCCGTACCCGGCCCGACTCCCACCCCTCAACAACCGCCCGGCGTTGGCGCCGCGTCCGTCACCTACTTAACCGCCACCAGCGATTCAGGTTCGGGTCTCCAGCGCCCGCCGCGCTCTCAGAGCCCGTCCTGCGCTTGCGCACGGCAACCCCGCGGCTCGGCCCCGCCCAGCCACGGAGGGAAAATCAATGGGCAGCCGCGAACGCTCAAGCGGCACTCTGCGCCTGCGCCCGCTCCCGCCTCGCTTCGGATGGAATCCAGGGTAACGCTTCGCGCTCTAGGGGCCGGAAGAGGCGCTGCGGTGGAGACTGGCTCTGAGACCCCGGACCTGAATGGTCATTTGCATCCTGGGATCACCGAGGCGCTCGGATTTTAACCCAGCGAAGGGGACGGAGTTTGGCTAAAACCACCTATTTGGGTTACAATAGTGGCCGAGGTCCAGACACTATTAAAACACTCCTGAGATTTACTCATGATAATACAACAAAGCAGGAAAGGGGTGAAAAGTGAGGCTATTTAAAGTTTCATAGAGACATTTAGAAAGTGGCATCTGAGCAAAGCTGAAAAAAGCGAAAGCTGAAAATAGAACCGTAGAGACCGCTCGGGGAGACCATCTAGGTAGAGGAAACAGCAAATGCAAAAAATAAGATGGCGACAGGCAACAGGTTGGGTGGATTCAAGGACCGACAAGCCGGCGTTGTGGCTGGAGTGAGGGTAGGTGTGTAGCAGAGAACCAAGAGGGGAGAGGAGGTGGATGGATCATGCACACCATGCTGAGGACTTGGGCTTCTCGTCTGTGTGAGCTGGCAGCCCTGGGAGGAATCTGAGTAGAGGACCAATATGAGACACCATCTGACTTAGATTTTTAACAGAATCTTCTGGTTCCCGTGTGAGAAATAGCACATAAGGAACCAAGATGAGAAAAAAGGCCCAGAGAGGAGGCAGCTGGAATAGGTGAGAGAGTGTGGAGGCTGGCCCAGGTCTATGGCAGAGAAGATGGTGAGAAGTGGTCGGATCCAGAAGAAATTTTAAGGTGGAAACTGGAGGGATAGCCTGATGGATTGGCCATAGAATGTGAAAGAAAGAGAGGCGTCCAGGATGGCCCCAAAGTTTTTCTCCCAACACCTGGAAATATGGAGTTGCCATCAACCAAGATCAGGAAGATGCAGGAGGAAGGCTGAGGGAGAGAGAAATCCAGAGTTCCATTTGGAGCATATTACGTTTTAGTTACGGATTGGACATTGAGTTGTGACGTCAAATGGGAAGCTCGATGTGTTAAAATCAAAACCTAACAGGGACCAACCTTGAAAATTCCTTAAGCAGACAAAACCAGTTGAGTCAAAGAAACAAAGCTGAATTTGGATTATTTTGCAAGACTAATCTTAATCAGTTCTTGTTTATGCTTCCGGAAATTATAAGCAAAACTTGAACTATTTCCCAAGGTAGGTATGAGGTAACCACTGACCAATTCCCTGTTATTTAAGAAAATTCTAATATTATAAACAATCACTTTGAAGAATGAACAGTCACTGCTTTATGACAATATATGCCTAAGCTTCATTCCATCCATGGTTTGGTTTACACCCTTGCAAACTGTTTTTTGATATATGCACAATAAGCAATCATTAATTATGACTTCAGTGATTCATTGCTTTGATTTCTTTTATTTCTGAACTTTTCATTGGTGTAATTTTCAAACCTTTGGGGAACAAGTTGAACATAAAGAGGTCAATTCATGTGTCATTACCCAAAGAAAAAGAAGAAATTGACTAAACACTCTGCTTAAAATATGCAAAACAGAACTATGACTCTTTTAAAGGAAAATGAGACGTAAACCACAATATGAAATCAATAAAGAAGTCACAAACTACCAAACCAGGATTGAGTAGCAAACTTAAAACTAGCTCATGAAAAAGCCATTAAACCCTTGTTCTTTGGAAATTTAAGGAAGTCTATACATTCATGGTTAAAAAAAAAATCAAAAGAAAAAAAACAAACTTAAAAGCAAAAAAGGGGAAGCTACAACACATAAGACTAATGATTGACGGGCTTCCACCTAAAAATTGCACAGTGTATGTTTGAAAGCTTTCATGCAATTGGCTCTTTTAACAAAAAAGAAGATGGACACAATAAGAAATGGAAATAAATTTCAAAAAACACAAAGACTTTTCAAAGCAGAACTCTCCTGAATATACAAATTATTCCAGGATATAATTTATTCTACAAAGCATTTTTAGGCTTAATCATTCATGTAGGAGAATTCTGAACAATAGACAAAGGGATAAAATATGTATTCTTGAGGACCTACTGTGTGTCCTTATATCAGATACAGGGTAAAAAAAAAAAAGATAGCAAGAAAGGGATCTGCACCATCGGTGAGCTCACAATCTAGTTGGAAGAAAACGAGGTACAAAGTAGTTTGGCTCTTTCTAAGGCCTGGGGTGGGTGGAGGAGAGACAGAAATTAAAGTGGCACACATGTCACCCTTGGGGAATTTACAGTTTAGCCGGGAACTTGTATTCCGGAAATTTGGAAAAGAGAACACTACTGCCTTCCTGGGAGGCGGATGCATTGGGGAGGCTCACTGGAGAAGTGTCACGTGAGCAAAGGATTGAAGGAAATTAGCAGTAATCAAGAGCAGGGGCACGGGAGTCGAGTAAACGTGGGATCAAACCTCAGTTCTAGAACTTCCTGACTGTGTGATGTTGGGCAAATGACCTCCCGTCTCTGGGTGTCAGCTTATAAAATAAAGCATCTCCCGCACCTCTCTGGCTTGTTGTAAGAATTACCTTAAAGGTGAAACTACGGGTAAGGTGCTGTCCTAGAGTCATGACTCTGCAGATGGGTGACGCTACTAGTGACCTAAAAGATCTGAGCAGGTGAGATTCTAGAGCAACCCTGCCTCACAGGACTTTCTGTGATGATGAAACTATTCTATATCTGCTCTGCTAACATGGTTGCCACCAGCCACGTGCAGCTATTAAGCACTTGAACTAAGGCTAGTTCAACCAAGGAACTATTTTTAATCCATATTAATTGAATGAATGGGAATTTGAATAGCGACAGGCAGTTGGTGGTGACCAGTTGGCAACATAGTTCCGAAAGGAATTTCAGGCAGCGGCACCAGCTTGAGAAGAGGCCCAGAGGCAGGAAAAGAAACGGCCCACAGGATCCGTATTTGTTTCATGTGGTCGCTTAACAAGTTACCATAAACCGAGTGTCTTAAAACAACACAAATGCACTCAAGTGAGTTTCGGAGATCAGAAATCTCATATCGAGGCCTCAGCAGGTCTGCATTCCTTCCGGGAGCTTCAGAGAGAATCCATTTACCGGCATTTTTCGGAGGCTGGTTGCGTTCTGTGGCTCGTGGCCCCCTTTCTGACGACACTCTGACATCTATTTCCATTGTCACACCTTCTGCTACTAACTTTGATCCTCCTGCCTCCCTCTTAGAAGGACCCTTGTGATGACACCGGCCCCACCTGGTTAGTCCTGGATCATCTTCCCATCCCAAGATCCTTAACGTAATCACATCTGCAAAGTCCCTTTTGCCATGTGAAGTCACATGTTGACAGGTTCAGGGGCTTAAGATGTGGGCATCTTTGGAGGGCTTTGTTCTGGCTGCTACAGGGTCTGAGTACATGTCCAGCAGTGGAGAAAGGTCTAGAGTATCAAGCTATGGAGATTGGCCATGGCCTTCCCCTCAAAATCAGTCCATTCCCTGGCTCCCTCTCCCCACCTCTGCTGCTATTACCCTGATCCAAGTCGCCATCACCCCTCGCACTATCCATTACCCTGGTATCGTCTCCCTTCCCTCTCCCCTCCCCCACAGTTTGGTCTCCACCAACAAGCAGAGGTAGCCTATTAAAATCTAAGTTAGACCAGGACGTTTTTCTGCTCTGAATGAGGTGGCCGGGTTTAGAAAAAAAATTACAGATTGTTCAGTTAAATATGAATTTCTAATCAACAACTAATAATTTTTTAATGCTTAAGTATGTCTAAACTGTTGCCTGAGACACACTCATGCTAAAAAAAAAATGTTTGTTGTTGATCTGAAATCCAAATTGGATTGGGTGTCTCTGTATTTTCATCTGGGCACTAGCTCTAGATACCTCGCGTGGAGTCGAACGATGGGGGAGGGGAGAGGGAAGGGAGAAGATACCAAAGCATGAGAATGTCAGCTCCATCGGGACCGGAGCTGTGTCGGTTCGGGTCACCACCTCATCCCAGAGCCTAGTCTTGCACAAACCGGGCACAGAATACATGTATGTCACATGAATAAAGGAATAAATGACTCTATCATTGAGCCCCTGGATCTACCTGTGCCCCTTTTTGTGAAATGCAATAGGAGGATGAAAAACTAATTTCCTTCTAGCTCTCCGTCTCGGAGACCTGGTCATGGCTGCTGGAATTCCTATCGATCACACTTTCTTTCTTCCTTGCCGGGTCCTTCAGGGCCCAGTGACACGCAGCTGGCAGCGAATGGCAAAGGTGAGCCCTCCCGAAATACAGGATGAGGATGGGATTGACGCAGCTGTGAGCCAGTGCAAGTCCCACGACAAAGGGTTCAGCCAGCAGGGCCCAAGTCCGAAGCGTCGAGGATGGGGCAGCCATGGTGATCACCAATCTCAGCACGTGGTAGGGGGCCCAGCAGACCAAAAAACACACCGCAGCAGCCATGCCCAGGGGCCAGCGGTGTCGGCCTTCAATGACCAGGAGCGCACCGTGGCAGCTGGCCATGACCACCAGCTGCACCAGGAAGCCTAATAGAAACTGGATGGTAGTCACTGTGTTCTCAGCTACCGTCCAGCTGCTGTAGTCCAACATGCAGTCCAACTGAGATGGGTAGGGCTCCAGGAGCTCCCGATGGTAGACATCCAAGGCCACGGCCAGTAGCAAGGCCAAGAACCAGGCTGACAAACGGGCTGTTGACACCCACTGTAGTCGCCGATCATCAGTCCACCAGGGGGGCTTCAGGACCAGCAGGAAGATGTCCAAGTAGAGAAGAGTCAGGAGTAGGACCTTGTTGTACATGGACAGATAAATGAGGAAGGGCAGGGCCCGACAGCCCATCACCCCATAAGGCCAGTGGCCCCGCAGGGCGATGGGCAGCACCAGAGTGGGGAGACTCATACAGCAGTATATGTCTGCCAGAGCCAGGTAGTAGAACCAGAGGGTGCTGATTTTCTGGAGGGTCCCTAACCTGGTCACCCAGATAAGCATGACATTGCCGGACACCCCAACCAGGAAGACCACAGCTAACAGCACGAGTAAGGCCAAGCGGACAGCTTCGGTGGGGGTGCAGTCGCCGCCTGCGCAATTCAAAGAGACGTCCAGTGTCTCGCCATACTGCTTGTCCTCGTGGTTGAGAAAAGTGTCCTCCATCTCGTCCCCAGACACCTGGACAGGAGACAAAGGCCATGAAACCTCAGGTGAAGTCTCCGAGGCCTTCGGAATCCTCGGGGGCGGAAACCGCAGCCCATCGGCCTCTCAGACACTGAGACGCGACAACGTGAGAACCTCAGCGCCTTCAAACACTGGCATTTTAGAACGGCAGGATATGCGAACTAGCTCATTAGCATTTCAGAATTCTTGAATCTTCTAACCTAGAATCCCAGCCCGTTAGAATATCGGATTTCTAGAAAGCTCGTGTCAGAACACTGGTTCCTGAGCATCTGGAATTCCAGAATGTTGCTGTGCTAGAACACACTCAAGATCAAATCTCTTGGAATTCCAAAATATTAAACTCTTGCAACACTAGCCAATTACTACTTGGAATTTTACCGCAGAACCGTGTCTGATTGAACTTTCTACGCTGATAAAGATGTTTTATATCCATGGTGTCCACTCCAGTAGCCATCAGCCGGAGGTGGCTACAGAATATCTGAAACTGGGCCAGGGCAATTGAGAAACTAAATTTTCCATTTGACTTAGTTTAAATTAATTGAAATAGCTACACCTGGCTAACGGATACCTGATTGGACCATGAAGTTTTAGAACACTGAAATGTGAAAATGTTCTCCTATCATCATCCTGGAATTCTAGAATTTAAAACATTAGAATCCGAACATGCATCAAGAGGGGAAAAGGTTCCTATGGATTCACGGCAAAAGTATTTGAGTTGGTTCTTCTTCAGCTGCAATTTTGAAGTTTGGTACAATGAAAAATGTGGCTCTGGAGCAATTTTCGTCCTTTTTTTTAAAAAAAAAAAAAAACACAAACTGGGTCATTTTAAAGCACGCAGACAGCAAAGTACACACCTCGCACAGGTGCACTCGCTAGGGTTCACAATCAACCTCAACACAACTGTGTGACCGGCCACCAGACTGAGAAACAGAACATTTCTAGAATCCTCCCAGAGCAATTTTTAAAACTAATGTTAGTGTTAGGAAAGCAGGAAAAAGAATATGTCGAATTCTCTATAAGTCATTCATGCATTCATTCATTCATTCAACACAGCCCCCTAGTGCCTGCTCTGTTCCAGGCACTTGACACGCAGTAGGGCAGCGGTCCCCAACCTTTGTGGCACCAGTGGCCGGTGCTCCCATGAGAATCTAATGTCTGAGGATCTGAGGCGGAGCTGAGGCGGTAATGCTGGCGCTGGGGAGCAGCTGCAGATATAATGAAGCTTTGCTCATCCGCTGCTCACCTGTGTGGCCCAGTTCCTGACACAGACCAGTACCAGTCCGTGGCCCAGGGCTTGGTGACCCCTGCAGTAGGGGGCAAGACTGAAGGAGTCAGAAAGAATGGAATAAATAAGCAAAATACCCAGTATTTCCGAAGCTGACAAGTGCTATGGCAAAAGGAAAAAATATTACACGGGGAATTTTTAATTCTCTCTGTTCGAATTTTAAAGGAGTGGTCAGGGAGGGCTTCTCTAAGGAGGTGGTGTTTGAGCAAAGCCACAAAGGAGGCGAGGGAGAGGGCTGTGTGAGCGTCTGGGAGAAGAGAGTTCCAGGCAGACAGAACGGCCAGTGCAAAGGCCCTGAGGTGGGAACATGCTGGTCACGGTCAAGGAACATGGAGAACGCCAGCGTGACTGGAGCACGGTAGACAAAGGAGCTTAGGGGGAATTAGGAACAGAGAGACCTCGGGGGCCACGTGGGGGCATTGTAAGGACTTTCCTTTTATTCCACATGAGACGGATGTATGAGAGGGCGCAGAGCGGAGAAGCGACATGTTCCATCACAGCAATAACTATTATCATTGGCATTATTGATATTATTATTAGAAGCCACCACTTAGCATCCCACGCTATGTGCCAGGCATTGCTTAAAGCACTTTAAATGTTATACTGTTGAATCCTTATAACAATGCTCTGATTTTAATACCACCATTATACCCATTCTGCAGATGAGGCAGAGAGAAGTTAAGTAACTTACCTGAGGTCACTCAGCTAAGCGAGTAACAGCTGAGTCTTTGAACTTAGCCCTTGCTCCCAGAACTCACCCTAAAACATTCACACATTATCATGCAAGAACCTTACATTCCTGAGAGTTAGAAGAAAGGACAGCACGCCCCCCTAGCAGACCCAGGGTCTGTGACTCAGCTTCAGCCAGCTCTCTCTAGATCCCCTGAGAAATGAGAGTCACCCAGGTAAGCTACGCCCTGGGTTTTGGAAGGCCTTGAGGAGTTTATACATGTCAACACTTGGCATAGAGTGACCTGACCTCCCCTCTGCCCAAGACTCCAGCCACTGCTGACGCAACAGGAAAGACAGAGGAGAAGTTGGGGCACCCACCGCCGGCCCCTCCACCCTGCCCGGTGACTGCCGGGAGGCCAGGCCACTCCACGGGTGTCCGTTTGGGTCTGGCACCCTGCTTTCATATGATTTTCATCCCCAGAGTAAACGCGAGCAGGCTTTAAAAACTCAAACCCTCACCAGCAGTGTGGCCTTGGGCAAGTCACCTAACTTTTCTGTGCCTCAGCGTCCTGATCTACGAAATAAGAGTAATAATACTACTGGACTTACCTTCCGGGGGGTTATGAGAATCCACCAGGCCGGTAGCAGTAAGTGGCTCAGAATGCAGCACCAGTGTCAGCGCTGTCACCTCTGCCCATTATCTGGGAGCAGCACCCCTCCTCACCGAGGGACCCCGCCCTTCCCTGCTCTCACTGATTAAAAGCCCGGCCCCTTTCCTGGGGGTAAACAGTTCAGTCTGTGCTGTTTCTTTCAATACATTCCACAGAAATGGGCGCGGCCGACGCCCACGCATCATCCCTCCCTCTTTCCGTCTTTCCCACTCCCCGTGCCTCAGGTCCCTTTCCCCGTCTGCACACACGTTGCCTCCTCTGCACATAAAACATAATCACCATGATTATTATTTTATAATAATTCAATTGGCACGTGACATTTATCAAGCGCCTGTTATGTACCAAGCTTAAATAAGCCGTAAGACAACTCTGTGCGATGAGGAGCAGCGTCGTTCCCACGTCCCGGGATGTCAGGACTATTACCGTTATCCCTGTTTTCCTAGCGACGGCTCTTCCCTGCTTTGAGCCAAGGCTGAACATAGGAAAAGTGCAGACACGCGCAGATGCTCACCGAAAGACGTGTTCTGGAACATTCAGCCCAAGATGGGAAGGCACCCAGATATTCTCTCACAGGTGGCGCCGCATTCACGCAGCGGAATGTCCCATGATGGTGGGAGTGGACGTGGACACGGATGGACCTACCGCACGTCACGGGCAGGGCAGAGAGCCAGGCACGCAGGAGATTCGCCCCGTGGACCCCACGCGCATGAATTTTAGATGGGTAGAAGGATTCTCCGAGGGGTACGAGAGGGGACACGGACTGCGCTCTTGCTGGTCCTTGGCCCTGGGTTCCAGTTACCTGGGCACCGGCCCCTGGAGATGCGCAGAGCTGCCCAGCGTTAATGCGCATGCGTTTCTGGTACCTGTGTCGCTCAGGAAGACAAAGTGAAAAGATTTTCCTCAAGAAGCAGAATCCGTGAGTCAAAGGGTTCGTTCCCCGGGCACGTGGCCGTTTGGGGGGTTTCCCAGAAGTCACAGGGTTTGAGAACGGCTGTTTCCTAGGGACCTGAGAGGGACGATACATTTGAAACCTTGCAAAAGATTTTCTGTCGGCCTGCCGGAGTCCATTCCCAGAGTCTGGGATTCTGATGTGGGCTCCTGTGTAATAGGGATTAAGATTCTGTTTCTCAAATTCAAGTTGCGGTGCCCTCCCTGTCCCCTCCCTCCTTCCCTCTCTCCTTCCTTCATCCTTACCTTCTCTTTCAAGAGATGCCCCTATGTGGCCAACAGCACTTGGGAGCATGATCCGGGCCCACAGCAGGGACCCCGGAGGTATGGGGGTCTCTCCCCTGTGTCTGGCAGCTGCTGGGCTCCTGGACGTTCTTTCCTCTGCCACCTGACGGCCCTCGGCACATCTTCATAACCTGGGAGAAGCAGGAGTGGCCTTTTCCTCTTCCATGGTGCCTTCCGTTCCTCCCATATTCCTCCCATGACTCACACGTCCCCAAATGCCAAGCAGCAGATGAGGCTGGAGAGGGCTCGGTGGGTGGAGAGCTGCCCGTCTCCCCAATCCTGGTCTCAGTGCCTCCAGCATCCTGGAAGCTACACCTGTGCATCGTTTGACCTACGAGGCCTGCGGTCTTGGCCACCACTGTAGGTCCCTCTGAGGCACTTCTCGCTAAGCACTCACTGTCCCCTGCACATATCTTGGAGTCCTACTGTGCACCCAGCCCCTCCTATTGTCCCTTTGCGGAGCCCTGAGGACAGATAAATATTTCTCCCTCCGTGTTCTGAGGGAGACGGCTCAGGGTCACGTCCTCCACAAAAAGACCAAGGCCACCGAGCACAGGGCCTGAGGTCCCAGAGACAGACAGAAGACAGACAAGCCCCTAGCCCCTCTGTGGGCCTCGGTTTCCCTCTTTAAAAATGAGAAGTTGTTGACCGTACTGGTTATCAGCCTCCCTGCCATTGTAGCATGTGGGCTGAAAACATGGACCCGAGAGCCAGGATGATCAGACGCTGAATCCAGGTCCACATTGAGGTGTTTTGAGGCCTTGGCTCCCCGTGAGCCTCAACGTCCTCACCTGCAAAGTGGACATTTTGTTCAGACCGTTAGATGGGCGAAGAGATTTAAAACACATACAACCATACCTGGTTCATAGAATACGCAATGTACGTGTACGTCAGATTAACAACAGCAAGACGAGCATAACATAAATCTTTTAAATTTACATTTTAAAAACGCAGGCTTAGCAAGAGGAAGTGGCTCTCTGATTCGGAGCTCTTTGCTCAGCAGTTTTTTTGTGTTTGTGTGTCACCCCGTGTGTGTGCTGTAGAGGCTGAGGGCATAAATTTATACATTTTTGTTGTTGTTGTTTGGAGAATAAAATCCTGTCGTTAGAGGAAGTAGTTTCTGAGTTAAGAGCCTGGAAGTCACTGTGTGACCTGGTGTGTCTCCACGCCCCTCTCGGTGACCCTGTCTTGGCCGGGCCGGGCCCCAGATGCCTGTAGACAAGAATACCCCTTGGCCCCCTCCCACCGTGTTCTGGAATGCCTCTTCATCTCCCCCATACTGCCAGCCCCAGGCCCCTGCGGGAACCCCCTCTGGTCAGGAAAATACTAGAACGGAGGAAGCCAAAGGTGGGGACTGTCTTTTTTGTAGGCTCACATCTTCCCTGATAGTTAAGTTTACAAGAATGTGTTTCTCAGATCGCTCGATCTTAAACTCATCAGCCACTGAGTCTCAGAGTGTGTATTTCTCGAATTCTGGAAGGCTAAGGTTTTCTGGTGTCTCTGAAGCTGGCGGCCCTTTCCTGGGGGCCTGGGGGATGCTGGGAGCCGAGGACAAGGTCTCTGCATATTGACACTGGGAGAAACTTAGAATGAGAACACCTTAGAAGGTTATTAAGTTAACCCATATGAAATGGACATTTTTATGGGTCAAGGAGGGTTGAATTCCAGTAAATCTATTGTGATAGAAAGCAGATTAGTGGGCGCCAGGAGCTTGGGGGAAGACGGGGAATAGGGAGTGACTGCTAATGGGTGTGGGGGCTTTTCTTTCGGGGTGCTGAAAACATTCTGGAGTAGATGGTGGTGACAGTTACACAACATTGAGAATATCCTAAATGCCGCCAATGGTGAATTTTATGTGATGCGTATTTTACAATTTTCTAACAGTCATAAGTAGGTGAAACTTTGTACCTCCCCATCCCCAAATAGTGCAATATCATAGAGCTCAACCCATGGAATTCCTGAAGCCTGAAAAGGTGAATGGCCAAGATGAAACCAATCTTTTGAACAACATATATCATTGTGATATTTGATGCATGGAAAGAATGTATGGGACACGTGTAAGTTATAAAGTGCGCCGGTTAAGTAGACATCTGTAAACATCTCAGAAACTCTGAATGTGTAGATCAAGGGTCAGTGAATTTTTTTGGTAAAGGAACAGAGAGTAAATATTTTAGTTTTGGCTGGTCAGGAGGTCACTCATTGTCTCTGTCACAACTACTCAACCTCCCAGGTAGATCAAAGCGGCCACAGACTGAATGGGCATGGCTGTGTGCCAATAAAACTTTATTTACAAAAGAAAGCAGGGCGGGGTGGGGGGCATATTTGGCCCATAGGCTAGAGTTTGCGGAACACTTATCTAGGTCAAAGACTCTGAAGCCTAGAATGTTGGAATCACAGACTCTTAGAATGTTGGAATCATAGGCTGTTTGCCCCCGAGGGACTCTACAATGGAATTCACAGACTATTTGAATCACAGGATTCTAGCTCTGAGTCCTTGGATACGGTAGCTACTGAACACATGAGGCTACTGAGCATTTGAGGCGTGGTAGATCCGAGATGAGATCTGAGATTAGAGTGTAATACACACACCAGATTTCAGAGACTTGATACAAAAAAAAAAAAAAGAACGTGAAATCTCTTAATAACTTTTACGACGAGCCCATATTGAAATGATAATATTGGAAATATATTTGAGTTGATAAAAAACATGTCACAAAAATTAATTTGACCTGATTCTTTTCGTTTTCTTTGGCTTGTGTCTCGCTTGGCTGATGGGAAAACATGAAATCTCATTGCATTCCTATCAGACAGTGTCAACCTGGACGTTGGCAGTGTGGTGCTGGGGACAGTTACATGGCACAGGTACAGGGAAGGAAGCAGACGGGGGTGTGGGAGGCAGGGGGACTAGGGCGGGGGCAGCAGGGCGCAGCCGACTCAGCCAAACCCACCACGCACTTCCTGCCCTCACTTCCTCTTTGGACTTGTTGGCCCAGCGGATTTTTAGGCCTCAGATTTGACAATCGCCTGGCCCTTCAGTCCACTTCCCTCCTGGGCAGGGCTGATGGACGCCAAGCAGAAGAGAAGCTGGCTTCCAAGGTTTCTAGAAAAACATTGTGGGGCTCTGCCCTTGGGGTAGCATCTCCTTCTCTCAAATCATGATGAGAGAAATGCCTCGCTGCTCACAGCCCGCCCCCCAAACCGGGAGAGCTAGAGGACGGCCAGGAATAGGGATGGAACATGGCAGTGGGAGGTGGAAGAAGCGAGGGAGGACTTCCTGGAGGAGGCTGCACCCCGACGGAAGGTAGGATAGGAAGAGGGACTGTCTTTATTCATCTGGGAGACCAGGCAGGAGGGGATGCAGCGGGGACACACGCAGGAGAGGATGGAGGACTCAGACCAGACAGGCTGTGGGGTGGGAAGCGTCAGCATGGGTCAGCGGGGCCCCTTTGGGACAGGGACACACGGGGAGAAGGGGGTTTAGGAGAAGGCGCCAAGGTCAGTGTAGGTGAGATGAGTGGGGGTGGAGGCTGTTCCCTGAAGAGCGCTTGGGGGCTGCCAGTGAAGTCACAAGAGTGAGAAGCGGGTCCAAGAGAAACTTGAGGAAACCAGCACTTCAGGGTGGAGGAAGAATCGCACAGAGAGACAGATAGAGACAAAGATAGAGAGAGAATAGCTGGCCAGGTTCCCATCCCCTCGGAGGATGGCCGCAGGAGGGATGCCGGCAGTCGGGGAAGAAGGGACCTTCAGGATCACGGGGCTCTTCCCAGGGGTGCCAGGTACCTCCCGGCCAGATCTTCCTCTCAACGACCTTCCTGCCAGGGGCTCTGCACAGGAACAGACGTTTTCCCATCAAAACCCACCCACGGACTCCAGAATCAGAGCACCTGTCCGAGATGCTGGGTCAGACAGTATCTTTAGGCAAAAGCTCTGCCCAAGGCAGACGCGGTGACGTGTGGAATCCCGCAGCATCCTGCCAGGAGCCCCGGCTGCAGGTTGTTCCTTCCCCTCCCCAGGCTCTTGCAAAGAGGGAGAGGAAGTCGTCACTTGCGCCATCCAGTCCAGTCCAGTGGCCCCGAGCCCTGGTGGCTCCTGGCACCCAGAATGGGCCAGGACAGACCAAGTGGCACCGTGAGTGCAACGTGCACACAGGGCTTTGAAGACAAGAGCTCATTAATTTTAATTCTCATTGATTACATGTTGAAATAAAAATGTTTTGGATATATTGAGTTAAGCAAAATATATTATTGACTGCACTATTATTTTATATATTCAATATTATACATAGCAGTGTAGGATAAGGGGGACAGTTACAACAGCGCTCCAAAGCCTTCAGACCTGATGACTCTGCAGTCAGCACACAAGCCACACACAAGAAAACGATTCCACACAGATGTCTGTGACCTGCGGACTACTCCCCTGAGCTGTTGTGTCTTGAGTTGTGCCCTAGCAGGGTGCAGAGGATGCTCCCACACTGGCCCATGTGGGCAGGGGTCATTTACAAAGCAGCGGGCAGGAACTAGGGGAATGCATAGGGCAGGCGGGGTGGCCCGGGGGTCAGGAACAGCTGGCAGCTGTTTCCAGCACCTCCACACCCTGTCTGCTCCCATCATTGAACAGGACGCTAAACTGAGTGACAGAGAGTCCTTGGTACAGGAGAATGGGTGGGTGGGCCTTCGGGGACACAGGCGGGGTTGGTGGGCGCCCGCAGGCCTAATCGCTCCGAGCTTGGCTCGGTTTCCCTCTGCTGGGCCCCAGGGAGCGAGGAGAAGCTCAGCAGAGCTGGCTGTTCTAGGTTCTGCCCCAGCCTGGGCTCACTATCCTTCGGGACCAGCTGGCCAGGCTTTGGGGCTCAGTTGGCAGCCCGGCAAGCGGGGTGACTCTTGCTGCAGCACCCGTACCCTTCGGAGGAGCAGAAGAAACAGCTGGCACAGGACACTGGGCTCACCATTCTGTAAGTCAACAACTGGTGAGGGGCTTGGGTGCTGGGCGGTGGCGGGGAGCGCGGGGCAGGAGGCCGGGCGCTGTCCGTGGTGCTGAAGGAGGCCGCGCAGCCCTTCGGAGCCTCGCCTCCTTGCTCCTGCTTTCCCTCCACCCCGACCCCGTTCCCGGCTCTCTTGCCTT
Organism: Rousettus aegyptiacus; assembly: GCF_014176215.1. NCBI lineage: Eukaryota > Metazoa > Chordata > Mammalia > Chiroptera > Pteropodidae > Rousettus > Rousettus aegyptiacus. The sequence goes on along the minus strand of NW_023416289.1, from coordinate 44,586,745 downwards.
GGCGTGTTTTCCCCTCGCCTCTCTGCTACCTTCTCTTAACATCCTCCCCCGTTTCCATGGCACCCTCCCAGGTTCGTTAATGCCTGGAGACGCATCTTGCAACTAATTATCTATCAAACCAACCGCACAGGTACAGGGAGAAGGTGGGGAGAGGGGGCCTAGTGCTCCCCGAGTGTCCGAGCCTAGACTCAGACATCCCGAGGCTCAGCCTGCACCCCTCAACCTCTCTCGCAGGACAGGTTATGGGGGAGGAGACAGGGTGGGGATGAGCCCTGAAGTCTACTGTAAGGGGACGCTGGTGCATTTATGTGACCCTTGCCAGGCTGGCAGATAGGGGAACACGGGAAAGCTTGCAAGTGGGGTAGGGGCCACCCCCTCTCCCCAACAGCCCCGTCCTCCACTCACCTGCTCCTGGTGACTGGAAATGCCTCTCACTTTATTCTAATTAAACCACTGAATGTGCCTCAAGGAGGAGCACAATTAGTCAGGAAGTTAATTGTAACTAAAAATACCTCCCCCACTTCCTGGAGTGGGGAGCAATTGGGCAGACCTTGAGTTTTGGGTCCCCCTGTGCAATGGGTGGGCATTGCTGAGCAGACTCCGGGTGCTGCTATGTGTGTCTGAGTGGGTCTGAGTAGCAAAGCGGGTCTTTATAACTGGGTCCCTCCCTGTATGTGTCCACTGCAGTGCATCTCTGTGCAGCTTCTTAGCCTCTAGTGAATTTGTGACCACGACAGTGTCACTGCAGTTCATCCAGCTCAGATGCATCAGAATGTGGGGCAGGCAATGAGCCTGGCTCCCTCCAGAGTGCGGAGGAGAGACACGGAAGGTGTTTGTTTTTTAACAGCTTTATTGACATGTAGTTTGCAGAGCAAAAAATCCACCCATTTAAAGCGTGAGGTTCCATGTCTGTAGTACATTCCCAGAGGTGTGCATCCATCACCACAGTCGATTTTAGAATATCTTCATCACCCCCAAAGGTCACTAACCGACCCTCAACCCTAACAACCACCAGTCCACTTTCTGGCTCTTTGGACACATTTGCCCATTCTGGACTTTTCACAGAGGTAGAACCTTACAGTACAACGTATGGTCTTTTGTGTCTGGGTTCTTTCACTTGGCATAATGTTTTCGAGGTCTGTCCATGTCGTAGCTTCATTCTTTTTCATGGCTGAATAATCCGCCACTGTTTTGGAAGAATTTTGAGATGAGGGTCATGGTTGGGTTTGTGCTTTTCCCCTTGGGCTGCCACGTGGAGGGTGGACCAGATGGCGTGTTATGAGTCAAACTGTGGCCCCCGAGGGATCTACTGAAGTCCTAGTTCCCGGACTTCTGAATGTAACCTAATCTGGAACTAGGATCTTGGCCAATGATCAAGTTAAGGTCACAGGGTGTCCTTTATAAGAAAGGGAAATTTGGACACAGACAGGCACTCGGGGAGGAGACAGCCATGTGAAGATGGAGGCTGGAGTGAGGCAGCCACGAGCCACAGGACGCCAAAGGTGGTTGCAAAAGTACCCAAAGCGGGAAGGGGCCGGAGAGGGCGCCCCTGCAGACCCCAGGGGGAGCACGGCCCTGCCCACACCTTGGTGTGAGAGTTTTTGTTCCTCTATGTCACCCATTCGGTGGTGGTTTGTTTTGGCAGCTGTGAGAAATTGACAGGAGGAGTGGAGGAGACAGGGAAGCCCCAGCAGGGGCAGGGCTGTGGGAGAGGAGGAGCTGCGGACTCAAGGACTGCTTAGGAAGGGGGGCAAGGAAAGAACATGGGGAAAAAGAACCACTTTTTACATAAGAGGGCACCATCGAATGATCACGTGCCACCTCTGTGGGCTGTGGATTTTGGGTAGAAATAGAATGTCGTGAGTCAGGAGAATCAAGCGAGACAAATGCGTCCGGTGCAGCAGTCTCCTCGGCGGGCGGGGATGACATGGGAAGGAGGAAGAAGGAGGGGGTGGGGATCCTCATGACCGACATAAGAGGGGTGCCAGGGCGAAGCCGGGAACAGGCTGTACAGAGATGGGCGCCCCTTTGCTGACTGCTGCAACCCCGCTCCCAGAGCAGAGCTTGGCACAGACAACCCAAGGATGGATGAAAGGGGCTCAGAGAATGAGCAGGTCACTCAGAGTCGCTCAGAAAGCAGGCAGTGCCCTGCATCCACCTGGTGCCCTGTGAGATCACCCCGAGGCGGAGTCCCAAACCAATCACTACGTCCGTCCGCAGGCAGCTGGGCCAGCAGGGACCTGATGGGGGTGAGGGCCTCTGAGCTGTCCAAGGTGCCCTGGTCCTGGAGATAGAGGATGGCTGTTTGCAGGCTGGCTGGTGGGGGTGGCTCAATGAACGGGAAGGTTCGGGGGTCTCCCACGTTCGTGCTCTTCATCTGGAATGAGAACCGAATCCCCCAGGATGGGACACACTAGGAGGGCTCAGATCACAAATCGTGACACTTTAAGACGCTCAGTGTCAAGCCCCATAGCACAGAGGCAGGGGAGAAGGGCCATTGTCTGCCTGCGTGTCTGTCTCTCTGCCCAGCACCTCTATCACAGACCTGGCCATGGAATGAGCACATGATCTAAGCTGGACCATTCGAGGTTTCACAGTCCCCCTCCCAGGCCTCATAGCAACTAAGAAATAACCACATGCCGGGCCAATCAGAATCCTTCCCTGGGACTGCAAACTACAACTGGGAGAGAGAAGTTCCAGCATCCTCTCTGCTCGTGAGGAGCCAGGATGGAAGCCCAGAGCTGCTGTGCTTATTTTTCCATTGCCTGGAAATTAGCCCACCCACCACCAATGAAGAATTCCTGAAGTGTTCCACAGCTAGGCCCACCTCCCCCATGATGGATACTCAAAGCCACAAAATCCCCTTTTCTGCTTACAAGAATTTCAGTTGGGTTTCTCTCTTTTGACCAAAGAATCTCCATGAATTCAGAGGCACAGCAGGTGGTGGGGAAAATGAAATAAGCACCTGTCACTGGGTCCGGCATGAGCCAGAGGGACGCTCAGAGAGCCCGGGGACTCAGTCCTAGTCTCCCGGCTAGGTGACCGGCCCTTCCTCCCTGCTCACTGAACTCTGATGTTGTCTGGGAGATCACCCAATACCCATTGAAAGACCTTCAAATGAGAAGCTCCTGGTGGGAAGTAGGGCGCGGATTTTTTTTAAGTTCTCCGGATGATTCCAGTGGGTAGCTGGGGCTGAGAATCAGTGCTCCAATCCAGTCTGGCAATGCCACTGCTGGACAATTACCGGTCATAGAGAGGGCACACGTGAGGCAGTTCTGCCGACAAGACAGGCTGGGAAATCAGCCGGGGGCCTCCGGGAAAGGCTCCCGTGGCCTTATCCATGAGACCCACAAGGAGCAGGTCGTTGTTCCCGTCTCTGGATAGTAAGGGGGGAGGAGATGATGCCCACGGCTGCCAGAGCCGGTGGCATTCACGATGCAGCCTCAGATGGAATCCCAGCTGTGCCGCTTGCCAGCTGTGTGACCAGGGTCAAGCTGCTTGACCTCTTTGCATCCGTTTCCTCATCCTTACTTTGGGTTGGTAAGATTACCTACCCCACAGATTTTCTGTGAGGATCAATTATGTACATAAAACAGAGAGCCCAGCCCGCAGTAAGCACTAGGTGTTTTTTTTTTTTATCATCATCATCATCATCATCATGCGAGCTGCTGAGATTGGAAAGACAGAGAAAGCCTAGGTCCTTTATGACATCACTGATTCATTTAAGTAACCAAGTCTAAAACCTCTCCATCTCGGGGCTTCTGGTTATGTAAAACGGTCAGTTTCCTTACAGTTCAAACCAGTGTTTTTCAAATAGCACGTTACGTGGGTCAGGAACTCCACAAAGTGGGTCACGATCAGCAGTTTTTAAAAATGAAATAAATGACTAGACACTATCAGTGTGCATCATGTGTAAAAAGGGGCTGGTATGCACTGCTCACACACGTGTGAGCCTGCAGCAGGCGTCCCCCCACACACTTGCCTTTCCCTCCTCTTCCCGAGCACAGAGACTACACTTCCCAGCCTCCCCTGCAGTGCGGTGTGGCCAGGGAGAGCTCTAGCCGGGATTGTTGGGGGAAGTACACCCCCATGGACCTGACCCTCAAAGCCCCACAAACCCGTCTCCAAGGGGGATGACGGAGGCACAAGAGGGAAGGGTCTGGGTCCCAGGATACAGGAAACTGCCCGCCAGCCCGTCCAGGCAGCAGGTGTCCTCATCTGGTCTACGAGCAGCTACCATCTGCTAAAGCTAAACATACATGCGGATCGGATGGCCCAGCAGTCCCACTGCTAGACACACACTCGACAAAAATATGCACCAAAGACACCAAAAGGCAGGTCACAGGATGTTTAGAGCGGTACTGTTGACTAGAGCCTGAAACTGGAGACACCCCAAGTTCCCAGCAGCAGCAGAAGGGACAAACATACGTGGTGCCATCACCGGGGGAAACCGTGCAGCGCCGGGAAGGCACGCCACGCACCTGCACGGACGCGGTAGATGCACCTCACAAAACTGAGAATGAGCAACAGAGGCCAGGCCAGAAAGAACATACTTTTGATTCCATTAATAAAAAGATGAAGAGCCAAAAATAATCTGGGATGTTCTATCATTAACACAGGTGTGATGATCTAGCGCTAAGGTGATGATTCATCACTAAGAAGAGTGATGACCATGAGGCCTCAAGGGAGTAAGTAACCAGAAGGGAAGACAAGAGGACTTTGGGGTGCTGGTGAGCCTGATTTTTTATCTGGGTGCTAGTTACACAAATATACTCGATTTGTGAAAATTCAGAGCTGTACACTTATGATCCGTGCATTCCTTTGTGTTCAAAGTGTTCTAACTTAAATAATGACTTTTAATTGGGGAGCCAGAATTAGAACCCTAGAAACCATTAGTAAGGAAGTGTCCTCATTCTTTTTTGAGGGCTAACTGGAGAAAAAACATGGAGGAACCTTTAGGACATTTTTATTGTTAAAGTGCCGCACAGGCAGACCTCGGCTCTACTGCGGGCCCTGTCCCAACCACCATGACAAAGCGAGTATGGCAGGAAAGCAAAATGTCATCTTTGCTGGTGGAGGGGCTTGCCTCCAATTTGTTAAGAAAATAAAGTGCAACAAGACGAGTTCGCCTATCCTGGGTTATGGTGGAGCCTGTCTCGCTGGGACCACATCCAGGACATTTGGTAGATAAATTTCTACTGCATCAAAAGGGAAGTGCTTTCGTACGTAACTTCACGATATGCCAGGGACAAGCACCTCGTTTGCCAAGGTCACGGGGAAAAGCTGGCACGCGAATAGCTCTACTCACCTGCGAGCTGTACAAACTGAGGCTCTTGAAGCCCACGCACTTAGCCAGCAAGACGCAGGAAATTCACTGAGGCTGGGTGCACGCCACGTGACTGAACCCGCGGCCAGCAGGTACTGGGGCACCTGAGTGGACTTGCCACAGCCCGTGTCCCCTGCCACCACCTGGTGCCGCTTCAGCGTCTTCAGGATGTGGTGCCCATACTGGAAGATGGGAAGCGCCGCCCGCTCATGCTGCAGTCTGGCCAGCTGCCCGAAGGCTTGCTTCTGGTCGAAGTTCAGGTAATGTGACAGAACTTGGCGGAACTTAGACACTCTCTCCGGGGGCAGACGCCGGCCCAGCCACTGAGAGCCCCGAGCATTGGGGCCCAAGACAGAGAGGTTAATGCGGTAACGTGAGTCGTAAGCTCCAGGTAGGTCGGTCAGTGCTGGGATGCCGGGCTGGGGATGCCCAGGGTCTTTCTCCTCCTTCCTGGGGGTCCTGAGATTCTGGAATCTCTGTAAATGTTCAAAGAAGGTCCAGAACTTCCAGCACGCCTCAGAGTCCTGGCAGATATATTCCTCATCCCCGAAGAAGGCATCCTCGAACAGACACCAAGTCCCTGGAAAATTCTAGTCCCATTTCCCTAGGGCCTCCTCCTTGCTGGGGGCTCGTTTCCCCGGGGTCACTCCCAGTGAGCCCTGCCCTCCCTTATCCTGGGAGCAGTCATCACAACATCGTCACAAAACTAGCCTCAGTCTTGATCACCTGGACCGAACATTCTCATCCATCCCCACCTCCTGCAGTGAGAGGCCAGTGCCTGCAACAAGAAACTCAGGAGTGGCACAGGATCGCCACAGGCGACAGCAGAGTAAGTGGCCAGGGTCAAGCTGGTGACTCACAGGGCACATCACGACTCCTGCAGTGATCGCTGGGATGGACACTAGTTCATCCTAGAGTTTCAGGCCCTAAACGCCTAGGGAAGAGACTAGAAGACACTCATTCCTTTTGAGAAATATTTATTGAAAGCCTATTTCGCAAGACTGGACTAAAGGGACAATAGAGTAAGGTCACCTGAGCCCCCAGAAGGGTCATGCTCACATGCAATGCGCACATGTCACCAGAATAACAATCCAGTGACTGGGGCTGTGATACAGGAAGCCCAGGAGTCTGTGGGAGCCTCCCCTGACCAAAACCACGAGAGGTGTGGTCTATGAAAGAGTACTCTGGGTCTACTGATTAAGCAAGACGAAGTGCACACGTTGGCAAGTGTTGCGTTTTGTGCCTATCGCATTTGCTGCCCGGCACACCACTTTCTTCTTCTTCCCAAAAGGAGGCACCTTCCTTTGGAGAGAAGCCCTTCCTGGAATCCACGTGATTCTGATGGCCTTTAAACCAAAGACACCCTATTGGCTAGGCAAGTGACAAAGGTATAGCCAATCATAGTACCCTAAACTCCCTTGAACCAGTGTGTGGACTGAGATGTGGACACCACTCAAGGCGAGTTAACTGAGACTTCTCTGGAATTCACACTGGGTTACTAGAAAGTCCTGATTTCATCTACTGTGGCTAGGCAAGGCCGACATAAACCCGGAGCTCTTGGTAGTATCTTCTGAAGATGATCCTCTTCCCCAGAGAAAAGCCTACACGTGGGCACAGTGCAACTGACACAAGGACGGTCACTGAGCCACTACAAGGAGAGAAGAGGGAGGGGGCAGAAGCTTGGCGACATCATTTAGTGCCTGTTGTTTAGTTCCCTACAACCCTCCACTACCCAGCTACACAAGAAAATGTCTTTTTGCTTAAAGGTGGGTTTCTGCCTCACAGATGCCTGTGTCCTAACTAACATAGACCATACCGCATAGGTGCAGTTTCCTGCAGGGGAGTCCAGCACAGACTCTTAAAAGGGTTCTGAGCTTTCCCAAGGTAAAGGCTTTGGAGTTGGGCACATCTGGGTTTGAACCTCTGCTTCATCATTTATTAGATGTGTGATCAGTGGCAATTTAACTTCTGTGAGGCCTGTTTTCTTCATCTATCAAATGCACACAGTATCCCTCAAAACACGGCAGTGTTTATCACCTAGCCTGGTACATGGAAGCTAAACAGTAACTAGCGCTCAAGTCCAGTGCTTTCTCCCAATGGTGACTAACACAGGAAAAACAGCGAGAACCAGGGACATACAACCTGGAAAAAATTACACTCAAAAGGCCACAACTTGCCTTCATAATGGCATTGGCAATGCTTCCACTTGCTCTGCTGCGTCTCTCCAGGCCCTCAAGGACCAGAGCTTGGAGCTTCGATCTCTGCGGTGTCAGGGGAAACCGGGTCAACTTGGGGAATAATTAGAGCCCGATACAGGGTCATCTGAGGAAGAACTGGCAAACTGGCAAGTTGTTTCCCACAGGAGCCTCAGCCTGTGGGGAGGGCACATCACTTATTAAACACCTGGACTAGGTAATGCCAGAGCAACTTCAGCGGACCCCCTACTCTAGGTAGGAAGTAAGAGCAAAAGGGCAGTGAAAGACTCCTGCCATGCTGCGGGTCTCAGAATGAAAGAGAGCATCCCTCTCAGGCTCTAAAACGCCTGTGTAGGCACGTCAGCCCAATTGAGAGCCTCCCCACGGCTCTCAAGGGGTCTAACTCTTTTTAAGCTACCTTTTTTAGAGTTCCTGAATCTATTAGTTTCTCCTCACAATGTCTCTGACCACCTCTTGGTTTCTCTTTTCTAGGCTCGAAGCTTTTACAGGTTTTCTTTGCCTCCCTATTGCTCCTTTTTCCGGGTCTTCATCTTCAGGTCTCATTGTCCTGTCTTTTTCAGTCCATCCTGTTCACGGGCCGGCATCTCTCCCCGCCCATGTCAGTTTCTTGTCAGGTTCTCCATATTTCAATGTCTCCATTTTTCCATATCTACTAGTTTCTCCTAATGATTCCGCCTCTCGTCCTAATATTTACATTGCGCACTTAAATTGCCCTCTTCCATCTGTTTCTGCTCCGCAGTTCCCACTCTAATCTTTCTGCGTCAGCTTCTGACCTCCAATTTCCCGGGCGAAAACGTTTCCCGCGTAGTCGCTGTGAGCCTCTCCCAGTCGAACCCATCAGTTTCTTTCCCTCAACCTCTCTCGTTCTCAGCTTTCCTCCTCTCCCGACCTCCCGGACCATCCGTCCCTCACTTTCTCGCAGCTTCTTGTCGTACCACGATTCCTCGGGCCCCTCTGGCCCCCAGGTTCTTTCGGGACGCTCAGGCTCCATCTCCGTCCGCTTCTCCTGGCCCTTCCTCCAACAAATTTCCTCATCTTGGGATCTCCCGCCATCCCTCAGCTCGCTCCCTGGACACCACGGACCCGGACCGACTCCGACCGCCCAACAAGCGCCAGTCACCTGCATAACCGCGGGGAGCGCTTCAGGTTCCAGTCTCCAGCGCTCGCCGCGCGCCCAGAGCTGGTCCTGCGCTTGCGTACGTCAACCCCGCGGCTCGGCCCCGCCCCACCATGGATGGAGGAGCCAATGGGCAGCCGCGAACGCTCTAGCATCACTCTGCGCCTGCGCCCGCTCACGCTGCGGCTCCCCGCCTCCCCCGCTTCGGGCTGAGTCGCGGGTGACGCTTCGCCCTCTAGGGGCCGGAAGAGGCGCTGCGTCAGAAACTGGCTCTGAGCCTTTTCGTCCCCCCACCCCCACCCCGCTCCCGCGGCCCTGAATGGCCGTTTGCATTCTGTAATCACCAGGATGCTCGGATTTTAACCCAGCGAAGAGGAGGGGGTTGGGCCAGAGCCCCCTCGTTGGGTTACAATACTGGCCGGGGCCCAGACACTATTAAAACACTCCCGAGATTTATTCATTATAATTCAACAAAGCAGGAAAGGGGCAAAAAGTGAGGCTATTTAAAGTACCATGGTCAGAGACATCTAGAAAGTGGCATCTGAGCAGAGCTGAAAAAAGAAAGCTGAAAACAGTGGAACCGTGAAGACCCCTCGGGGAGAGCATTCTAGGTAGAGGAAACAGCAAATAGAAAAAATGAGATGGCGACTGGCGACAGACTGGGTGGATTCAAGGACCGGCAAGCTGGCGTAGCGGCTGGAGTGAGTGTGGGTGTGTGTAGCAGGGAACCAAGTGGGGAGAGGAGGTGGACGGATCATACACACCATGCTGAGGACTTGGGCTTCTCGTCTGTGTGAGCTGGCAGCCCTGGGAGGAATCTGAGCAAAGGACAAATGCAAGACGCCATCTGACTTAGATTTTAACAGAATCTTCTAGTACCCGTGTGGGAAACAGACAGTAGGGAACCACGATAAGAAAAGGGGACCAGGTAGGAGGCAGCTGGAATAGATGAGAGAATGTGGTGGCTGGACCAGGTCGATGGCAGAGAAGATGGTGAGAAGTGGTCGAATCCTGAAGGAATTTTAAGGGGGGACCTGGAGAGATAGGCTGACAGATTGGCCATGGAATGTGAAAGAAAGAGAGGCGTCAAGGATGGCCCCAAAGATTTTCCCGAAATGCCTGAAAATATGCAGTTGCCATGAACTAGGATCGGGAAGATGCAGGAGGAAGGTTGAGTTTTATTTTGAGCATATTAAGTCTTAGTTACGGATTGGACATTGAGTTAGGACGTCGAATGGGAAACTGGGTGTGTTAAAATCAAAACCTAACGGGGACCAACTTTCAAAATTCCTTAAGCAGACAAAACCAGTTGAGTCACCTGTTGAGTCAAAGAAACAAAGCTGAATTTGGCTTATTTTGCAAGACTGACCTGAATCAGTTCTTGCTTATGCTTCCGGAAATTATAAGCACAACTTGAACTATTTCCCAAGGTAGGTATGAGGTAACCGCTGACTAATTCCCTGTTATTTAAGAAAATTCTAATATCATAAACAATCGCTGTGAAGAATAAACAGTCACTGCTTTATGACAATATATGCCTAAGATTCATTTCATCTTTTGGTTTGGTTTACTCTCTCGCAAACTGTTTTTTGATATCTGCACAATAAGCCTTTATTAATTATGACTTCAGTGATTCATTGGTTTGACTTCTTTTATTTCTGAACTTTTGACGGGTATAATTTTCAAACCTTTGAGGAACAAGTTGAACATAGAGAGGTCAATTCTTATGCCATTACCCAAAGAAGAAGAAGAAATTGACTAAACACTCTGCTTAAAATATGCAAAACAGAACTATGACTCTTTTAAAGGAAAATGAGAAGTAAACCACAATATGAAATCAAGACGGAAGTTACAAACACCAAACCAGGATTGAGTAGCAAACTTAAAACTAGCTCATGAAAAAGCCATTAAGCCCTTGTTCTTTGGAAATTTAAGGAAGTCTATACATTCATGGGTAAAAAAAAAAAAAAGAAAAGAAAAAACAAACTTAAAAACAAAAAACAAGAAGGTACAACACATAAGAAAGATTAATGATCGACGGACATCTACCTAAAAATTGCACAGTGTATGTTTGAAAGCTTTTGTGAAATTGGCTCTTTTAACAAAAAGACTGACACAATAAGAAATGGAAATAAATTTCAAAACACCACAAAGATTTTTTATAAAATCTTTCAAAGTAGCAAAAACTCTCCTGAATATACAAACTGTTCCAGGACATAATTCATTCTACAAGGCAGTTTTAGTCTTAATCATTCGTGTAGGAGAATTCTGAACAATATACTAGGGGTAAAATATGTATTGCTGAGGACCTACTGTGTGTCCTTATATTAGATACAGAAAAAAAAAAAAAGATGGCAAGAAAGGGATCTCCACCATCAAGGGGAGCTCACAATCTACTTAGAAGAAAAAGAGGTGTAAAGAAATAAAAGTAGTTCGGCTCTTTCTAAGGCCTGGCGTGGGTGGAGGAGAGACAGAAATTAAAGTGACGCAGATGTCACTCTTGGGGAATTTACAGTTTAGTCAGGAACTTGTGTTCCAGAAACTCAGAAAAGAGAACACTACTGCCTTCCTTGGAGGACGATGAATCAGGGAGGCTCGCTGGAGAAAGTGTCACATGAGCAAAGTGCTGAAGGAAATTGGCCATAATCAAGAGCAAGGGCACGGGGGTCAAGTAAACGTGGGATCAAACCTCAGCTCTAGAACTTCCTGACTGTGTGATCTTGGGCAAATGACCTCCTGTCCCTGGGCCTCAGCTTATAAAATAAAGCATCTCCCGCACCTCTCTGGCTTGTTGTAAGAATTACCTTAAAGGTAAAACTACGGGTAAGGTGCTGTCCCGTATTCATGTGTGACTTAAAAGGTCTGAGCAGGTGAGATTCTAGAGCAACCTCTGCCTGACAGGACTTTCTGTGATGATGAACCTATTCTATATCTGCCCTGCTCAATATGGTTGCCACCAGCCACGTGCAGCTATGAAGCACTTGAACAATGGCTAGTGTGACCAAGGAACTATTTTTAATCTAAATTAATGGAAAGAAAGGGAATTTGAATGGCCACAGACAGTTGGTGGTGACCAGTTGGGCAACATAGTTCTGAAAGGAATTCCAGGCAGCGGCACCAGCTTGAGAAGGGGCCCAGAGGCAGGAAAAGAAACAGCCCACAGGATTCATATTTGTTTCACGTGGTCACTTAACAAGTTACCGTAAACTGAGTCACTTAAAACAACACAAATGCACTCAAGTGAGTTTTGCAGATCAGAAATCTAATATGGAGGCCTTGGCGGGTCTGCTTTCCTTCCGGGGGCTTCAGAGAGAATCCGTTTGCTGGCCTTTTTCAGAGGCTGCTGCATTCCTGGGCTTGTGGCCCGCTTTCCGACATCACTATGACATCTGCTTCCACTGTCCACTTCCTGCTACTAACCCTTGTCCTCCTGCCTCCTCCTTAGAACGACCCTTGTGATGACACTGGGCCCACCTGGATAGTCTTGGATCAAACTTCTCATGTCAAGATCCTTCACGTAATCACACATGCAAAGTCCCTTTTGCCATATGAGGCCATATATTGACAGGTTCAGGGGGTTAAGATGTGGGCATCTTTGAGGGGCATTGTTCTGGCTGCTACTGTTCTAGCCACCAGCCCCCGAAAGAAACACGGACCACCGGAACTCAGTGAGCTACAGGAAACATTCTTTGTTCAGCCAGCTGGATCTGCCAGGGGTACGCAGACCCCAAATTAAGCAGCCCCGAAATGTAAAGGTACAGAGTTTTTAAGCTCAAAATCCCATTCTTCATTCTGTCTAAACACAAAGGTCTATTTTTCTTCTATTCACTACCTGTCGACCCACAGGATGGGTGTGCAAGCAGGGGTACAGAAGCAGAAAGCTTATTGTTAGAATGTTATATTCCTATGGGTGACAGCCTATATTCCCATGGACATAGCCAAGCAGTAATTTTCCAGTAAGAGTCATTTTTTTCAGTCACCACACTACAGAGTCTAAGTACGTGTCCAGCGGTGGAGAGAGGTCAAGAGTACCAAGCTACAAAGACTGGCCATGGCCTTCCCCTCAAAATCAGTCCGTTCCCTGGCTCCCTCTCCCCACTTCTGCTGCTATTACCCTCATCCAAGTCGCCATCACCCCTCGCACTATCCATTACCCTGATATCGTCTCCCTTCCCTCTCCCCTCCCCCACAGCTCAGTCTCCACCAACAAGCAGAGGTAGCCTATTAAAATCTAAGTCAGACCAGGAAGCTTCTCTGCTCTGAATGAGATCACCTGGTTTAGGGGAAAAAAAATTAAAGACTGTTCAGTTAAATATGAATTTCTAATCAACAACGAATAATTTTTTAATGTTAAGGATGTCTCAAATGTTGACTGAGACATACTCAAACTAAAAAAAAAAAAAAACTTTTTGTTGATCTGAAATCCAAATTGGATAGGATGTCTCTATTTTCATCTGATGACAGTAGCTCAGGACCCTCCCATGGAGACCGAACTATGGGGGAGGGGAGGAGTCGTGAGAGAGGCCTGCAGTCCTGGCAGGATGCCTGGTGTTTGGAGCAACAAGGTCATCAGAAGCCAGTGTGGACGTGCACACAAGGTCACATTGCAGGGAGGGCACACACACCTGACTGATTCTGAGATTTCTTGCTCTAGGGACTAGAAAAGGATACTTTAGAGGATAAGAAAACGATACTTCAGGAGAAATAGCTGAGAACACAGTGGTGGCCTTGAGGCTGAATCTAGGAGTTGGCTGTATCTTGTATTTACTCACCTGACAGTAACTATTAATAAATTACAAAGCCAGCATTGCAGTGAAACTTCGTAAAAAGCCATGGAGACAGGGCTGGGGGATGCTAGCATTGCCATTCATCCCCTTTCCCTTCTCCATGTTAGTTAATGCATTTCCAGACTCCTAGTCTTCTTCCTAACCTTCTCAGCAACAGGGAGAGGAGAGGGAAGGGAGAGGATACCAGAGCATGAGAATGGGGCAGGGAGCTGTGTCAGTTTGGGTCACTGTTACGTCTCAGTGCCCCATCTTGCACATAGCAGGCACTTAATAAATGTTCGTCACGTGAATAAAGGAATAAATGACTCTATCATTGAGCCCCTAGATCTACCTGTGCCTGAAGCTCCGTTTTGTGAAATGGGATAGGAAGATTAAGAACTAGCTTCCTTCCGGCCTCATCTCTGTCTCGGAGACCTGGGACCTGGTCATGGCTGCTGGAATTCCTATTGATCACACTTTCATTCTCACTTCCTGGGGCTTCAGGGCCCGGCGACATGCAGCTGGCAGCGACCTGAAAAGGCGAGCCCTCCCGAAATACAGGATGAGCATGGGATTGAGGCAGCTGTGAGCCAGTGCAAGTCCCACAACAAAAGGTTCAGCCAGCAGGGCCCAGGTCCAAAGCATGGAGGATGGAGCAGCCGTGGTGATCACAAGTCCCAGCACGTGGTAGGGGGCCCAGCAGACCAAAAAACACACCGCAGCAGCCATGCCCAGGGGCCAGCGGTGTCGGCCTTCATGGCACAAGAGCGCACCGTGGCAGCTGGCCATGACCACCAGCGGCACCAGGAAGCCAAAAAGAAACTGGATGGCAATCACTGTGTTCGCCGCTACCGTCCAGCTCCTGTAGTCCAACATGCAGTCCAGCTGGGATGGGTAGGGCTCCAGGAGCAACTGATGGTAGATGTCCAAGGCCACGGCCAGCAGCAAGGCCAAGAATCAGGCTGTCAAATGGGCTGCCCGCACCCAATATAGCCACCGATCCTCAGTCCACTAGGTGGGCTTGAGGAATAGCAGGAAGGTGTCCAAGCTGAGAAGAGTCAGGAGTAGGACCTTGTTGTACATGGACAAAGGGCAGGGCCCAACAGCCCGTCACACTATATGGGCAGTGACCCCGCAGGGCGATGGGCAGCACCAGGGTGGGGAGACTCAGACAGCAGTATATGTCTCTCACGGCAAGGTAGTAGAACTAGATGGTGCTGATTTTCTGGAGGGACCCTACCCTGGTCACCCAGGCAAGCATGACATTGCCCGACACCCCAACCAGAAAGACCACAACTAACAGCAGGAGTAAGGCCAAGCGGACAGCTTCGGTGGGGGTGCAGTCGCCACCTGAGCAGTTCACAGGGACGTCCAGAGTCTCGCTATACTGCTTGTCCTCGTGGTTGAGAGAAGTGTCCTCCATCTCGTCCCCAGACACCTGGATAGGAGACAAAGGCCATGAAACCTCAGGTGAAGTCTCCGAGACCCTCGGAATGCTCTAGGGTAGAAACCGAAGCCCATCGGCATCTGAGACACTGAGATGCGACAACGTGAGAACCTCGGCGCCTTCAGATACTGGCATTTTAGAACGGCACGATGCGAGAACTAGCTTGTTCGCATCTTGGAATTCTAGAATCGTCCAGCCTAGAATCCCAGCATGTTAGAATATCGGACTTCTAGAAAGTGCGTGTCAGAACACTGGCTCATGAGCATCTGGAATTCCAGAATGTTGCCATGTTAGAATGCGCTCAAGATCAAATCTCTTGGAATTCCAAAATAGTAAACTCTTGGAACCCTAACCAATTATTACACGTGGCACCGTGTCTGATTGAACTTTCAATGCTGATAATGATGTTTTATATCCATGCTGTGCTCTCCAGTAGCCGTCAGCTGGAAGTGGCTACAGAGCATCTGAAACTGGGCCAGGGCAATTGAGAAACTAAATTTTCCGTTTGACTTTGTTTTAATTAATTGACATAGCTACACCAGGCTAGCGGCTACCTGATTGGACCATGAAGTTCTAGAGCACTGAAACGTGAAAACGCTCTGCTATCATAGGCCTGGAATTCTAGAATTTAAAACATTAGAATCTGATTATCCATCAAGAGGGGAAAAAGTTCCTATGGATTCACGGCAAAAGTATTTGACTTGGTTCTTCTTCAACTGCAATTTTGAAGCTTGGTGCAATGAAAAATGTGACTCTGGAGCAATTTTGTCAGCTTCGTTTTTTTTTTTTTTTTTTTTACAGAAACTGGGTCGTCTTAAAGCACACAGACAGCAAAGTACACGCCTCACACAGGTGCACTCGCTAGGTTTCACAATCGACTTCAACACGACTGTGTGACCGGCCACGGGACTAAGAAACAGAACATTTCTAGAATCCTCCCAGAGCAATTTTTAAAAGTAATGATAGTGTTAGGAAAGCAGGAAAAAGAATAGGTTGAATTCTCTATGAATCATTCATTCATTCATTCATTCAACACAGCCCCCTAGTGCCTGCTCTGTTCCAGGCACTTGACACACAGTAGGGCAGCAGTCCCCAACCTTTGTGGCATCAGGGGCTGATGCTCCCATGAGAATCTAATGCCTGAGGATCTGAGGCGGAGCTGAGGAGGTGATGCTGGCGCTGGGGAGCGGCTGCAGATATGAATGAAGCTTTGTTCACCCGCTGCCCACCTGTGTGGCCCATTTCCTGACACGGACCAGTACCAGTCCATGTCCCAGGGCTTGGGGACCCCTGCAGTAGGGGGCAAGACTGGAGGAGTCAGAGAGAACAGAATAAATAAGCAAAATACCCAGTAATTCCGAAGCTCACAAGTGCTATGGTAAATGGACAAAATATTACACGGGGAATTTTTAATTCTCTCTGTTCGAATTTTAAAGGAGTGGTCAGGGAAGGCTTCTCTGAGGAGGTGATGTTTGAGAAAAGCCACAAAGAACGCAAGCGAGAGGGCTGGGTGGGCATCTGGAAGAAGAGAGTTCCAGGCAGACAGAACGGCCAGTGCAAAGGCCCCGAGGTGGGAACATGCTGGTCACGGTCAAGGAACATGGAGAACGCCAGCGTGACTGGAGTGGGGTAGACAAAGGAGCTTAGGGGGAATTAGGAACAGAGAAACATCAGGGGTCATGTGAGGGCATTGTAAGGACTTTACCTTTTATTCCACATGAGACGGGAAGTATGAGAGGGCGCTGAGCGGAGAAGCGACATAGTCTATCACAGCAATAACTATTATCCTTGGTATCATTGATATTATTATTAGAGGCCACCACTTAGCATCTCATGCTATGTGCCGGGCATGGCTTAAAGCACTTTAAATGTTGTACTGTTTAATCCTTATTGCGCTCTAACTTTAATACTGTCATTATACCCATTCTGCAGATGAGGCAGAGAGAAGTTAAGTAACTTACCTGAGGTCACTCAGCTAAGCGAGTAACAGCTAAGTCTTTGAACATAGTCCCTGCTCAGGGAATTCATCCTGGAACATTATCACATTATCATGCAAACATCTTACATTCCGGAGAGTTAGAAGAAAGGACAGCACGCTGCTCCTCTATCAGCTCAGTTTCAGCGGGCTCTCTCTAGGTCCCCCGTCTGAGAAACGAGAGTCACTGAGGTGAATCTTCCCCCTGGGTTTTGGGAGGCTTTGAGGAGTTAATACATGTCAACACTTGGCATAGGGTGACCTGGCCCCCACTGCCCAAGACTCTAGCCATGGCTGAAGCAACAGAAATGAGTTGCTGCCGGGAGGCCAGGCCACTCCCGGGGCGTCCGTTTGGGTCTGGCGCTCTGCTTTCATATGATTTTCATCCCCAGAGTAATTGCGAGCAGGCTTTAAAAACTCAAACTCTCACTGGCGGTGTGGCCTTGGGCAGGTCACCTAACCTCTCTGTGCCTCAGCGTCCTCATCTACAAAACGAGAGTAATAATACTACTGGACTTACCTTCCGGGGGGTTACGAGAATCCACCAGGCCGGTAGCAGTAAGAGGCTCTGAATGCAGCGCCAGTGTCAGCCGCTGTCACCTCTGCCTGTTATCTGGGAGCAGCACTCCTCCCCACCGTGGGACCCCGCCCTTCCCGGCTCTCACGGATTAAGAGCCCGGCCCCTTTCCTGGGGGAAACAGTTCAGTCTGTGCTGTTTCTTTCAATATATTCAACAGAAATGGGTGCGAGGGAGGAGTGGGGCGTCACCCACCGCATCATCCCTCCGCCTTTCACACTCCGGTCCCTTTCCCCCTCTGCACACGCGTTGCCTCCTCTGCACATAAAACATAATCGCCATGATTATTGTTTTATAATAATTCAATTGGCACGTGACATTTATCAAGCGCCTGTTATGTACCAGGCATAAAGAAGCCTTACAACAACCCCGTGCGATGAGGAGCAGCGTCGTTCCCACGTCCCGGGATGTCAGGACTATTACCGTTATCCCTGTTTTCCTAGCGACGGCTCTTCCCTGCTTTGAGCCAAGGCTGAACATAGGAGAAGCGCAGGCACGCGCAGATGCTCACCGAAAGACGTGTTCTGGAACATTCACCCAGATGGGAAAGCACCCAGATATTCTCTCACGGGTGGCGCTGCATTCACACAGTGGAATGTCCCACGATGGTGGGAGTGGACGCAGATGGACCTCCCGCACGTCATGTACAGGGCAGAGAGCTGGGCACGCAGGGAATTCGCCCCGTGGACTCCGCGCCCATCAAATTTTAAATGTGCAAAAGGATTCTACGAGGGGCATGAGAGGGGACTCGGACTGGGCTCCTGCTGGTCCTTGGCCCTGGGTGCCAGTTACCTGGGCACCAGCCGCTGCAGACGCGCAGAGCTGCCCAGCGCTGATGCGCATGCGTTTCAGGTGCGTGTGTAGCTCAGGAAAACAAAGGGAAAAGACTTTCCTCAAGAAGCAGAATCCGTGAGTCAAAGAGCTAGTTCTCTGAGCACGTGGCCATTTGGCGGGTTTCCCAGGAGTCGCGGGGTTTGAGAATGGCTGTTTCCTAGGGACCTGAGA
The DNA here is from genome assembly GCF_014176215.1 of Rousettus aegyptiacus. Classification (NCBI taxonomy): domain Eukaryota; kingdom Metazoa; phylum Chordata; class Mammalia; order Chiroptera; family Pteropodidae; genus Rousettus; species Rousettus aegyptiacus. Next base: position 44,568,316 of record NW_023416289.1, on the reverse strand, counting down.
GGGACGATACATTTGAAACCTTGCAAAAGATTTTCTGTCGGCCTGCCCGAGTCCATTCCCAGAGTCTGGGATTCTGATGTGGGCTCCTGTGTAATAGGGATTAAGATTCCGTTTCTCAAATTCGATTCCGGTGCCTTCCCCGTCTCCTCCCTCCCTCCCACCCTTCTTCCTTCATCCTTACCTTCTCTTTCAAGAGGGGCCGCTTTGTGGCCCAACAGCACTTGGGAGCATGATCCGGGCCCACAACGAGGACCCCGGAGGTCTGGGGGTCTCTCCCCAGTGTCTGGCAGCTGGTGGGTTCCTGACCGTTCTTTCCTCTGCCACCTGACGCCTCCGGGACTTCTTCATAACATGGGAGAAGCAGGAGTGGCCTTTTCCTCCTCCCAGGGTGCCCTCCGTTCTTCCCGCATTCCTGCCATGACGCACACATCCCCAAATTGCCAAGTAGCAGATGAGGTTGGAGAGGGCTCGGTGGGCGGATAGCTGCCCCTGTCCCCACCCTGGGTCTAGTCCACCAGCTTCCTGAAACCTAGACCTGTGCGTCGTTTGATCTACAAGGCCTGCGGTCTTGGCCACCACTGCAGGGCCCTCTGAGGCACTTCTCGCTAAGCACCCACTGTGCCCTGCCACCATCTTGGAGTCCTACTGTTCTCCCAGCCCCTCCTGTCCGCCCTTTGTGGAGCCCCGTGAACAGATAAATATTTCTACCTCCATGTTCTGAGGGAGACGGCTCAGGGTCATGTCCTCCACAAAAAGACCAAGGCTGCTGAGCACAGGGCCTGAGGTCTCAGAGGCAGACCTAAAACACACACAACAGTATCTGGTTCAAAGAATATCCTAAGTATGTGTACGTTAGATTAACGACAGCAAGACGAGCATAATATAAATCCTTGATATTTACATTTTAAAAACGCAGGATTAGTAAGAGGAAGTGGATCTTTGACTTTGGAACCCTTTGCTCAGCAGTTTTTCTGTGTGTTTGCATGTCGCCCTGTGTGTGCGCTGTAGAGGCTGAGGGCATAAATTTATACATTTCTTTTGTTGTTGTTTGGAGAATAAAATCCTGTCGTTAGAGGAAGTAGTTTCTGAGTCAAGAGCCTAGAAGTCACCATGTGACCTGGTGTGTCTCCACACCCTTCACGGTGACCCTGTCTTGCTGGGTCTGGCCCCAGATGCCTATAGACAAGAATACCCCTTGGCCCCCTCCCAGCGTGTTCTGGAATGCCTCTTCTTCTCCCCTATCCTGCCAGCGCCAGGCCCCTGCGGGAACCCCCTCTGGCCAGGAAAATATTAGAACGGAGGAAGCCAAAGGTGGGGACTATCTTTTTTGTAGGCTCACATTTCCCCTGATGGTTAAGTTTACAAGAATGTGTTTCTCAGATCACTTGATCTTAAACTCCTTGGCCACCGAGTCTCAGGGTGTGCATTTCTCGAACTCTGGAAGGCTAAGGTTTTCTGGTGTCCTTGAAGCTGGTGGCCCTTTCATGGGGGGCTGGAGGATCTGGGGGCTGAGGACAGGGTCTGTGCACGTCGACACCAGGAGAAACTTAGAATGAGAACACCTTAGAAGGTTATTAAGTCGACCTGTATGAAATGGACATTTTTATGAGTCCAGGAGGGTTATATTCCAGCAAATTTCTGGTGACAGAAAGCAGATTAGAGGCCGCCAGGAGCTTGGGGGAAGACAGGGGAAATAGGGAGTGACTGCTAATGGGTGTGGGGGCTTTTCTTTCGGGGTGCTGAAAACATCCGGTGGCGACAGTTACACAACATTGAGAATATCCTAAATGCCGCCAATGGTGAATTTTATGTGATGCGTATTTTACAATTTTCTAACAGTCATAAGTAGGTGAAACTTTGTACCTCCCCATCCCCAAATAGTGCAATATCATAGAGCTCAACCCATGGAATTCCTGAAGCCTGAAAAGGTGAATGGCCAAGATGAAACCAATCTTTCGAACAACATATATCATCGTGATATTTGGTGCATGGAAAGAATGTATGGGACACGTGTAAGTTATAAAGTGCGCCGGTTAAGTAGACATCTGTAAACATCTCAGAAACTCTGAATGTGTAGATCAAGGGTCAGTGAATTTTTTTGGTAAAGGAACAGAGAGTAAATATTTTAGTTTTGGCTGGTCAGGAGGTCACTCATTGTCTCTGTCACAACTACTCAACCTCCCAGGTAGATTGAAGCGGCCACAGACTGAATGGGCATGGCTGTGTGCCAATAAAACTTTATTTACAAAAGAAAGCGGGGCGGGGTGGGGGGCATATTTGGCCCATAGGCTAGAGTTTGCGGAACACTTATCTAGGTCAAAGACTCTGAAGCCTAGAATGTTGGAATCACAGACTCTTAGAATGTTGGAATCATAGGCTGTTTGCCCCTGAGGGACTCTACAATGGAATTCACAGACTATTTGAATCACAGGATTCTAGCTCTGAGTCCTTGGATACGGTAGCTACTGAACACATGAGGCTACTGAGCATTTGAGGCGTGGTAGATCCGAGATGAGATCTGAGATTAGAGTGTAATACACACACCAGATTTCAGAGACTTGATACAAAAAAAAAAAAAGAACGTGAAATCTCTTAATAACTTTTATGTCGCTCTCATATTGAAATGATAATATTGGAAATATATTTGGGTCGATAAAAACATGTCACAAAAATTAATTTGACCTGATTCTTTTGTTTCCCTTGGCTTGTGCCTCATTTGACTGATGGGAAAACGTGAAATCTCATTGCATTCCTATCAGACAGTGTCAACCTGGATGTTGGCAGTGTGGTGCTGGGGACAGTTACATGGCACAGGTACAGGGAAGGAAGCAGACGGGGGTGTGGGAGGCAGGGGGACTAGGGCGGGGGCAGCAGGGCGCAGCCGACTCAGCCAAACCCACCACGCACTTCCTGCCCTCACTTCCTCTTTGGACTTGTTGACCCAGCGGATTTTTAGGCCTCAGATTTGACAATCGCCTGACCCTTCAGTCCACTTCCCTCCTGGGCAGGGCTGATGGACGCCAAGCAGAAGAGAAGCTGGCTTCCAAGGTTTCTAGAAAAACATTGTGGGGCTCTGCCCTTGGGATAGCATCTCCTCTCAAATCATGATGAGAGAAAGACCTCGCTGCTCACAGCCCGCCCCCCAAACCGGGAGAGCTAGAGGATGGCCAGGAATAGGGATGGAACATGGCAGTGGGAGGTGGAAGAAGCGAGGGAGGACTTCCTGGAGGAGGCTGCACCCCGACAGAAGGTAGGATAGGAAGAGGGACTGTCTTTATTCATCTGGGAGACCAGGCAGGAGGGGATGCAGCGGGGACACACGCAGGAGAGGATGGAGGACTCAGACCAGACAGGCTGTGGGGTGGGAAGCGTCAGCATGGGTCAGCGGGGCCCCTTTGGGACAGGGACACACGGGGAGAAGGGGGTTTAGGAGAAGGCGCCAAGGTCAGTGTAGGTGAGATGAGTGGGGGTGGAGGCCGTTCCCTGAAGAGCGCTTGGGGGCTGCCAGTGAAGTCACAAGAGTGAGAAGCGGGTCCAAGAGAGAACTCGAGAAAGCCAGCACTTCAGAGCAGAGAAAGAATCGCACAGAGACAGATGGAGACAAAGACAGAGAAAGAAAGAGCCAGCCAGGTTCTGGTCACCCTTGGAGGATGGCCGCAGGAGGGATGCTGGCAGTTGGGGAAGAAGGGACCTTCAAGATCACAGGGCTCTTCCCAGGGGTCCCAGGTACCTCCCAGCCAGATCTTCCCCTCAATGACCTTCCTGCCAGGGTCTCTGCACAGGAACAGATGTTTTCCGATCAAAACCCACCCACAGCCTCTCCCAGAAGCAGAGCACCTGTCCGAGGTGCTGGGTCAGACAGCATCTTTAGGGGAAAGCTGCGCCCAAGCAGACGTGGTGAAGTGTAGAATCCCGTGGCATGACATCCCACCAGGAGCCCCGCTGCAGGCTGCTCCTTCCCCTCCCCTGGCTCTCACATAGAGGGAGAGGAAGTCGTCACTTGCGTGGTCCGGTCCATTCCAGTGGCCCCAAGCCCCAGTGGCTCCTGGCACCCGGAATGGGCCAGGACAGACCAAGCAGCACTGTGAGTACAATGTACACACAGGGCTTTGAAGACAAGAGCTCATTAATAATTCTTCTCATTGGTTACATGTTGAAATAAACATATTTTGGATATATTGAGTTAAGCAAAATATATTATTGACTGCTCTATTATTTTATATATTCAATATTATATATAGCAGTATAATATAAATATATCATATTAATAGCATCGCTATTACTACACTAATACATATATTCATGAATATAATATTAGTATGTATTATATATTTTGTTATATAATATAGTTATATATTTTATATGATATAGTTATATATTTCTATATGATATGTTTATAAATATAGTTAGTATAGAATTATAAGTTATTATTCAGATAATATATAATATTCATATAATTAATATAGCATTCACTTCATTGTTGGTACTCTAATGAATAATCATATCACATTATTAAATATATTACTATTATCTCATCTGTTTCTTTTTAATTTTTTAACATGGCTACTAGAACATTCCAAACCACCCACGTGACTCTCGTCGCATTTCTATTGGACAGTACTGGCCTGTACAATATTGCTGTCCAATCCACACACATACACACGCACACACAAAGCACTAAGCAGATGTGTTTTATAGTCATCATCCACGACAACATTTCAACATTTATGTTTATTTTCATATTCGGGTGATGCACAGTAGCTTTTTAAAAAGTCAGGAGTTACATGATTCCCCTGCTCTAGCATTCTCGAAAGGACAAAATTGTGAGGGCGAAGAGTAGATCCATGCTTGCCAGGGGCTAGGGACAGGCTGAGGAAGGTGGAGAGAAGTGGGGGTGGCTAGCTAGGGGGGTCACACCCTGTTGGTGTTGCAAGCGTCCTGTTCCTGGACTACATCAATGTCAACGCCTTGCTTGTGACTGTGCAAGGCTATCTCGCAACATGTTTTCCTCTTGAGGGAAATACGTCAAAAGGTATGCAGACCCCTCTGTGTTGTTGCAACCGCAGGCGAATCTACCATGACGTCCAAATAACAAGTTTAATTATTTTTTAAGTGCAAAGCAAACAGTAGTTTCCAAAATAAAAAGTCAGATTCCTCTATGACCCCACCTTCTGGAGGTAGCCGACCAATGTGTCCCACCCTCCGTCTTTGAAATGCCTCCCTCACACTTGTTTCTCCCCTGTAACCGCATCCAATCTTTTCACTTAAAACTTTTTTAAAAACTTATTTCAGTAACATTTTAACTTACTGTTTATCTTGAAGTCAGCTCACTTACAAAAGTTCAGTAATCTGTGTACTTCTACTTTGTCCTTAACCAGAACAGCTATCGGATGCCCTTGCCATTTTTTCCCCCAAGTCTCCATAAAATAAATACGTAACTCTTCTTTGAAAGGTTAAGACGTTTCTACTGGTCTGTATTCTCCGTCTCTAGTGTATCCTATTCCTATATCTGCCCATGCACAGATGTCGCTGTCTGGGGGATACTCCGGGTGCCTTGGTTTCTGTTTGTTTGTTTCAAAGTCCTTGGATGAAAAAAAAAAAAAAAGGTTGGGCATGAAAACGGACCCAGGGAAGGTGGGAGGCACGGGCAGACGGTGGCCCCAGGGGACCCCTCCTCACACCACTTGGTCCTTCTGGGCCGGGGTGTCCACCGTGGAGAGCGTGCTGGACTTGGTGTCCCTGAGCACGGTCTCCTCGGTCAACACGTTCCGGATCCCGGCGGGGAGGGACTTGAGGAGGCGGGTTTGGAAGCCCTGGGCGGCGACCACGTAGATGATGGGGTTGACACAGCAGTTGATGTAAGCAATGGAGACCCACAGGTTGTCCAGGTGGGACAGGGTGCGGAATCTGTGGTCTTTTTTGGAGAAGAAGGCCATCATTACCCCTGTCACCTGGTAGGGCAGCCAGAAGACAAAGAAGCTGGTCACCACAGCCATCACCACCTTGAGCGTCTTGGTGGAGCGTGTGGCACTGCGGCTCCACGCCCGGATCAGAAGGAAGGTGTAACAGATCACGAGCGTGACCAGTGGCCACAGATAGCCCAGAACCAGCCGGAGCACAGCCACGACCTTCTCTGTACGGTCACCGCCTTTGCCATAGTCGACGACACAGGTTGTCTTGGATGGAAAGTCATGGTGGTGCTCCCTACGAAACATGAAGGATGGTATGATGAGCAGCAGGGCTGAGACCCAGGCCACCCCACAGGCTATCCAGGCCAAGTGGGCCCCTCTGTAGTTCTGGCACCAGATGGGATTAAACACCAGCAGAAAGCGGTCGGCGCTGATGATGGCCAGAAGCAAGATGCTGGCGTACATGTTGAGCAGGATGAGAGAGGGGAGGATGCGGCAGGCAGCGTCGCCGAGGAACCAGTGGTTGTCGTGGATGATGGTCACAAACAAGGTGGGCAGTGCCAGGCAGGAGAGGAGGTCGGCCACTGCCAGGTTGAGAAACCAGATGGCATTGATGGTTCGTCCGGCCTCAGACTTCGTCACCCAGACCACCAGGGCGTTTCCCAGCACTCCCACCAGAAAGACGACCACGAAGATGACGAGAGCAATGATGTCTGGCACGCTCAGCCTCCGGACACTGGACGAGTTGTCCACTGACGTGTTGGGGTCCAGGGTGAAGTCGTAGTTCTCATAGTTCTCATAGTTCTCAGTGGTTTCTGTGGCGTTCTGGTGGGATCAGAGAAGTGGGGGGAGAGGGGTTGTGAGTCCGCAGACAGGTGCCAGGGGCCCTCAGAGCTAGGTACCTTGGGGCCCATCGCTCTACTTCTGTAAGCCTCAGGTTTCCCCAGTGAAATGGGGGACTGCTGAGGGCCGAGGGTCGATGGGGGCATCGTGCCGCTTAGGGAAATACTGCAACCCCGTCCGGGCCGACTGGACTTCCCGCCACCCCATCACCTCCCCCAGAAGTCCCTCGGCTTCCCTGTGGCCCAGCAACCGAGAAAATGGCTGAAGCCTGGACTGCTATGGCGCCACAGTCACTGTCCATTCTGATGGGTCAGCGCCCCCGACACGCAGCTCGTGAGATGTTTTTAACGTTACTGGAGAGTGACCCCACAGCCACCACCTGTCACCACCACCCCATCAACAAGCTTTGCTGCCTCCCTCCCACTGAGGCTGCTCCGCGTCCTGTCTGGGGGTCACTGTCCAGAAGACAGTGGCTTGGGATGGCCTCATAGCTCAGGCACGACATCATGGGGAAACGCGGACCCAGGCAAGACGCCCGACCATCTCCAAGAGGTGATAATGGCTGAGGTAAGGAAACTTCAGGGGAGAGTCTCTGTGACCCTTGGAGCTAGCCCATCCCTGAAGGCCACTTTGTCACCAACCCAGGTGACAAAGGAGACAGAGAAAAAGAGAAATCATCACCATGGAAATAGAGCAGAATTTTCAGTGCACCTAGATTTGTGGGTGGCATTTTCTATCCACTGAAACACTTGCCTCCTGTCTGCGGCCATGACACCCTGAACGAGCCCCGGCCTATCTGATCTCAGAAGCTAAGCAGGGTCGGGCCTGATTAGTACTTGGATGGGAGACCACCTAGGAAGACCAGGTGCTGTAGGCATCAAAAAATAAAAAAATAAAGGATCATAAGATGACAAGGTCCTTGCAAAACACGAGGTCAACCAAGGATTGCCTCACCTAAAATAGTTTTTTAAAAATTTTTGAAACACCCACGTCATGGACTAAATAAGATAAAAATGTTCAAGCCCCGAGCAAAGTGCCTGGCATACAGTAGGGGAACAAGAAATGGCAGCCAGGGCTGTTATCATCTATCAATATTATGATGATCATTGAAGAGCTGATACTTTTCTCTGAACGAACCTTTTCTTTTTAGTCCCTTTACTTGGCCCGAAGGTTGGCCAGGCTGATGGTTGGGGGTTTTTGCCATTAGAGCCACACCAGTGGTCAAATTATTCAAAGGAGAATGTCAGTGTCGGCTGGTAAGTGAACGAGTAGGATATAGCGCATCCGTGCAGGGGAATATTATTCAGCCATAAAAAAGGAACAGAGGACTGATACAAGGCATGATGCGGATAAGGCAGGACAACATTATGCTCAGTGAAAGAAGTCAGACACAGAAGGTCACATATTGTAAGATGCCACGCACATGAAATATCCAGAACAGGCAAATCCATAGAGACGGGCTGGGTTAGTGGTCACCAGGGGCCGGGGGAGGGGGAATGGGGAGTGGCCGCTACATGGGTACGGGCTTTCTTTGGAGGGTGCTGAAAATGTCCTGGAACTAGTTAGAGATGGTGGTTGCACAGTTTGGTTAAAGTCCTAGATGCCACTGAAGCGTATACTTTAAAATGGTGAATTACATATCATGTGGATTTTACCCAATTCAAAAGAAATGCCAGTGTCATAAAGACAAGGAGGGGACTGCTCCAGATGAATGGGGACTAAAGAGCCAGGGCCACCAAATGTGACGCGACGCCCCAGACTGGAGCCCGGAGCAGGACGGGCACATTTGCTCCACGGGGCATCAGTCGGACAGATGAGCAGGTCTGTGTACAAGACGGGGGCACCGCACCGAAAGCTGAATTCCCCAACGTGGATAACGACTTGCACGCTTATGGGGGGACGTCCTCACTCTCGAGAAATAGACCCTGCGGTATTTAGAAAAAATGGGGCGTAATGCCTGCAAATCGCTCTCAAACGGTTTGGTATACAGATGATCGAAGACAGAGTGAGCAAAGTTGGGGAATCTGGGCAAAGAGTATAAGGGAGTTCTTTGCATTGAACGTGAAAAGATTTCAGAACAGAAAGAAAGTTCTTGAAGTTTTCCATCTGTCAGTGCCCCCTGCCCGGAGCTATCTACCTCTGCCCCACTCCCCACCAGCACCCCGGCTTCCCTTTTTCTGCTGCAAGACCCTCTCCCTCCAGGTTGCCACACTCTGGCTGCCAAAGGGTCAATGCCAGACACAGCAGGAGGCCTCAGACCCTGCTCAGGGGGGCTCTGCAGGTGGTTAAGTATTTCAAATGTCCGCTGTGGACGTCATACATGAGGCTAACTTTTCCTCTGCTGGTTTCGCAAGCCTTCCGCCATCCTTGGCTGCAGAATGAGTCAGATTCCCAAAAAATCAGCTCCCCCACCCCCCTATGCCTGCTCTTGTGCACTGTGGCTTCTCCTCTCATCAGCTGACAAAAACCCTTTCCTGGCATGAGCTCACTTGGCCTTTTCCTCTCATGAGCACAGAGAAAAGATGCTAACGCCAGCACTCGGTGGCTTCCACCTGGGACCTTGCAAATGGCACACAAAGTTTGGCCGTTGCAGCATCGCCAGAGACTGGGCATGACTGAAGTGTCCAGCTAGAGAGGACTGGCTGAATTAATGAGGGCACATCCAGGCAACAGAATACCATGCAGCTATCAAAAAGAACGAGGCATCTCAACAATCAAAAAACAAATGATCCAATTTAAAAACGGGCCGAGGAGCTCAACAGACACTTCTCCCAAGAAAACATACAAATGGCCAACGGACACATGAGAAGATGCTCACCCTGGCTGGCTATTGAGGAACTGCAAATCGAAACCTCCACCTCGTACCTGTTAGAATGGCTGTCATCAACAGGACAAATAACAACAAGTGTGGGAGAGGATGTGGGGGAAAAGGAACCCTCCTACATACACTGTTGGTGGGAAATCGCTACAGCCATTATGGAAAACAGTATGGCGGTTCCTCAGGAAACCAGGCATGGAACTACCATATGACCCAGCAATCCTACTTTGGGGCATTTACCCAAAATAAAACTTGAAAACATTTATCCCCAAAGATATATGCACCCTGATGTTCACAGCAGCATTACTCACGGTGGCCGAGACATGGAAGCAACCAAAGTGTCCATCGATGGATGCCTGGACAAGGAAGCTGCGGCACATGTATACAATGGAACATGACTCAACCATAAGAAAAGAGGAAATACTGCCATTGCGACAACATGGATGGATCTTGAGATTATCATGCTAAGCGAAATAAGGCAGACAGAAAAAGTTGAAAACCACACGATTCCACTCATAAGTGGAATATAAAACTAAAAGTACCAAACGGACATGACAGAGACTCACGGACATGGACACTGGACTGGTGAGTAGCGGAGGGGAGAGAGAGAAAGAGGAAAGGGGGTCAAATACTTGGTGGCAGAAGGAAATTTAACTCTGGGTAGTGAACACACAATGCAATGTACAGATGACGTGTTTGTATCATACACTGAAACCTATTTGACTTGACTAACCAATGTCGCTTCAATAATTTTAATTAAAAAAAAAAAAAAGAATGAGGAAGTTTCTGCATTGACGGGGAAGGGCTCCAAGATCCAGGTGAAACAGAAAAGGCAAGGACTGGAAAGTATGTAAAATTACCAACGAAAGAAGAAACTCACTCTCTCTCATTCTCATTCTCTCTCTCTCTCTCTCTCTCTCTCTCTCTCTCCCCCTCCCCTTTCCTCTCCCTGTCTCTCCCCCACCTGCCATCTCTCCTTCCTCCCTCCCCCTTCCTTTCTCTCCCTCCCTGTCTCTGGCGCTATTGTCCCATCCATTTCTGTGTGTGTGTGCGTGTGTGTGTGTGTGTGTGTGTGTGTGTACAGTCTAGATCCAGAAGCAGACAGAGCACTTATAACAGCAGCTGCCCGGGGGAGGGGAAGCCGGGGGCTGGAGCAGGCACCAGGAGAAAACTTGTCACCATGTGTGTTTTGTTCTTCTTGCGTCCTATGTATAGAACCATACCAGCGAGTGCACAGCCTGCCCCTCCCCACCCTCACAAAAAAAAAAAAAAAATGGGTATTAAGTAAAATATACAAAAGGGTTTGTGGCTCTAGAACTCCAGGAGTCTAGGAAGATCCTCAGAAAATTTCTTCATCACACAAATATTACTGGTTCCCGACACCTGTCCTCCGAGAGGTGACGGTCTGTCTGCAAGGGACAGGAACTAATCCCGGACGAAGAGAGCCGGAGTGTTCAGTGACAGGCCAGCTGGTGTGGGCAGGAGGAGGTCCCTGGAGACCAGCCTATGGAACTTTCCGGCTCTGACGGGAACCCTCTTGGGTGGCGTCTGGGACGGTACCCGCCAGCCACCTGGGGCCAGGACACACGTGTAATGCGGCCGCTGAGCCTGAGGAACCGCACGTTTAATTTCGTGTCATCTCAATTAAATTTCAACCACCACGTGTGTCTAGTAGCTACTGTCTCAGAGAGTCTGGCGGGGGGGGGCGGGCAGGGGGTGCTGAGGGATCCCCAAACGCCAGGCACCGTTCTAAGCACTGTCCAGGTGTGCTCGTTCATTAATTAAGTAATTAATGACACTATCTACAGGTGCAATGACCTGAAGGGCAGGGTGCAGTTATGGTCCCCATTTTAAGAGCCCTGTATGTTGGGTGGAGAAAGGGCTTCTGGTGCAGAAGCGGAGACTGGAATCGTGAGGTGGAGCAACAGTGGTGGCTTGCCCTGGGGTGGTGGCAGCGAGGGGACGCGAATGGCCCGGAGAACAGGGGGAAGGAGAAGGCGCGGTGCCACCGACGAGCACAGCGACCGGAACGGCCAGCTCTGCTCTCAGCCCCTTTGCACGCGTCGTCTCAGCCAACGCGCAGAGCGGCCCTGTGCGGGTTGCTGCTGTCGGGTCGCCTGTGTCACAGGTGAGAAAAGCAAGGTGGCAGAGAGCGGGAGAGACCTCTCCAAGGCCTGGCAGGAAGGGTGAGGGGACGGGGGGCCTGCATCCCCGGCTGGAGGAGGAAGAGGAGGAGGCAGAGGCTGCTGCGCACCCCGGGAAATGAAAGACACGTGGCCAAGGCGAGGAGGATGGCCACCCACAGATGCCGCATTAGGGAAGTCACACTTTGCCCTGGGGTCATGGGCAGCTGTGTGTGGTGTCTGAGCTGCACAGCGCCCGGGTTAGCGGTTAGGTTTAGAAAAAGCCCTCTGGCTGCTGCGAGGAGGTGCAACTAGGCTAGAGGTGGGAGGAGCAGAGAGGAGGCCAGAATGGGGATCCAGGGCAGTGAAGTCGGGGCTCGGGTTGGGGGTGACAGTGGAGAAGGGGAACAGATGCAAGAAGAGGCAGGACTTGGCCTCTGATGTGCAGCTGGTGCAAGGTCAGCTCTGCCCCGCCCCACCCCCTTCCCTCTCTGGGCTTCGGTATCCCCATCCTCCATCAGGGGAAGTCCTGCCAAGTGTCCCCTCACCCCTGCCGCCATCGCCATCAGCATCGCAGGGGAAGTGACAGACCCGCATTTCCGTCGGAGCCAGGAGCGCACAGGAGGCAAGGTCCGCTTTCTTCCCTGGACGCCCGCCAACCACGTTGCGCACAGACACGACCTCTGAGTAAGCCACCCCGGAACCCCAGAGATTGCGACATGAGGGTGGGGGTCGGCGACGCGGATCATTGATTCTCCTACATGTGCACAACGTCTGTGACCCAAAACCCCTCAGTGTTAAGATACATAAACGCTCTTATTTTAAAAACCACATGCACTCCCTCTATTGGGTATTTACCGCAAAGCCTTGAAAACCCATATCCAAAAAGATACCCACGCACAGATGTTCATAGCAGCGTTATTCACAGTGGCCGTGACATGGAAGCAACCGAAGTGTCCTACGATAGATGATGATTGGCTAAAGAAGCTGTGGTACATATATGCAATGGAACATGACTCAGCCATGAGATGGCATACTGCCATTTGCAATGACATGGATGAACCTCGAGATAATCATGCTAAGTGAAATAAGCCATACAGAAAAATCTGAAAACCATATGATATCACTTATATGTGGGATATAAACCTAAAAGAAACAAATGAACAGGACAAACAAACAGAGATTCGGGGGTATGGACTATACACTAGTGGTTACCAGAGGGGGGAGGGAGAGAGGTAGATGTGGTAAACAGGGTCAAATATGTGGTGACAGAAAGAAATCTAACTATGGGAGGTGGACACACAGTGTAAATATATATATATATAAATATATATAATATTTATGCCTTACTGTTAAAGTGTACAGCTGTAGCTTATTGGATTTCGTTAACCAATGTCACCATAAATAATAATAATAAAAATAATGACAATAATAATAAATTCAGTGGAAAACATTTAAATTCTAAAATATAAAAATTAAATTAAATTAAAACCAGGCGTGGGAGAAAAGCCTCCGGATGCTTGAGGATGCAAAGAACTGCTTCTTGGTTTGGCGAAACAAAGAACAAACAAACAAACAAACAAACATTTGCTATAACTGTGCAGATGTGGACATAGACAGACAGATACTCTGTGCATCGTAGATGGGAACTGAGTTAGTGCATTTGGCAATATCTGCTAAAAAAAACAACAAAAAAATGCTGATGTGTTGATGCCTTGGATTTAGCATTTGCAGTTCTAGAAACCCAGACGTCAGTCCGAAGATGGAACTTTACAGATAAAATATTAGAAACCGCCTCAGTCTCCATCAACAGGGGGTGGAACCTCCCCTTGGAGTATCACACAGCTGATCAAAAGATAACGGCGACTGCTTTGAAATACACGGGGAGATCACAGTACTTTTCTCACAGGTTGTCTAAGATGGAATGAGTAAGTGTGAAGCACAAGGCACAGAGACTGGCAGGCATTAGGCGCTCAATAATGCTGGCTGATAACATGATAGTCACGAAAAAAAAATCAAAGTGCAAGATGACATGTGAAACATGCTTCTGTTTGCAACGGCTGTGAGGAAGGATAGCTACGTGCCTTACGCCACACTCTGCTTTATCACCTTTTCACGTATGATCTCATTTCATTTATCAACCCTCCAAAGAAGGGCTGGGCTGTAATAAAGAATAGAAGCATTTATTTGAGCAAAAAGAGTTGCAGCCCCAGAAATGCCGATTTAGGAAGCAACCCAAACCGGCCTCAGGAAAGAGCAAAAAAAGGCAGGTTCCTAAAGGCAAAACCACAAGCAGAATTCTTCCCTGCAAAGGAAGCTGGCTGGCCAGGTTCACAGGGCTGTTTGTTCCAACATGCAAACGAAGGAGGCAGAAACCACCAGCGGGAGGCCAGGCCGGAGGCAAGGTCCACAGGCGGACACTGCTGTGGCTCCAGGCTGTTTGCAGAGCAGCTTTGGGAAGTGCGGGTGGCTCTGAGGATCTGAGGACTGAGGAGATGTACACAGAGTCCACTTCCCCAGTGGCCTCTGGACCCTCATTTAATAGCCACGCTTACTCCATTGGATTTCATTAGCACTGTGAAATAGGTTCTGATGCTGTAGGATTAGTGTCCTCATCTGAAAGGAGAAGGAACCCCAGAAAAGACAAATCTCCTCAGCTATTCCACAGAGAGGTGGAATTTGAACCTCATTTTACTTCGACCCCTACGTCAAACTACTCCTTCCTTCCTTCCATCTGTCCGTCCTTGAGCGCCTGTGAGCTGTTTCTGGAAGGATTCACCAGGAACTGGTGCCCACAGTTGCCTCCAGGGGCAGTGACCAGGGCCCTGAAACCTTGGGGAGGGAGGGGAGAGTGGCTTCTCGCTGAATACCCTTTGGTATTTGGGACCATTTCTTAGAAAGAAAAAGAAGCCAAATTAAGGGCAAACCTTATTCTGAAGTCCTGTTGAGCCGAGCCAGGTCTCAGTGTGCGGCGGGTCTCAGAGTGGGGCGAGGGCAACAGAGCAACGCCAGACCCCTCCCCAGTGCAGCCAGCCCATCCTCCCTGCTCCTCCTCCCCCACAGATTAAGAGGAGACTTTCCAGCCACAGTGGGCAGGTGCTAACCCATAGGGGTGACTTGCTCAGATGGGTGGGGGAAGGGGGGTGCCACCGGGTCCCAGGTAGCCTGGACACGCCCTCCCTATGACACTCACGGAGCCCAGGGAACTGCCTAGTTTTGCCACCAACCACCGCAAGACTGGGACCATCTCTGCTCCTGCCTCAGTTTCCCCGTCTCCAGTTCAAAACACCTGACAGTGCCGGTGAGTAACTTGGCCGTTCTCCCAAACCGGCTCTTCCCGGCCTTCCTGCTTTCGCTCAGGCCACCCCTCTGCCCAGAAGGCCTTTCCCCACCAGAGGAAGTAAGTCCTTCTGCTTGACCCGTTTGAATTTCTTGCCCTCAGGAACTTTCAGGGCCCAGCCCAGGACTTTGCAGTGGGCCTCAACAACCTCTTGCCACACTTGCTCCCTACCTGCATCCCAGCCCAGGACGGGGACAACCCAAGACGAGGGCAAGGGGAGAAGGGAGGCGATGGAGGAAAACGGGCAGGAGGAAGGAGAGGGAAGAGGAGAGATGGGGAGAGAGCCGGGAGCCCAGAGACGAGAGGGCGGGGGTGGAGGGCTCCTGCCCCCCACCCTTCCGTACTCACCATGTTTAGGTCTCAGAGTCCCAGCTGATCAAAGGTCTCTCCTGCCTGAGGGCTGTGGTTTTTAAAGCCCCAAGGGAGGGTGCAGATAGCAAGAGAGGAAATGACCCTCCTCCTCCAAGGTTCTCATTGGTCTGCACACAGGGCATCCTGGCTGAGGCCACTTCTGTGGGGCAGAGAGGGGAGTCGAGGCTCAGAAAACTGAGGAGGAGGACGTTCCCTCCCGGTCCAAGGAGGGAGGGAACCAGATGAAAGGGACCCCCACCCCGATCTGGACTTGGCCCGGCTCTGGGCCTTGGTTTCCCCATTTGAGACCATCCCTGTCTTGCCTTCAAGAGCCCCAGACGGCTGCAGCTCTGGCAAAGCTCAGGGGTCCTTGAACTCTCCTGGGGTCCTGGGAACACGGGATGGAGACCCCCAGCCTCCCAACCGGGCTGCTTGGAGGCTCAGAGAGACAAAGCTGGTGTGGGGGTGGCCCAGCATCCGAGGGACCGGTCAGCCTTGCTCCCTGTTGCTTTGAAGTGACACACACATGTGCACACACGCGTACGCGCAAACACACACACACATACACACACACACACCCCCGAGCCGCAGCCACCCTTTCCAGCCTCATCCTGAGTTCTCGTGGAAACACATTGGAGCCTGGGTTGAGGAAGGAGTCTAGATCAGCGTCCTTTTGCTGCCGTAAAAAACTGCCACAAACTGAGTGGCGCAAAACAATGGAAATGAATCCTCTCGTATCTCTGAAGTCCTGAAGTCCGAAATCAAGAGGTCGGCAGGGCCAGGCCCCCTCTGCGGGCTCTGGAGGAGAGTCTGTCCCCTGCCTCCTCCAGTGTCTGGCGACTGCCAGCATTCCTTGGCTGGCGGTCATCCCCCCCATCTCTGCCTCTACTAGGGTCATACGCCTTCTCGCCTGCTGTGTGTCTCAAATCTCCCTCAGCCTTCCTCATTTAAAGACCCTTGTGAAACATTTAGGCCCCTCCCTGGCTAAGCCAGGATCATCTCCCATTGCAATGTCCAGAACTTATCTGCCAAGTCCTTTTTGCTGTATGAGGTCACACCGCAGCTCCCAAGAATCAGGATGTGGACATCGGTCGGAATCAGTCTTCAGCCCATCAAAACGAACATGATTTTGATGATGAGTACACCAGCGGGTTCATCCTTCCCACGATCTTCTGCACCTCTGCGACCTGCCGCCCACACCTTTCCTCCACGAAGCATTATTTTCCTACAGTGACATTCAATTTGCAAAGATCAAGCTTTCTTTTCATTGCAGAATGGATCTGTGCACATTGCAAACATTCGAACACTCCAGAAATGCACTCTTCCCACCAAACAAAACAAAACAAAACAAAACCTGAAACTCCTATGAGCAGTTTGGAGTGTATTCGCCCAGGCTTTTTAAAACGTGGTACTTGCGTTTGGGGACATGTAGGTGCATGACGTTCAGCAAGCTTTAGTTCCACTCAGTGATGCCCTGCGTGTGGTCTACCTTACTTGGAGAGAGTTTCCAAGGTCAATTTGCAAGCATTTGGAGAAGGTAAGAATGCCTTAATGTTATATTGACCATGACCTCAAGGGGGCGTTGGTGTTCGGGGAGACTCAAGAGGCGAGACCTCATCTCTCCGTATTTTAGGATTTGACACCAAAGTTGCATAGTGCCCTAAGTCATGGGTTCTTAATATTTTCTCTGCCCTAGACCTTTGATGAAGTTATGACTCTCTTCTCGGAATAATTTTTTTTTGCAACTTTTTATCTTGATGTAATTTCAAACGTAAAGGGAAGTGACAAAGAGAGTAAAGGCGATTCCTGTCCAGCTTTTGCCCGGAGTCTCTCGTGGTGGCATTTGCCCTGTGTCTTCACTATGCTCCCACTACATGCTTGTGGGGGTGGGACTGGTATCAATCAGGGGTCTCCAGTGAAACAGAACCAGCAGGAGACAGAGAGAGGGAGAGAGGGAGAGCGATTCTTCTTAAGGAACTGGCTAACACAACTGTGGGGTCGGCAAGCCCCAGAAAACTAATAGAAGAGGTCTCTATCTATACAGCTACATATCCATATCTATGTATCTATTTGCATTTCCCAACCTCTATGAACCATTTGACAGTAAAGTGGAAACATCATGCTTCTTTGCCCTAAATTCTTCAGCGTGTCTCTCGTAAGGACAAGGCTCTGTCATAACCATAGTGCAATTTTGAAATAAGGAACTGTGACATTGACACACCGCCATTATGTAATCCGTGACCCTCATTCAAATTTCATCAATTGTCCCAATAATGTCATTCTATCACTACTTTTTTTTTTTCAGAATAATGCTTTCGTAAATATTTGAAAACACCTCGTTTCATTTTAACAGCATAAATCGATCGTTCACTGGAAAGCTGTTTATTTAATCACTTCCCTATTGGTGGAATTTTAGGTGGTTTCCACTATTTTTGCTCCCACCACAATGAGCACCCTCGAAAACATATCCGGATTGGTGCCGCTGTACCAGTACTGGTGGCCGATAACTCTCTAGAAATGGAATTATAGCCTTTGAAGGTGTCATCCTTCAAGGCCCAGACCTTGTGCTGTCCAAAACGGCAGCCACTGAAACATCGCGAGTCCCAAGATAAACGAACAAACAAAAACAGAAACAGTCTCATGGATGGGGGCGAGCTAATGGTGGCCAGATGGGAGGGGTGTTGGGGGCTGGGCGGAAAGGGTGAAGGGTTTGAGAAGCACAAACTGGTAGTTACAAAATAGTCACCCGGATGTAAAGGACAGCGCAGGGAACAGAGCCAACAATGTCGTAATGGCTGTAACAGCTGCACGGTGCCACATGGGTACCAGACTGTGCTGGGGATTGCTTCCCTAGGTATCTAAATGTTGGATAACTATGGAGTACACCTGAAACTAATACTGCATGTTAGCTCTATCTTAATAAAAATCTTTAAATTAATTAATTAATTAATTAAAAGAAATATAGTGAGTCCAAATTGAGATGGACCATGGTATAATCAGGTTTCGAAGACTGACTGTGGAAAAAAAAAAAAAAAGTGTAGAAGATCTCGATGACTTTTATGTTGTATCACATGTTAAAATAACATTCAGGATAAACTGGGTTAAGCAAAATATATTATTGATTATATTACTGTTATTGCATATTAAAAGGTCATTGTATGTGACAATATAAATACATAATACTAACATTACTATGATGATAATTGGTGTTAATCTAATAAATGACGATAGAATTATTAAATATGTTACTCTTATTATTTCACCTGTTTCCTTTCACCTTTTTAATGTGGCCCCTAGAAAATTTAAGAGGACCTATGAAGATTGCACCCGTGGCTCACATTACATGT
The DNA here is from genome assembly GCF_014176215.1 of Rousettus aegyptiacus. Classification (NCBI taxonomy): domain Eukaryota; kingdom Metazoa; phylum Chordata; class Mammalia; order Chiroptera; family Pteropodidae; genus Rousettus; species Rousettus aegyptiacus. The sequence goes on along the minus strand of NW_023416289.1, from coordinate 44,549,585 downwards.
TCATAGAACAACACTTCCCTGGAGCCACCATTATCCTAGCCAGAGCCTTTGCATGAATTAGAAAGAGGTGCCCTTTCCAGGTGGTTGGAGCCCCATGGCAGGACGCACACATAATCTGACAAGGAGAGCCATCTCTGAGTGTTGCCTTTAAGTTCTTTTGTGTCTCACGTACCATGTACTTTGGGGTCTAAGGGGGCTATTTGAGCTCTCGCCACTTCCCACTCACAAATAGCATCGGGAAGGGTAGCTTTAAATAAGACAATCTTATTTATTATTGTTTAAATAAACAAGAAACCTAGCAGAGGAACATGAGTGAGGGCAGAAGGACGTGCTAATGATTTACTTCTGATTTACTAAAGAAAATTCACACATTTCCCAGAAAACAGGGATGTCGATTCGAATAATGATATTAAAACAGACAATTGTAAAACACAGGAACAGCCCATCCTCACTTCTCACACCAACTGAAAACTTGGGGGGTTCCAAGGCCATCTTCACTTTGACAGCGAATGCAAGTTCGAGGGTCCCCAAGACCACCCTCAGGCTTGATGATTTGCTAGGACTCCCCAAGCTCTCTGAAAGATGTTTATGCTCATGGTCAGTTTATTACACCAAAGGAATAGAGATTAAAATTGGCCAAAGGAAGGGATGCACGCGGAAACATCCAGGAGGTTCTGTCCCCGTAGCTTCCAGGTGCCCTCTCCCACAGAGGTCATGGGTGGTGCTCCCTCAGAAACAATGTGTGACAACACAGGTGAAGCATCGCCAACCAGGAAGCTCACCCAGGAAGCTGAGGTGGGTCTTCGCTGGGACTTGGTCACATAGACCTGCTTGGTCACCAGTGTGGCTCATCTTGATCTTGGTCTCCGGCCCCCTCAGAGGTCTAGCTGATACCACATGACCCAAAGCCCTCCCCTAAGCCACCCCGTGAGATTACCAGGAGTGGCCCAAGGACCCCAGGCAAACAAAGATGCTATTATCAGGCAGGACACTCCAAGGGCTCGGTGAGTATCTCACAGGGGCTGAGGACGATGGCCGGAACTCTCTCTTACTACGCAACGACCCATCACGATGACAGACTTTTCAGGGGTTAAAAGTTACTTACAAGGGCTATAACAACTAAATCTGCAGTTTCGATGTCCTGTAAGATTCCTTTGTTAGAAATAATATTTGCAGGGGCATTTTCATGATTGTCTGCTTCCCTCAAATTGTGGAGGAAGAGGGAAAAGCTTTTTTTCTTATCTTGCTGAAATGCATCTTCACCAGTAGTTAGAAAGACCTACAGTTTCAAAGTGATTGAAATGGGATTCTTTTGGTCAGCACTAAGAGAAAAAAAATATAACTGATAGACCTGACCACCCACAGAGTGCAAGAAAGATACATTATGCATATTGACCAAAGAATTTGTACCTAGACTCTATAAAGAATTTGCATAAATCACGAGAAAAAGACAACCCATTGAAAAAATGGGCCACAGGTCTGATCAGGCACTTTATAAACCAGGATCTCTAAATAGCCGATAAGCATAGGGAAAAGTGCTAATGATTTTCTTGGTCAACAGGGAAAGCACAACGTAGCTCTGCTTCTCATCCACCAGAGAGGCTCCGATGAAGAAAAAGGAAAACCCCCATAGCTGATGATCACATGGACCAACCTGAACTCTTGTACATGGCTGGACAGAGTGAAAAATGGTGCAAGCCCTTTTACAAACCGTTGGATAGTGTCCACGTGTAGCAACAAAATCCACACCTGACTTATGACCCAGCAATACCATTCCTAAGCATTTACCCAACAGAAAGCAAGCATGTGTCCCGAAAAAGGACATACTAGAATGTTCACAGCAGCTTTACTCATAATAACCAACAACTAGAAACCAATAACCGAAAGTCCATCAACAGTAGAATGGGTAAATAAACTGCATATTCATGTAATGGAATACTATATAGCAGTGAGGAGAATGGAAAAACTGATAGTAAAGAAACTAGTACCTGCAACAAACAGGGCTGAATCTCGAGGCCATTCTGTTGACAGAAAGAAGACAGATGCTAAAGCGTACACGCTGAGTAATTCTGTTTATACGAAGTTCAAGAGCAGACAAAACTAGATTTGGGCGTTATAACCCGGGATAGGTTATGTTTGAGTGGTAGGAACTTGGAGCATGGGGGCACAGTGGGGGTTGGGGGCTGGAAACATTCTTTGTCTCGATCCAGATGTTAGTGACTGACACAGGGATGGTCAGCCCTGAAAGTTCATTAAGCTGTACCTTTATGATTTGTGAATTTTTCCCTCTGTCCTTTGTGTGCGTGTCAATAAAAGTTATTTTTTAAAAAATTATGCCTGAGAGGCTTAAAATTTATACGATGGAAAGGAGCAGAAAAGGATTATGACCAAATGGCATATGGCACACATGACGTTTTATATCTACAGTCCCTAGCACGGTGCAAAGCCTGACTCCCATCTAAAGGGACTGGGCTGAGTGGGTGGCTGCCATCAGCGCATATTAAAGAGAAGCAGCTGTGCAAGCCACCACCCTGCCCGCGGCCACAAGAAGCCCAGAGCCGGCCAGATGCCCATCTGTGCTGAGTCTCCTCTGTAGAGGCCACACTGGCCTCCGAGTCAGGATGTGGTGAGCAGTATGGTTCACCAGAGCTTCCGTAATCAGCTGAACCTCAGAGCCAGAGGGTGTCAGCAAGCTCCAGGGGACGCTTGGAGAACAAAGCTGGAGGCTACATCAGGCAGAGAGCCTCTCAAAGGCTGTGGGAAAACAACACCGCCAGCAATAATGATAATAACCAACGCTCACCGAGCGGTGGCCAAGTGCAAGGTGCCACTCCCAGAACTTCACCATGACTGAAGTGCGTTGAGGCGAGAAGGGTTAACCCTGCCGGAATTCAGAATGGGAGCTTATATTACGATGACTCTGAAAATTCTCGAAGTTTCTAATTCTAAAGCTGTAGGTGTGTGAAGAGTATAGCACCTCTGATTCTAAAATGTTAGATCTAAGATTCTCTCATTTTTAAGAGCTGTTACTAATTTTTTCTAACTTACATACAAGAAAATCCTCTTTGTGGTGTACAGTTCGATGGGTCTTGACAAAGTTAAATAAATTTTTTAAAAAAGCTTCAAGTTGTGTAACCTCCACCACAAACAAGACCAGAACAGCTTCTTCAGCCCCAGAAAATTCCCTCCAGCTGCCACTTTGTAGCCGGCCCCTCCCCCACCGGTAACCCCTGGCAACCACGGATCTCTTATTCATGGCCATGGCTGCCTTTCCCAGAATGCCCTAGAAATGGAATCACACAGTCCGCAGTCTCCTTAATCTGATTTCCTTCGCTCGGCAAAATGTGTTTACGATTTGTGCGTGTCACCATGCCCGTCACGAGTTCCTTTTGACAGTTGAGTAGTAGCCCACTGCCCAGATGTGTCGCTGTCTGTTCATCCCTTCGCCTGTTGAAAGACATTTATCTGAGTTGTTTCCAGTTTGGGGCAGTTCCTAAAGAAAAGCGCTGTGAACGTTCTCGTCCCGGGTTTTCTGCGATCCTAAGTTTCCATCGGTTCAGAGAAAACACCTGGGAGTAGGATTACTGGGTGAGATGCTAAGTGTGTGTTTAACTCTGAAAGAAACTGACCATTAGCTTCCTGCAGCCGCTGTAACAAATGACCACAAACAGGGGTGGGGGGCTTAAAACCACCGTGAGGGGTCCGGAGGCAGGAAAGCGGAAATCAAGGCATGAGCGGGGCCGTGCCCCCTCCCAAGGCTCTGGGACAGGATCGGTCCTTGCCTCTTCCAGCTCCTGGAAGCTCCAGGTGTTGTGGTGCGATCCAATCTAAGACCCACGGAGCCACTTGAGATGAATTGTGAGCCTTTATTGGCCGGCCGGAGACTGACCCTCTACCACGCAGGGTCAGAGGAGATCCGCCCCAAGCCTCCCGAGGAGATAGCTTAAAAAGCCCAAAGCCATATCAAACAAGCAAGCAGGTTTGCAGAAGCAGAGGCTGACCATTAGCATACCTTTGCGCAGGATATCTCCTAGAACTATACCCTGGTTTAACATTAGCATACGTTGGCCATTTGAAAAATTTCCACTGCACTGGTCCCTGCCCTGTGGTTACACAACTTGTCTTCACGTGGCCTTCTCCTCCGTGTCTGTCTGTGTCTCTTCTGTCTCTTCCCCTGGGTTTAGGAGCCCCCTCGATAATTCAGGATGACCTCATCTCGAGATCCTTAACTTAATGACAATCCTCAAAGACCGTTTTTTTTTTTCTAAATGAGGTCACTTTCCCAGGTGCTGGGTGGATGTCTCTTTAGGGTAGACACCACTCGACTTACTGCGGTGACAGTTTTCCAAAGTGCCTATGCCATCTGCATTCCCACCAGCAGACCCTCTTATATTAAAGACCCTAAATTTAGCTGGGTTGGGGGCCTCACTCCCCCCCAAGTGCAATCCCCAGCCCCCAGCATCAGCATCTCCTGGGAGAAATGGAGACTCTCAGGTCCCCCCTGACCCTGCTGAATCATCACCTGTGTTTTAACAAGATGCTAGGCTACGAAGCGCTGGCCTAGAGTACCATGGGGAGAAAGTGGTCTAAACTTCCTGTACAGCCCTCACCACATGGATGGTGGTCCCCCGCGGGGGGGTGGAGTTTAAGCCTCTTTTTTTAGGGTCTCTCTCTGCAGTTATATTTGGCCGTGAGTACATACATGTGCAATCGGCTAAAAATGAAGCCCAAGATCTTTTCTTGGAAATAAGCAATTTATATAATCCTCTAATTTTAAACTGTTTAATATGCCCCCCAAGAAGAAGACAAAGTCTGCAGAAAAATAAATAAATAAATACATGAGAGAAATGAAAATAGAACGAGATCTAGAGAGGGATGCCGGTTTTTTGCCTGACTTTCCTCAAAAGCAGACTCTGAGATAACGTCTTGGGTGATGGTAGTTTATTTGGGAGGTGATCTCAAGATGAAAGAGGAAGGGAAGAAATGAGTCCGAGGGGAAAAGCCAGTGGAGGGCGTGTTAGTCAGTGGGGTGCAGCTGTGAGCGACGGGGGCTCAATCCTGCTGCGGAGCCTCTGAGTCACCAGGCAGAATACGCCTCAGGATCTTCCCGCTGTGGCCAGTGGGGCGCTGGAGCACGGATGCCCTCTCTTCTGCCTCCCCTTGGGTAGGGATTGCCCAGGGGACAGTAACTTCCCCATGCCCACCAAGTGCAATCCCCAGCCCTCAGCATCAGTACGCCTGGAGCTGAGTGAGGTCAGAGAAAGCCCGGAGGAGAAAGCTGGGTGCTGAGCTGGGAGGGGTACGCCTGGAGCTGAGTGAGGTCAGAGAAAGCCCGGGAGGAGAAAGCTCGGTGCTGAGCTGGGAGGCTGCGTATGTCTTGGAAAGTACCAGCCCCTGAAGCAGGACAGTTGGGGTGGGGGGGACAGAGAGTGGGAGAGGAGGGGGAGGGGCGCCCACAGCACCTACTATGAGCGGATGGGCCTTGACTGTTTTGTTGTTGTTGTTTTTTGGTTTGGGTTTTTTTTGTTTTTGTTTTTAACCAGAAAATTGTCTCTACTCTGGCCAGAAGCAGGAATTCTCATTCTGCCCATATTTTTTTGGTGAATAGACATCAGTTTCTCCACTTCGCCTCTCCGTCAACGTTCCAAGAAAAATAGTGTGAAACTGTGAGGTTTAAGGAGCACTGAATTGTTACCTTTTCTGAAGTGTAAAATTGTCAGCATGCCCAGGAGGCTCAGCTGGCTCAGTCAGACTGGGAGGAAGCTACACCCAATGAAGTGGAGCTAATAAGACCTGTAAAAAAAGCACAATAAATACCCTTCGAGAAATAAGGGAGGATATTGAAAACCCAAAGCAAGAAGAGAATGTTATGCAGTAGAACCTAAGTGAAGATAAGGGATATGAACAATATAATTATTGAAATGAAGAACTCAGTCAGTGTGTGAAATGGCAGAATAGATCCAACTAAGGAATAAATGAGTGAGCTGGAAATATGATCCCAAAAGTCATCCGAAGGGCTGGAGAAAACTCTAAGGAAAAAAATTAACATACATGGTTGATATAAATAAAAGTCCTAGCATATAGAATCTCTCTGAAGAAGAGAAAAGAGAAAGCAGATAGGGAAGTACTATGTGGAAAATATTAACTAAGAATTTTATAACTAATATTATTATAAATAATAACCAAGAAGAGTAACCAAGAACTAAAGACACGATACTTCAGTACTGAAATGTTTACTGCATGATGAGCAAGGTAGATGCAGTAGGTGGTCCAGGAAGAATAACAAAATGAGATAAATATTAGCAAAATTTGAAAATATGAAAAAAGAGAAAGTCACAAAAATCCATACAGAAAAAAAAGAGAGAGAGATTACTTACACAAGAATAAGAATCAGATTGCCATCCAACTTCTCCACAGCGAATCTAGATGCAAAGAGATAATGGGGTAACAGCCTCCATGTGATAGCCGATCACAAGTCTAAATATGGAATAAAATAACCAGATGACAGATTATTTAACAAGAGGACGATATCAGAAACTCTGAAAACTCGCCTCCCATAGACATTATTTGAAAGAACTTAGGACAAACAAGAAGAGAAATTAATTATTCAGAAGGAAGCAACAAGTAGTTGGGGGAAAAAACGAGGGGAAAAAAAAAAGGAGTGGCCACAAAAAGAAATGCTTATCCGAATTCGTATGTAAAACTAAAGGTAGGAAAATGGGAGTTGCAAGATATAGGCGGAGGGTGGGGCAGGGAGGGGAAGGCATGCTCACTTAGCTCCTCCTCTCTTTTGGGGGGAGGATGAACATTTGAGTATAATTGAAACATTGAAAGGGAAAAAATTCAGTATTAGTGCAGCCCCCCTCCCCGATAATCACTAAAGGAATTCTATTGAGATTTTCGAAGCAATACAGAAAAATAACTGATATACTCAATGGAAGGTGAGAGAAAAGAATTCAAAGAAAACGATAAGAAGCAGGGATTGACACCAAAAGCAAAGGGAATAAAAGCAAAAATAAAAGAGTGGGACTAAGCTCCTGCACAGCAAAGGAAACCATCAGACTAAAAGAGTGGGACTAAGCTCCTGCACAGCAAAGGAAACCATCAGCAAAATGAAAAGGCAACCCATGGAATGGGAGGTTTTAATTCATACAACACTGGAGCCAAAAATAATAATAATAATACAATCTGATTAAAGAGTGAGTGGAGGATCTGAACAGGCATTTTTCCAAAATAGATTTACAGATGGCCAATAGGTATATGAAAAGGTGTTTAACATCACCAATCATCAGAAAAATGCAAATCAAAACCACAATGAGGTACCACCTCACACCTGTTGGGATGGCTGTCATCAAAAAGGTGAGATCACACGGGTTGGAGAGAATGTAGAGAAAAGAGGGCCCTCGTGCGCCGTTGGTGGATATATAAATTACTACAGCCACTATGGAAAACGGTATGGAGGCTCCTCGAAAAATTAAAAATAGAACTCCCTTATAATCCAGAGATGCCGCTTCTGGGTATTTATGTGAAAAAACCAAAAACACTAACTCAAAAAGTTATATGCACCCCCATATACGTTGTGGCATTATTTTCAGTAGCTAAGATATGGAAGCAACCTAAGTGTCCATAGATGATGAATGATAAAGAGACACGGGGTGCGTGAATGCGCGCACACGCGCGTGCACGCACACACACACACACACACACGATGGAATACTATTCAGCCAATAAAAAGAAGGAAATATTGCCATTTGAGACAACATGGATAGACTTTGAGGGCATTATTAATGGTAAAACAATAAGTCAGAGAAATATGAATACCATATGATCTCACTTATGTGTGGAATCTAAAAAACAAAAAAACAAACAAAAAAATCACCAACTTCATATTCTTTAGAACAGATCAGTGGTTGCCAGAAATGGAGGTAGAGGTGGGTAAAATGCATGAAGGTGGTCAAAAGGTACAAACCTCCAGTTCTAAAATAAATAATTGGTGAGGATGTCAAGTACAGCATGGCGACCACATTAGAAATACTATTTTGTATATCTGAACGTTGCTAAGAGAAAAGACCTTAAGAGAAAAGAATTGTAACTATGTATGATGATGAATGTTAACTAGACCTACTGAGCGACCATTTCCCAATACACACAAATATGCCATTGTTACGTTGTACATCTGAAACTAACATAACGTTGTATGTCAACTGCATCTCGATTTTTTAAAAAGGATTCAGAGTTCACAGAGGTCTCTGCATTTAGAGAAACCGTGGTATGTGAACTTAGCCGAGTTTCCAACCTCCTCTACACTTCGTTCCTTATCTATAAAATGAGGGAAGAACATTCACCTCCTTGTAGGGGTATCAGAATGTTATGATTAAACAAGAAATATCTCATTGCGCTCCAGCTTTTAAAATGATTGTGAGATGGCTGTGGCGACTGAACCAATGGTAAGGACGCAAAACCCACACAAGACACCTCATCAGTCTCTTGGAAAACCCAGCGAGTACGTCGTAAAGTGACTATGTGCTGTTTTTTACAGCTTCATTGAGGTATAACTGATGGATGAAATATATCTGTGAAACCACCCACCACCGTCGGCTTAGCAAGCATTTCCATGCCACCCAGAAATTTCTTTTTTAATCGGTCCCTCCCTCCACTTTCATCATCAGGAAGCCACTGGTTTGCTTTTTGTCAGTAGAGTTTCCATTTTCTAGGATTTTTTATCAGTGACATCATGACACTATGAGGAGATTTTTCTTGCCTGGCTTCTCCCGCTCATCGTAATGCTCTGGGGTGTCACTGTGTCGTTGCATGGACCAGGGGGCGAGTCCTTTCTCTTGCTACATTGCATCCCATCATACAGAGTGAGAGCATGATGGTCCATGCTATGTAACTAACCCCTCCCCCAACCCCTCCCCCCTAAAAAAAAATCCCTGGACGCCAGGGCTCAGGTGAGCCTGCCTGGTTGGCAGTATTCCTTGCGTTGCTGTCCCATGATGTCACTGGGAGAAACGAGTGTCCGCGAGACTCCACTGGAAGAGACAACTGGAAGCTGGTGCCTGATCTCTCCTGGACGCTTTGCCCGTTTTCCCTTTGCTGATTGTAATCTCTGTCCTTCTACTGTAGTAGACTGTAAATGTGATTAAAATTACTTTTCTGAGTTCCGTGAGTCCTTCTGAGAGTTGTCCTGAGGACCCCCCAACACACCTGTCTTGCTGTTTCTCAGTTTTACGCCTCGTGGATTTCCGGTGGCATCATGTCCGTTTGGTCTCCATCTCTGGCTCCATCTCCATTTCCCAAAGCCACAGGTCTGTCCATGCCGTACCCTTCCTGTCTCTCCCTCTTCTTCATTTCCTCAGACTTCCCTCTTTCCATTTATCCATTTGACAACACAGATCCATTTTTTCCATTTCTCAGTTTGATTATCCTCTGTGCCCTCTTCTTTTCCTTCCCTCAGAATTTTTGTCCCTCTCTTCTTAGTTCCTCTCTCCTTCAGTCTCCCCAGGTTTCGCCATGTCCTTCTCTCCACCTCTCTTTTCTCGGTCTTTCGCCATCATCCAGCCTCACCTTCATCCTTCTTTCGTGTCTTCTACTCCCCCCCTCCCGCCCCGCCGCAGCCTGTCACCCACTATGTCACTGTCTTTCAGTGCAGTTGCCTCTCAACTTGGCTTCTCTCCCTGCCTCAGTGTCTCTCCTTCACCCAGCCTACTGGGGGCTCTCCATACCCCGAGGTCCCTCACTCTCTTCTTAGCCCGGCAGTGCTTCCAGGTAACTCAGTATCTCCCAGCCTCATCCCTTCAGACCGCCCACCTGCCCTTCCCCCTTCTATCGCCATCTCTGTCTCTCTCCCTTCCTCCATCTTTCCATCTTTCTGTCTTCCTCCCTCTCAAACCCCCAAGGGTTTGGCCTCTCTCAGGACTGCTGTCCCTGCCTTCCTCTCCCTGTCTTGGTCTCGCCGTCTCTCAAGGTCTCTTTGCACCTCCGTTACTCTCTTGTGTTTGGGCCACAGCCTGTCGATTGCTTGGTGTTGGCTCAGATGCCACCTCTCTCGCGACCTCACTCTCCTCTCTGCTGTCCGTCCCTCCTTTCCCTGTCTGTGCTCCCTGCCTGACAATTTGCCTTAAGAGCTGCCAGAATTACAGCTGTCCCTTCATTCTTGACGAAAACCACATTTTGATTATTTTTATCACAGTGAAGTAGGAATTTCAGAACATCAAAGAACAGAGAGCAGATACCAAGAAACGCTCCCCACTTGTTCCCCACCAAACCCAGTGCCAAGCGCTCCCGCGGTGTGTACCTACATCGCTCCTATCCTCTGCAGGAAAGTGAATTCTTCAGCCACCCCCGGTCCCCAGCCCCAGGCTTCCCGGGAAATGGGGACCACCACCAAGAGGCTTTTCCTGCTCCGCACATTGTTCTGAAAAGAGGATTGGATGATGAGGCGTAAAAATGTTTCAAGACCTTTACCGTCACACTAAGAGAAGAAACAAAGAACATGTGGTCTATCGGCTAACTCTTGCTATTGTTACACACTGAACCTTTGCATCGCCCTCCCCCTCCCCTGTAAAATTCATATGTTAAAACCTAATGTACAATGTAATAGAATTAGGAGGTGGGGCCCTGGGGTGACTAGGTCATGAGGGTGGAGCCCTCATGGATGGGGTTAGTGCCCTTATAAAAGAGACCCCAGAGAGCTCTCACTCTTTGTTGTAAGGACACAGCAAGAAGACAGCTGTCTGCAAACCAAGAAGTGGGCCCTCACCAGACGGAATCCGCCTGCCCCTTGATCTTGAACTTCCTAGCTAGCCTCCAGAACTATGAGAAATAAGTATGTGTTGTTTAAGCCACCCAGTCTCTGGTAATTTGTTACAGCGGCCCAGATGGACTAAGACAGCTAGGTAGCAACTATCCCCAAATACTAATGGCTTAAAACAATACCTTTTGCTGTTGATCACAAGTCCTCGGGTCAGCTGGATGGTTCTTTGGGTCTCGGGTGAGCTCCTCCGTGCATCACAGTCAGCTGTGGGCTGGATAAAGGGCTCCGTTTCTGAGAGTGCAGCCTCTCACCCTCCAGCAGGTTCCAATGGCACTGGGAACCTTGCAAGAGAGCAAAGAGAAGACACAAGGACTCTTGAGACCTAGGCTCAGAATCAACACGGTGTCACTTCTGTCACATTCTGTTGGTCAAGGTCAGCCAAATTCAAGGAATGGGGAAAACGACTCTGCCCCTTGAGAGGTGGAACTACAGAGTCCACCTCTCAAGGGGCAGAGTCCAAAGCAAAGGGTACAGGTGGGAGGATTGTGGCCACTATTCCTTTACTTGTGACCCTAATGGAGAACTGTGATGCTATTCTTTTATATGAATATAAAGAGAAAGCAAGCCCAATTTCTAGTAAAAAAGGGTATATTTCACAGGAGATCTGCAGAGTGAGTGGCTCATATTTCAGAGCCAGGAAACAACCCATTTGTGACAGTCATTACAGATGTTCTCGACATTCTGGCCCTCCTTCTGGGCACACAGTAGGATTACACGCCGCTGCCTGTTTGAAGTTCGGCAGGCTCATGTGACTCGCCTTGTGCAGTGTCATGTGTGGACATTTTAAGAACCAGTACACACTTGACCATATGTTGGATTTTCCCTTGGCCAGGGTGACTAGACAGTGGCTGCTCCATCATCCTGGGTCCCAGAGACAATGTGAACAATGGACTAGAGCTCCCCACTAACCCGTGATGCACTTGGTGCATGAGCGAAAAATAAACCTTTGTTTTGTCACACCACTGAGAATGGGAGGAAGGTTATCGCAGCACGGCCCAGCTTATACTGACTAATATGCCACTCTAGGTATTTTAAGCATAAAGGGATCTAATGCAGGGAAACAAATTATGATTTTAAAAGTCATTGGGTACAGCCACTATGGAAAACTATTTGGCAGTCCCTCAAAAAGTTAAGCATAAATAACCATCTGATCCAGCAATTCTAGTCTTAAATATACACCCAAAAGAACTGAAAATGGGCACTCGACCAGATACTTGCACATCAATGTTCGCTGCAGCATTTTTCACAATAGCCAAAAGGTGAGAACAACCCAAGTGTCCATCAGCAGAGGAATAAATAAACAATATGTGGTATATACATATATAAAATATTATTCAAACAAACAAAAGAAATGAAGGACTGATACATACTACAACTAGATGAAGCTTGAAGACAGTATGCTAAGTGAAATGAACCAAACACAAAAGGACAAACATTGTATGACTTTGCTTACATGAAATATCTAGAATAGGCAAGTTCTGTGCTCACTTAAACAGCACATATACTAGAAAAAGCAAATTCAAAGACAGAAAGTAGATTAAACGTTACCGGGGCTGGATGCAGGGGGAAAGGGACAGTTGTTGCCAAATGGGTACAGAGTTTCTGTATGGGGTAAATCCCATTCATGAGGGCTCCAGCCCCATGACCAAGGCCTCCCAAGGGCCTCACCTTTTAGTCAAGCATTCAGTCTATAGCAATCACCAGGACCATCTTCATCATCACCATAACCATTGCCATCACTTTCATCACCAACATTATCATCATGATTAACCCCATCATCAACATCCTCATTTTCCTCCTCCTCCATTTCCTCTTCCTCCATCACCACCATCACTATCACCATCATCATCACCATCATCATCACCATCAACATTATCATCATCACCATCACACCATCCTCACCATCATCACCATCACATCATCACCATCATCATCACCATCATCTCCATCATTATCACCATCATCAACATTATCATCATCACCATCATCACCATCACCATCATCACCATTATCATGGCTGTCTCGGCTAGAATTTCCTCAAAAACAGACTCTGAGACGAGATCTTGAGTGCAGGTGATTTATTTAGGAGGTGATTCCAGAAATCACAAGTGAGGAACATGAGATAGGAAAGGGAAGAAATCTGACAAAGGGTATGCTCATGAGTAAATTACTGCTGATTGAATGGTATTTAATCCCACAAGGTCCGTGCCTCAGGACTGTCTCCTCATAGGATAGAGAAGTTGAGACATTTGTCCACCCACTCCCATCATCCACAATTTGAAGATGGCTCCAGGAACATGGTTTTATTTATATATTGCTGCATAGCAAGTCTCAAACAAAAGAGCTTTAAAACTTTGTTATGTCAGCTCTCAAGGTTCTGTGGATGGATTGCTGGGCAGTTCTCACCCAGGGCCTATTATTCAGTGGCCATGAGATGATGGCTGGAGCCGTACTCACTTGAAGGCTCCACTGGGCTGGGCTGGATGCCCCAGGAGGCTCGCACACATGGCTGGCAGTCAATTCTGGTTGTCAAGTGGGAGTGCAGCAGGTGCTTTTAACCAGTGCCTACATGTGGGCTCTCTGTATGGTTTGGGCTGAGAAGCAAAATGAACAGAGAAATGGGCACTGGATAAAGTGCCTTGTTCTCATCTTCCCACCCACTCGACCTCCAACATACACACTTATTGCTCTGCAAATGACTACTTAACCTGAGGCACAGTATTAATATTAATGACTGTGTAGCATCCCTTCTCAAATGCTCAGGTTTGAGTACGACATTCAGGTTCTCCCCCTGCCCTCCCACGGTGGCCAAGCTGGGGCATGACCACCTGTGGCGGGTTAGATTACTCTTTGAATGAATGAAGTCTTCACTCCATCCACCTAATCTTCGTGGACTTCTGCCTTTTAATACTGAACTTGGCCAGGTGATTTGCTTGGCCAGTCAGATGATGGCACACAGAACACACACAGAGATTGATATGTACCTGTGCAGGGGGCTCACATCTCTGCTATCACCATGAGAAGCACATTCCTGGCACAGGATGTTGGATGCACCTGTCAAAGCCAGACAAGTTCAGCCCACTCACCAACAGCCGAGGGAGCCCAGCCAAGAACAATGAGCCACCCAGCCATGCCCAACCCCAATCAACTGAGCCCCTAGATGACCTCAGACTTTTCGGCGAGCCCAGGCAAGATCAGCAGAGCCACCCAGCCAATCAGTGTACCAACAGCCATACCCCCAAATACCTGGGCTAATCAATGCCCATAGGTGTACACATCAAACACAGGTTTTGGTTGGTCGGTTGCTTGCTTTGGTTGTTGCCCAAAGATAGTTAACTGATACATTGCATGGCATATCCAAAGATCATCACCAATACATAGTTGTAATGTGAGTAGTGACCTCCAGATTATGTTTATTTATGATCCAGGGACCATGTAACAAGATGGTGCTGGCAAAATAGTAAGGACTTGTACCCAGGTCCAGATGTTAAATGCAGAAGACTAAAGGTGGTTTTGTAATCACGAGTTTCAGAGTGATGTGGCTAGGGGTTTAACAGGCTGGAAAACCCAGCGCTCAGGACTTCCAATGACTTGGCAGAGCCTCACCCACGTCTTTCCAGAGGCTAGATGACTTGCAACATTGCGACAGACCAAATGCAGAAGGAGTTATGAGAAGCCAGTTGTCTACTATTATGCAGGTATTAAATATCCTTAAGAATGTAAAATAATGCAATTTTTCTCATTAATTGATTTATTTTGGAAAATACAGCATTTCTAAATGTTATTTGTTAAAATGCAATGAGTTTCTAAATGCCCACCAACAGATGAATGGATAAACAAAACACAACATCTGTGTACAATGGAATATTACTAAGCCTTAAAAAGGAAGGAAAATCTGAAACATGCTGAAACATGGATGAACCTTGACAACATTATGCTAAAGAAATGAGACAGATGCAAAAAGACAAACATTATATGATTCGATTCGCATGAGGTAAATAGAATAGGCAAATTCATAAAGACAGAAAGAATGGAGGCCGCCCGGGGTTGGGGGGCAGGGAAATGGGGAGTTATTGTTTAATGGGTACAGGGTTTCGGTTTGGGAAAATGAAAAAGTTCTGGAGTCCCATGGTAGTGATGGTTGCACAACTGTGTGAATGTATTTGATGCCACCAAACTGTACACTTAAAAACGGTTAACTATGGCCACGCCACCCTGAACAAACCTGATCCTGTCTGATCTCGGAAGCTAAGCAAGGTTGGGCCTGGTTAGTACTTGGATGGGAGATCACCTAGGAAGACCAGGTGCTATAGACGTAAAAATTAAAACATAAGGGGTTGTAAGCTGACAAGGTCCTTACAATCTGTGAGGTCAACCAAGGCTTGCCTCGCCTTAAAAAAAAAAAAAAAAAAGGTTAAAATGGTAAATTTTATGTTATGTACATTTTACTACAGTAAAATAATTGCCAAAAATGCAATGGATTTATTATGGTTATTTTTAAAAGAAATAATTTTGTTACCATCTCAGTCTTAATTCATTACCTAAATATTGAGATATAACCTACCAACACAAAAACTCTTTGGGGGTCCTTGATAATTCTTAAGAGTATAAAAGAATCCTAAGGCCAATAAGTTCAATAACCACTGCTCTAGATACAGCTGAGGTGAGCCTGAGCTAGCTGCAATTGTCTGCAAAGATTCCCAAACTGCTGGAAATTCATTAGCAAAAATGTAGTTTAAGTTTATCCTAGCCAAAGGAGACAGGCGACCTCTAGTGGACATACAGAGTATTGCTTGACAGCGGAAAATTTTTCTGTTGAGTAATTAACATTGTATGTCCGCTGAGATTTTACAATGAAACAGAGGCAGAGATGGTCGCCTTAAATGAGGACTTTATTTCAGCATATTAACTTTCAACCCTCCTTTCATACACATTCACACACACACAGAGGTTCACAGTCACATTCGCACATACATACAATTACACAGACACAAGTAGATGCTCACACACAGCACAGACATGATCACACATTCACAATCTCTCACACAGACCCACAAACACACAAACGTGACACCCACAAAGAGACACAACCTCACACGTGAATGCACACTCATAGTCATCACGCATACTTTCAAACACACAGACATTAAAAATAGTATATCATTAACAAAGAGGGTTTAGTAAGTGGAAGTCATTTTCTATATTTAAAAAGTTGTCATGGAAAATGGGTTTCTTCCCAAAGCCATTAAATAAATGTTGAACAAATAATTAAGATGAATGTAGGTTTGGCAGCATGCCCAATTAGAGATCCACAATCCCTCAGCTGAAGTCCTTGGAGACAGATGGCGTTTCAGAACTCAGAATTGTTCCAATTTTAGAAAGGTAATTCTGAGCGGATGCCATATATGACGTAACATCCATCATGTGACACTCCCAGGGGCTGAAGTAGCCCCTTCCCCACAGACATGTTAATATATTCACAACAAAATGTGTGAAAATTCACACCAAAAAAAGATAAATAAAGAAGTGTAAATTACTCATATTAGTTGATTTGCCATGTGAGACTGGGCAAAAATTATCCCCCAAAGAAATATTTTTTGGTTGTCAGAGGTTTTGGAGATATGGAGTTACAGATAAAGGAAGCAGGTTTGTGCCAGCAGGCCCCTCGCCCGTGCATCTACACCTACTTCTGCCCTGATTAGTAAACGTTCCGTTCGCGGATGGGCATGGGAGAAGGCCCAAGACCCAGGACCCAGGACCCAGGAGGACAGCGACCCCTCCTGGCAGTCCCAGACCTTGCAATTCGGCTGCGGATTTGGGATATCTACTGGCTTTGGACTGATTGCTCTAAACCTTCAGAAAAATCCCATCTTCACTTGTCAGTGAGTGGTTCAGGTAGGTGCCCAAGCCTTAACCAAACGGCACCTGACATGCCCCTGGTGGGATGCGGAGAGAAGGGAAGAGTGGTCCATGGTTGTCATGTGACCCGTCTTGATACAATCAGATAGAAGGAAAGCCACTTGGCTCACCAGTAGGGGCCAACCCGCCTTGTATCCCAGAGATAGGAATGAGTTCACAGGTGCTTGGATCTGTGGGCCCCCGGTGAAGTCGCTTAGGGATGAGGCTGCCCCCATGCACAGAAAGAACTAGAAACAGTTTAGGTCCCTGTGGTGACCATGGAAGGGCACTGCTTAGGTCTCCTTTTAAGAGATCCTGCCTTTTAAGAGATCCTGCCGCCTCCTTCCTGCGCTACCAGTGACAGAACACAGTGGGCACTAGTGCCAGCCCATTACCACCGGATCCATTTGCTCAAGGACCCCCAACCCATGGACACACGCCCAGACTTCCCCAGAACTACATTACAGCCTAAGGCTCCTCTCCCCAGCCTTTCCTTCCTTCTAACCTTCCACAGATTTCACGGGGCTTCCAGCTTCTACCATCGCCCCCTACAATCCATTCCCCATGGGGCGTTCAGAGGGCCGCTTACGACCTAAGTTGGCTCATGTCTGTTCGTCCCCAGCTCGGAAGTCTCCCACAACTCACCCTCACTCAGAGTAGAAGCCGTGGCCCATTAGACTCTGCAGTCTCCCCGTTCTCTCCCACCACCCCTCCTCACACTCTCCCCCTCACTCCCTCTGCTCCAGCCTCACTGGACTCTTTGCTGTTCCTCAATCAAGTTGAGCACCGCCAGCCTCAGGGCCTTTGCACTTGCTGTCGCCACTTTCCGGAGTACTCTTCCCCCGGAGACGTGCATGCCCTGACCTCCCTTCTAGGCTTCTACCCAGCAGCCAGCAGCTCAATCATTCCCTATCACCTTTACCCTGATTAAGTCGCTCCTTTGAGCTTATCACTTCCCAACAGAACATATATTTAAGTTATTCATCCTATTTCTTGTCTATCTCCCCACTGACATGTCTACTCCACTGAGAGCAGGAATTTTTGCCTGTTTCGTTCACTGCTGCGTCCCCAGTGCTGAAAATAAGGCCTGGCACATAGTAAATGCTCGATTAGTATTTGTTAAATGAAAGATTAAAGAGAAGCCGAGAAACAGGAAGAGAGAAGGGAAGAGAAAGAGAGAAAGAGAGAAAGAGAAAGAGAGAGAGAGAGAGGGAGGGAGGGAGGGAGGGAGGGAGGAAGGAAGGAAGGAAGGAAGGGGAGGAGAGGAGAGACAGAGGCTGATCTAGGTGAGAAACGGGACAACAGGTGGGTGGGCAGGAAAAGGAGCGTAAGGTAAGGGTGTTGGCAGGAGATGCGGGGAGAACGGTGAGGGAGGGAGGAGAGAGCTGGGGCGGAAAGCAACAGAGAAGACAGAGCCTGTCAGAGTAAAAGACAGAGGGAGAGACACAGAGACACATAAAGACTGAGAGACAGACAGACAGAAGAGAAAACGGGGAGAAAGAAGGATGGAGAGGGAGACACTGGGACAAGAGAAGAAACATGTTTTTTCTTCTCCCAGAACTGGGAGAAGCAAGCTGGAAAATAGAAAGGGGGGGAGCAATGGGGACAGAGATGAAGCCCTTCCCTCTAACTCGCCATTTGCACACATCCAGTGCTCTGGGCTGACTTGAGAGCCCTTGGGATCCAAGTTGTGGCTTTTAAAGCCCCAAAGGACAAAGGTGGGTGGAGAGAAGGAATACGAGATGCTGTTCTAAGAGCTTGTTTAATCCTCAAAAAAACCCTATGAGATAAATACTATTATCATCTTCACTTTACAAGACCAAAGGGGTTGAATAACCTGCCCAGAGTCACACAGCCAGTGAGAGGAAGAGCTAGGATTTCAATGTGGGTGCCTTGGCCCCAAAGTCAGTGCCCCAACCACCACCTGCACTAGCTGTAAAGGGGCACTGGCTTCCTGGGTTCCCCTTCAATCTGGAGACACCCTCTGGGAAGTAGTACTGGAGGGGGAAATGGGAGGTTGGAAGGTAAAGAGAATGACCGACTTTCCCAGTCCATAGCCACAAGATGTCCAAGTAGAGGGAGGAGGCCCAGCTTCCCTCTCCTGGGAGTCTTCAGTGCCAAAGAGGCTGGAAAGAAAAATCACTTCCTGTGTGTAGGCGCTCGTTTCCTGCCCAGAGCCTGTCTTTCTTCCAGGTGGAAAAAGAGACTCAACTACCTCTGACTCTTCCAGCAGGTCCTCATGCCTCTGCCTTGGTTTACCAGCAGCACTGAAGCCCAGAGAGATTGCACTAATCTTCAAAGGCAGCACAGTGCTTTGAGAACTTTCGCTGTGACTTCCGGAGGGTGAGGGGAGCCCCACCACCACCCCAGCCACTCTCATCTTTCAGACCCAAGGAACAAGGCATCATTCCCTCCCAGCAACATCCTGACATCTGAGTGCCTTACCTCTGTCCCTGACATTATAATTACACTAAGCACAAATCCCAAAACCCCAGTTCTTGCCTGAAAACATCCTATGTCTCCTCTGGGTTCCTGTGCTGTAACAGCAGGGCGGACCCTCTGTTTCTCTCCAAAGGCGCTTGCCCTTTGCCCCAAACATGCAAAACACCATGAAGTCTTTGACTCTCTCTGACCTTCGCCTGTCCTGTTGCAGACAGGCCTCTTCATCCCATTCCAACCCGAAAACTACACGATGGCGATGGGAAGGAAAGAACCCACTCAGCCTACCCACGGCAAGACCGACAAAGACCAGATGCCAGGCAGGACTTCTCTCCCAAACTTGAGAGGCGAGGCGCCTCGGCAGACAACACGACAAACAGCACGAGGCAGCTGGGGCTGGAGTTTATTGCAGGTGGACACAGAGATTCAGAGAGGAGAGGGACGGGCTGTGGGTTCTGTGCTCAGAATCCTATGGAGGGAGGGTCGAGAGAGAGGAGGATATTGTCTGCCGGATGGTGGAGGACCGGGCCTGACTGCGGAGGAGCTGCGATGGGCGCGGCCCAGAGCCAATTCCCCTCCTGCCACCACCCTCCCCATTCTTCAAGATGACGGCTCCAGAGACGCGAGGCTATTTCATGAAGACGGAGTCCGGGCGCCACTGGGAGCGACGCATCCACCGGGGTGGGGGCCCGGACTCTCGAGGGCCGACGGTCCAGCTCGGGGTGGAAGGGATGGTTACCCGGGTCCTCGCCCCATCGCGGCCTCCCGCGTCTCCTCAGGCGTCTGGCGGTTCTGGCACAGACTGGGGTCGCTGTGGCGGCGGCGGCGGCGACGGCTGCGCGGCAGCTCGAGCTGGGGTCGCGGCCCGCCGGGGGCTCCCAGGTGGCAGGAAACCGAGGCAGCGGCGGGCGCCGGGTCGAGCGGCACGCCGGGGCGGGCGGCGCATGGAGGAGATGGCGCGCTGGGCGGCAGACCGGCGGGGGCTGCGGGGGGCCGCGTGGGAACCCAGATGAGACCGTAGTAGACGGCCAGCAGCACGGCGGCCAGCGACACACAGAGGAAGTAGGCGCAGACCGGGGCCAGGCGAAGCCAGCGACCGCGCGGGCCCTCGCTCAGCCCGGCGCCACCCGGGCTCCCGCCGCCGCCGCCCACGCAGCTCGTGCCCCGCATCCCCGCAGCCCACTCGGCCGGCGCGGAGGCCCGCAGAGGCCCCGCCCCCGCGCCCTTGGCCCCGCCCCCCCGAGGACCGCCTCCGCGCTCCTAAAGTCCCCGATTCAGCGGCGCCCTCGCCAGCGTGGCCACGCCCCCGCGTGGGCGGGCCTCCCCCGCGTCCCAGGTCCCCTTAGCCTCCGGCCAACTATTATCAAGCTGAAGCTTAATTGGTGTTCCCACCCCGTCCCCACTGGACTCTGCCGGCCCCAAGCTTCCAATACCTAGTTTTTTTCTAAAATGCAGATCTCGGCCCAGCCAACTACTGCCAGGCTTCGGTGTTATACCCGCGCCTCTTAAATGCGAGCCCGCCCCAGCGTTTAGCTCCAATCTACTGTTTTGGGGGGCCTCCTCCCTGCGCCCTAACCCCATCCCTTTTGGACTCAGACTTCTTCCAGGCACCTAGCCACGCCCCTGCCAGGCGCAGGCTTCTCAAGTCCCGCCCCTCAGGCGCAGTTTCGCCCCATTTGATTCTGCCCTCTTCGCCCCCTGGCTCCACCCCTTTCACCCCCTCACTCGGCTCGTTCCAGCACCGAACCCTAACCACTCCTCCGTGGGTGGCTGCAGCCCACACCAGCATTCGAACTCCCACCGCAACCGGCTCTCGTGGCCCCAGCCCTCTCCCTAACGCGGGCCTGTTCTAACTCCACTTACCAATACTCCGGCCCCGCCCAGGAGCCCTAGCCACGCCCCTCAACGGACCAGGCTCCTCCTCCACCCTTTGTGATTCAAGATCTAAGCTCTCGCCGCGAAGTTCCAGCTGCACCCTACACCCCAATCACGCCCCTTCCCCAGCTCGTTGCCCACCACCCTCGATTTCTCCCTTTCCCTAAGCCATGGGATCCAGAGTGGGCTCCAGGGAGGAGAGAGCACAGCCTGGAGCGCCAGACTAACCCCCTCCTGCCGCCCCCTCCCCATCAATGCGGGGAGGCTTCAGTCCCCTCCCAGCAGCGTCTTCAGGAATTCGGGGAGGCCTGCGGGAGGGAGGGGGAGGGAGGGAAGACATATCAGGGTGGGTGGAGGAAGACCCTTTCCTCCCGCCTCTTCCGCCACAGAAAAGCCTGCCAAGCACAGCAACCCAGCCTGCCTTGCCAGAAACACAGTTCAAAGGTTAGCAAAAGCGCTGCGTTTAATAGAGACGGGGCCAGTGGCCGCGTGCTTCGGGTCCTTCAGAAGAGTGACCGGCTAGTTGCCATGCCCCAGATGTTAGCTTCTGGAGGCGGGAAACTCCGCCTGCAGCCTGGCACCTACCCACCATGGCCTCCATAGGTGGGTAACTCCGGTGTGTCCCAGCAGTTCCGGTGCCAGGGCGCCCCCCACTTGTGAGACTGGTCTATTGCCCTGGCCCCACCCCATTGGCTGTCCTTGTCTCCTCCCCCCTTACATTTAACCCTCTCCTGGCTGGAGTATGGCGGAAGCAGAGGACAGAGGAGCGAGGCGGCGGGAAGTTAGTGCAGAGTCGGCGGGCGCGGTCAGCGGGCGGCCCCCGGTTGTGGAGCAGCTGCCACCACCTTGCAGAAACGCACCCTCTGGAAGTCGGTGATCTCCGCCGTCTCCTGGCCTTCGGGGCCCGCCTCTGGGGAGAGAAGGGGCGGTCAGCGGAGAGGAACTGTCCCTGCCTCCCTCCACCCGGACACCGCCATCGAGCCCCGCCCCTCATCCCGATTGCGCCTGGCTACAGCTGCCCCTTGCTAAGTGGTTTATGGGCCTCAGGCTCCTTTAATCCTCGTAGTGGACCCACGAAACACGATGCGCCCCAAGAGAACCATTTACAACCAAGATAATCTGGTATAGCGAGAACAGTCACTTGGCCAACACGTGGCCAAAGACAGAGTGCTTGGGCACCCTGGCCTCATCCACCATCCTAAACTAGCCGCTTCGACCCCAGCCCACCACCTCAGGGGCCTAAACCGACCCCCATAACGACTGCCCCACAGGACGTGCCCCCCTTGCCCCTGCCTGCCTCCTGAGCTGTAACCAGGCCTCCGTGGCTCTGCCTGCAAATCCTAATCTCATTGCTGGGGGAGAGGCCCGTTTCACAGCCTGGCTTCCAGCCGGTGGCCGCGGAGAGATGGGGTTCGGCCTCTCGTTCCTACTACGTTGGACCGCACATTCTAAACGGGTCCGCATTTCTAATTTACCCAACTCGGTTGCACCTCAAAACAAACGCAGCTGCCCCTCCCCATTACTCTGCTCCTCTCCATTCTTTTGACCTATTTAAATTTCTAATCCTGCCCTTTGGCTCTCCTTTTGGATCTGGCCCCACCCCTTTACTTTCAGATTACTTTCTTAAACCCCTGCAGTGCATTTCTCAATCCTAATCCAGTCCTGGCTCCACCTCCTCACCCCAGGCCAGTGCACACACTCAATGCCCAGTCGCTTGGCGCTGGAAGGCCTTTCCTTAGCTCTCCCCCTGACCTGGCTCCATTCCCACGCTATCCCAGCATTCCAACCTCACCCCCAGGTCCAGCTACTATCCAACACACTCATGGTGTGACACACAGCTCCACTCCATCCCACACCCCCAAGCCCACCTCCTCTCAGCCCCAGAGGAAGGCAAGCGGACCCCTCCATGGGCCCAACAGCTCCCCCACCTGGAGCTGCCTCAGACCCCTCCTCTTCCGTTTTCTGGGTTCCTGGGATGCTGGGCCCACTCTCCAGGGAGGCAGGGGCTGGCTGGTCACCACCTCCTGGGGAACGGGTGACTCAGTCAAGCCCCTCCTGTCCAAACAGCCCTCCACCCAAAGACAGAAGACCCTGGGGAAGTGTGAAGGGAGGGTTCAAGGACACACCTGGGGTTGTCATTTGAGGATGTGAGCTTTTTATTGGGAAGGGAACTCTGAATGGCCCAGAGCAGGGGCAGGATCTGGGGATGGACATTCCGGAGACAGGCACGGACAGTACATAGAAGGGCACAGACTGTCCTTCCTAGCCGCAATTGGCAGTGGGGCACACGGGGTCCCGGGGCCCAGCCCCTGAGGTTGCCCCTGCCCACGCACCCCTCAAATACACACACAAGCAGCCAGCTTCATGCATTTTCAAAAGGCCAGGCCTCACCCGGAGAAAGGGCATCAGCCGGGTGGGTGGTCCGGGGAGAATTCAGCTCCATCTCTTCACCCCAGTCGGACACAGGCTGGTGGCCCCCAGGGGGCGAGAAGGGGCTGGAAGGCGAGGCAGGGGTCTGGGGAAGCAACGGGGGCTCCTCGGGCCCGGAAGGCTCTTTGTCAGCCTGCTCACTGCTGGGGCTCCTGGTGGGCTCCAGCTCTTGGGGTTCCTGGTCTTGGGCTGGTTCTTCCTCCTCCTCTTCCTCATCAGCCTCTTCTTCCTCCTCAACCTCCTCCTCGTCCCCACTCACGTCTTCCCATTCCTCATCCTCCCCCTCGTCGTCTTCCCCTTCGTGCTCCCCCCCATCGTCCTCCTCCCCCTGATCCTCAGGAGGCCGGTGGACAGGGGCTGGGGTCACGGGTGGCTGTGGGGAACACAGGCAGATAGAAGAGAGGGTGGGGCCCTGAGCACCCCACACCCCCTGCCCAGAGGTGAAAGCCTATCTTACCTTTGTGGTTGTCTCCTCAGGCGGAGTGGGCTGTGGGGCTTCAGGGGCTGGGGCCACTGCCTCCTTCGTCTCCCAGCGGTCATCATGGTCACTAGAGAGGACAGACAGAAGGAGGAAGTTCTGGGGACGGAGGAGGAAGGGGCTTCCCACCACCGGCTCCTCCCCAGAGAAGAGGGGTAGAAAGGGGCTACAGGGCTGGCAGAGGAGGAGCCAGCATGCTGGGGCACTCAGGAAGAAACGGTAGAAGCGGTGACAGTGAAGAGGTGACAGGGGGAATGGATGAGGGCAAATGGTAAAGTGGAGAGCCAGGCCCCAAACCCCCAAACCAAATGCCTGACCCATGGAAAGGGAAGTGCCTGGAGAGACAGACCCACAAATACACAAGTCAGAGAATGACGAGGGGGAGGGCCACGCAGCCCCACTGGGGTGTGCATATGCCCGGGGAAGGGGGCTCCCACCTGTAGGCTCGGGGGGCTGCCTTGGCCTGGGGTCGGCTGCTCTTCCTTCTCCTGCGGCTGACCTCAGCTTTGTGCTGGGACAGGAACTCCCTGAAAGTGGGGGGTTTGGGGGGCCGGGCCCAGGACTGGTCATCTGCAACAAAACCCAGGAGGGGTCAGGAGTGGGGGTCATGGCACAAACACCCCACAAGCCTGGCCCGGGCAGCTGACTCCCCGACCCGGGGACACCCACTCACCATAGCGATGGGATGGTTCAAGGGCAACAGCTGGGCCATCCTTGAACCTGGGGAGAGAGACGGGGGGTAAACGGGCAGCTGAGGGAACAGTGGGAGCAAGAGGGATTGGAAGAGATAAAGGGGAAATTGGAGCCAGAGTTAGAAACCAAGATCGTAGAAGGGATGTTCAATGGGGAGCCAGGGGTCACTGATTAGAAGGGGATGGACCAGGTGATGGACAAGAGGCAAATCTGACATCGTACTGACAAATACGTTAATAAAAAATTCAGCATTTGATCCCCCAGAACAAAACCGTGAAAAGTACACGATCCCCAGCTTCCGGTCTGGCCTTGTGTCCTATTATTCTCTCATCTCCCCAGCTAAGCGGGTTCTCTCACCACAGGAAGCTCCTGCCTCAGGACCTTTGCACCTGCTGCTGCTGGGGACACACTCCTCCAGATATTTCAGTGCCCTGTTCCCTCACCTCCTTCAGACCTCAGCTCAAAGGCGTTCTTAAAGCCCATCATCTAAAATAATCATATTGCATACATTACCTATATCTAAAACAACAGCCTCATCCCTCTGCATCCTGTTTCATCACTCTTCACAACCTGACATTAGACCTAGTCATGGCCTGTCTTTTCCACTGGACTCTAAGTTCCATGAAGGAAGACTGTTTCATTCACTGCTGTATCCCCATCACCTAGAACCTTCCATGATATACTGGAGGGACTTGAATATCTGCTGACAAAATCAACACACACGTGCGTTAACGAGACTTGCTGTGGGCTGCTTTGAGGACACAAGAGAAAAACAATTTCTCGTATAACCTGGAGAACATCTCCCCAAAGCCGAGCTGCCTACACCTTAGAAACAGCAGCAGCAGCATCTGTGCAAAATACTTCTCACGCACATCAGCTCAAAGTTCAAAAATCAATGCTCTGACCACCAGGCACACAAACAAGATTCTCTGCCTTTAACCAGTGTCAACATAAGTTTAAGCGTGAAAGCTTCCAATGCACCAAAGGACAGAGGATGGTGTAATAACTACGGCTGCTCATCTTAAGACTGCCATTCGCCCACTCTTTCAGAATCTTCTCCATCTTCAGTTTGGAAGTTGGTCATCCTGTCAATGATTTAAGATGCCTTTGCTTGAATTCTGATTGGCTAGATTTTTCCTAGACCCGAGAGAAGAGTCAGACTTGAGGATGACAATGCCAGTGAGATAAGGGGCTTGCGTCGGTGAGGGACAGGTGAGAGGGACGAAAGGAGGGCGCAAAGGTCTCATCGGCGATTCTTCTAGCCCTCGCTGCGTGAGAACTTATAGCCACACCTTTAGCCAGGAGCCGCTGCACCACCGCCCACTAGGGCAGGCAGTTTAAAGTTCCTGCAGGAACTATTCTTCCCAATAGAATGGGAAGTGTATCCACTGCCCCACTGCACATCTGCCAATGTCAAGACCAGCGCTTCCCCAGTGGCTGCCGCCTCGGCCTGGGCACCAGAATGGACAAACATGGAGCAGAACTGAGTTCAACCTGTATCAAGAAGCCAAGCCCAGCCAGACTCACAGCTGAAAGTCCGGCCTGGATTAGCCAAACCCAGCTTACCCATAAACACGAGAAAGAAATTCTCTCGTATGCCCCTGAGACACGGGGGATACGCAGCACCGCCGTCGTGACTGCTGACTGATGCACAGGGTGGGAAGCCAGAGCAAAGCAAAGGAGTCGGAAGTCAGGGCCAAGGCCACGGAGCCAAACGGGCGAGCAGGAAGGAGACTCACATGCCATCGGTCTTCTCGGCGTCCCACTCCCGCCGCCACTGGCCGGTGGGCTTGCGGTGTCTCTGCAGCCGCTCCTGGTCGATCTTCTCCCGCTCCTGCTTCCAGCGCAAGTACTCGGACCGCTCCCGGCCGGTCATGGACAGCGTCATGTCCCCAGCACCGCCAGGGCCAGCACGGCGGCCCTGTTCCCCAGCAGATGGCCATCAGGGACCTGCTTCGCACCCCGCACACCCCATGCCCTCCAAGCTCAGAATGGCCAGGGGCTCAAGGTCACGTGAAGAGACAGGGCGGAGTGCAGAGACAGGCTCGCCCAGATCTCTAAGCAGCCTGTCTGCCTGTCCTCTGTCCCCTCACCCTGCTGGGTTTTCCTTCACCACATTTGCCATTACCTGACGTCTTATTATGTATTCTTTTATTTAGCTCCCATGAGAATAAACTTCATTGAGATAGAGGTATTGCCTTGTTTACCACCCTAAGCTCCAGCACCTAGGACAGTGCCTGGCACCTAGTCAGTGCCCAGTAAACATTACTAATATTAGGAACCAAGGGACGTCGCCGACACCAGAACTGAAACCGATGGCTCATCTGGGGGTAAAAGACAGGCGCGGCCACGCCTTGCTCCCCCCCTCACCGCGTAGCCTGGCGCTCAGCGCCCCCAGGAATGCCTGCTGCCCAAGAGAAAGGGCAGCTGCAGGACGCCTGGCCCGGGGTGCCCCGCCACCCACACGCACCTGCCGCTCCTGCTCAAGGCCGCAGCGCACGCGCTCGAAGTCGGGGCCGCCCCAGTTGCGCCCGTGCCGGCGACTGCCCTCCCGCCGGTCCCTCTCCGGCTCCTCCAGGGGCCCACCGCGCCGCCGGGGATCATCCAGGAAGTTCCGCACGGGGTTGGGCTCCAGCACGCCTTCCTGTGGGCATGACGGGCAGCGGTTCGCGGGCTGGCCGGGCCGGGTGGCTCCGGCCCACACGGGGTCGCCCCCGCACTGACCCGCTGGTTGCGCTCATACTCCGCGATCTTCTCCATCTCCTCGTTCATCTTCTCGATGTTCTGCCTGCGCCGCTCCTCCCACTCCTGGAGGGACAGACAGGGGCCCCAGGGCAGCAGGGAGGACCACGCCACCACGGCAAGCCTGCACCCTCTCCTTAGACAGGCCTGCCTTCTAGGCCTGCCTGCGGCTGGAGGCTGGGGACCCAGTCAACAGTTAACTGGTCATGGGTGCTGGCTGTGCCTGGACAGTTTGTGCCAACAGCATGGTGTACACTGCCCACCTGCCCTCCTTCTGGGGTCAGGTTTTGGGTATGTACCAGGCAGAGGGGACCTACGTGGCCAGCCCCCGATAAACACCCTGGACACTAGACCTCTGCTGAGTCCCTGGTAGACAACCCTTCACATACATTGTCACAACTCGATGCTGGACACATTAAGTGCAGCCTGGGACCCCACTGGGCAAGAGCTCCAGGAGGCACACGCTGGTCTCGGGGCGTCAGCCCACATGCCTCTGCCCTTTGCTCATTTTGCTTTGTATTCCCTCACTGTAATAAATCTTAGCTGAGAATCTTTCTAGAAACACACAGAACCTGGGAGAGGGGTTGGGGACCCCAATGCACAATAGAGGAGAAGAATGCCACAGTAATGACGACAATAATAACAGCAATAACTTGGTGGATGGCTAGGTGACCCCCATGATCCATTCTCCCCCTCCTCCGCAGTGACAGATTTTATACTAGCATGTGGCCAAGCTGCTAGAGGGCTCAGCTTACAGGAGAGAAATGAGCTTCCACTTTACTTAAGCCATTGGATTCTAAGGTCTTTTTGCTACAGCAGCTCAGCTTGTACAAGCAAGATGGTGGTCGCACTCACTGACTGCTTCCCCGGAGGGTTTCAATGCCTGATGCCACACAATGTTCACGATGACCTCTAAACCTGAGTACGGGGTGCTCCCCAAGAGGAAGTGAGCTGCCCAAGGACAGGGAACTAACAGAACCAGGGTGACCCCAAGTCACCTTGGGGGGCTCTGAGCCACTATGCTAGGTGGCCCCTACCCTGCTAAACTGCACGCTGGGGTAGTGGAAGCTATTATAATAAAAACACCAGTGCTCGCTACAAACAAATCCAGGGAGGGAGGGAGAGGGGGAGAGACAGACCATGCACACGCACACGCACACACACTGGACAGATTTCCCCAGAGACAGAAAGACAGACAGTGCCAGAAGGAGAGGAAAGAGACAGGCAAGGGAAGGTGGGTGGGCAAGCACACACCAAACGAGAACAAAAAAAGGGGAGACAGAAAGACAGAGTATACACGGCATTGGTCAGGAAGAGAGAAAGAGCCAGATGGAGGGGCTGAAAGAGAAACAGAAACAGAGAGGTGGACAAATGGACGAACGGCCCATCTGAGAGTAGGAGAGAGGAGTGACAACGGAGAGCCCCAGCCAAGGCCTCTGGCCCTTTCCCGGCTCCTACCTTAGATCTGCGATCAGCAGTTGAGGCATCTCCAGCTCCAGAGAGATGAGGGGACCCCCTGCCCCGGCCCCTCCGGCCACGGCCCCCAGCCCCTCCTCGAGGCTGCTCTCCAGGACTGTCCTCCCAGCTGCGGGATGCCCGGCCCATGCCTGCCCGGCCTCCCTGCTGAAGGGCAGCCCGGCCTCCTCTGCTGGACCCTGGGGGCCGAGGGGTCCCAGGAGACCTCCGGGAGGGACCGTGGTTTTTCTCCTGGAAAGAGGAAGGGAGGAAAAGTCCAGTCACTGGGGCAGGGAGACAGGGCCGGCCCAGGTCCAGGGGAAGCAGCCAGGGTGGAGGCAACCCACAGGTCTGGGGCAGCTGGGAAGGCCCTTCCCTGTCCTTAGGCGTGCCCTACCTCGGTGTGGCACTCACCACCTCAACTGCCACATTCTCCTTCTCCAAAAAGCGGCCCTTCCGGGGAGCTGTCACTGCTACACCCTCGAGTTCAGCTTTTTTACGGTCCTCTTCAATCTCCTAGAAGCAAACATCAGAGGTAGGTGAGTGTCGGGGTCCTGTGTGCCACTGGACTCTCATAGCCCCCCGAATTTCCCCCAAGTCTGGTCCCAGCCCAGGCCTCTCTGCTGAGCCCTAAAAAAGAAAACCCATCACTTCAGCATCTTCCCGCAAAGTGCATCATGCTGCTTCCCTGCTTGGAACTGTCATGCGGTGCCCACCTCTGGGTAAGAGCCACGGGCTCCCGCACACTGTAGAGCCCTACAGGGCCTAGCCTCCGTACCGCCTTGACCTCACCTCCGACCTGCTCCCCAGCACTCCCTCTGGCCTCCTCCTCACTCTTCCTAGGACAGAGCAGACTCAGACCTGACTCAGGGCCTTTGCACCTGCTATTCCTTTGGCAGGAATACTCCTCCCCTAGAGACTCATCAGTCACTCACCTCCTAAATGTCCCCTCTTCTGGTGGTCTTCCCTGACCAGCTTACAGAAACCAGCTTCCTTGCCATTCTCCCACCCCCTTCCCCTGTTCATACCTGGCAATATGTATAGGTTTATCTATTGTCTGCCTCCCCCTCTAAAAAAAGAATCTGTCCCAAAACAGGGCTAGCTGTCTTTTTGTTCACTGACGTATACCCCAAGCTGAGAACACTGCCTGGCACACCACAGAAACTCAGTATGCTTTTTTTTAAATGAACGAAACCATGAAGAATGAATAAATGAAACCTATTCCTCTCAGGTCCCCTCTCGCAGACAGCTTATTCTGTCACCTTTAACAGGGACCTGGGCCTCATCCTGGACTCTCCCTCTACCTCCCCATCTCCTACCACTGCCCATCAGTCACTGAGTCCCTTCCAACAGCCCTGCCCCATGCCAGGCACCTCCTCCCCCCATCCCTGAGGTCCCTGCCTCAGCTTCCTCTTTGATCTCTGGCCTCCAATGTCACCTCCTCTCATACACC
Source organism: Rousettus aegyptiacus (assembly GCF_014176215.1). Taxonomy (NCBI): domain Eukaryota; kingdom Metazoa; phylum Chordata; class Mammalia; order Chiroptera; family Pteropodidae; genus Rousettus; species Rousettus aegyptiacus. The sequence continues at coordinate 44,519,306 of NW_023416289.1, read as the reverse complement.
ACCACACAACAGCCAGGGGGGTCTTCCTGAAACACTACTGACTTGGTTTCACTCTCACTCACAGCCCTCCATGGCTCCCCGGCGCCCTCAAGAAAAAGTCTAAACTCTTCGCCTGGCCCCTACTGACCTCTCCAGATCAATATCCCCCAACTGATCCTCCAACTTTAAGCTCCAAGTTTTTGCACAAACTGTTCTCTCTGCTTGAAATATGTTCGACTCTACTTTTCAACTGGCTGACATCTTCTCACCCCTCAGGTTACAGAATCCCCTCCTCCAGGAAGCCCCCCCCCCACCATATCCCTCAGGCTGAGAGAAGAGGCCCCTCTGAGTTCCCACAGACCCCTGAACTCCCCAATCCCAGCCATGCCGGCCTGGGTCCTCACTAAATGAAGTTACATCTGTGTCTACACTGGACTGTCCATCCTGCAAGGGCAGACCTAGGGCTGCCTCGGTCACAGTTGTTTCCCCAGCACCATTCAGCGCTTGGTACGGTAGAGACCTTTAATGAATACTTGTGAATAAATGATGAAGTGAAACATGATGGGAAGGATGCCATGTTAAGGCCTTTGGCTTTTATCCTGAGAGTGAAGGGACACCATGAAAAGGTTTAAGGAAGGGAGAAGTGAGAGAAACTCACTGCGGGGAGGAGAGGGGGTGGGGTCTCCCAGGGCGGGGCTAGGGCACCTGGTAGCGCCGGATGAGGGCCTCATTCTTCCTGCGAAGAGCCTCGATCCTCTTGTCCAACTCAGCATCCTTCTCTTCCTTCGATTTCAGGTCCAGCGTGGCTGACTAAGAGGAAGAGACAGTTGAGAGATGGTCACCCTGGCGCCATTCAATCCAGGGTCTGAGTCTGCCACCTGAGTCATCTTCTCTCAAGCCCCCCACCCCAAAGCTCAGATTCAAGACCCCATTTTCCATCTCACCATTCCACTGGCTTGGTAGGGCCACGGTCCCAGTGACCCTCACCTGCAGAATCTGGACACAGCACTGGGGGTTCCTGAAGGCAGAGGGAACAGAAAGACTAAGGCCAGTACCGCCCCCAATCTGCTTTCTACACCCCCATACTGGAGGCCCCACTCTCACACGTACACACACTCAAAAACACCCGAACTCCAAGCGAATTCTAACCCTCTCATAACCTCTTCTTGAAATACTAGCCCGTTTCTTACAGGGAAAAATTTAGGCTCCGCCTCTTGTAAATATTTGGACTCACCCATAACATGTAAACACTGGAGTCACAGCCACCTTGGGAAAGTTCTGGCCCTACACCACGGCTTAAGAAACCATCTAACGCGGCTCCCCTCCAAGCGATCCTTTAGTCTAGGCCTCACCCCAGTGCTGAGAATCTTCCATCTCAAGAAAGTTCTAGGCCCATCTTCCTGTGCCCATTCTGGTGCGGTTCACATCCCTATGAACATTCCAGATCCTCCTCTTTCCCAGAAAGTTTCCGAGAAGTCCCATAACCCCATACTCAAAAAATGCTCCTACAGGCTGCCTCGACCCTCTGAGAACATTCTAAACTCATGCCTCCGTCAGGATGTCCTAGCCCCGTCCCTACCGTCCCAAGAAAGGTGCCGCTGCCTCCCTGCACCCCTGCAAAGATTTCCAGAACAGGCCATGTACCCACTAGTGAGGCTTCTTGGGCCAGACTCGACCTCCACAGTGAATATTCTCCCCGCCCCGACGCGGACAAAACTTCCCGGACCACGCGCGGCTTTCCAGGGAAAAGCCCCAGCCTGGACCCGATCCGGAACACCATGGCCCCGCCCCCTGCCGGGATGAACTTTCTGCCCCGCCCATAGGCTCGCGTCATTGATCTGGCCCGGCTTCGGCCTTTCACAGCCAACCCTCTTGCCCCGCCCCCTGGCTCCCCAGGCAAAAGCCGGAACACGCCCCTCCTCGCGTTATTAAGCCGGCCACGCCCCCGGCAAGCCAGCCACCGCTCTGACCCCGCCTCCGACTTAGCTGCCAACCTTCTTGCCACGCCCCCTGGGTCATGCCCCCAACCCCGTCGCGTCAATATCAGGTCTCCCAGGCCCGGCATCCCCAACCTCAGCCACAGTTCTGGCTCGCCAGACGGCTTCCCCGTCAACGCTCTGACAGCGCCCCTGACTTGGGCAAAACTTCCTGGCCTCACCCCAGCCCACCAGCACCCTGGCCCCGCCCCTGGCTCGCCCGCCACTTTTTGGCCCCGCCCTCGTCTTCACACGAGCCTCTGGACCCGCCCCCGACTTCCCGACCAACGATCTGGACCCACTCTCAGCTCAGGGAAAACTTCCCGGCCCCGCCCCCTAGCTCCTCGGGAAACATTTCGGCCCCGCCCCCAGCGGGGCACAACTTTTAGGCCCCGCCCCCAGCTGTCCACCCACTCTCCGGGCCGCCCGGGCCCTGCCCACCCGCCGACGTCCCGTTCCGCCCTCGCCCCTCTGGCTTCTCATGTGGGCGTCCTGTCCCCGCCCCCCGCAGAGTACTCAGACCCCGCCCCGCGGGCTGCTCGCTCCCCCGCCTGCGCCCGCTCCCCCCACGTGGGGTGTCAGGCCCCGCCTTCTCCGGGCGGGCTCCTGGCCCCCTCTCCCGGTCACCTGTCCCGGAGACCCCGCGGCGTCCGCGACTCGGGCTCCGTCGGCCTCTGCGTCCGCAGCTCCCGGGCCGCGAGCGTCACTTCCCGCCTGCACCACGTGAAGAGGAGAAATAAGGAGGGTTACTTCCGGTCCTGGCAGGCCTGTTTCCGGAAGCCTTAAAGGCGCCGCACTCCCAGGGATGGACGTGGGGGTGGATGGAGCTGGTCTGCAAGGGTGTTCTACAAGCTGGTTCCACTTCCCTCTGTCGGGGTTGCCTCCTTCCAGGGAAAGGATACATCATCCTCTCTCTGGCTTCTACATGGTCCCCTTATTTCCTGGTTCCAATAAATAGGTGCCAGACATTGGGCAATGACTCCTTGAAACCTGACCTACCAGGATTGTGCTGGGGGAGAGGGCGGGCGGGGGCGGTCAAAGTGATGAACGTGGTACACCCCATCCCCTACCCTCGTGATGGAAGGCACATGTAATCGTGAAATAACAGAAATGTGGGCGATGCCTTGTAAGAGGGGCAAGAAGAGAGGCCTGAGGGTAAGACAGGGTGGCTATTCAGTCAGAGACGCACAGCCTATGCGTGAGTGAATTTGATGTATTCTAGGAACTGGATAAAACTCAAGGGTCAGCTGGATTTGGCTGCAGAGTCCAGGGGATTATGGACATTGAGCAAAACTTAGACATAATAAACCAATTATTATAAGCGATGGTAAATGCTATGTAATACCTTTGCTGGAGGTGATGACAATTGTAAGTAGTAGACCAGATTCCCTGAGGTTGCCAATAATTTTATTTTGTGATTTAAAACATAGAAAGTACAGGTACTTGGTAGTCCCTTGCCTTATGCGGCTACCGTTAGCAGTCGGTTAGAGACCTTCTCTACACATACAACTTAAGTCTAACAATTCCCCAGATGTCTGCCAAGTTCACGACATCACTTGCTTCAACTCATTCAAATGTCACCTCCTCATAGCAGCGTTTCTTGAAACCACCAGTTTAAAAATTGCAAAACCTCCCAGCCGTTTTCCTCTCCCAACTTTATTCTCTATTTTACTGTTTGCCCTCTAAATTACCTTTTACTTACTTGTCTTGTTCACATCTGTCTCCTGCACTACGTTGTCTGTATTATGCCTTGCTATGTCGCCAGCGCCTCCAACAGTGCCCTGTACATAGGCTCTCAAAAATTATTTGTTGAATGAGTGAATTTATTACTACTACTATTAGTAGTACTACTACTATTTTATTACCTTTTTATAAAACAAAAACTATGTATACTGAACTGTAATTTTATATTTTTAAATTAACAATGATGGTTAACGACCTTTTAAACTGCTGTGCGATATTCCATCCTGGTCTCATGGACATTTAGTTGATTCCAATTTGGGGAGATCGCCAACAATGCTGCATTGAACTTCTAGAAATACATCTTTATGGGTACGTGACATGCAATATTATGATCAAGACCATGGACTCAAGCCAGAAGGTGTGGGTTTGAATCCTGACTCTGTCATTTACTGACTATGTGACCTTGGGGAATATAGGAAACTTCTCTGGGCTTCACCTTTTTCATTTGTAAAACAGAGTTTGTGACACCTCCCTCCTAGTTTTGTTGTGCAGAATTCAGTGGATCAGTGAATGAATACACATAAAATATTTGGCACAAGGCCTGCAATATTGTAACTGCTCAATTAATGGAGACCATCCATATGGCCCCTAAAAATATAAATTGCTGGATCAAAGATTAGTTCACATTTTAAATTTATAGTAAAAATGAACAGAGGTGGACCCAGGTTGCGAAGGGCCTGAAGTTTATGCACAGCCAGAAGCCCTCATGAAGAAAATAAAATAGCACAAGACTAGACAAAGGCAACAGACTGGTGATCAGAGCGGAAGTGGGTAGAAGGAGAGTGAAATGGATAAAGAGGGTCAGTTATATGGCGACAGATAGAAACCAGACTTTAGGTAGTGAGCACCTGATAGTGTACACAGATATCTAATTATATTGTATACCTGAAACATACATATTCTTATTAACCAAAGTTATCTCAATTTTTTAAAAAAAATTTTAAGAGTACAAGACCGCTATCCTCCCTCTCATGGGGTGACATGGGCAACAGCCGAGACTGGTGCAGGCCTCTTCTGTATCTCCCCCCTGAGTGGACCCCCAAGCCTGCTCCTTTTCTTGCTTCTGGTCTGTTTCATGATCTCAGGGCCTCAACTCCTCAAACAGCCCAGAGAGAGGGCTCGGGCACCGTGTACCAGCAGAGCTCCAGGGCTTCCTCACCAGGAACACTTGGTGCAATACCTAACCACCAATGCTTACAGATGTGACAGTGGAAAAGAAAAGAAAGCACTCATGATGATTTATCAAATACTACAGAAGAATCAGAAACTTGTCAGTTTCTCGCAGGTCTATTACCATGAAAGATATTAGCTAGTAAACGTCTTCAAATGCTTAAGGAGAAGAGGAAAGATGAGTAGGAGAAGGACAACAACGATGAACGTGATGATGGTGAAGCAGAACCTTAAGCCAAAGAGCAGGGCTTTGACTTTGGCCTGGTAAAGACACTCCCACATCCGCACCAGAGCTTTAAAATGAGCATAGCCCTGGGAAACCCATCTGATTGCTTTTCAGAGACTTCAGGTACATTATCTTCTTTCCTGGCTGAGACAGTGTATCTACTGCACTTAGACCAGAAATGGCCAGAAGCCAAAAGGAAAGTAACTCAGACAATAGTCTCTCTTCGACTGGCCACCCATAGAGTCAGGCTCTGCCAATCCACCTACAGCTACAGCTGTAGAGGCAAAGCTTAACTTTTCGATTTACAGATAGATTTCGAAGAGCTTTCATATGTGTATATTCTGAAACTAGTTCTAAAATCCTAGATCCAGTTTCAGCCAAATATGTAGTTTGTTATAGTTTGTTACCTTTTGTTACGTTGTTATGTGCATGTTCCATTTTAATTTTTACATTTCAAGAAAATTGGTTTGAATAGTCCAAATCTTGCATGTCTTAACTGTGAAGACATAAAATTTGGCTTATTAAAGGTGGCACATTTTTTCAGTGAAAAAGTACATAATGGCAAGGTCGCCTCCCCGGGTGTTGGACAGAGCCATCAAAGTCAGGGGCACAGAGGCTTACATTTTCCTGTGTCTCACAGCAAAGCCACTTTGATGGGGGGCGCTCAGCAAAAGAGTCATGCCCACTCGCACTGTCCCAAGCAGGACAGGGTGCGTGCTTTTCTGAAGCCTCACGGACACCACGTTTTATCAACTTTTCTGTTTTGTTTTGTTTTATCGCTTTTTGATCCTTGCTGATCTGATGGCCAAAGGGTAGTGTCTTGATGCAGTTTGAGTTGCAATTAAGTCTGATTGAAAAGAAAAGCTGAGTGCTTTCTGTATGTCTATTTGGGGATCAGATGGTAAGATTAGGAGTGAACTAGGCCCTGAGAATCCCTTCTTGGGGCACTTGTCATTTTCACCGGAATTCTCCATGGAATGAAGGGAGCATCATCATCTCTGCTTTACAAATGGGGACATAGAGGCCCAGTAAGAACCCAAAGGCCAGCTAAGCTACCACTGACCGGGCACCTGCTAGGGGCGAAGCCGCAGACTCAAGCCCCAGACAATCCTGATCTCCTTGTCTCTCCCAGCCAGCCAGGTAGGGGAGCCTTCTCACTCCCATTTTAGAGATGAAGACACAGTCTCAGAGAGCTGATGCTGCTGGCTCTAAGTCATCCAGCTACTCAGCAGCCAACCTGAAATTTGAACCCAGAGCTGCCTGGCCCCAGAGAGACAGGGAGAAGAGCAGGTAAGATCACGGACTCTGAAGTCAGACTGCCTGGGTTCAAATCCCAGCTCTGCCACCTGAGCTGTGGAACCCTGGGAAATTCACTTAATTTCCCTGAGCCTTAGCGTCCCTGTCTGCGAAATGATGGTAATGATAGTGCCAACCCACTGGGCAGTGGGGGAGAGAGAGGCTGAATAATGGCTCCCAAAGATGCCCACGCCCTGATCTTTGGAACCTGTGAACATGTGACTTCGCATGGTAAAAGGGACTCTGCAGATGCAATTAAGTTAAGAGTCTTGAGAGGAGGAGATTATCCTGGACTACCCAATGGGCCCAGTGCAATCGCAAGGGTCCTTAAACAGAGAAGCAGAGGCAGATTGGACACAGAAGAAAGCCATGTGACATTGAAGCAAGAAGTTTTGTTTCAGGCTCCAAAGGTGGAGGAAGGGCCTGCAAGCCAAGATATGCAAAGAACCCAGCTGGAAAGAAGCTCAAAAGCTTAGTAAACTGATTGTCCCCAGAGCCTCTCGAGGGCATGTGGCCCTGCTGACACCTTGATGTTGGTCCAGTGAAATTGATTTTGCACCCGACCCTCCATATCCGTCAGAGAATGAGTGTATTTGACAACAGGGAGAGGCACTTGGAACAGTGCCTGGCACACAATAAATGCATTAATTGTTACTGTTACTATTTCTTGAAACACCCCTGGCCCAATAACACCAGCTCATTGCCTATGGGCCACATGTCACAAATGTTTTCTAACTTATTGGTTAAAGGGATGTTCTCTTTTAATTTGCATCAGCCTACAGGGTAAGTGCCTGTTTAGACCTGTTTTACAGAGGGAAAAAGGGGCTCAGTGAGGTTCCCCTGCTCAGTGTGTTACAGCTGCTAAGCAGACACATTTGTGTCCCGGGGCTGCCATGACCAATGACCACAAACAGTGTGACTTCGAACAGCAGAAGTTTATTACATCACCATGCTGGCGTCCTGAAGTCTGTTATCAAGGCAGGGTTGATTCCTTCTGGAGGATTCTGAGATATTCATTCCAGGTCTCGCTCCTAGCTTCTGGTCGCTGCCAGCAATCTATCACATTTCTTGGCTTGTAGACATGTCACTCCAATATCTGCCTCAGTCTTCGCATGGCCTTCCTCTCTGTGCCTTCCCCTTTTCTGTCTCTTATAAGGACACCTGTCATTGGATTATCAGAACGGTCTCATCTCAAGATCCTTTAACCACATCTGCAAAGACCCTTATTCCAAACAAAGTCTGAGGCTCCAGGTGGATCTATCCTGGCAGCCACAATTCAACACACTATAGTAACAGAGCCAGGCTTGAGCCCGGTCCTTGGGACCTGCCAACTGCCTTGTGCCCAGCCTTCCATGAGTCCTTCAGACAGGCAGAGGCTGCTCAGGGCACTACAGAGCTGAGGCTGAGAACAATATTTTTGTTTTTTTGAAGACGATGTATTCTGAGCCTTGGCACAGGCTGTTCCTCCTGCTTGCAACACCTTTCCCAGCCTCTTCCTCTGCTTAAGTCCTCCTCATCCTCTAGCCTCAACTCAGACACCATCTCTTTCAGGAAGTCTTCCTTGACCCCAGGCTAGGGCAGGTGGCCCTCTGCACTGTCCTACTAACCCCAAGTTCCCTCAGTCCAGTCCTGCCCATCTGGGAATGAGTCTGTATCCCCCCAGACTCTTAGCCATGCAAAAGCAGAGCTGGATTGTCTCTGTCACCACTGTGTCCCCCAGCACTGTCCAGCACAGGGCCATGGGCAGTGTGGCTCTCAATACATATCGAATGACTAAAGCAATCTGGCTCTCACGTGGCCATCACAATCTTCCCAACCTATTAGACCAGCAGGTTGCAACCCCATGGCTCCCCAAACACCCTTTATGACAAAAGCGATTTTCATAACACCCCTTTTACTATCCTGAAATGAAATGCATAGAGAGTACATCCTACCTGCATCCATCGTTTAAAAAATCAGTGTAATAACCTAACTGTAACATAAAAGGAAAATGAAAAAAATTTATAATAAAGCAAAGCAAATGTATAAATGCATTCATACAACTACACTGGGAAACATGAAGAAATGGTCAAATGCTTTCACCCGCTTGACTGTGTTTGAGTATAAGAGAATTCAAAAAATTGCCAATGGAATATTGTCAATACCCTTTTGTTATATTTGAGATTTTGAGAAAGGGCTGTGTGTGTGTGTGTGTGTGTGTGTGCGTGTGTGTGTGTGAGAGAGAGAGCGAGAGAGAGAGAGAGAGAGAGAGAGAGAGAACATAGCACCTGGAACAGCAGACTGACAAGCTGTAGTGGAACACTTCAATGTGACTTTGATAACCAGAAATGGGTTTCGTTGGGGATGTGATTATCGGAAATGGTACATAATACCTGGTTGATTTCTGAACAAAAGAGTACAATTTTCCCTAGAAAGAAGTAGCTGCATCCCTGGAAAATTCAGGCCATGTTAAAACCATGCAAGTAATATTTTGTGTCTACCAATAACAGAATGTCTCAAAATGACACCATGAAGTGTTGGCAAGGATCTGGAGCAGCCGGAACTCCCGTCCACTGCTGGAGGTGGGGAGGGGGTTGTAAAGTACTCCAAACACCACAGAGAATTGTTTGACAAGCTTTACTCTAGATCATGCAAACAAATACCCTGTGAGCCAGCCAACCCACTCTGAGGGATTTACCCAACAGAAATGCATGCATGTACCAGAATGTCCACGACAGCTTTAACATAATTAGCCCCTTTTATGGGCTGATTTGTGTCCCCCTAAATTCATATATTGAAGTCCTAACACACCATACCTTAGAATGCAACCTTAATCGGACAGAGGTCTTTTACAGAAGTAATTAGGTGAAAATGAGATTATTAGGGTGGGCCCTAATCCAGTATGACTGGTGTCCTTTTAAGAAGAGGCGATTAGGGCTTAGACACCTGTAGAGGGAGGACCCTGTGAGGACAAGGAAGAAGTCAGCCATCTACAAGCCAAGGAGAGAGGCCTCAGAAGAAAGCAATGCTGCCGACAGCTTGATCTTGGACTTCCACCCTCCAGAATTAGGAGAAAATGAATCTCTGTCTGTGCTAATCTGTGACGGCAGCCCCAGCTGACTAATACAGCCCCAAAGTAGGAACAACCGGAGCACCCGTCAGCAGCGGGACGAAAATTTCTGCTGCTGAGGGGCCTTCACACCACATAATACTATACATCAATGAAAATGAACGGTCTCCACCTCCACACAACAACGTGGAAGAATCTCACAAACATTATGCCGAGTGACACAAGCCAGACAGGCACAAAGGAGCACATACTACATGGTTCCATTTATGTGAAGTTCTAGAACAGGCAAAACTAATCTCTGCTGTTAGATTTCAGGGTAATGATTTTCCAGGGGGAGAGTGAGTGACCAGAAGGGGCCTGAGGGGAGTTCCTGGGGCGCTTGTAAGACTATTTCTTTTTTATTTATTTATTTATTTATTTATTTATTTATTTATTTATTTTATTTTTCTAGGTGAGACAACCCTTGGTTGACCTCACAGATTGCAAAGACCTTGTCAGTTTACAACCTCTTATTTTTAATTTTTTTTACACCTTCAGCACCTGGTCTTCCTTTGTAGTCTCCCATCCAAGTACTAACTAGGCCCGACCCTGCTTAGCTTCTGAGATCAGACGGGATCGGGCTTGATTAGGGTGGCATGACCGTAGACTCTATTTCTTCCCTGATTACTTGGAGTTTTTCATTTGGGATTTGTGGGTTTTACAAAAGTATGTAAGTTATGCCCCCGTTTAAACAACGCTTTAAATATTTTTGGAAATAAAATTTGAAAATTCAAAAAAGCCATAAAAAAATATTTTGCGTGTATTTGTGAAATGGAGTTAACCGCTAGCATTAATCCACAATTATCAGGCTACAGGAAGATCTGGTGGGAAATCTGATAGCTAAGCAGACGAACTTTCGAGGTGCAAGTTTTTGGTTCGCCGCCAGAGGGCGATGTGGCGCACTCCCTGCTTTACATGCCAGACAAACATTCATTCAACAAAAAGTTCTGGACCCACGAAAACCTACTTTGTTCCGGGTCTCCTCCTACTTTTTCAATGTGTGAAATGGGGATTCAAATGTACGGCTGTGCTAGAGGCATGTCTCTACCGCCATGGAGCTCACTTTCTCCAAGACGAGACAGGTAATAAATGGCAAAACAGAGGAATATATAATAGGAGCACAGTGGAGCTGAACAAGACAGGGCAAAGGAGTAGAGATGGTCCAAGAAGGCTTCTCCGAGGAGGTGATATTTGAGCAGAGACCGAAGCGAAACACAGGAGCGAGCTAGGTACGTATGAGGGTGTCCCAGATGTAGAAAGGGAATATGGTGGCTCCATTCACCAGGTCCAGTAGGGGACAAAGGGCAGGACATTCTCCCATGCAAGCAGCTCAGGTCGAGGTACAAACAAGATGAGCCTGGGAGGAGTCAGGAGGCAATCATTGAGTCCTTCCTGGAGGAGGCAGCACAAGACTCAAAGCTTCTAGGCTTCTTGGGGTGACCAAATGTGTATTTGTTGATTGCTTTAAGGCCCTGTCTGCTTTGTCTATCTCTGATATCCCCAGCCTTTAAAGGGAATCCATACATTTAAAGAGTATTTTCTTCATCTCGGCCTCATTTTTGTTATGTGCATTACCTCATAAACTCATCCCAAAAGCCATATGCCAAAGGTATTGTTCTCACCTCAATTTTACAAAGCAGGACACCAAAGCCCCGAGAGACATTGTAAGCTGTCTGAGGTCACACTTTCAACGGGGATTTGAACCCAGAGGGATCTTTCTGACTCCAAGAACCCACTATACTACCTCTATAATAAATTACTATAATTAATAGTTTTGTGCTAGGCAAATGCATACTTAACCTTTCTGTGCCTCAGTTTCCCCATGTTTAAATGGTGCAAATGATAGCGTGTCATGAGTATTAAATAAGTCAAGTGCTGAGAACAATGCCAGACATACACTGTACATATTCAATGTTATCCATCAGATCCCCAGATAGCTACTGGGCAAATCATGTAGACCCTGCTTTCAAAATAAATAAATCTAAATAAATCCAGGATCCTACCACATATCCCATGTCCACTTCCTGCTTCTCAGGATAGTCATAAGGATTTAACAAGGTCAGGCACAGAGTAGGTGCACAGCATGTGAGAGTTGCCATCATCATCATCATCATCATTGTAGTCGCCGTCGTTGTCATCATCTTGTTCCCTATTATTATTATCTCAGGCCAAAACCTAGAGCTCCCTAAACTCCTCTCTTTCCCTCTACACACAGACCCAATCTCATTGGCTCCACCTTCAATCTGATCTCATAGCCTGCACTCTGGCTCAGTGGCCACTACCCCAGCTTGAGTTAGTACAGTCGCCTCCTTGCGGGGCTCCCTTGCTTTCTGCTCACAGCCTGTTCCCACTTGGACGCCAGAGGGCGCCTGTTAGAACTAAATCGGCTTACGCTCCTCCACTGCTCAGAACCCTCCTGCGGCACCCATCTCGCTCAGAGTAAAAGCTAAAGTTCTCATCGAGTTCTAACCTCCTCTTGGACTGCCCTCCGCCACACACACACACACCTCCCCGCTTGCTCACTCATTCACTCCCGGCTCTCCCAGCCTCACAGTAGCTAGCTCCTCCCCTTCCTGGACACACCTACTCTGGCCTCGGGACCTTTGCACCTGCCCTTCCCTCTGTTTGAGGCACTCTTTGCTCCCTTGCGTCCTCCGATATTTAACTATCAGTTTTTCAGGAAAGACCTTCCCTGGCCATCCTACTGAATAAGAGACCACGCCACGTCTCAACACTCTCGATCTCCCTTCCCTGCTTCCTTTTCCTATTTCGAGATTCGCTTTATATTGTTGCTTATGTTTTTCATCGTCTGTCTCCCCCAGACCAGTGTATCAGCCCCACGAGGGCAAGGATTTTGTCTGTTTTGTTCACTGCTGTGTCCCTGGTGCCTGCGACAGTTCCTGGCACAGAGGAGGCCTGGCGAGTCTTTGCTGAATGAATGAATGAATGAATGAATGAATGTAAAAATAAATGACTACTAGCATTCGTCAGCTATGTGACCTTAGGCACTCGATCTCAAATCTCTGACTTAAGTTTGCCTATAGTAAATGAATTTAAAATAGTTTCTATCTCGTGGGATTGTCGTGAAGATTATATGTGTTCCAGTGTGCAGCACTCCCGAACTGGTGACATCGTGAGTAGCGAAGGTAGACGTGTGTGTGTGTGTGTGTGTGTGTGTGTGTGTGTGTGTGTGTGTGTGTGTGTGTGTGTGTGTGTGTGTGTGTGTCGCCTGCGCTTCCGTCTTTCGCCGCTCGGGGGCAGCAGGCGCACGGTGGATTCGCCCGAGCGGCCCGCGCGGGCTGAGGAGCGGGGGCGACTCCGGCAGAGGAAGCTGATGAAATCCAAGCCAACTCGCAGTGAGCTCATCCCGCCCGGGCGCCTCCGGAAGCCACGGGGCCGCCCGGCCTCCGCCTGGCCTGAGCGATAAAGCCCGGGTGCCGAGCCGAGGCGGGAAGTCCTTCCTGAAGTCTGCCCTGCGTGGGGCCTGCCGCCAGCGCCCGGGTCTGTGGGAGGGGCAAGGAGGAGTAGCGAGTGGTCCCCCGGTTGTCTCCACCGAACGAAAAGTGAATTCTGAGCGTGGCCGTGGGAGTGAGAGAGAGAAGGGATGGGGGAAGGGAGACAGAGACAGAGACAGAGATAAGGAGACTGAGGCAGAGAAGGGTGAGACGGACAGGAGGGACAAAGATAGTGGAGACAGAGATGGGACGTAGGAGACAGAGAGAGGGACAGGGACACAGAGATAGGGAGAGACAGACATGAAGGGACAGAGACGCAGAGTGAAACAGCCCAAGCCAGTGGCAAAGATGGGAGAGGCCTAGGTGACGGAGATGGAATCCAGGGGACAGAGGTGAGGTGGGGGAGGCACGGGGTGGGCCGCCCGGGGCTGGGGTGGCCTGCAGGGCCGGGCGGGGCGGGCCCCGGGCCCTTCCCCCTCCCTGTCCCCGTACCCCGGCCCGGCGGCGGCGGCGGCAGCCGAGTCCCGAGTTACCAAGTTACCGCAGGATTCGCAAGCTTCTCACTGGCGAGGCCGCAGCCAATCAGCGCGCAGCGCCGCTGTTCTCGGGCAGGAGGCCTGGAGACGCGCGCACCTTCCCCTGACACCGGCGCAGCACGCCGCGGACACACCATCGCAGTGGCTCTCACACACGCACACTGTCCCAGGGACACGCCGCGTTGCCCCCCCCCCACGCAGTTACAGTGACATACACACGGTCCCCAAAACACGCAGACACAGCATCACACACATAGATTCTTGGCAGTCCTGGGACACCACACGGCCTGGACTCACAACCACGACGACACGCAGCGTTACTCTACTCAACCGCACGTACATTCAGCATCGCCAAGAAACCTTGTGTTGATGATTTAGTCCCTAGACACAGGGTCAGTAACATGCACTATCACAGCGACACACACAATCACAACAACGGCACAAGCATGGTGACTCACAACATTGCACAGACACACAACCTCATTGACATACCTACACTCTCATGGATACACAACATCACCCTGACAAACACAACCACAGTGACACAATTTGCGGTGACACACATATCACAATGACACAACATTGCAAGATGCATACCCGGTAACACATAATCCCACAGACACACACTTCAGATAAAATGACAGTTACGTACACACACAATCCCACTATACACGGCATTGTCCAAACACACACAAGAACAGTGGCACGCATGCACGTTCTCCCCCCGATACACAGCGAAGCATGTTGCATATCTGAACACACTATCGTAGTGGCACACAACGTGCCCACCACATACCACACATCGCAGTTCCACTAACACACACAGTGGCATGTAACACCCCATGGACATGCAGCATAGTGCATACACACAACCACTGTGGCATACACACAATCCCACCGACACAGTATTGCACAGACACACTTATAGTGACATAACCACATTGACATACAGTGTTACAGTCACACATACAGCCACACTAACACAACAGTACAATGTCACAGCATGTTCACAGACCTTCCTGATGACAGGTAACATCATCCTGACATACATACAACCCCAATGTTACACAGACACAGTCCCATGGACACACACCACCTCCCCCCAGGCACTCCAGCACATTGCACAAAACAAACACCATCACACTCATGCCCAGGACACCAGAAGTTCGTACCATAGCATACTGACACATAATCACACAGTCACATCTGCCCCATGGCACATGGAACAAATGTAGGAATGCTGACACAACGCCATCCCACTGACATACACAATCAACTGACATGCAATAGTTCACTGACACAGTCATACACACTGCATTCTGACACAACCTCATGCCAACAACACCCTGATACAGTACACTGACCCCACAGACTTACAGAGGACTCTCTGGCACACAAACATACAGTCACACGAACACCCCCCATCCCAGCAAGATGTGTGTGATGTGGGATGCTGGGGGAGGGGATGCTAACTGGGCTGGTGTGTGTGTGTGTGTGTGTGTGTGTGTGCGCGCGCTTATGCCTCCCCCTCTCAGCTCTTCCCCGGGGGCGGGGCTGAGCGGCAGCCGCTGTTACCGGGTAAACTTCCCCGCCCCCCCCCCAGCGCGGCCATTAGTCACCCCCCCCAGGATGATGTCATCGCCTCATTCTGGAGGCTGAGTAATCCTCGACTCCGCCCCCACCCAGGTACCAGGGTAGGGGCGGGCCGCACCTGGGCTCGCCTGGGTCTGGAGCTGGGGGAGCTTGGCTGCCTTTGGTCTCCCTGCGATGCAGACCGAGGAATCTGAGCCTCTCTGGAGTACCGTGGGGGCTCATGCCAGGGTCCCTTGAGACTGGGGGTTCCCAGTCCAGGATCCGTGTCAGCCAACTAAAGGTGCTGGGAGGCTGGATCTTCCAGACCTAGGGTCCTGGGCATCCCCAGGTACCAGGACAGGGAAGGGGCCCCTTGGACCCCTGTAAGGGATTGGTTCACCTCGCTAGGTGTCTGGTGGGGGAGAGTCTGAGAGACTCGGGGCTTAGACTCGGAGATCCTTGGCACTATGAAGCCTGGGACCCTGGTGTGAGTGGGGGTGTTGAGTGCCAGGAGCAGAGGGAGTGGCTATGGGGTCAGATGCCTGAGTCTCCGGAGGTCAGCAAGGGTCTCCAGGAGCTGGAGCTGGGGAAAAGGACTGAGGGGAGGGAGCTGGCAGGTCTGCGCCCTGGGCGGGGCAGATAGTCACCTGGATGAAATAGACACTTGAGGGTCCCTTAACTGCTGGGGGTAGGGGTTGGGGGGTGGGAATCTTCCAGTATCAGTTCAACCAGGGCTGGGATGCTCAGGGACTCTGAGGCATCTCAGGGCCTGGGGTCCCAGTTGGAGGCCCAAGCGCAGTTTCCCGCGGGGGCGGGGTGCTCGGTCCTAACTTTCGGAACATCAGACGGGCCTGGTTCTCCTTCTGGGGGCACCCTCAGCCCTTGTTTCCAGGGGCGAGGAAACCAGCATCTTCCGGGTGTAGGGGGCTCACATCCTCGTGACAAAACAGGGACTGCCTGGGTCCTTTGGGGAGGTGTGGGAGCACCCCTACTTTTGGGGGGACTTGAGTCCTTTTCTAGGGGATCCTCAGTTCCTGTTTTCAAGAGCCACGATGGCTGAATCCTGTTTTGAGGGGGTTCAACCAGCCCCTGGCTCCATGGGATCGGGATGCCCAGGTGTGCTGAGAGAGGATCACTGGGTCCCTGTTTTCGAGAGCCCAATTCCAGCGTACCTCCTGGACGGAGGGACAAAATGCGCAGCCCCCGCTTCCAGCCCATACCAAGTGCCCATCCTTGCCGGAGAAGTGAGGGGCAGGGCGGGGGGGCAGTGGTGGGAGCGCGCCCAAGCCCCGGCCTCACCCCGGCCGGCCGCTGGCTTGCAGGCCGTGCGCCCGGCAGCTCCCCGGGGCCCGGCTCCCCGCCCCCCGCGCTGAGGGCTCCCCCAGATTCGAGCGGGCGGGCGAGCGCGGCGGCGGCCAATGAGCTCGCTGGCCGTCTCCGGGAGCCGGGCCGGCTCTGCCCGCCTGGCATTGGGCACGCGGTGGGCAGCGGCGGGCGGGGCCTGGGGGGTCCTCGCGCCTGGTTGGGCCAGGCTTGTTGCTGGGTAACGGGGCGGCGAGTTTCCCCTGGCAACGGCGGCGGGTACCGCTCACTGGCTGGCCGGGAAGGAGGGGGGGCGCGGGCGCAGGCAGGCCCCGCAGACCCCAGCAACAGCGCGCCGCCCCCGCCCCGCCGGGGAGCGGTAACCTTCACACGCGCCGGCCTCTCGGACCCTGCGGACGCCTGCGCCCCCGCCCAGCCCCCACCGGCTCGGGTCCAGCCTCCGGGCCTGGGAGGCCGCCTGCACCGAGGGGACCCAGGAGGCCCCCTCCCCACCGCGGAAAGCCAGAACTCAGGCCCTGCAGTGAAAAGTTAAGTCCTTCCCAACTCCCTCTCGCCTTGCTGACAGATCTGCTTCCCCAGAATGGCATACGAGAGAGTGGGGAGGCGGTGCGTCTGCAGTGAACTAGCTGGGATATTTATTTCTTTAACCAGCACTTCACACGAAGGCTCTTCCTTCCGGGCACTGTTCTGAGTGCCTTACAAATATTCACTCATCTAATCTACGCATTTAATTGTGGGTCCTACGGTGATCCCTTTTGCACAGATGAGGAAACTGAGGCACAGAGAGGAGAAGCTACTTGCTCAAGGCCATCACTTAAACCCAGGAGCCTATTTCTAGACTCTGGGTGTTTTATCACTTCACTGTCCTATATGTCCCTATGAGAAGCATTAATATTCAAAATGAGAAACTGTACAGGTCAAGCCAAACACACCAGTGGCTGGCCCCAGGGGGAGGGGGTTTGAAACTCCTGCCCCAACCTGAGGGTCTTAGCTTAAAGCCCTTGTTTAGATTTACAGAGTTGGTAGACACCCACACTGTAGTAGTAGGTCCGGTAACAGAGTAAGCACCCAGCCAGGCCCTAGTGCTTTATTTTTATTGACCTCCTCACTGCAAAATCCTTACCATCTCAATTCACAGAGGAGGAAATTGAGGCAGAGAGTCATGACCGCTTAACCCAGGTCACACAGCCAGTAGGTGGCAGAGGTGGGGATTCTGGGCCATCTAGACCCAGAACCCTCTTTGGTGAGCTCTGCCTGCTGGTGTTGGGGGGATAGGCCACAGCTGTGGGTCTGGTCTGAAGAGAGAGGATGCCATAATTCGGAACAGGATCTGGACTAAATAGTGGGAAGGATTTTGAATAGTGATCGTGCTTATTGCCTGGCCGACTCCTGGCCCTCTCCCGCTCTCTCCCACCCCTACCCACCAAGCCTGATTCCTCCCATGCTTCACACTCATTTTCGTCACAGAAAATCATTCCAGCACATCTGGCCTCCTGGTGTCCAGTCCTAGATTGGACAGCTTGAGGGCACAGATCGGTGAGTGAGGGGTACAGGCTGGACTGTGAACTAGCCCACAGCTGGGGCCTGCCTCTGTCCCAATTTCATCACTGCCAGACACAGAGCAAACTGACAATAACTAAGGGATGTGAGAAGTAGCTGCTAACATTTATTAGGCACCTACTACATGTCAGACACTGCACTCAGTGACCTCCATTCATGACCTCATTTAATACAATTCCGAAGTGGTATTTCTCAAATGCTTTTACACTTGGTCTTTAAAGTCAGAAATACACTTTTGGTGACCCAGTGTGTTTTCACTACATATTAACGAAATTTTCACAAAACTATGTTTTCCTTCGACTTCATGATTTTTAAAAAGGATATTCTACTTTTTTTTTCTTTTCTTTTTTTTTTTTTTTTAAGCCCAGTCATGCACCACTAAAGCTGCAGGTAGAAGGATTTGACTGTAAAAGGGCATGGGGAAGCATGTGGGTGATGGAGATGTTCTCAATCTTGATCGTGGTGGTGTCCAACAGTGTACATTTGTCACATCTCATCCAATTGTATCCTTAAAAAGAGTGAATTTTATTATGTGTAAATATATCTCAATAAACTTGAACAGAAAAACAGTAAGCCCCATGAAAGTGATTTCTCAATCCATGGTTGGCTCATGAGCCAGTTTGGAAAACACTAGAAAGAAGAAAGGGGGAATGAATGAGTTGAGTGAGTGAGAGAAGGAGGTCGGAATAGTCCCAGTTTAAAGTAGGGAGATTTCTAGTGCCATCTAAGGATCTGGCCATGAGTTCCAGAGCCCGGAGGAGCCCACCATTGCTCAGGACCAACATTCCTTCTTGGCCAACCCAGCACTGGGCACTCAGAGGTGACTCACCCTCTGGTGACATGGTTTAGCTGGTGTGTGTGTGTGTGTGTGTGTGTGTGTGTGTGTGACAATAGAGGGCATGGAAGGTGCGAGGGAGACAGAGCCCCGGGGGCCCTAGGGGAGGAAAAGACAGAGCTAGGGTGGGGGTGACCATGGGAAACTGAGAAGGGAAAGGGAAGTGAAAACCCCGTGAGTGTGGAGCAGGGGCTGCCCGGGCATGTCCGTGCCCAGTGCTGGGGCTTCCTCCTGGCTCTGGGTCCCCAACCAGATGGGCGGCAAGTGGGGCCACGTGTGGCTGCTCTGGAGTGTGCCCCGTCAGTGAGACAGTTAGCAGGTGCCTGTAGGAGGTGTGACTTTATGACTGTGAGTTGGGGGCCAGTTTCTTTGATGTCTGACTTGGGCTATATCTGTCTGTGAGAGTCAACTGGCAGTTTTAGTGTGCCAGCTGTGAGCTGGTGTGGCCGTGTTTGTGTGCATCCCTGTGGGAGTGTCATCTAGATCAACCTCTGTGTCCAGGTATCACTGTGACCAGTGTCTGTGTGTGTGTGCGTGTGCGTCCCTGATCTGTGGGGATGTCATGAATGGGAACTCAGTCAGTTTGTGGGTCTGTGTGTGCTCCTCAGTGTGAGTGTCTGTGCACCTGTGCGTGTCCCTCCGCGTGTGCCGGCGACCGCGTCAGCGGGCCAGTCTATGCATTTGTGTGTGGGGGGGGGGAAGGGGGGGTGTGCGCCCCGGTCGGCTTGCAGTGGTTTGTCCTCGTCCCTGTTCAAGGTGTACATCTGTGCGGCGGTGGCGGTCTGAGTGTCAGCTCATTCCCGGTGGCCCTGTCAGCACGTGACTGTGTGTCCCCTGGAGCGCGGCTCCGAGGGTGTGTGTCTGCGGGTCCCAGTCAGTGTGTCAGTGTGTCAGCGCGTGTGTCCGACTGTCCCGCGTCGCCGCGGGCCAGGCCCCGCCCCGCCCCAGCTTCAGGGAAAGCCCCGCGCCGAGGCAGGGGGCGCGGCGCTCGCCAGCAAGTCCCGACTTGTCCGCGGCGTCACCGGGGGCGGGGCGTGGGACCCGCCGGGCGGGGGCGGGGGCGGGGCGGGGTGGGGCGGGGCAGCCGCCGAGCGGGCCCGGGATCCGCCGGGCGGCCTGAGACGCGGCGCGAGCCACATGCGAGCGGGCTCCTGGCGGCGGCAGCAAGCAAATCGGCAGCGGCGGCCAGGACGCGGACGCGCCTGCGGCCAGAGCAGCAGCGGCAGCGGCAGCCGCCGAGCCCCAGCGACAGCAGCCGCCACTGCAGTTAGAGCAGCAGCAGCAGCAGCCGCCGCCGCAGCGAGCGGCGCTCGGCGGGCGCACCCTCCTGAAGGAAGCCGCCCGCCCCCCATCACCGCCCCCTCCGGCGTGTTCATGCCCCCAGGGTGAGTGAACGCACCCCGAGTCCCCGCTGGCCGCGATCGGCCAGGCCGGGTGGGCTCCCTGGAGGAGGCGGCGGGAGTGCACGCGGAGAGCAGTGGGGGCTCAGTGCGTCTCCACCCCATGCCTCCCTCTCTTCCCGCTTTCTCCCCCCACGAGAGACACTGGGCTGGGGTCTCTGGGCTGGAGGCACCAAGGGTCCAGGAGCGCAGGTGCCTCAGCGGTCTGGCGGGTTTGTTTACAAACAATGGGGTGCGGGCTCGGCAGCGCCCCCTGGCGGCCAGTGCAGTCCCGGGGAAGTGAGTCGACCCTGACTGCCCCGGCCCCCGCAGTCCGGGAGGGGCGGGGGGGGTACGGCAAGGAGGGGCGGCCACACCCCGGGCGCGCGCCCGCTGGGGGCGGCGACAGGGGGCGGCTCGCGGGCCGCGGAGTCTGCGGCTCCTGCGGGCGGGGGCTGCGCCCCAGCAACAGCCGGTTATTGGCCCCGCGCTCGCCTGGCGGGCGGGGCGGACGCACGTGGCGGCGGCAGGGTGGGGGGGGGGGCTGTGACAGCGCAGGGGGGCGTCTGGCCCCGCCGTGGGAGCGCGCGTGTGCGGGGTTGTGGATCTGCAGGTGTCTCGCCTGGGTGTGTGCGTGTGTCTGGCTCCGAGTTTGTATTGGGGTCCGCGGGGAGTGGTGGTGTCCGTCCAGGGGAATGTTGGGGCTGTGGCCCGTCGGGGTGTGTACGTGAGTCCCCGTGTGTGTTTGTGTGGACTGCTGTCCGTGTCTGCCCTACCTGAGGGGTGGAGGCTCTGTTTACGTGTGGTGTGCCTGTTTGTGTGTTCTCTGTGAGAGTTGTGTGTGCTGTTTGGGGGCTGATTCTGTGGGTCTGTGTTGCCTGCGTGCGCCAGTGTGTGGTTGTTGTGTGTTTGTGTGTTGCTTGAGTGAGCTGGGTTTGTGTGTTTATATGTGTGTCTTGCCGGATGTGCTGTGTTTGTGTGTGCTCATGTGTCTTGCCTATGTGGACTGTCTGTGACTGTATATATCTCCAGGGCATGTGTCTCAGCTGAGCGTTTGTGTTGGTGCGCCTGCTGAATGCCCATGTCTGTTTTCTGTCCTGGTGTCTGTGTGAGTTCTGCCTGGTGTGTGTGTGTGTGTGTGTGTGGTGGGGGCTTGTCTCAGTCTGTGTTTGGCTTGTGTGTCTGGCATTGGTGTCTGGGAATTGAGCACCGTGTCTCTGTGGGGTCTGTGCAGTACAGTCAGTGGGTGTTGTTGGCAGCCTCTTGCACGGGGCTGTGTCTGAGCCTCTGTGTGTGTGTGTGTGTGTGTGTGTGTGTGTGTGTGTTGGGTCTGAGGGGCTTGTCTCTGCAATCGGCTGGCTCATGTGTGTCATGTGGGCTGCGTGTGTGTAGTGTTTATGTCAGACACGTGAGACCAGTGTTTTCTGTGGGTGCTTTAGGTGTGCGTGCTTCCAGCACTGTGTGGGATTAGAGTTAGCTGGTGTGTGTGTGTGTCCGGGCTGACAGTTGGTGGTGGTGTTTTGAGGTTGGGGGAGGAGGACGGGTTGATGTCTGCTGTTCCACTGTTGTGTCTGTTTGTCATTGCCAGCATGTGTAGTGATGCCTCTGGATCCGACGACAGGCGTCTATGCATGTCTGATTTACATGTGTCCTGGGGTCTGGGGATTGGGGACAAGAGCATGTGTATCTGTGGATGTCTGTTTTGTGTTGATATGTGCGAGTCCTGAGGTGTGCATGCCTTATCTCTTGGGTGTGTGTGTGCATGGGGAGGAGCATGTGTGCTTGAGAAGTGTGGCAGCGCTTATTTAGTGTGTGTGTCTGTGCTTGTGTTGGCTGCATCATGTTTGTGTCCGTGGGCGTATCGACAGTGGGTCAGTGTGTATATGTGTGTGTGGATGGTGGGGAAGGGTTGTGTCAGACAGTATACATTGTGTAGCGCTCCTGATGGTCCATGTGTATGTCCACAGTTTTGGTCAGTGTGTGTGTTTGTCCCATGTACTGAGTAGCAGTGTCTGACACTAGGTCCATCTCGGTGTTTCTTTGCGTGAGTCCTTATGTGTGTGTGTTGTGTATTCTTCACCTGCGCCCCCCCCCATAAGTCTCCTTTTGGGTCTTGCGTGAGTCCCTGTGTGTGCTGGGGGAGCCATCACAGTGCCTGGCTGCCCTCCATGTGTGGCCATCGCTGTGTTCCGGAATTTACCCCTACCAGTCCACGTCCCGTGTGAACCTCTGGTTGGGGGTGTGTGTTGTAGGGCTGTCAGCCCTCACACACACACACACACACACACACCACCTGACAGCCCCCTGCATCTGGGTCCTGTGTGAGCCCTCGTATTTGCTGTGAGAGGGAGCCATCGTGTGCCTCCCTGTCCCTCATTTGTGCCCATCACCATGCGCTTGAGAAGCTGCCCCCACCACACCTGGGTCAGCCCCTAGGTACACGGTGTGTGTCTTGTGTGGTCATCACATGCATCCACAGCCGCCTCCATTTGGGCCCTGTGTGTGCTGTCCTGGGCGCCATCCCTTCCATAGCTGTGTGCAGGAGTGGGGGGGTGTCCTGGGGACCATGTAGGGTGTGTGTAAGGTGGGGCCCTGGTGCCCCCTGCACTTGCTGTCTGACGGCACCCCTCTTCTGTTCTGCAGACCCCAGGGAGCGCCATGGCCCGAGCACGACAGGAGGGCAGCTCCCCGGAGCCCGTAGAGGGCCTGGCCCGAGACGGCCCGCGCCCCTTCCCGCTCAGCCGCCTGGTGCCCTCGGCTGTGTCCTGCGGCCTCTGCGAGTCCGGCCTGCCTGCCGCCCCCGCCGCCCCTGCACTGCTGCCCGCTGCCTACCTCTGCGCCCCCACTGCCCCGCCCACCGCCACCGCTGCCCTGGGGGGCCCCCGCTGGCCTGCGGGTCCCCGCAGCAGGCCCCGAGGCCTGCGCCCCGACGGTGAGTGCCCGCCCCACATCGGCGATGATGGGAGCCGGGAGAGAGAGAGACACTGGGGAACTGGTGAAGTGGGAGCGGGTGGGGGGAGGTGGTGAGCCGGCCTGGCCACGGGGAGGGTGTGGCCACTGTGGTCTTTGTGTTGCAAGAAGCAGGAAGACGGAGTGGGAGGCTGGGGGTTGGGAGAGGCCGAGTGGGAAGTCCCTCCTGGAATCTGACTGCAGTCCTCGAGTTGCAGCCCTTTTCCGGGCCTGGGGCGACTGCTGTTTCCTAGCCCCTCTCTCCTAGTCTCGGTCCCCTTAGCCCTACCGAGACTGCAGTCTGAGAGAGTGTGGGCAGAGCGGAAGGACCGCAGGACCGTCACCTCAGGACTTTGGGGAGGGGTCGAGAGCGGCCTGTTGCTTTTACCAGCCTCTCTCTGGCCAGCGCCGGCTCTCTACGCAGTCCGGGGAGCGGGGGGGAGGGGCCATTGTGTTGGGAAAGTGTGTATGGGGGGGTGAGTCTTGGGGAGGGAAGGGTTAAAGGTCCCCTGCCTGATGGGCCGTTAACCCTGTGGTGGCCAGCGGCCTTGTCCCAGAGGCACACTCGGTGGCAGGGGAGACTGCCCGGGTTTCCCTCTGCCCCACCCAGTCCCCGGAGCCCTGGCAGACTCGGAGAGAAAACTTCCCCAGCCCAGGCCCAGGAGTAGGGCAAGAGGGGACCCGGTTTCAAGACCAGAGTCCCAGGTGTGGCCACCCAATGCCCTGATTTTCGACTTTAGGGATCCTCCAGGCCAGGCAGGACCTGGGGTGACGGGAGGGAGGAAGAGACGTCAGAGGAGCTCAGAGGGGGTGGGGCAGGAAGGCATCCCAACATCCCATCCCCCCAGGCCCGTGCCCAGAGGCGGCCAGTCTGGCCTCTGGCCTCCGGGCCCTGCCACATCCGAGGGTGTGGCTTCGCTGTGGTTGGACACGAGAGGGCAGGAGACCTGAAGCTTGTGACTCCGGGTGTAGTCAGTGGCTTTATCCCCGCGTGACCTTGGGTCACTTCTTGGGGTGGGCCTCACTTTCTCCATCTGTTAAATGGAGCAGGCAAAATTTGGCCCCGTTTTGGAATAGAGATGCTTAGGTCCGACAAGAGGAAGGCCTTTCAGACTAAGTAGGGTAGTGTGTGTGTGTTGTGGGGGGGGTAGCTAGCTAGACAGGTGACCCCAGAGAGGCTGCCCTGGGACCTCTTTTTGCTTTCTGGTGCCTGGGAAGTAGGAGATGACAGACGTATCTGACTCTGAGAGAGGAAAACGGAGTCGCTGGAAATGAGGCGGGGAGCACAGAGAAATCGGGAGGTGTAAAAGGGAGGAGGCGGCCCCCTGGCTAACTAGTCTCTCGGGGAGACCTCGAGGCCTAGGACCATGGGTGCTGACCACACCCCTCGGCTCTTCCCAGATCCTCAGCCCTCGCTGTCGCCCGCGGAGCAGCACCTGGAATCGCCGGTGCCCAGCGCCCCGGAGGCCCTGGCGGGCGGCCCCACCCAGGCAGCCCCGGGCGTCCGGGGGGAGGAGGAACAGTGGGCCCGGGAGATCGGGGCCCAGCTGCGGCGAATGGCGGACGACCTCGACGCACTGTACGAGCGGCGGGTGAGTGCTGGGGGAGGGGCAGACGGCAGGTGGGACTTCCCGCCGGGGAGGGCCGCGGGCGGCCCCGCCAGATGTGCGGCAGCTGCTGCCCCGCGCCGCGGGGTCGCGCCGGGGACAGGCGGGTGGGAGGGGCGACGTGGCCGCGGAGCCGCGGAGCCGCGGAAGGGCCCGCGTGGCGGCCGGCCCGGGTGAGCGCCGGAGCCTCCCGGACCCTTCGGCGCGCCCGGGCCCGCAGCCGCGGGGACTGAGGGCGGCGCTGCGCGGCGCGGCTCATATATCCCGGGCTATTTATAGCCGGTGAGTCAGCAGCGGCGGCGGGGCCGCGCCCGCCCCTCCCGCCAGCCCGCCCGCGGCGCACCACCCCGCCCTCCCCGGGCCGGCGGGGGCGGGGCCTGCAGCCCGGCCCCGCCGAGGCCCCGCCCCCGAGCCGCAGCTCCGCCTCCGAGCAGAACAAAATACTTGAAGCCTGCAGCAGAGAATAGAGAATAACAAACAGGGGGGCGCCCACCGCCCAGCTCTGTCCAACCTGAACGTGACGCCCGCGCTGCTCGCTCATTCCAAGAGAAACAAAAACCGGATGTTGTGAAGCCCCTTTTCCCCCTCCCTGACCCCAGCCCCACCTTCCCGAGGAAACCTCTCGGGTTGGCCTGTCCCATTCCCCCGCAGGTGTTGATTCTTTTACTCCATGTTTACTAGGCCGAACAATGCCTAGGGCTGTGGGGCGTTTTTGGCATGATATATAAATGATATAGTAGGTGTTCCTCTCCAAACTTTCCCCCCTCGATTTGTGCTTGAGATTCATCCGAGTGGGCAAAGGAGCTGTGGTTCATTCATTTTCACAGCCACGCGGCATTCCGTTGGGTTAAGTATAGTATTGTGTTCATTTTCTCCTTGATGGATCTTTAGGGCTTTAAAAAATGTCTTAAATTTTATTGGCTTTTTTTTTGGCTCTTCCAAACGATGCACATCTCTAAGTGACCTCGTTTGTGTCTTCAGAGTAGCTATCTGAGTGCTTTGCCTGCCTTCAGTTTTATTAGACCATTGCTAGCTTGTTGCCCAAGGTGGCTGTGCCAGGTAGCACCAGGAAACAGTGCGATGGTGGCAGACTTTAATTTATGCCAATCTGGTGGGCCCTGTTTGCCACCTCCTGGCTGGAAGAATTGGTGGGGAGTGATGAGGATACAGGGGCTGGTACCAGGCAGCCCACTCCTCCCCCACCCCCCAGGCACCCATTAGCACTGTTAGGATGGGTTTATCTGATCTCGTTCTTGTCTGTAAACTGGGTTTCTCTTTCCCTCCTTAGAGGTGAGATTAGGTGGGCCTCCATTACTAAATAAGCACAGGGCCTGGCCATGCCCTCAGTGTGGGGCTGAAGGTGCCGTGGCTCACCTTCCATTTTCGCTTGTGGGAGTCTTCTCGTATCCAGCTTCCTTCGTGCCCACTTTCCTAGCACTTGGGGTGGCCTCTAGGACCCTCTCAGCTCCAAAGTCCTCATCCTGCTACTGGAGAGAGGGTTAGCTTTGCGTGGACATACTTCTGTGCAGCCTCAGCACAGACCAGTTCTCCTTCCTCAGATTGTTCTAGAATTGCTGAGACGGTGGGCCCCCTGCTCCCTTCTTTCCATCTCGCCAGCCGTTCAGGGGAGGGCAGGGTGGGCTGCAGTCCAGCCCTACCCTTCAGCCCCATATGGCTTTGGCTGGGTGAGTGTCTCATCTGGAAACCAGGGACAAGGTCACAGCCGATATGCACTGAGCACTTGGCGATGTCCTGCAAGGTGACCACCTTGGCCCAGGAGGTGGGGGCAGAGGAACTGGGATTTGGACCCTACTAACAATGATAGCAGCTACATCAGAAGTTTGCTTGAGGGTGTGGCTCCCTCTTAGGACCTCGCCTCGCTCCTCGCTGCCCTTGGACCTGATGACCCACACAAACGCCGGTCACAGCAAACCCACTCTGACGTCCTCCCTCTCTCTTTCCCTAGAGACAAGAGGCGCAGCAGCGACACCGCCCCTCGCCCTGGAGGGTCCTGTTCGATCTCATCATGGGACTGCTGCCCTTACCCAGGGGCCGTGGGACCCCTGAGATGGAGCCCAATTAGGTGCCTGCACCCGCCCGGTGGACGTCAGGGACTTGGGGGGCAGGCCCCTCCCGCCTCCTGACGCCCTGGCCAGCGCGGGGGACGTTTTCTGCACCATGTAGCATACTGGACTACCAGCTCCGCCTGTCCCAGGGTCAGGCGGGGCAGCCACTCCAGCCCCAGCCTAGCCTGGGTACACTGACAGAGGTGTGGACTCCTGGGTCCCTGGCTGAGAAGCCAGGGGAGAGAGGGCTGACGGACTCAGCGTCTGACCGTGGCGGTGACCGAGGGGGTGGGGACTGAGCCGCCTGCCTCTGCCGCCCACCACCATCTCAGGAAAGGCTGCTGGTGCTGGCTGCCCGTCCCAGCTGCAGGGGTGACACTGGGGGGAGTCTGCCTCCCGGTGCTCCTTCTCTCTGGGCCTGGCCTCGTCAGGCCCCTGGTGCTTCCCCCCCCCTCCTCCTGGGGAGGGGGCCTGTGAAGAGCAAATGAGCCAAACGTGACCACTAGCCTCCTGGAGCCAGAGAATGGGGTGCGTCTGAGGGCTGCCCCAGCCCAGCACCCAGCCATCTTCCCTGAGCCAGCCGGCGGGTGGTGGGCATGCCTGCCTCACCTTCACCTGGGGGTGGCCAGGAGGGGCCCAGACTGTGAATCCTGTGCTCTGCCCGTGACTACCCCCCGCCCCCATCAATCCCATTGCATAGGTTTAGAGAGAGCACGTGTGACCACTGGCATTCATTTGGGGGGTGGGATATTTTGGTGGAAACCGCCCCAGCCTTAGTCCCCAGGGCGAAGCGCTGGGGGGAAGATGGGGAGTCAGGGAGGGGGGGAATCTCAGAAGAGGGAGGAGTCTGGGAGTGGGGAGGGATGGCCCAGCCTGTAAAATACTGTATATGCGCTGCTGTAGATACCGGAATGACTTTTCTGTACATGTTTGGTTAATTTTTTTTGTACATGATTTTTGTATGTTTCCTTTTCAATAAAATCAGATTGGAACAGTGGATACTCTCTCTGAGCTCCTTCCCACTGTGCGGCCTGGTTAGCGCCTCCATGACCCATCTGGGTCCAGGGGGCCACACCTGGGCGTCTGCAGCCATTTCTGAAGGAGGCTGTGGAGCACGGGTGCCGTGATGCGCCCAGCCTTGTGCATCCTCACTCGGCTCCCAGTCAGGCAAAACCCCGTCAAAGTGGGGGTTTTGGTGCTTTGTTCTCATTTGACCTCCCCTCCACCCCAACTGGATAGAGTATGTCATGGGGGCTCGGTATTTCTTATGAATGAATGGCCTGTAACTTATATGCACAAGCATCACCATTAGGAGTCCTGGGGAATGTGTCGGGAATGAGCCAGAGTTTGTCCCTGCCCTCATGGAGGCACAGTGACACCTGGGAGAGCACCCGGAGTTAAGGTCAGAGCAAGGCATCACCCACATAGCTGTCCCAAGGCCCAGCACACTGTCTGGCATGAAGAGCCAGTGTTGAGTTAATATAAGGGAGACCCTACCCTTACCTTCCTGAGAACAGGGCACCGGGCAAAATGCTTTACTTGTGTCCCTTCCTACCCCCCGGGCCATGGACTGGTACTGGTCCCTGTTCTGTTAGGAACCAAGACACACGGCAGGAGGCAATCGGCAGGCAAGTGAGTGAAGCGTCACCGTGAAGCTTGGTATTTGCAGCCACTCCCCACAGCTAGCATCACTGCCTCTGCTCGTCAGGAGTTAGATGCCAAAAAGGGTTGGGGGCTGCTGCCATACGGGCCTGGGAGACACCGGGGGTTCAGATCCAAGCTCTGCCCCTTCCTGTTGTTCTCACTGGAAGTTCAGGTGCAAGGCTGTTATCCTAAAGGGCGAGGGCGAGGTCAAGGGAACCACTGCTTTGGAGAGGCGTTTGGCAAAACCTCGTCATGCTGAGGTGCCTATGCCAGTAATTGCCTTCCTGGGTGCCTCCCTTAGAAGTGAATGTGCACGTGCCCAGGTGGTGGCAGCACCCAAAAACCGCCACCTAAGTATCCAACAGCAGTTGAAAGGGTGAATAGAATGCTTGTCATACAACAGAAAAGGCAGCCGTTAACTCGAATGGGCTAGAACCTGATTGGTATGAACAAACTACAAATAGGAAGCAAAAAGCAAGTGGCAGAATGATGGCTGGGTACCTGGGAGTTCATTTTATTATTCTGTTTCTTCATGATTAATACGTTGAGTGCAGGAGCCTCCCTTTCTAGTAACAGGTAGGTCACAGGGTTATCGATACGGCAGGGTTATGTCTATCGCTTTATTATCTGTTTTCTATTTGTTACATTTTTCTCCCTCTTTCCTCTCTCCTGCCTTCTGTCAGACTATTTGAATACTCTGTAGAATTCTTGTAGGTTTACCTTTTAGGGTTGCATTTCCTCAGTCCTGCTCTTAGGGATCACGCCCACATCCTCACCTGTTGGAGGTGGTGGCGTATCACTTCCTGGACAAGGTAGAAACTGCCACTGCTCGGGTCCCATGAGTCTCTCCTCTCCCCACATTATTCTATGCTACAGTTGTCCACGCCCAGGACAAATTCCACGAGACAATGTCAGAGCGATTGCTTTAGTCGTATATATTTCAAAGAAATGAAGAGGGAAAAGTCGTCTTAAAAACATTCTCTCCATTTGCCATTTCTAGGGCTCTTCAATACATCCTGAAGTTCCTAAGTTCTCCTGGGGCAATGTCCCATGAGCCTGAAGAATATGCACTAGCATTTCTTACAAATTCTTTTAGTTTTCTTTCATCTGAAAATACTTATTTTCACTGGTTATAGAATTCTGGGATTGACTATTTTCTTTCAGCATTTCAGAGATGTTGTTTCACTGTTTCCTGGCCTCCATTGTCTCTGATGGGAAATCCAGGATCATTTCAATCACAGTTCCTCTGTGTTTTTGTCAGGCCGGTTTCAAGATTTTTTTATTTGTTTTTGATTTTCATACTGACTATGATAGGTCCAAGCACAGTTTTCTTCCTATTTATCCTGTTTGGGATTTGCTGAGCTTTAGAAGTCTGTAAATTTCCATCTTTCACCAAATTTCAGAAGTTTTGGGTCTTTATTGACTCAAATATTTTTTCTTCCCAGTTCTCTCTCCTCTCTTTCTGGGACTCCAATTACATGTATATCAGACCTCTTGATAGTTTCCCCCAAGTCCCAGAAACTTTTGTTATTTAAAAAACGTTTCCTCTTTTTTTTAGACTGGGTAATTCTCATCAGTCTTATTTTCCATTTCCCTCACTTTTCTGTCCTCTCCGTGCTACTGATTAGGTCTACCGGTGACCTTTAAAAACTGTAGACACTAAAAAAATAATAAAAATAAATTAAAAAAATTTCATATTATATTTTCGGCCTTCGAATACCCATATGGTTCCTTAACATTTTCTACTTCTCTGCCAAGACTTCCTATTTTTCAACATTACACACATTATTTTCCTTCACCTTAATGAGGTAGTAACCGCTTTAATTGTAATGAAGTCCTTGTCTGTTAATTCCCAATCATCTTGTCCTTTCGGTTGAGAACGGGTCCAGGTCCCTGACTCCATGATTTGGGATTTTACCCTGATATCAGGAAGGTCATGCTGTAGGCGCTCTGCACTGTCATGGCCTCCAGGGGATGCGATTGTTTTTTAGGGGATATTCTCGTTCACGCTGGTACTGCTGTCTGCTCTGCATCTTCCCAGCCCAGTGGTGAGCGGGAGTCTTGGGCTGCGTTTGTACATGTCTTGGCATTTCCCTTCCCTGGCACGTGCCTTTCCTGCAGCTGTGGTCACTCTGGTTGTGTCCTCTGGTGCTTCGGGCCAGTCACATGGCTGGTGGCTGACCTTTTAGGCTGCCTGGTGCAGTGCTTCAGGCTGCCATGGTGAGGGGAAAACCAGACAAACACCAGAATACTCACCTTGCAAACTTCCATCTCCCCTCCAAAGTCCACCTGCCTTTGTTCACTCTCCAGGGCCTTCCAGTGGTGGTTTTTTGGAAGTTTTGTTTGTTTTGTATGTTGTCTAGAATTTAGTTATTTGCAGGAATGTTTGTCTGTTAGAAACTTACTGTGCCATACAAGAAACAGAACTTCTTTTGAAAGGAAATTCTAGGGTATCAATTTTTAGGACCCAAAGTGGGGAACCTCGCCCCGCCATCCAGGTTAGATGGAAAGAGGCAGAGACAGCGGGACAGTCAAGGCCAGAGGCCACATTGTTAACCGAGGCCAGAAGGCTCCCAGAAGAACAGAAAAGGATCAGTTGTTCTGGAGGGAAAGGAAACCCCCAACATCACCGTCTAGGTGGATTTCTGCTTTGGAACCAAGCAGCCCTGCAACCTGGCAGGGCTGAGGACAGAGGACCTGGCAATGAGGCCCTCAGCTGAACCACCGCCCTGAGCAAACTGTGTGACCGCTAGCAAGCTAATTCTGAACTTGACCCGGTACCCCCTGCTCCGGAACACTCCCACCCTGCAATGGCTGCTTCTTGAAAGAGAAGAGTTACATTTCACTGTTTTTAAATTTCCCCTTCCTTAAAAAACTTTGTAAATGTTTCAATTCCGTGCTACACGCATGTACTATCTATCCAATCAACAAAGGAAGTGTCCACTGCTTCCAGTCTGGAGCCTTTGGGAAAGAATTGCCACCTTGAATGCATTTATATACTCTGTAACCCAAGCGTTTGGCTTTGGGAGTCTTTCCCAAGTGGGTACAAAGGAGACGGGCTCAGTATCACTCGGCAGCAGACTGATTAACTGGCTTATGGTTCACTTGCGGTTTTGGAATTTGATGCCCAAAGCACAATCTCCAACACAAAGTGAAAAAAAGAAAAAAAAAAAAAAGTTGTAGAAAACGTTTACGAATACGCACGGTAACAGCTAACACTGAACAATTTCTACTCAAAGAATTTATTAATTCACTTTTCACATATCAGAGGACTATACTATTACTCCATTTTACAGTGGGGGCTACTGTGGCCCAGAAAGGTCACTTGCCCAAGGTCGCACAGCTAAGTGGTAGAGTCTGAGTTTGAACTTAGCCACCTAGAATAGGATTCACCCTCAACAAGTGGGCCGGGTGACATCCGTGCAGGTAGATAGGAAAGCGGATACATGTAACGTACAATATAACGTACACAAAACACATCCGTTTCTCTCCAAAATCCTGAGTTCAGCTGGGAGGCGGGCTGCTCCCCCTACAGGGCCAGCACGGAGCTGACAGGCCGCGTGAGTCAGTGGGGAGGGAGCTTTCTGCTCTTACGCCGTGTGTACTGCTTAAAGGTTTCACCGTGAGCTTCAAAACAAAACCCATCTGCCCTCCTGGGCCAAGCTGAAGCCCCTGGCCTGGCCGGCGGTCTTCAGTGGTGACCGTCAGGTCTAAGGACCCTGACGATGTAGAGACCACGTATCTGCATCCTATGGAGATCAATAGCGGGGATGCTTGGCCATGTTCACTGTGCCCGTCAGCAACCTGCCACACCTCACCTCTTAAGTGGGGCTGTTTCCTTCTCTGCCATGGGGTCACTGCAAGGGCACTACCCCCAGGGGAATGCTGGGAAGACCAAACAGTTCAGCTGCAGTGTTAAGTGTTCTGAAAAGCACCAGGCAGGCAGTGTGAACACATTAGCTATTATTGTCACTTTTGACCTGACAACTACAACCTGAGCTTCCATTTCCCCAACTGTGAAGGGGCAAATAGGACATACCTCAAGAAACAATGACATCCACAAAAGAAATATGACAGTTGACCAAAAGGGCCAGCGCTGCCGAGAGAAATCACGGATGTGGGGCTGCGACGGAACTGAGCGCTTCTGATCGTGTTGGAATGTTTAACCTTTGGCTGTATTACCTGTTTTCCTCTTTTGAGTAGCACCTGTTCCACTAGAACGCTCTGAGCCTTCAACACATTAAGCACTTAACAGTTTGGCCATTGCACAAACCAAAGACACAGAAGTGGGGTGTGAAGTGGAGAAATCTGGCCGCCCCGAATGTGTCTGTCATCTGCACAGACTAGAACCTCCTTCCCACGTGGGCTAAGTGCCCCCTGGAGGCTCTAGAAACCACAGGATCATCACTGCGCTTCCCGGAGACTTAGAGGAGTTCACTTTTATGACACTGACATGTAATGTGGGAGAAGACAAAATTTGAAGAAATGAGAATAAAGACACCATGTTGCCTGGGGCTGGCAGTTTCCAGCACCACCTCCCTGATTCCTGGGGGTTCTCTCTCGATGACTCAATCTGCCAGAAGAGTTTGAAAAACTTCAGAGAAGACTCTACAATGACAATCTCGTTTTCATCCATCCAGACCCGCCTGCTCCCCCTTGTGACCAAGGCCCCACATTGCAAAGCAAATGGTGTAATTAGCTCAAAATTTCAACTACAGCGTGAGATTCACGCATCAATAAAATTGCTGACCTTGGTGCCCCTAACTCAACACTAGGGAGGCCCGGAAAGGGGTCCCTCCGAAACACTGCGCTGGCCTCACCCAGGACGGGAGTAGGTGAACTGGGGGGAGAGTCTGGAACCAAGTTCCACCTTCCACAGTGCTACAGGATTTAAAGAGGAAAGGAACGGAATTTATTCACTCGAACTGACCAGGCCCAAACCTCACACAATTTTACAACAGGGAGGAGCTGCTGATGAGACCCGGAACCCACCTGGACCACCAAGTCGAGCTGAATGTGGTGTTCCAGCGATGGCTCTGACCCATCCAGGTAAGGGACTGGGGCATGCACACTTAAATGTCACTTAACTTTACGAGAGGCCACGGCTCGCTTCCACTTTGCACAGTGCCCAGCACACAGGATGTAGGTAGAACGCAGCATCGAAATAGTGTTATTTTATTTCATTATTCTTGTCAGTGAGAACAGCCACTGTTTAACTATTATTCAAATGGACAAGTGGAACCAGGAGCTTCTACTCCAGAGCAGGAGCGGTGTGGGAGGGGAGGGATGTCGGCGTCATGTCAGAGCGTCCAGACAATCGTCAGACAACTGTTGGGATCACTCTGTCAGCGGAAGTGTCAAATGTGGATGAAAAGCAAACAAATCTTAAGCAAATAACTTTATTTTTATCATTTCTTTTTAAAAGAACCATGGAAATCTAGAAAATATATAAAAACACAAACAGCTGCCATTCAGGGGTAAATGAAGGACCAACGCAACCCTCAAATGTAACAGCCTCCAGAGCAGCCTCATCGGAGATCGGGGGCTCTGTTCAAGACAGGCCCCCACTACCCCAGCTGGGCCCCGACAGGTCAGAAGCCCTGGGGGGACTGCCTTTTCAAACACGTTTTCCTACTAAATCCGACTCCTCGCCCCAGTGCCCGGGAGGACGTGGTCCCATCTCCCCCCTTCCACGGTCCAGGCTAGAGCCTCTAATCCCCCAGCAGCACTCACGAACGGCGCAGCAGATGCCACCTGTTGTTTTTCAGGATCTCAGACTCTGGAGGAGACGCATTCCGCCTGCCATGTTTTCTTCTCCCGGGGCACCTGTCTGCACTAGGAGCTGCGGCCCCACTGGTGCTCCACGGGGCCCGGGCCTCATTCCCACCGGAGGCCGAGCTCCTTTGTGTGACATCAGGTGGGGAATAAGTCCAGCAGAGTGGTGAGAGGCTCCTAGGCAACCAGGCCTGCCGGTTCCTGGCAGGCACCTCCAGTGGCACCCCAGGGGCCCGGTGACGCCATGATGGCACCCCGACAGAGAGGCGTCGGAGGGCGCGTTCAGGTGATTGCGACTCAGGGGAGCTGGCAGACGGCTGCGGACAGTGCAGGAATGGAGACGGCCAGGCCCATGCCCCGCGACGTCTGGCAGTGGCTGGCCCCCGCGAGGGGCGCATCTTCCCAGCCCCTCCGCCCGCAGGGGACGGCTGTGTGCTGGTCCTGTGCCTTGTCCTCCCTTGCCTGGAGACGCCTCGTAGCAGGAGGGGACCGGGGACGCCTGTGGGCACGCTGGGGGTCGGCGTCTCCGGGGCTGCCACATCTTAGGTTCACTTGGGGCCGAGGCGCTCCACGACCCCGTGCCCCTTCATGCCATCAAAGAAGAAGAAGTTGTTGTGGGGAGGGTCCCTCTGAGACAGCGCCTGGGGAGGAAAATAGGGCTTCAGCACAAGTGCTGAGTGGAGGGAAAAAGGAACAGGAAAAGCCTAACCCAGATCTCCTACAAGCAATATGGGCAGACGGTTCTCGACGGGCTGAGTTTACTCCTCAGGGGCCACATGGCTGTGTGTGGAGCTGTTTCTGACTGTCAGGTCTCTCTGCTGTGGCCCTTGGCACCTGTGTGCCCTCGGACAGATCTTTCAGCCTCTCTGAACCTCACTTTCCCCATATAAAATGAAAATATCATCTATCATCATACGCATTAAAAGAGATGATGCACCTCGAAAACCCTTAACAGTGCCTAGCACAAAACAGCAGCGCCTGGCAAACGACAGTAGTAATTATTTATGACTCTTCGACTGAGAAAGGCAGTGATTCATTCCAACACGTCCTAGACTGCAGCCTTCGCCACCTGAGGGGACACACACTGCCGCAGAAGCGGCTTCCGGGAGGTGG
This sequence comes from Rousettus aegyptiacus, assembly GCF_014176215.1. Lineage (NCBI taxonomy): Eukaryota > Metazoa > Chordata > Mammalia > Chiroptera > Pteropodidae > Rousettus > Rousettus aegyptiacus. Next base: position 44,484,014 of record NW_023416289.1, on the reverse strand, counting down.
CTTTGCTGCCTGCTTTTCACAGGAGGGCCGGGGCTGGGAGACGCAGTTCAGCCATGGAAATGCAGAGGGTCTGGTGGGGTTGACAGGGGCACAGCACTTTTAAAAGCAGGGTCAGCCACCTTGAAATTTCATGCTAAGTCACGTGCATATACGTGTGTACTTGGTTCACAGGTACCAGTGACTTTTCTAAGAGGTTCTGAAGCCAAACAGGGTCACCATTTAAGGGGACGCCACGTAAGCAAGCTGCTGGCAGTGTTAGGCGGTTTCCAGGAGCACCAGGCTGTCACTGATCAGGCGGGACCGCCCCACAGGGATAGAGTGTGCACTGAGCAGCCTGACCTTCCGGCACTGAGCGCCAATCCCAATCCATCGCCTCATCTGTACAATGGGGACATTAGACCTACTTCAAGTGGTTGTTTAGCTATCTGTCCAAGGACATGTGCTGAGCATCCCGAGGTCCCCTTGCACAGGGCTTGGGTCTGACACAGCTTTGCTCCTCTGATTCGCATATGAAATGGCAAATAAACAGCACCCGCTGGCTGGAGTTTCTGGCGAGAATGAAATGCGATCACGCCTGCAACGTGCCTGGCACAGAGCAAATTCTCGAACAGGAGCTGCGGTTTCCTGCCGGTGCTAGGGCCCCTCTGCACTAGTACCTGAAAACCCCCGGCACCCAGGCAAAGGAACCAAGTGATGACAGCTGAGACCCCTGGACCCCAAGTAACAGGAGCTGATTCTGCGACTTAATATGGAACCTGGTACAGCTGGGGCCACAATCGCTCCTGCTCTGTGGGAAACTTACCGAGCACGGCAGGGGGAGGAAGGATGGTTTTAACCTAAGGAAAGGCGAAGTGACGGGGTTGTGGGCAAAACACGTGGGATGATACAGGGAAGGAAGGAAACAAAGTGACTCCAAGGGAACTCCGTGCCTGCCGTCTCCCAGTGTCTGTTTGATGAGTGGTCAGATGGTGCCTCAGGAGAAGGGGGGTCTTGGCCCTCTCACTGCAGGATGCTACTGCCAGCTGACTGAGGGCTGGAACGTGTCAGTGAGGGGGCGCGGTGTGCACAACACGGAGGGCACGGGGTGACTGCGGGGCCAGAGGTCAAGCGCTGCCCCAGCCAGATGGGGGAAGCGGATTCCAGACACACCCGGGAGCCGGGAATGCAGGGCTCCGGCGCGCTGGGGTAAACAGACACAGGCTGTGGGAACAGCTGTGCCTGGCAGGCAGCAAGGAGGGGGCTGCATCCGAGGTCAGGACTGGGATGCAGAGAAGCTGCTGCAGTCAGTGAGGTCAAGGCCACCTGCCCTGACCCCTACCCCCGTCCCACATGAGAAACCCGGGGAGTAGCTTCTCCATGGGATTTATGGATGTGAACCTGTGGGCCCGAGGACAGTGGCCTCGGGTCCATGCAAAGCTGCTGGACGGGGGTGCGGCTCAGGGATGGCGGCTGAGGCACGAGAACCACATGGCTCTGAAACCGGGCGGCTGGGGCTCAAGTCCTGGCTCCCCACTTCCGTGCGCCTCCGTGCTTCCTTCACACATCAGGAGCACGACGGTCCCCGCCTCACGGGGCTGCTGTGAGGACAAAATGTGCCCATCCGTGGGAAGAACGTGGCGTGTGCGGCATGCAGTGGCCTTGCAAGAAACGTCATCTGTAACTGCTGTTGTGGTTATTAAGGGAGACGAAACCACATGCGTTCCGCCTCGCCCATGACGCTTCCGTCAGTGCACCCTCTCCTGCCTCCGCCACCTTCTCACGCCGGGCACACGAACCGCAATTTCCACACCTCTCCAGGCTAAGCAGACGGCGCTGGCCGAGCAAACAGGCCTGGCCGTTGCGTGCTCCTCTTTGTCCCTCTACATAGCACCTTGGTGCTCATCATGCTGCCGAGACATAGAGCTGGGAAAAGAATTTGGTCCAGAGGAAAGGATCAGAAAAGAAGAGAGGAACAAGCCTTACGATGGCAGGACAATCAAAGTGAGTGAAATGTGTCCAGAGCAGGCCTGCAGGCCCCAGGACAGAGTAGTGAAAGCTGGGTTTCCACAGCCTCCTAAGCTCAAACCTGACACGTAAATGGACGTGGAAGATTATTTAACCAGGCATGACTCTGCCCGTGCAAGAAAAAGACAAACCGTCACTGCAAGTCCACTAAAGTAGCCAAGCAAAAGGCAAATTTAACATCTTTGGGGAAATACCAAAGTCCCCAAAGAGAGTAAGATATATTAGGGGTGCACAGTAGTTTCGGCAATCCAGATGTTCTTCTAGAACAAATTCAAACGGGCGTGCTCGTTACTTTACACCTCAGGCAAGACACCTCCCTTCTGAGAGGGCTCGGGATACCTGTCTAGTGTGGTCACCAGTGGCCTGTTTGGAGCCCTGTGGGGCCCCACTGGAAGTGCGTCCCTTCCTCCCATGAGTACCCACAGTGCGCACAGTGATGAGGGGGAGCCGTGGCCCACAGTGTAGACAGACAGGACCCCCAAAGAGGTTCCGGGCATGGGTTCTGGAGACCCTTCAGGGCCTCAGTGGTGTCCCACCCATAGATGGGATCGTGACAGTACCCTTTTCCCAGAGCCACGAGAATACCTGGCACACGTAAGGACCAGATAACCAACTGGCACAGTTAGGGGAGGGCGGACGGCATCCTGAGGGCGCTACGTCCAGCTCACCTGCAGAAAGCCCACCTGGAAGGGCTGGAGAGGGGACGGAAGGAAGAGATTGGGGCATGAAACGAGGCCGCGCGGGGTGGAGAAAGCATGTGGGAATGGCAGTCCTGGGTGCAGTGCCAACCGCCTGCTGCTCCGCAGGGACTCTTACCTTGACAATTTCCTGGGCCAGGATCCCGCCGACCACCGCGCACACGGGGGCCATCTCGGAGAAGCAGTACCTGGGAGAGAAGATACGTGGTATGAAGCGCTGTGGAACGGGAGGGCGGCCGGGCGTGGGCCGCTGAACGGAACGTCTGCCAGGAGGCGTTGAGTCAGTGGCGATGGGAATGCTGGCACCGCGGTGTGAAGATTACACCTGACCCAGGGGTTAGCAGAAGGCTGGGGAGACCTCTGACCCTGGCAGGCAGGAACTGCTTCATGACATTTTTTATTTAGGTTAAAGGAAAGACTAAATTTGTGCTTCCTAAAAATAAGGTCCTGCAAACATCAGATGTGTCGGTGCCCCGGTCACATTCTCGCAATTCTCTCCTTACCCGCAACGGGCAGTGGGTTCCGTGTCATTCCCAGACAAATGTCGGGGGAAGGCCTGTGCTAACACGCAGGAGGCACGGGCAATTTGGCACCCCAAATTAAAGTGTGGGGATAGAAAAAGTTCTCGCTACCCACACAGATACCAGCCCCTTTGGGCCAGGATCAGGCATCCACAAGACACATGTTAGCTGACACTGTCACCTGCCCCTTTGAATCACCTGTTTGGGGTGAGGGGGGGTGCGGGGAGGGACTGGATCAATCTTCCACCCCCTCCTTGGAGGAAACAGGCCCTGCCAGTTCCCATCTGGACGCGAAGGTGTTTCTTCGACAACCAAACTGGGGCACAGACAGGCTGTAGGGACGTGTCCATGTGACAGAGCTCTGCTACCGCGAGGCCGCCTCCAGTCCCCCCAGTCTGTGTGCATCCTTCTAGGAAGTTTTAAAAATGCATGTATCTAAAATGTGTATAATTTTAAACCCAAGAAATATCAACTATTATTCATTCCACACTGTAATCTTATCAACATTTAGGCTGTTAAACGCTGTGATCATACATCTTGGCATAGCTGTCCAAATGATTCCTTATGGCAAATCCCTAAATATAGAATGGCTGGGTCCTGGCACATTTCGCCAACATGCCCTCCAGAAGGGCTGTGTCCATCACGGTCCCAGCAGCGGTGCACAGACGCGCCATGCCCTCTCCTCACACCCCAGCCAGGACCAGCATGCCTGACTGCTCAGCCACTGAGGTAACTGTTCCCCGTTTATCAAGGTCCATTACAGAACTCTAAAACACATGGAGAACCACACCAAAGAAACGCCAATCATCCATAATGCTGCTACTCAACGATAATCAAATGCAGAAATATTAATTTTTTCTCTTTTAAAAAAATACACCTATTTTCTTGTGATCATCCTATACGATTTAATATTCTGCTTTTTTTCTTTTTTAAAGTATATTAAGTATATCTCAACTAAATGGTAGCAAACCAAACCAGCAACACAGAGAAAGGACTACACACCACCACAAAGTGGGATTCATGGCAGGAATGCAAGGTTGGTTTAACATCTGAAAAATCAATGTAGTATGTGCCATGTTAACTGAATTAAGAGCAAAAATCACATGATCATCTCAGTGGACACTAAAAGCATGTGACAAAATCCAACACTTTATGATAAAAACACTCAACAAACTGAAAACAGAGGGAAACTTCAACCTGATAAAAGGCGTCTATAATAAAGTCACAGCTAACACCATCCTTAATGATGAAGGACACAGCTCTTCTCGACAGGTCGGAGCGAGACACGGACGTGTGCTCCCATCCCTCTGTTCAACAGTGAGCTCCTAGGGAGTCTAGCCAGGGCGATTAAGGAAGGAAAAAGAAACAAGACATCCCGATTGAGAAGGGAGAAGTAACATATACTCATAGATGACATGACCTGGAATATAGAAAATACTAAGACGTCCACAGAAGAAGTATTCGAATGATTAAATTAATACAGTAAGGCTGCAAGATGCGAAAGTAATATACAAAATCAACTGTACTTCTATACCTTAGTAATGAGCATTCCGAAGTGAAATTAAGAATTCCATTTACAATAGCGTCCAAAAGAATAAAATATTTAGAAGTAAATTTAACAATAGGAGCATGTAAAACTTATACTCTGAGGACTGCAATACATTGTAGACCATTGATAGGAACTAAAGTCTGTTTAATCATTGGGTCTCCACATGCACAAGAATGAAGCTGGACCTCTACCTCAGCCAATGTACCAAAGTTCACACAAAAATAGGGAACAGATCTAAATAAAAATGAAAACTGTGAAACTCTTAGAAGAAAACACAGGCATAAATGTTATGACCAGATTAGGCAACAGTTTCTTGAATGCGATATCAAAAGTATATGTGAAAAAAGAAAATAAATCAATTGTATTTCATAAAAATTAAAAACTATACTTTAAAGGATACCACATAGAATGGAAGAAAATTTTGCTTATCATATACTCATAAAGAACTTGTATCCAGAATCTACAGAGACTCGTCTGAGGTCCTCTGCCAGCAACAAGATCACAACTCACTTCACTGTGATACTATGTTATTAGGACAGTCTGGAGCCCTGACCCCTCACTGTCCCCAGGGTCTGCCTGTGAGCCACATTACTGGAAAGGCACGGCACGGTCAGGGGCTGCTGGCGGGGGACTGACTAGAAGGCACAAGGGTACTTTTTGGGGTGATGAAACATTCATGTATCTTAATTGTGGTGGTGGCTACACAACCCTATGCCTTTGTAAAAATTCATAAACTATAAATAAAATGAAAACAAAACATGTACAACTCACAGAACTATATAATAACAATGTTTTACTTTATGTATTTTTTAAAAAATACATCATGAGGAAATAAGAATATTACTGTAAGTCTAAATAATAAAAACAAAACATGGTAAAAAAAAGGGTCGCCATAAGAAACAATCTAACAAACAAAGAATATGAGCTATTTTACAATATAACTGGCCTGGACACTTAAAAAAACTATTCTAGATAGAGTTGGAAAACGTTCTCTACAAAGAACCAGACAGCACATTTTTTTTGGCTTTATAGGCCATATGGTCTGTTTAAACTCTTTAAGTCTCCATTGTAGAGTTGTAAAAACTCTACAAAAGCTGCCACAGATAATACATAGATGAGTAGGTGTGGAATGAAACTTTATTTATATAAACAGCCAAAATCTACCAAGTCCCAGATTTTAAGAGACACAGAACCAAATACAACAAATGAACTCTGTTGCATTTTTAAAGCGGCATGCCAGCATCATGCCTCCCTCCCCGAAACTAAAAGCACAACATTAGCAACTGAATCTAGCTGAGTGGGATACAGGTTTTCACGACTATACTATTCTTTCTGTTTTTCTTTATGCTTATCATTTGTAACCTATTCAGGACACTGCACCATCCTATATCATTAACTCTTTAATGCCTTTCTAATTTCTTTTAATATGATAATGAGTATCTTTCGAACATAAATGTATGGTCACAGTATTTCTTTAGGGTATATTCTTATTACCAAGGAGCAGAATCATTGTTCCAAAGAGGGATCATTCTAAGACTCCTGACACATATTTCCAAAGTGCTCACTAAAAGGGTCGTACCTTTTTCCCATCATCCTTGCTAACAATAAATATTATGAGCTTTTTAAAAAATCTACAAAGGATTGTATTTTTACATATGCTATGATAAAAAAGGTATAAAATATAACACCAAACGGTCAGTGGTGTCTCTGGGTAATGAAATTATGACTGATTTTCATTTTCATCTTTGGATTTATTCTGTACTATCTGATTTTTCCAAAGTATGTATACGATTTCTATAATATAAAAACCAGTAAGTTCACAAAAGGACAAATATTTTATGATTCCACTTACACGAGCCACTTATGCTCAGAGACACAAAGCAGAGAAGTCGGCAGGGCCTGGGGAAGGCAGGGGGGAAGGTAGCATTTAACGGGCACAAATTTTCAGTTCAGCATGATGAAGTTGCTCCGGAAGTGGAGGGGGTGACGGTCGCACGACACTGGACGCGCTCAGTGCCACTGGATTGCACATTTATGACTGGCTGAAATGGAACACTGCATGTGGTGTGAATTTTGACACAATAAAAAAAAAACATAAACAGTAAAAGTTACACTACACACAAATTATGAATGTTCATTATAAAAGCATATACTAGTGAAAGCTATAAACAACTTAGATGTCCGTCTGCTAATAAGGCAATGGTTACGTAAATAACTGTACGTCGGATGATGATGAAACGTTATGGAACACAAGCGAGGATTCGGATCTCTATTTCTGACACACGCGAGTCTAGGCGGCTGTCATATAAAAAGTATGACCTCATTTTGTTATTAAAAGAGAAAAATTTGAGTAAATGCACACAGAGAAGTCTGTGAAGCTAAACTCAGACGTCAGCCTCAACCACTCCCTCCGCCCTTTCTGGCAACGGGCATCTGTTACCTTCATAATCAGAAAACAACAGAGCTCTGGAAAGAGAACGGGAAGGCGGCATCAAGGACAGTGCGAGCAGATCACACACAGATGAGGGGGAAGGACACTTGTGCACAGCTCACGGGTGCGCTCCCTGCTTCAGGCTGGCGGCGGGCGCCCTGCGAAGATGGCTCAGCTGCGGAAAGCCCTATCCCATCTCAGGCCTCGTCGCCACCTATCCACTGGCAGACTTCAAGAGGCCACCAAACCCCTCTTACTTAAAGGACAATAGAGTGGGAACACCTGAGCACACGAGGACCGGGACAAGGGAGAGCCGTTTCTGCAAAGTGACAGATGGCAGGGGGTGCACTGTGGGTGGGCCGTCATTAGGCAGTGGCCTTCTCTTTCCGGAAGTGGGGCCTCACCACTGGCTGGCGGTACGGCGCCAAGCCACTCATCTAAGTGCCCTCCTATCACTCACTCGGCTGCACGCGCAAGGCCTGGCTGGGGCTGCTGGGGCTGGAGCCCTGCGTGAGGCAGAGTGGGTGCCACTCGCTTCCCATGCACCGTCCTTCCTCTGCCAGGACACGCGTGCCCGGCACTCAGCCTGGGACGGGAGCTCCTCCCAGCCCGGCCCACTTTCAGCCCGACCGCCCAGTGCCAGCTTACAAAGCCACCATGCAGGCTGCTGCCTCTCTATGGCCGAGGAATCAACAGGTGGCTCGAAGCCAACTGCAGGTCCTAGCGCTGGTGGGGTGCGCTGGTGTCAAACGAGGGGCCCGGACACAAAGGGACCCTGACTCCCTCTACTGTGAAGAGGAGAACTGCAGGGCCGTGCCACTGCCACCAGCCCGCAGTGTGGTGCGACCTGGCTGGGGTCTTGGCTACTTACTAAAACCCTGGACAAGTGACGGAATCTTTCTGAGCCTCAGTTTCTTAATTTAAATAATAGAAAAATAATCACATCTTAAGGGAACGCTGCAAGAATTAAATGTGGCTCTGTACAGAAAGTCTTCAATACATGGTGCTCCAGTCAGCAGCCACATGCGCCTCACACTAGGCAGGCACTCAGCGCCCCGGATCTTAGCTTCTCAGCTACGAAGTGGACTGCTGTGAAGAGAGACCACACATGTAGCAGCTGCTTATAAATCACAGCCATCACTATCACTGCTACAAGCTGGGGGCACAGCAAAACATTGAGAAGTCCCCCAAAGACAATGAAATTAACCTAGTCATCGTCTGGAATTTTCCAAGCAAATCCTAAACCTGACGGTGTGTGAGACTGAAGACTGGTCACTGGAGGTGAGCACACCCAGTGCCCAGGGCAAGGGAGGGAGCAGGAACGAGCACGGCCTCCACTGGTAAGTAAGCCGTCAACGGAGGGCAATGGGCAACAGCCACCACAGAGCAAATCGCACTCTCCTGGCCCAGCCACTCCCCTTCTAGAAAGTTACCCCACAGTTACACCTGCGCACACACAAAATGACACATACGCACCAGGTCACACGCTACAGCATTTGTGGTGACAAACGCCTGGCAGCAGGGGACTGACTCGACCAACCCTACCACTCCTGTGCTGGAGGCCTACAGAGCTGGGGAAAGGAGGGAAAGGCGCCATGTGCACTGATCTCGAAACGCCCCCAAAAGATAGCGCAAAGAGAAAAATGGTGCACAACAGAGCGCATGCGCTGCACAGCACCTTGAATTTTGACTATAAAACACCTGCTAAACAAACAGAACCTGCTCATCTCTATTTTTCACACTGTTGCTATGCCAACGGGGAGGCAGAGGTCTGCAGAGATGGCAGGATGCGGCAAAGGAGGCTCTCTTCGGGGCCTTTGGTCTTAGAAGCATCTCCCCAGCTTAAGGCCAGCACTGAGGGCAGGCGTCTCCCAGCCGGGGCGGAGTGTGGCGTGCGCTGACACTGACCTGACGAAGTCGGCAGGCAGCAGCTCGGGGCTCACGCCCAGCGAGTCCAGCACATCGTTTCGGATCTGCAGCAGCAGCTCGGAGTCTTCCCCAAAGGCGTCGGAGCTCGGGTCTCTGCCTTTGTCCGTGCGGAACTTCAGAAGCACTGCGGGAGGAAGCAGGGAGGCTGAGCACGGGCTGTCTTGTGATGAACGAACGCTTAGAGACGTTAATCGACACATTTTTCAATTTTTTGGAAGTACATGTTAATTAAAGTATGGGCCAAGGAAAGGTAATATGCTTTTCATTTATTCAACAAGTACGGTCAGAAAGGCAATCAAGTAATGACAGAAAAGCCTAAAATGACTGTGACACGTGCCATGACAGTGTAACAGAGGACCTGACATCTGTAGGGTGGTGTCAGTTATGGCTCCGCTGAGGAAGCGACGACCCAGTGAAGTGTGTGTGGCGGGGGAGAAGCTTCCAGCAGGGGGAAAGGACCGGCGATGGCCCGGAGAAGAGGTCAGGGGCAGGAGGCACGCATGCTGGGCACCAGTTCAAAGGCTGCCGCAGCCAGAAAGGCCAGCCAAACACTCGGGGTCAACAGACAGCGAGTCATTACAAACACAACCTCCCTTAGTGCAACGATTATGTCAACCTCCAGAAATGGGGGTTTAATTTTGATTATGAACCAGAGAAAGGCTGAAATGATGGCAGCAAATCAGAGCTGCAGTGTCATGAGACCCTAACAAGGCTTGAATTTTTAGTTCAAACAAAAGACACAGGCAAGAACACGATCAGACTGATCGAAATATCAACACCTCTTACTGCCACTACGCCCCGTCCATGATGCTTGCTCACTGCACACTGAGCAGGTGACATTCTTGCTCCCCACGTGCTCCCCAAGGCAGGCAGGCAGTTGGTCTCCAGGGTTATATTCCTTCCCCACCACACAGAGCAGAGGTACAGACACGTGGATCCCTAGGCACTTTGCGACAGCACCTCATACCTGGAGGGGGCTTTACAGTTTACAACGTGCTTCCATTTAAGTCTTATCTGTATTTGCTGATTGGAAAAGTTCTATTCTCTATTAGTACGAGGGCTCCTCCATAAAAATTAATTCCATAAAAATTAATTGCAGGTAGTTTGAAAACAAGAGACTGACATGAGGCTCTTTAAAAATGCAAGCATTTGGAACCCACCCCAGATGAAGGAATGACTCCTTCTTTCTACCTATTTCTCACAAATAGTTCTGGTGATGAGCAGCCTGGGCTGAGAACCACTCTCCAAGAAACAGCACAAATTCACTCATTCAGCGACACTGAGTCCTGTGTGCCTGGAGGACCAAGGCGCTAACAACACGAGGGCGGGCGAGTGACCCTTGCTCTCTGCACGTGTGAAGGCGATGAGGGGAGGACGGGGGGCTTAGGGGCCACAACAGACAGCTCCACTGAAGCCTGAGGGACGTCTACAAGGTATTCGGAGAGGACCCCAGCGGAGGAGGCCCAGGTAAGAGACACGACCCACTTCTGGGCTATGTTTTTCTCAGTGCCCAACATAGGGCTCTGCAAAGCGGAGGCTTAAAAGGTGGGGTAGCGAAAGGGGCGGGGGGGGGGCGGGGCGTACGCTGCAGAACACCTGTTTGCTGTCTGGGAGTATGGCTCTGGTTTTCAAGAAGACAACTCCTAGAATCCTCAATTCTACCTGGCCGCTTGGTAGCCAACTCAAGGCCAAGGCCCATTCGGATGCTGGCTCGACTGATCTGTCTGCACTTCAGCTTAATTTCAAGCTCTGCAGATGGGCTGCTGCAATCCCGATTCAGAGTAAAGAAACATAATCAAGTAAGCAGCGAGGGCAGGTAGGGAAGATGGAAGAAGAGGCGGTTAGTCCCTATTCAGATCGAGGAATCTGGAAATCCGCTAGTCCAGCCAACGGGGAGGGCACTCCGAGCAGACTATACGATGTTGGCCCCATTCCTGTCAATCACTCCCGAGAAGACACGACCACAAACAAAGTATTGGTGCTGTCTGCGCAGATGAAGAAGGCAACGCCAAGTGCAGCCCCTCACCCTGCACGGTCCAAGGCCAGGGGAAGCCACGCAGAGTCTGATGTGATGGCCAACTGTCAGAGTGGTGAACAGCAGCAGGGGTCCCACAGGCACCTCCCTGTGGGGTCCTCTCATTTCTGTGTCTCTGGGCCAAAAGCCCTAACTATCACAAGGGACAGAAAAGAGAGGACAATTTTTCAGCCCTCACCACAAAGCTTTTGACCTTTTGGCTAGGAAACAGAAGCTCTTGGAGAAAAACTCAAACCATCATGACAACAGCAGAAGCAACAGCACCCACTACGTGCCAGGTGTCACCGTCAACTGCGCTTGTGTGAATACTCACGCAGACGAACTGGTGAGGGAGGCAGGTCCCCTCTCTCTCTACAGATGAAGAAACAAGTTCAGAGAGAGTAAGAGGCTTGTTCAATGTAACTGCCACTAAATACTGGAGCAGAAGTGCCAACTCTGGCATTCAGACCCTGGGCTTCTTAACTCTGACCGATCCAGGAGACAGGCAGGACATTAGGAGCACAGCCCAAGGATTCCAAGAGGTCTGGCTCTCTGCCCCCCACCTCAGGAGGACCTCCCATTGACCACATGTTTGTGCGTTTTCCAGAAGGGCCCTGCCCTCTCTCAAATGGCCCATCAATTTTAAATTACTAGTTCAGTGGGTGAGAAGTGGAGGCACAGGCCACACGAACCTTGCCCATCAATCTTCAGAGTAAGACCAGTTTCATCTCAGAAGGAAATCAGATGGCATGAGTGGGGGAGCGAAGGGGCCAGCAGCTGGCCCCGCTGCTTCTCTGGGCCCCTCGCCTGTCGCTGGTGCAGGCCGCCTGGACGAGGGCCGGCAGGCTGGCACCGTCCAGATACCTCACTGACCACATCTGAGGTCCTCTCAGGGCCTCTGGGAAGGCGGCCAGTCAGTCCGGACACTTATTTGCAGCAAAGCAAACAGAAGCTGTGTTTTTCACTTTTTCGAATGTCAGCACTCCAGTTAGCAGGGGCAGAGGGGGGTGGAAAAATCCCGTGTTCTAGACAGGCAGCAGCCCCGAGAGCGACCCCAGCCCCTGCCGAGTTCTTGCTTATTAAACTCCCCTCTTTGTTCTCCTCTCTGCCCCTCCCAGGCAGCCAGACACACACACATCACTGTTGACTCTGCACTTCTGGAGAGCACCTCCCCACCGTTTCCAGATTGTAAAACTAGCCCATTAAGATCAAATACCGTCAGGGACGGAGGAGAGCTGCTCTGCCAAAAGATGACTCATCGAATCGTATCAAAACACTGCACAAAACCAGAGTCCCAAACTTGATTGACTTCATCTGAACCTTTTAATTAACTCAGGCTGCTGCAGTCCAGGATGACAGGCTGCTGTCTCTCCCGAAGGTCAGGGCTTGCCTATGTAACGGAAAAAGCAAACTTTGAAAAGGAGAAACCAAGAACCTTCTCACGTGTTAGAAAACTGTGTACGTGTGAATATACTACTTTTGCAAAAATAACACTCAAATTCAAATTTAATCTGAAACAGTATCAGATTAGTGTTATAAAAGGAATGTGGAAAGCAACATTATTAATCACTGTATTTCTTTCTCTAAATTTCTTATTGCATTTAAATAGCGGAATTGTATTTAGCAGAATCGCTAAGGCCACACACACACACAAACTATTTTTTGTAGAAAAAAATTAAGTCAATGTTGCAAATTAGCCTCAACCTAATCGCTACCTCCAAAAATAGCTCAATTAAGGGGAAAAAAGCCAAATCTATATAAAAACCTCATTTACCTGACTGATGCCTAAAGCCTTCTGTCCGGACACCCTGGCCCCAGTCTCTCTGGGGCTCCCCACCCCACCGGATACCCCAGCTCCCCAAGCTGGCGCATGCAGCGGAGACACAAGATCCCCAGAAATGGCCAGGGAGTCTGCGGCCAGGCCGCCCTGAATGTGCCCGATCTCATCGGATCTTGGAAGCTAAGCAGGGACGGACCTGGTCAGTACTTGGATTGGAGACCACCTAGAAAGACCAGGTGCTGTAGGTGTTTAAAAAAAAAAAAAAAAAAAAGGCCAGGGAATGGGCTCCACTCCTGGTGACACAAACTTCCAAGAAAAAGAGTACAGTTATCCTCTTAGCCAAAAGCTTGTCCTCCAAGGTAAAAACACCAGGTCTGAAATTTAGTCAGTTGTTCACTCAATACACACGTCCTGAGGAGCGACTTTGTACCAGGCACTGGGCTGGGTGGGAGAGCAAAGTGCAGGCTCAGCCCCCTCGGAGCGTTTAGCGAGGGCGGCAAACTTGAAACTACGTGGGCAAGGACGAAAGGTTGGAAGCAGAGAAGGAGCGCTCAGAGAGCATCGTGGGGCGGGACTGGTGGTCTCCCTGAGCAGCTGGGCGCCCCTGCACCGGCTGGAGTCACCCCCTCTTCATGGATCCCCAGGCCCGGTCATAGCCTTGCCGGCCTCACATCTCTGCCTGCTCCCAGGCTGCTCTTTAGGGTCCATGGCGCCCACAGAGTGCAGTGGGGAGCAGCACAGCTCTGGGGCCCAAATGCCTGGGCCCTAACCCCGAGCTTTCCATTTACTGTGACCCTGGGCAAGTGACGACGTCCCCGAGCTTTCTCCCTAAAATGGGAATCATAAGTGCACTTACCTTACAAACTTTGAGGATCAAGTAAACCAGCAGATATAAAGCACCCGGGACAGCGCCCAGTCCAGTGCGAGAACGGGGTGGACACCGACCTCCAGCACCTGGCCCTGCCCCCGCCACCTCCAGATACCTGGCTGGCACAGCCCCTGGAGCTGACAGACCTGGTCACGCGGAGGTCCCTCCATTAACTGTGCTACTTCCACTAGTTCAGCCGTGGGCTCTGGATGCCGTGGTCACCTGTGTAAATTCACTCGTACAAGGACCGACTTGTCTCCTCCGCTAGATACTTGTGCTCAGTGGGGCAGAGGCCATACCTATTTTGTTCACTGCCCCCTGGTAGGCACTGAGAAAGCATCTGCTCCACAGGAAGCCTCGATGTCTGGAGAAGGCAGGCAAAGACTCACCCCTGAGGGGAGTAGGCTCATGACAAAGTGACATAAGGTCCTCACAGATGCCGACCAGGCCTGCTCTTTTACTAATTGAAGCGAATAGTTTTCGAGGTACCCGGGATGGATCTGCTTCTCATCAGGTATTTACAAACACACTAGATGTGGAATGCCCAGCAAGAAACGAGGTACACCACGTCTGCCCTCAAGAGGGAAACAAGATAGAGGGCTGGCGTTCCATGCCACAGCCGAGACCTAAAGGTGCAGAGCAGCCTGTCCACGGGTGTGAAGCTCAGAGGGACAGAGTTGGACCGGGGAAAGAAGGGTCACTTGAGGGAAGCCGCCACGAGCGTGGCTGTCTCAGCCTCTTATCTTTCAAGGCATCTGGTCATCTGCTCAGCTCCACCCCACAATAGCCCCTCTTCATTTATCTCACCCTTAGTTTTCCTTTAATCCAGAAACTTAAAAGCACGTGTGCGCATGTATTCATTCATTCACTTTCTCATCCAAAAACGTGTCCTGAGCACCTACCCTCCACCCTGACACCCTGAGCTGTCCCCAGGATGGCTCAGGCCCTGCCCTTGAATGCGGAGCTTGCAATCCACAGCGGGCACCTCATAAGCCCTGGTCTGTCCCCATGGCCACACAGTACTGTGATCTCTTTCAACAGAGAATGTCACCACTGGAGTGAACCCCTCTAAAGACCTGCTCTGGAATGCCCCTCTGGGCTCCAAGTTCTGGCCACCCTTTGCCCTCTTCAATGAGGTCTAGTCTGTGACCTCGCCAGGTATCAGCTCAAAACAGAGAGCTGGCTCTAGTTGTTTACATCTCTCTCTCTCCTGAGAAGAATCTGAGGCAGCCAGGTGAAGTTGTTGATGGGGGAGAGGAAAGAACTATTTCTCAGAAATGACCTGAAAACAAGATGCCATTTTTTGCCTACCAAATTAAAGACCAAGATCACTCAACCTAAGCGAGGCCGAGGAACCCGCTCTGTCACCTGGAGCATGGTGTATGGAGTATGAATACTCAGTAAACTTCATGAAAATGTGGTACTGAGGATCTTTACTAAAGATAATGCCCCTGGCCAGTGATTGGATTGTATATAAATAATCACTGCCATGTTATTTATACCATAAGAAATATGGAATTAACCTCGTATTCAATAATAGGTGGTTACATATGATATAAAGAGAATGAATACCACTCAGCTATTAAAATTATGTTTAAGCAGTTTTACCACTTTTTTTTAATGCCTACAGTGTCTGGTATTCCTAGGTTATCCATATACTAACCAGGCCTGACTCTACCTTTTTTTTTTTTTTTTTGCAACATTTAGGTTTTAAAAAGGCAGAGTACATCCTATATTCAGAATGAGCACTCCCATGTCAAAATAAACAGCACAGCACAAGGCAGGTACCACTGTCACCATCCCCACCTGGGAAGTGGGACGCTAAGGCTTCGGAGAGGCTCTGGGTCACAGTGGACTCAAAAGTCATCACACTGGTGACTTCTATGTCATACTGCCTCCCCAGAAGAGGGATGGGACAGAACACACATTCATTTAAAACAAAATTACATTGAACTGATTTGGCCCCTCACCCCAGAGCCAACCGGTCTGGAAGTACGCAAACCACCCACGAAGACTCTGTGCAACCAAATATTCTATTTCTCCTCTAAAATATGTCACGATTCCTGAGCTTGCCTTTCACCTTTAAAGTGGAATATTCTGACGACTATGAAAAGACTGTAAGCTGCAAAGAGAAAGGGACAAAATATTTCTAAACTGAAGAGGCAATTCCTCCTGTAGAGAGGACGCCCCCTGCTCCAATGCTGGTCTGTCGTGCTGCCGAGCCTCCCACATGCCGACCACGCCGCCTGTCACAAGCTCCAGGGAGACAGGCTCTTTTCTCCAGCCCAGCACTTGAGTGGCACATGACCTTGACTCTGGGCATCTGCTGCTCTTTGCCAACCGCTCTTACCAAGGGAAGACGGCACAGGACATTCCCGTGACTGCTGTCTGACAGTCAGAGACAAGATGTGAGGCTTCAAGCAAGAATCACAGCTGGGCTTGGGGTCCGAGAGCTGCTCAAGCACAGGCTAAGGCTGGGGGTGGGGAGGGTGCGGGCCGCACGGAGCAGAAACAAGGCAGGTTGCTGACAATGCTGCCTATTATTGCAATCTGCTCTCGGTGGGCCTTACTTTCCCATCTGCAAAAGTGGAATAAGAAAATGTCACAGGGCTCCGGGGAGGTCCAGATTTTCTAAATGGACACAATGCTATTATCAGTAATGCTGATAATGAAAGTCGGAGTGAGCCCTCTGAGAGGCAGTGTTGGGTGATACTCTCACACTTAACTAGGTGTGGTGATCATGGACAAATGACGAAGCCTCTCCAAGACACGCGTTGTCATGTGAGGATGGGATGATCACAGGATCTGCTCTCGTGAGGGTGCAGTAAAGACTCAGTGTGACCACGATGCACACAAAGAGCTTAATCGACATTGACTGATGGACAACACGTCCCAGGCCTTCATTAGTCCTTGGGCCACTATGAGGGAGACTCAGGGTTACGCTTGTTTTTCAGACTGAGGGGGAAGGCAGGTGACTAACCAGAGTCACTGCCAGTTGAGAAGCACTTACAGGTCACCTCTGCCCTTCGCCTCACCTCTTCTCTCTGCATGACAGTGCCTTCTTCCTTTCTGAATGACTGTGGTCTGCGTTCTCTCTACCACTGATAAGGCGGTGGCACCAAACAAAACACAAAACCCACTTTCTTCGTTCTACCTCCCTGCAAATTATTTTTAAACACTTGTGGTCATGACAGCAGCAAATCAACAAGTGCTCAGCTGCTGCCCCATTATCGGAACCCACTTCCCTGTGGCCAAACCCCTTGGCAGTTCCTGTCACTGCTGGACACCAAACACCCCCCGGGGAACGCGAGGACCGAATAGTGATGGCTGCCCTCGGCCTAGTTTCCAAAGGTTACAAGTTCTAAAATAAGAAGTCCTTTCTGAAGGTAACTGATCACCCAACCAAACTGAGGTCTGGACACAAAATCAATTATGACCATAAAAACAGAGAAGTTGGGAGTACGGTGGGGGCAGGGAGAACTGAGAAAGGAGGAATCGGAGAAACAAGTTTTACAAAGTCTACTTATAACAGTAAAAAAATTGTGTCTCTCATTAGGAAACCTTGCAGAAGAACCCATGTGGTGACAGGGAAGAATGAGGCATAAAATACAGGAAAGTTCTGGAAGAACTTTCATGGTTTCCTCCAAGGTATCTGAATATTTACTAAGAGGTCTTACTCTTACAATTTAAAAGAGGAGAAAACAAGTATTTCTAAGGTTCTCCTACACGCGCTCGCTGAGAGCACAAGACTGTCAACACCTCCTCCGTTTCTAAGTGAAAAAGCAGAGGCCACAGGGTAGAGGGAAGTATGTGGACGAGCTGAGACCTAAACTTCTTTCTTCCGAATCCAAATCTGAAGACTGCAGGCGTAAGTGGCTGACATCCTACCCCAGGAGCAAGCAGACGTGAACGCCAGACATAAACTGCAGACTCGTCTGGCTAGATGTACAAACCAAGAACAAGTGGCCGCCTGAGAAAAGGCCCCGACTCCCCAGGTGGGCCCTCAGCCCTTGGTCCTGCTTGCCAGCTCCTAACAGGATGGGCACCGCGCCCCAGGGGAACGGGGAATTCGAGGAGAGCAGAAGGCATCCCCACCCCTCGGGAAGGTGTAGGCACTGTCCTGCAGTCAAGTCCCGGGCTTAGAGGTGCTTCCCCGTCTTGTGGCACAGTGGGGAAAAGGCCAAAGGCCAGCTATGCAAATTAGCACCATTTAGACGGCTTTACAGAGGCTTCAAACAAATTAACAAAGCCACAAGTTAAGTTCTGGCAAGGTGCTCCAAACTCGGAACAGGTGGCCCCAGGAGCGACTGACCCATTTACCAAGCCCTGCTCTGTGCCAGGCCTGCGCTGGACAGTCAGGAGGTACGGGACTTGTGGTCCTTGCCCCGAGCCCGCTGTGTGGCCCAGAGGTTGGGATGGGATTACAGAGGGAGGACCCAGCTCGGATAAGGGGGAAGGGTTGAAGCGGACCTTCCAGGCGGAACAAAAAAGTGTGAGGAAATGAGGGTGACAGCATGAGGTAACATGTCTGAGGGACAACAAGTAGCCCAGTAGGAGTGCAGGGTTTATGGAGGAGTGAAGGGAGCAGAAATGAGCAGAGGTCAGCAGGCCCCAAGTCTGAGATGCCAGTCCAGAAAGGTAAGTTGTATCTGAAGGCAACAGAAAGAGAGAACCATGGGAGAGTTTTAGGTTTTCCATGGAGTCTGGTGACGCAGATGGGCGAGGAAGAGATCAGAAGGCAGAGCGCAGCGGGAAGGCCGAGGCCAGTACAGGGGCGGCACCTCTGGCAATGGCTGATGGGAGGGGGCAGTTCTCTGCCTGATCTCAGGGCGTAAGACCAGGAGGGAAAGAAGGGAGTGGGAGGAGTCTAGGCGGAACCGGTCCCACAGGGCACCACCTCCGAGGGAGCTCTTCTGGGGCTTCAGATGAAAGCAGTGGCCAGCCAGGTTCCCGAGCCATTTGTACTCCTAGTAAGGTCCTGCCAGGCTCTAGACAAAAACTGCAGGTTCGTTTGCAGTTAGGAAACTGTACACATGCAAATGCACCCCCCAAGTTGGCCTCACACTACTTATTGCTCGCCAAGAGAGTCCTTTTGCAGAGTCAGGGACCATGCGGCCCCGCCATTCTCTCGCATCAGGCGTGGGATTTCTCCCGCGGCGGAGGTCTCTAGGAACCCTGAAGCCTGGGGGCACCTCTGTGGCTCCTCTGCAGATCTGTGCCCGAAGAAAGCAGACGACAACCCCCCGCCCCCGGGGAGGGTGGCCATGCAACGGTGCAGGGATCACAAGCCCTCTCTGCAGGGATCACTCAGCTGGTCATCAGACATCAAGGCTTCCCCAGGTATTGAGAATGCATTTTTGGAGATGGTTTGGGGTTTTCATTACTTTAAATCTTATTTTGAAATAAATTTAGACTTCCAAAAAAATTGTATACGCACAATTCTTGTACTGCTTCACCTAATTCCCAGTGTTAACCTCCGACCACATTTGTTGTTCTTTATGTTTATTATATGTTTATTATCTATACACGCACATGCTTTTCTGATTTGAAATTTACCCCTAAATACTTCTTTGAAGTTTTACCGGCTGTCCCCGCTAATTCCCATGAGAATGAAAGAAGAAAA
Source organism: Rousettus aegyptiacus (assembly GCF_014176215.1). Lineage (NCBI taxonomy): Eukaryota > Metazoa > Chordata > Mammalia > Chiroptera > Pteropodidae > Rousettus > Rousettus aegyptiacus. The sequence goes on along the minus strand of NW_023416289.1, from coordinate 44,464,597 downwards.
ATAATCATCCCCTACTCTCCAGCCAATCTGGGATTCCACACTCCATTTAATGATGTGTCTTCATTCTCCTTTCACCTGGAACGCGGTTCCTCTACCCTGTAGGCCACTTTTGGTACAGGCTGTTTATTTTATAGAACATTCTTCAACTCGACTCTGCTGTCTCCTCACGATGAGCCCAACCACCCACTCTGGTCGGGGATGCCTACAAGGTGCTGTGTCCTCCTCGGCGCACCTACCAGAAGGCACGAGATCCACTTGTCCTGTGTCCGGACTGCCAACCTTGACCTCTTGGTCTAGTACAGTCTGCGAGGTCTCTAGGTCTCTCTTAGTAACTAACTAGAAAGCACCCAGGCGGGAGACGGCTACCCTGTTTGACAGCCCACTTTCCTGTCAGTTTTAGCTTTCATCAATGATTCTTGACTGTAACAATCTTTACCACTATGGTGACGGTCAAATACAGATATTTTATCTTGACCATTCCTTTATTTACTGTTATTCTGTGAAAAAAACCTTTCCCTCTTCCTTCATTTATTTACTTATTCACTTATCTGTCAGTATAGACTCAAGGGTTCTTATTTTATTCTATGGGTTATCATCTATTACTACCGTTATTTATTTTATCCTTGAATTGTCCCAGATTTGACCAGTAGGAGCCCCTTCGAGCTGGCTCCTGTGTCCTTTTGACCTGACCCATCGTTCTCTGAGAATGTCCTTACTTTCTCGCACAGCAGGCTATTTCGAGCTCACCTATAATTTTCCTACCCAGCCCCAGAATCAGCCATTTCTCCAAGGAGCCCTGGTTCCTTGGACATTAACAATCAAGATCTGGGCACGAGGTGTGTTCACTGCTACCAGAGCGTCTTTGCTTCTAAGAATGTTCCTGGCAAACAGAGCCAGGAAATACGTGTGTGTGAGTGTGAGGACACGTACACACACACATCTATTTCCATATCTATGTATAAAAACGATGAGTTCATCTGGGTGACTCAAATTTCAATCCAGTCCCATGGGGTTCCTTCTAAACTTTCCTGCCTTCCATATTTATAGGAACTCCCTTTTCTGGCAATTAAAAACAAAACAAAACAAAACAAAACAAAACAAAACAAAACAAAACAAAACACCCTGATTCTCATTATCCACAACACATCTACCTATTTGCTCAATCCTAGAGTAGTTTCGGAATTGCTAACCCATACCATTATGAAAAGCAAACCTGCTAACCAGGGTTCCGTGCTTGTTTATAGTTCTTTTTCCTTCAGTCTGAGGGCACATAGTCAAAATACTGTTTTCAAGCCACATGGGTCAGTTCCTTTTTCCCCCGCCTCAGTGTAATAACGTCTTCATTTGAAACACAACATTTAATGGATTTAAAAATAAAGACACAAACAGTCCATCAAGGCTGACGCGGGTTCCCATCCTCCTGTGGCAGTGGTTCCCCTCAGAAACCTGGGGCTCTACAGAGATGTGGCGAAACCCGAGCTGTTTTGATTCAGTCAGTCTGAGCTAGAACGAGGGACTCTATTTTTCAAACGTTCCCAAGCAATTCCGATAGCCTATCAGCTGGAGAACATCTGGTTTGGCTGGAAAATAAAAAGCCTAAAAAGCAGAGCCCTGGGGATCTCCCCTGGCCAGCTCCCACCCACTTGTCGCCCTGAGACATGGTCTCCGCACCGCCGCCCGGGAGCGTGCACTGCTCCTGCGCCTGCAATGTTCCCACCTCTCCACACCACCCAGCAAATATCTGTTCCTTAAAATCCAGCTCAGATGTCTCCTCCTCTAAGAAAGATTTCCCAACTCCCCAAAGATGGCTAGATCCTCGGTACCCTGAGCTCCGGTAAGTTTGCTTTTGACTCTAATGGAATAATCCGCCCGTACTGCAAAACAGAACGGCACAATATGAGCGCTTTCCCACGGCCCAGTCACAGCTCTCCTCGAGAACTGTTTGTTCGTCTTTTCCGTTGACGAGGAGACAAACTCTTCCTCCCGATTCCCAGGCACAGGATCTGGCACAGCAGGTGTTCAGGAAACTTTGGTCTGAGATTATCTGCAGCTTTACCCCTGTGGCTCGGAGATGGCCTAAGAACTTTTCCACGAGTCATCAGAACAGAGACTGAGAAAGCGGAGCCTGCTGAGGGTCCCCTGCTAAGCGGTCCTCGTCCTGACATGAAGCCCACTTCTCCCTGCTCTGGGCCAAACCTGCCTGTTGTTGTTCACGCTGGTGAGTGAACGCTGTTTCCATACGAGACCTGATATTTTTAGCACTCCTGTTATGCTAAACTCGCAGTAACCTCAAAAAGAACAAATCAAAGTCAACTTTTTGCCACAGGAAACCAGCTCACGCTTAATGTTTTGCAACATGCCATGGGAGAATAATAAAAAGATGAGCCCTTTTGCTGGCAGATGGCGAGGCCAACGCTCAAGATAATGGAAAAATGCAGCAGGAAGTGTTCGGTCTGGCCACTATCTTATTAAGTAAACTGGAAAAACACTCAACACCCAAACAAGGCAAAGTCACCCACATGGACGGCGGGGCAGCTGCCTCCCAGATGCTGAACTGTGAGCAGGGCAGTGAGAATCGTCCACGAGGGAGGGGCAGGCCACGGTCCAATGGCACTGGAACCGAAGGCCCGATGGGTGCCCAGGCAGGGGAGAGGATCCTGCGGGGCACCAGCAGGAAGACTGTGTGTCCCTCCAGAGCAGAGCAAGGGCCCAGACAAGCAGCAACAAGGCAGTCATGCAGAAAACATTTACTTATCCAGCACCTACTATGTGCTCCATCAGGCTATGGTGAAACGAAGTCAGGGTGTCTCTGAGGTATGCTCAGGTGTGCATGGCAGCCAAGCCCCTGTCCTCACCAGGAACTCTGTCGGGTGGGCCAGCGCATTCCTAGAAGGCTCTTGGGAACAAAGTCCAAGGACTGGGAAAAACTGACAACTGCTGTGCCTTTCAAGATGAGACTGGTCACAGAACCTATCGATGACATTAAACGAGGACTTACTGTACATTTGAAAGGGTTAAACTCTCTCTCTGGTAAACTTCAGTAAAGTTGTTAAAAGCATAAAAATAAAGAATATAGACCTTGTATTCTATTAGATTCGCTGACTGTTTAGAATGAGAATAGATTTTAGAGACAGGTCAGCTAACCTAGTCCTGCCGTTTTACAGGTGAGAAAATAAGACCCTAAAGAGGCAAAGTAACTTATGTGCCCAAGGTCACAGAGACAGGTGATGGCAATTATGTTTGGCAGAGGGCAACCCCACACGTGGAAGCTGCTAGGCTCCCCAGACAAATCGAACGAGGTCAAATTGCACAAGAGTCTCGCAGTGACATGGGCAGCTAAGCAGAACAGCAAGAGCAGTATTTCTGAATGTAAGGACGTGGTGACATGCCCATGGAGTCAGCTTAGTACGTGTAGCTGAGGGTTCTAAGCTGCTGGAGGTAACCAGGGGATGAGACCACGAGAGCCACCCTCCTTTACTTCCAGAACCTTACTCCAGTGGGCGGCTGAGAGGATCAAGCAAGTATGCACCACAGAGAAACTCCTGGAGAAGCAAGCCAGACCCTGGCCTCGATGCTGTGGGATGTGCCATGTGGCCCTAGGTGCAGCCACTCTGCAAGACAGAACAGAGCTCAGAAAGACCAAGGGGGAAGAAATCACCAGGGATGTGCAGATGACAACACCCCAGGAGGCTCAGGACCTGCCATCTGCTGGAAAGAGAAAGGCCTACGGAAGGGTATGCTGGATATCCAAAAAAATCAGGAAGAGCTTCCTGTGTGGCGTAAGAGACTTGGGTTTTGGACATAAGACTGCCACTAATGGGCTGAAAGAGAAAGTCGGCTCAATTAGAAGGAAGAAGTGGGTTTGCCTTGCACGCCAAGCGCAGAGTGACTGTGGGCAGTGCTGTTCACAATATTCTGGGGCTATGGGAAAGTGGTCTGGTAGCCACGGGGACATGTTGGCCGATGAGAAGGCTCCTTTACTTTAGCCATGTCTGCCACAGACGAGGACAGATGGGAGAGTGGAAAGCCCATTATCTGTCATCCTTGGCCAAAATGATACAAGGGGCTACCTCCTTCTTTTAAAATTCTATGATAACATCAGGAATGTACAAGTAAAAATGGTTAAGATGATACATTTTATGGTACACATGCATGTATGGTATGTACTATGTACCAATACAAAACTATAATGTTAACTAATAAACAGAGCTTTAACCAGCAAATCCAAAGTGCTAGAACTTGAAACTGAAAAGAGGTAGTATCATTTAGAAGAGAGAAGTAAACAAATGAGATACATAATCCAACAAAGTGTCACAGGCAGAAAATAAAACAACAGGACTGCTATGATACTACTACTCAAGTACGGAATTAAGGGCAAACAGTCTACCACAGAACATCTAGTACATGCCAAACAAACCACACACCTCTTCGCGGACAACATTGGTGCCGAGGACGTGCCCTGTGCCCGGCCTTTTGCGTGTAGTTCACCATCCAGCCTCATCGAAACCCTCTGCAGACAGTGCTATGAACACCCATGGCCGTGGGCCTTGTGGAATTTAAGTCTAGGACTCAACATCACCCACCTCAAAACACGGTCTGACCGGGACTGAACACCAGGTCTGCTTTGACTCGAGGCTCAGGGCCTGAACCACCATGTGCCACAGCCCGCCACGCGAAGGCTCCTGGTCCCTCCCCTGGCCCGGGGAAGGCCGGCAGCACCTGGATTAAACGTGCGCCTCTCCCCACAGTCTCCAGGGTGCCTGCTGTGCCTCCCCATCTCAAGAGGCTCCTGGGAGCGGGGATGGCCACAGGCCTGGGTCTTCACACCTCCAGCTGGGGGCGCAGCAGCAGCTTCACATGAATGTGGCGAGGACCCAATGAGCACTGGGAATGGAGCATGGCTGTCACCGGGTAAACCAAACAGAACCAACTCATCAGACTCCAAAGCCCTGGGCTGTTCAGGTCCCACGTCCTCTGCCATCGACAATCTGTCCTCTTAGGCACAGAGCCTCTCTGGGTCTGTTTCCTCAACTCAAAAAAGCAAACTGGGGATAACTGTGTCTACCTCATAAAGGTGCTGTGATGATGCACTGGATGAGAAAGTACTCTGGAAACTGCAAAGTGTCAGATCAGGGTCTCTCAACCTCGGCACTCTCAACACGGGGGGCCAGACTCTCTCTTTGTCATGGGAAGCTGCTCTTAGCAACGTCTCAGCCCTCTCTCCCTCCCCCACCCCCACTCTAATGACCAAATGTCTCCAGACGCTGCTCATGTCCCCTGGTGGGCCTAGCTGCCCCCGACTGGGAATCATGGGAAACTTAAATACCAGTTGACTCCTTTTGAACGTGGCAATTAGCTCAGGCTACCCCCCAAACCTCTGCACCTCAACAGCTACTGTTCCCTGAGGGTTTTCTAGTGCCAGGGACTGGACAGTCAGCGTCTGAAGCCCAGACAGGGGGGCGCTGCTGACTCCAGGTGGCGCTCCCTCACTCCCCAATCCCAGTCCTGAAAGGGAGTTTTCCTGAGCCCTACACTCGCATGCGGAAGACTCATTCCTACTTAACTCATTTAATTACATCTACACAAATGGACACTGTTTTAAAATAGTTCATTCCCCAATCTGGTTGACACTGTTAATTAGCACGGAAAAAGTTTTGTTCATAGATAACATAAATTTTGGCTTCATCTGATCTTACTAGTACATTAAGAAAATTTTATACAGTTTTAGTATTTCCCTTTGGGAAGAGAAGAATTGTTGCGACCTACACGCGTAGTCATCCTCCATCCTGACTTGAACTTGGGGGGGTTTCTGGAGTTTCTGCCAAAGGAAAGGAGAAGGTGGGGGTGGGTCTCTCATCTCGTCCCGGGGAAAGGAAGGCTGAAAGCTATGCAAATGGAAGCAAAACCTGCTCTGCAGATTTCTTAAGGAAAAGCTACATCTCTACCTCAGTCTCCCCGAGAAGGGGCTACAGTTCTGCTGAGACACTAACTTTCTTGGGCTCTGTAGTGCGCACAGGGTGCCTGAGGCAGGAGACCAAGAAACTCCGGTGGCCTAGGCAGATATCATGCTACATGAATTGGGACACAGAAAAGAAGCTGGGAAGCATGTCCCCAAAAGCACAAATACATCAAGGTGATTTTTTTTAACTTTTCTGGTATCGCCTATAATAAATACGGGTTATTTTTACACTAATTAACCAACCAGTATTTTTACACTCACTTGCTGTAAAATTTTGAGAATACGAGTAACTTTAATCTCTCCATGCCTCAGTTTCCTTGTTTGTAACACAGGGACAGTAACAGTATCTACCCTCAACAGCTCATGCTAATGAGCACACGATGTTCATGATAGTTACTTTTAAACTAATATTTAAAATTTTAAAAGTGCCAGGCAGAAGAACACTGAGAGGCCAAACGATACTTACTTAGCAGCCCCCTGAGCACCAGCAAGGAGTGAGAGAGAGAAAGAAATCTTTCCAGGAGAGGAAGGCGGCTTTGGGGGCCAAGGATGGACTCTGAAGGGTGGTACTGGGTGGCTGCTTGATGTATGGCACTGTTATCTCAGGCTCAACTTCAGAGGGCAGCTGATTTCAACACACGATTTTTTAAAAAAGCAAAAATCATTAAGAAACCAGAGCTCAATGATGGGCCTCATCTCCCATTGCCATGGTTTTGTGGCCACCGAGCACTAGCTTGTGTGGAACTTGACTCAGGACAAACCAAGGAAGCGCTGGACTCTGCAGCCATAGCCGCAGGCATCAAAGTGCCCGGCGCCCAGCAAAAGCGCCGAGGCCTCACCTTGAAGGAGAAAATAGTCCGGAGCTGTGCGCTTCAGAGCCGCCGCTGCGTTGTCGCTGCCCCAGTCCACTTCCAGAGCTTCCTTTACAGAGCAGAAGACCACCTTCTGTTGGAGAAAGGCAAAACAGCTTAGGACACACTGCGGGAGCTTTAAGTCACAAGGCAGCAGCTCTTCACTGTCTAGGAGAAAGGTCGTTTGAGGATTACTGTTCATTACCAGAAGCTGAGTCCCACTCGAAGCCCATTGACATTTACTGAGCACTTACTATGTGCTCCTCTTGCGCACTGGGGACGCAGCGATGAACAACACGGACTCCTTGAGCGGAAGGAAGGCGGAGCAAAACTAAAGTCCTAGTTCTATTTTAGCTCTCTTTAACTCTGGCTGTACCCAACACTGCAAAAATACTTGCACAAATAAACAAGACTGTGCATCTAAAGACATTCAATGGAACAGTCTTTGCAACAGTAAACAAAAATAAATGTTTTCCAGTAGAGGAACGGCTTGCCAATGATGCCGGATGACAATTCCAACGTAACAGCAAGAACAGGCAGAGGGGAGGGAACAGAAGCTCCAGGCGACAGAAAGGGCATTTGCACAGGCCCTGTGGTAGGAGGGGGTCTGGCTGACACCAACTAAGATGAATCATCTTGGAAAATGCCATGATGTGTTTACATTTTAAAATGTAAACAATTACTAATAGCTTAATAATTGCTTTAAATTATAATGGTATTATGTAACAAAACACACAAAAAGGTAAAACTTAAAAGAATAAAATATAAACAATTAAATGTGAATGAGAAAAATGGTTTCCCTTTCCTTTCCTGAACAATTCAGTCCAAAAGCCACTTGCTGGGATTGAGGAAGGATAAGGAAGTGTGAGTGCGGAGGGGCTGGTGGCCCGGCTGGAGGGGACAGGGCAGACCAGCGTGAGGGCATCCCCAGGAGATAGCGGCTGGAAGGGGGGGGGACCGGGGGGCGGGTCTGATGACATCATGGACTTGATGCAAAGAGCAAATATACCAAGATTCTGGGGAGCCGGGTTTCTCAGTGTCAGAGAATTAGAAATATGACGAGAGAAAAAACTAGAATGAATCCCATCGCTACTGGTGTGAATTCGTTTTCAGCACACAGATAAGTAAATGTAAATAGTGTGTGTGAGCGTGTGAGCATGCACACGTGTGTGTGCACATAGACAACCTGGGAGCATTGAGTACAACGCATATGCAGATCTCGGGCTTAGTCACTGTGCCCCGTGGAGAAGTGGATGACTGTGATGCTGGGGCAGCAAGGGCACAAGAGAGGCCGGCAACGTCTTGCTGTGCCTGAAACGAGGAAGTGCTCAGAGAATGACATGAACATGTCAAGAGGAATCAGGAGCCAGCTTAAAGGAGCGCGTACTGGTCCATGGCGGAACAATTTTAGGATAAGAAGAAATAAAAAAAATAGGACACTTCGCTTTAAATAAACTAGTACCCATTAGTCCACAGACCTAAAATTAACAAATAAAGTTTTATAAGGAATGGGATATTTACATATTTTCAAAATACCTCTCCACAAAATATGTATTAGTCATACAAGGAAAGGGGAATGTATTTACATAAGTCTGGCAAACATAACCTTACTCAAACGATGACAGTTAACATTACCAGTAAAGGGGCACATGAAGCTCACACACCAGACCACAGACTGTGATGAGAAGCGCCCATGCCATGACAGTTTTGCCAAAATGTGTACATGGAAGAATCTAATCATGGGGAAACATCAGACAAACCCAAAGTAAGGGACACTTTACAAAATAATTGGCTTGAAAGTTTCCAAAATGTCATGAAATTCTAGATGCACATGTGATTCTGAACTGGATCGTTTTGCCATTAAGGACAAGGTTGGAATATGGTATCACCTGAATAGGGTCTGAGGCTTGCTTAGATGGCAGTGATGTAACCAGGTGAACTTCCTGATTTAGATGGTTGGTTTGTGGTTCTGGGAAACGCCTTGTTTCAGAAAATACAGAATGAAATACTTGGGAGTGATGAACAGGGCAACGTGTTCGCATGGTCTCGGTGCTTGCTACTTTTACGGAGTCTAAGGTATGTGTACATGTGTAAATCATTTCAAACTTACGGAGAATGTGTCTCTCTCCTCTCTCTACACACACACACATGCACACATACAGAGTTTTTAAAGAGAGAGACAGATAATAAAAATATAATGTAGCAGACAATGAACCAAGATCTATCAGCTATCAGGAAGTTTACACAGCTTGCTAAAGGACCAAAACAGATTCAATAGATGACAGTACACTTTGCTAGTGAAGATAAAACAATCATGGTTTTAAGGTGGCTTTCTGCCTTCCCAGACTCACTCCTTTGGGGTTTGTAAAAGCCAGTATACGAGATGTTTGTACTGCGCTCAAACCTTTGTCAGTGGATCTGTCTGACCTCAAAAGATAAGTCATGCAGTCAGCCTAGTGACAATCAGTGCCAGATACAGACTGCCAGGCCCTTCTCACCAAGTCTTACAACGCAAATCAAGCCACCAGCGGTATGGTCCTGGGATGCCATCGCAGGAGGACACGAAGCCTCATCAGCTCTGAAAAACCGCTAAGACCTTAATGCAGAGTGTTTGCCTGGCGAAGGGCAATGATAAAAACCCAATGATTCATCAGGCCATTGCTGGTCGAGAGAAGAGCTGTGTTTTAGAGCCTCAGTCACAACCAGGCCCATCTCTAACTACGCCTTACAAGGCCTGGGGTGAGTATACAGATGAAAACCTGCAGATCACGGCCATGTACTTAGTTATAAAGCACACTAACAAGCTATTAAAGGGTATTGTATTCCCCTGCCTTGACAAATATACCTTTCCCATAACCACCTGAAAAGCAGGGCCAAACTGGGAATTCTCATGCTCTTTGGGAAAGCTGCCCTCTCCTATTCCTTTTCTTGTCTCTTTTCGCTCTATCCCACAATGCAAGAGGCTCTGCACTTCAGTGTGGCCCCCCAGCCCAAAAAAATATTTCCCCAAAAAATATCCACTCCCACAGGCCTAGGCGTGCGGACACTGTACTGAGGTCTATACTCGAGGCAGACTGCAGAAGCAGCCCATAAAGCCTGGGAAGGAAGCCAGGGTCGTCCGGAAAGGAGATTCTGGGGTCCCAGATATCTAGAATGTGGTCTAGAACCAGCAGGGAAGGCCCAGGTGGACTGAGCTTCTTGATCCCATGAGGGGAAATGGCTGGAAGGACAGAGTGGGATCTTATAGAGCTCTAGGGCCAAGGAGAGAAACCCTTTTTCTTCTTCAAAATCTAAGGGCAGATCAATTCCCAGTTTTGTCACTAACTTGAGACCTTAGGCAGTTCTCTGGTATTTGGAAGCGGCCCACAGTGGCCCTGTCGGTACTGTGTACTAGCCCTCCAGCCACAGGTGACAAACACAGAGGACAGCCACAGCCAAACCTGACCACCCAGGTTCTTCCTCCTGGGAACTGAGAACTTGACAGTTGGAAACAGAGATGTACTGACAGGGCTCTGAGGAGAAAGGCCAAGTTCCTGCTGCCTGGAGGCTGCCGGCAGCCTGCTCCTTATCCTTCTCAGATCTCAGCAGTCTATTCAAGGTCTCTTGTGCCTCCAGCTAACATCTCCACCCTGGCTGTTGCTCACAACGATTAAGAATGAAACAAAACTTAACCCAGTCGGCCAGTCTGTGACACACGGGTACAAAAGCAGGTGCTTGCCTTTCCCACCTCACTGGCATTAGACTTTTAAGAAGAAAACACACTTGACAATGTCTTCAGAAAAGGATCTTTCAGATGAAGCACCCAGCATGGCATCTGCCAATCTACACCTAAACAGGTACCTCTCACACCTTGCCCACCCCACCACCTCCCCAAGCCCTCGGCTCAGGGATCCCCGTCTAGAATGCCTGGCGTACTCCCCTCTGCTACCTACTCCTCCCCTGAGAATTCTGAGCCTTCGGGATTTCAATCTGACAGTCTAGTTAAGAATAACAACAAGCCCTCTTACACGGTTAACTGAACTCCCCTGAAATGGTCTGGGTTCCCGAGGCAGAAACCATAGTGAAAAGCACAGCACTGAACAGATCAGCGCTCTCGGATACGAGCACTGAGAGCCACACGTGGCCGCTGAGCATCTCCAATGTGGTTAGTGAGGCTCGAGAATGGACTTTTTATTTTATTTTATTTTAATTAATTTTAATTTCAAAAGCCGCATGCGGCTGGTGGCTACCATGATGGAAAGCCAAGCCCCAGAACCACAGACACAGATGGCCTCCAACATGATGGTGCTCGTAAAAAGCAGGTGGCTGCATACACAGAACGCGAAGCCAATTTTTTAAGAAGTTCAAAAGCATATTGAACAACTCTATGTTGCTGAGTAATACATGGATAGTAAGAAATGCATGGGAAAGGGAACCAGGGTTAAGGGCAGTGGCCACTTATGCTCAGGAGGGACAGCAGCGGGCCTCGGCCGCACCGCTGATGCCGTGCGCTTTAAACTGGGTGGTAAGTATGTGGTTAGTTACGTCCTTGATTCGCACCTGCAACATTGCACAAGTTTTATTCCACTGTTTCGACTTACAGACACAGGACGAGCCACCATGCCACGCAGGGCCACATCCGCCCCTTCAGGTACCTTACTGGGTCCACACGTACCTGTGGACTGGAGGCCCTGGGAGAAGGGGGAGGAGCTCACAGACCGGTGCAGCAGTCCTGGAAACATCCTGGTTGTTAATTTGGATAGTGTTTTGTTATGTCTCCTAACTTTCACTGATGTTGCATGACTTTTGTGTATCAAATACATCACAAAAAAACCCAGACCGAATGTGCAATAAGGCACCACCATACCCATCCCACATTCCGAAACTGTCGAACCAGAAAAGCTGTGATGGGCATCCCACCAAACTCTCTGCAACTGCACCTGCTCTCCCCAGCTCCAAACCAGGTGACTGACAAGAAGCAGTGTTCTGCAGCTCTTCGGCCTGAATGCTCTGGTCTAGGCAACCCGACAACTCACTTCTGAGTACTCCTGGCCACGTAACCTTGTCCTGTTTGGAATGCTCTTCTTTCGGTTGAGCTCGAATACCCTATACTACAAAAACTACTGTACAAGGTTAATCCATTAAGTTCATCACAAGGAAAGTTAATGCAATAATTCTTTCTTAAAACGATGACAGTCTCCTCTAGAGCTGTCACATTATGCTGTGGGAACAGCTGCAACTACACTGAATGATGCTTCCTGACGGCGACTGTGCTGGGCACTGCACAGGGAGTTCAGAGTGGCCCAGCCACCCTGTCCTCATGGCGCTCAAAATCTGATGGGAGAGGCAGCGATGAGCACTCGTCACTGCAAACCAAGGTGCCCCAGAGAGGAGGAACTAAGCTGGTCGGTGACCAGGTCGCCAGGAGTGCGTCTTTAAGGATGGGAGTGTGGGGTGGGTGAGCTGTCAACAAGCTGCTGGGGAGTGGGGGAGGAGGGGGACACCGAAATGATGAGTCACCTCCGCGCTGTGGCATGTCACAGCTAATTCGTGAGAAGAGGGTGAGCAGTGCCCAAATTAGTCACCTACTATTTCAGAAGCAGAGGTTAAAATTAAATCTGTATTTCTTACCATGTCATGAACAAATCTTACTTCATGCTTAAGTTTTTAAAGAGAGCTATTAGGGCAAATAACCACCACCAGGCACCTGCTCATGTCTGACGGCCCCTAGTATTAAAGAAACAAGAGCAGCAACATGGGGATGGGAGGGGGGCCTTTTATCCTAAAAGTTTCTCCAGAATGACTCCAATTTTCACATATTTTATCCCACCATCCTTAAAAAACTTGCCGTGCAACCCCAGCAGAAATGTCCCCTTGCTCTGTATGTGTCCTCCTGGCCGGGCCGCAGGGCTGATCAGCACGGTGCAGTCTCTAAGTGTGGCTTGATTTAACTTTTCGTTCTCTTGCCTCCTTCCTACATTAGTTTAACTTCTCTTAGCTTCAGCATCAGGTGTAAACAAAGATGAGGCCTGAATGTGCTTCCCAGCACCCAGTACGGTGCCTTGTACACGGCAGGTGTTTCGTAGGTATAGAAAGAGCTGGCTGTTTTGGTGTGAAGGAAGCCAGACTCGCCCTGTCGTGCATCTGGGCTTTCTGGCAATCCCGTCTCCTGTGACTGAATGCTGGTCCCGGCTGCAGTGCCTGGCACACCAGCCTTCACGTGCCAATCCTAATAACTCTTCCTCTGGGAAGGCTCTCGGAGCACCTCTATACCCCAGAACCATCGCTCTCTCCTTTATCTGCTGCACATTAGGGGCCACCTTGGATTTGTGCCCAAGACTCGATTCGAATGAAATCTGTCTCACGACCCGTCCTGGGTACCAAAGGAAACAAACAAACTACTGAGCACCTATCTCTGGACTGCGGCTTCCCAGGGCTGTACCTACCACGTTGCCATGTGGGCTAGCAGAGCCCAACATCTTCCTAGACAGTGTGAAAACCACAAGCCTTGTTTTCCCTTTGTTTTTTAACATTTCTAATTTAGGAGCACAATGTGTACCTTGAAGCAGTAGTGGTTTTACAACATTTGGTTGAACCTAAGGAAAAGGGGGAGGGGAAGGGAACCCTAACCGGAAACCTTTCACAGGAAACAGGAAGTGGCTGCCTCCCCACCCCCATCCTGCACTCTGTGCACAACCCAACCAACTAGCTGGTCCATGTAATTTATGCAAAAGGGCAGAACCTGAATCAAGGAATTTTGGAACTGGAAGAAAACTCCCAAACCAAGGAGCAGTCTCTGCCCAGATGGAGGTGGCCTGTTATTGTGGGAGGCGAAGCTGCCACCCACACCCACAGCAGCCCGGCCTTCCTGCCTTCCTCGTCCTTCCTTGTCCTTTCTCCTCTCCCTGAGGCTGCATAAAGGCAAGGTCTGGAATCCCGGAGATTGGCAGCAGGAATGCAATGAATGCCCCACAACCTCGAGGGCTCGGGTTGGAATCCAAGCCTGAATTGTCCAAGGGAAACAGCTGACTAACAATGTCAGCTGGGGAATATTTTGATACCTTCAAATTCGGCCCCACGTAGGCAGAGGCCGCACAAAGAGCTCTGGATCCGAAGAGCCCCAGGAATGGTACGCAGGCCCACAGGGAGCCTGCCCGGGCTGCCTGCATTCCCCTCATAGCTAGATAAAGTGGCTCCCAAAAGAGGTTTCCAGATCCGCCCCAGTGGGCAGCACCAGGCCGAATGTGGCTGCTTCCAGCTGTGCAGGGCTTCACAGAGCTAGGCACTCTATTTGAATGTGAAAGAAGTGCCTCAGTCAGAGAAGCCCTTAAGCCATAAAACCCTTCACACCAAGGCCAAGTGTCACCCTTGTAAGAGGGTGTGATTTATAAATTGACAGCACCCACAAAGCTGCTTTTGTACTCCTCCAGTTAGTTAACAATCTATCTCCCCCCACCAAACTCACGGAGCTATTCAGATAAGGCTTGACTGGGCCTCAAAAAGAAAGAAAAAAAGGAAGAAAGAAAAGGACCCAAGTTTTGGCCAAAACACCAATGTTCACTCTGGATAATTATGGTCCTGTGAATAGACACTAAAATTAGGGCTTAATAATTCCTCTGTATCACACTCACAGCATCTAACTATTCCAGTACAAACATAAAGAGCAAGAAAAAAAAATTTCCAACACAGCCTCGCTGGAAACTTGAAGAGTCCCACTTCTGTGGTTTTCTGCAGTCTCTTTTGTGGTTTCTGTACTCTTAGAATCCCCCCTTTAGAGCAATTTTAACTCCATGCTCTGACCAGCTGTTTTCCTTTCTCGACATTTAAATCTACAAAGCGAAGAGGAAATATGAGCCTGGTCGCATCTTTCCTCTCATTTCAAAAAAACCAATTCTGGCCACTTCGTCTTGTTTTCCCCACCATATGATCCCCTTCTCAGATCCGGCCACTAACTGGGAAACCATCATCTGATTCCCTTCCCACACCTCTTTCTAGAAAATGATAAATTACCGCACCAGTTCCAAGAAGACTCTAAGTATATACTTATAAATATACACTTGATAACATTTGTCAACACTGAGGCCTTTCTTCTTGAAAGGTTATTCGATGAAAACAAAACACAACTTTAAAGAAAGAAACAAAACAAAAGCAATTCAAGTTTAAACTATCTCCTGCCCATTTAGGACTTAAAAAAAAAAAAAAAAGTAATGGCCCTAGTTCAAGAACAGTCTTTCTGACGCTACTCCACATGCCAGGGGTCAAACTGGTGGGCCACAGAGCAAGTAAGTCCTGTAGACATTTTCTCTTTAGCTACAAGTGTTGATGGGAAAAGCACTCAAACCGAGCAGGTTGCCAGTATTAAAAAGTTTGGGACAGAGCATTAAAAAAAATCTACATTTCTTACTCTCTTGACAAAGCACACATGACATCAACCCTCCAGGCCGCTGAGTGGGACTCGCTCTGGCCCAGTCCCTCCAGACCACTCCCCCGATCCTGACTCGCTTGTCTCCTCCACAGTCCCTTATAAGGCCCAGGGTTTCTGACCTGTCTCCACAGTAAACATACCTTTTTGACCATGGTTGTCTCAGAGGAATCCAGTTTTGCTCTCTTGGTATCAGGTCCATCCTCCACTCCCTGGCTTGCTTTGGCAATTTTGGTTTTCTCCCTAGAGGGTGACAAGGGAGAGAATCCTGTTCTACCCTAGAAATCCCACCCTAGGAATCCCACCATTAGAACAAAAAGCATCAGCAGCTCACAGAACAGGATGGTGATTAAGAGCCAAAAGCTTTGGAGTCAGACAGACCTGGATTCAAATCCCAGCTTGGCCGCTGGTTACTGACAGGCCAGTTACCTGCCATGGGGGAGCAACAACCCGACAGGATTCTTGCAAGGAGAGCAATAGCACACATCGCTTAAGCTCTCAATAAACTTTGTGGCTGTTCCACCTGAATCATGAAATAAATTTACAGCCAAACTGAAATTTCTCCCCTCTGCCACGGGGTGAGCGCGCATTAAAATCATCTGGACTGCTTTTCTCTGTCATGTCTTCTTCGTCCACTTCTAATGTTCCCAAAGAACTGGATTTTCCCAAAGCCATAAAACGCTAGTCAAGAGATCTTGAACACGCTTGTCCTTTCTTCATCTCAATTTTATAGGCAAAAAGCCCGCAAGCCAGATAAATTTCAGTGACTCCTCTGATAAGCTGAACTGCAGAAAGCAGTCCTCGACTGCAGGTAGGAAGCTTCACTTGCCACCCAGCAGGGTCTCCTCACCTCTCGTGGGGAAAAGGGGGAACAGTGGTCAAAAAGCTACAGCCAAGACCCAACTCGCACAGTTTTACTATACTGGCACCGCCTTTCATCATTCATTTTGAAGCTACAAGTTCAAAACACTGCAGGTCTCATCACATGAGAACTGCCCCGGACTGCAACCGCGACGTTCAAGATGAGAGGAGGCGGTCTCTGCTACGCCTCTGAGCAGTGTCTGGACCTCGGAGATTTTCCGGGCTAGACACTGGCCGAGCGTGCCAGACGCTGGCTGAGCATGCCGCCGGCCGCCCATCTATTTCATACTCATGTTACTATCTCTCAAAGTGAAAACATGCATGCCCACGTTGGGCTACCAATGGTTACAGTCCAAGCACGTGTGCTTCGGGCCCTGAAGCCCAGACTAATCAGGTTCCCTGGTGCTGCACAGTGACCACCTGGAGCTGTGCTCTCTTCATGCTTCAGGTCAGCCCATCAGTTTGGAAGGCACGGGCCACATCTCCCACAATTCCAAGCACACAACCTATGTGTCACAAGCTGTTAATGATTTGGTTTCCCAATGCTCTAAGTACCACAGTAAAATACTTCCCTTAAATGGTTCAGTGAGTAAAACAACGTTTTGAAACTGTTGTTCCCTCCTCCTCTTCCAACACTCACTCTACAAATTCATGCTCTCCCAGGTTGGCAAATGTGTATCCATGGTAGCCAAAAACATCTCCTGTGAAGAACTTGATGCTGTTTCTGTGACAGATCTGATCCACTTTAACTATGACATCCCTGGAGCAGCAGGTCAGGCACACCTGCGGAAAGAAAGGAACCGGCTGGGTGTCAGTTTTGCAGACTGTGAGTCACGGCCCTGATGTCTGAGCACATCCTAACCAGCGGTCTCTCTGGGCATGTCTAACGCCAGCGTCAAACTGGTACAACAGGTTCTTTGGACCCTACGGTTAAAAAACAAAAGCTGTAGGTTTCAGTGTGTAGAAAATGTAAATCAAGAAACTGTCACTTTCCAAACGTGTTTAAATAGAAAGTAAAAGCCATTCAATGAATTTGTTTCCCTTGATCTGTGTATGTATATAAACCACATTTCAGTTTTCAGGAAAAGGAAAAAGACAGGAACAACCTGGTATAAGTTGTTTTTAAATGATTAAATCTATTAAAATCTGAATAAGTTACGGTGAGAAACAAAACTAGTTTAAATTGACCCAAAGGTCATGTTTAAATGCAAGGGCATTTCCCCCCTTCTTTTGACTGATATATAGTTAAGACAAAGAAGATAAACAAGTCCCACTGAGACTATTTTTCCAGTTTTCGATGTGAAACTTTCTGAATTTAAGGACAAAAAAAGGGGTACAGACCACGCGCCCTTCCTTTAGCCGCAGATGACATGCCAGCGGCTCCCTCCGTGGGCTTAGCGATGCTGCTCTGAGGCCTCTAGATTCTGCTCTGATACGCTGAGGTACTGGAAATGGCTAAATTTTACTGCATAAAAACCATCTTTCAGGAGAAACTTTGGGATCAGGGACAAGAAGAGGATTTCTAAATTGCACATATTCTCCTCTGAACATAGGAAGTTGGAGAACAACTTATACGAGGCTATCTTCATTTGCTAGAGCCTCCTTGCTCTCATCTGGCAGCCCAGACACTGACGTAACACTCAAAAATGTGTGTCTGGTGTCGTTCAAGGGACACAGCCTCCCAAAGTAAAAAATCAAATCTTGAAGGTAAGACGGTCACAGTTGAACATGCAATCAACTGGCCAAACAGAAGCCCGCGGAGTCAAGAGTGACTGTCAGACACACTCAGGACCAGGGAAACGTGGCCGGGGGCAGGCGTGCCTGTCCCGTGCATGGGTGTCACACAAGCGACTGGCCCCATGCTTTGATTCTAACGAAGCTCCTCTCTACCTGCTAGACGTTTCAAGAGATAAACCGAATGTGGTTACTATGGGTAAAAACATGAAGGGAAAACTTCTGTCCAAATAGAAACAGAATTTAACTTACGCTTTCACCTCTGCACAGACTGGGTAGTGAAACCAAATGAAGCTGGCTATGCCTCATCTGGCTTATGACGCTAGTAATTCTGTCTAGTTACCCGTGGTCAACGTGGCTATGTGAAAGAGATAGACCGAGATCAGGTGTGCTTTTTAAAAGACAAAACACAATCTGTAGTGTGATATTTCTAACAAGAACAACAACAACAAAAAGACTGCTACAAAAATTAATCACCAACTTGTTAAGTTTTAGGGAGAAAATATCTGCAATAAAATGTATCAAAGCTACGTGCAAAAGATCCTGGAAAGAAGATGGACGCCAATGGTGACACCTAGTCCAGGAGACATAAGCCCAAAGAAGAAACCGACCAACAACAACTCACAGAGACAGCAGATCCAGCATACTGAACCCACCTACTGACACATCTGACCTACTAAGGCAACATAACAAACCCAAAGAACACAACTCTTTATAAATTTACTTGCGAAAAGGCTCAGCATTCGAGATTCTAATGCTCTTATGTGCCCAATATACACACAACTAGTGAGTTCATCGGCTTAATTCCCGCAACGTGCTGTACAATCTCTGTGAAACTTACAGCATCGAACTGCGTGAAAAATGACTCCGGTTTCTTCTCTATATTCTCAGTGTCCACCTTCACATCCACCATGGGGTTGAGGTTCTGGGCTCGCTCCAAAGAGGCTTCAGCCCTGTTTCGGCCAACAGACCCAGTACGGATCAGGAACTGAGCTCCGGGGTCTTCTGGAGATACCTAGGGAGAATTTTTCAAAATATATTTGAATTTGAGGGAAAACAAATATCAAAGGCAGTGAACTTTTCTGTTTTAAAGGATAACTAGATGACCTGCCACCTAATTACATTGCTGTTCCTGCAGGAATCTGCCTAATGCAGACCCCTAAGCTCACTCCTTCCTTCCCAGGCTGTAAAGCAGACCTTCGTAACGGGCGTTGACAGTTAAAGAGCACCCCCTTGTGTTTATAAAGAAAATTCACTCAACGGAAAAGTCCCTGTTGTCTTCCATTTATGTTCCTAGCTAACAAAATGGCAAAAATCAGATACAACTAGGAATGCTTGAAACGAACTCTTAAATTCAATTAAAACTCAGAAAGGAGGAGAGATGAGTGGGGTTTGGAGCACAGGGATGATTCACCCATAAGGCTAGATGTCCCAGAGAGCCTCAGAGACAGATACCATAATCCCTTGAGAGTCATGAGCAGGATTAGACTCCACACTGTTCACACAGCATTTCTTCCCCCTACAAACATCTAACTTAACCATTTATTTCTGTGAACCTGCCACCTTCACTAAGAATGGGTTCACCAGAAGTAACCTCCCCTGCCTCTTCCACTGACAACTACCCACACCACTCTCTCCCCCACTACTCTTCCTCTAAGAAATTGAGCTGGTCCTCCTCCCATTGGGGAGGCCAACCCTCTAACAGCATCCTTGATCCACGCCATCCTGCTTCTTCAGGGATCTTATTATATACCGAGACGCTGTACATCACAGTGGTTAAGAGAGAAGCTCTAGCATAATTCAGGCAGAATTCAAATCTTTGATTCGAATCCTGGTTCAACCACTTACGTGTGACCTTGAGCAAGCATGAAGGAATCACATCTAAAACACAGACATTAATAAGAAGAATGCACTTACTGATCACTGCAGCAGTGCCAATTATTCCTAACTGTACTCTGCTCCCTGGCCTCTCAGAGCCTCTCTCTCCTTCTCCCTTGCTAGACAGTCCCCTCCCTATATGTGTCCTCTTAGATATGACTGTCTCCAAGATTCCATCTCAGAATCATCCATCTTTTCTCTGTAGAGCTCCATAAACTGACTCAATGCATCTCAGTTTCTACCAAAACCTTCTGCTGTTTCTCAAACCACTGACGGATTTCTTCCTGAGTCCTAAGTGCCCACCAAATGCGTCTTCCTGGATGTCCACAGGCCCTTCACATTTAACTCCTGTATCTGTTGTCCCTGTTGACAAGCTCACCAACCACCATTCTGTCACTCGAACCTGAAACCTGGTCTTTCTATCACTGATAGTTCCTTGAAAGCAGCCACCTATTAAGGCGGCTAGAACAGGCTGTAAGGAGTCAGACTGACTGGGCCATGGTTTATCATTAAGGACTGTGACCTTGAGCGGGCCAGTACTTCACTTCTTGTTTTAGGGTAGAATAGGGAAGGATGATAATCCCTACACATCAGAGCCAGGTGGGGACCAAATGATAACACAGCCACAGCTCTCAGAGCACTGTCCTTAGTGTCACTGCTCCAGTCAGTCCTTGCATTCCTACGCCCCATACACAATCCTGCCAATTCTACCTCCTGTTTTTCTCATCTCTGTGTGCTTCCTGCACCATCACCAGGACCATTACTCAGATCCTTGCTATCTCTCACCGAAACTAAAGCGGCCTTCTAAGTGGTCTACTGTGTGTCTTGTGCCAACCACAGTTCGTATAGTAATTGCTGATCTACCTAAAAGCCCGAAGCCACCTGGGTCACTGCTCCCGCTGGAAACTCTTCGATGAGTCCTCGACACCCAGAGGGTTAAGTAAAAGCTTACGGCGCGGCCTGCTAGCAGGCTCTTCACGACACCGTCCTTACCTGCAACCTGCTTCCGCCCCCCGCCACGTTGGGCTTCACACTCTAAAAGCACTGAACTACTTGTCATGTCTATTTCTACCATGCTGTTCTGTGCCACTGCTAATGGACCCTGCCCGAAACACAGCCCCTCGGTTTGATAAACCTCTTACTCGTTCTTTCAGACTGAGCTTAGATTAGAACTCTAGAAAGACTTTCGAGTTCCCCTACCGCTACGTGAGTCATGGAGTCCACTGTGATCTCTGGGAAAACCTGAGAAGGGGATCCCAATGTTGTGCATCTCTGTATCACCAACATCTGGTGTACGACCAGCTCTTGGCTACTTATTGACAGAAACAAAATAAAGAACTCTAAGGGGCAGAAACTGACACCCTCACTTTGGATGAGCAGCACGAAAGGCTAAACCCCTTGTCCAGCTGAAGTCACAGGCTCCAAGGTGTCTGCAGCACGCAGCGCTGTCTCCCCAGCATTCCCAGCTGGGGAAAGAGCACGAGCAAACTACAGAGGGCAGACCAACCACATGGCCAACCACACCGCTAATTCACAAACACATTTATGAGATGGAAATAGGGCTGAGTTGATAGGGAACAGGTTATACGAAGCCGGTGGTTCTCGGCCCTCCTTGACTGATCCTCTCACCTAGAGTACTTTCATTTTTAAAAACTCCCCAAATATTCTAAAGCACAGACAGGACTGGGAACCTCTGTGTGAGGCCCTGAAAACCAGGCAGAGGAGTTAGGCCTTGCAGTGGAAGGCAGGTAGAAGAGGTAAGGGATGACAAGCTGCCTGTTTGCACCAACGCTGGGTGGCATTTGTCACTGGGCTGAGGCGGTGACAGGACCGTTGCGCACGGCCCTCGGTATTCATCATCGTTCCCACCCAGACAAGGGACTCGTCATTCCCGTGTGGCTCCATTTTTCTGCAGTGAGGCATCCAAGTTTAAGAACCACCCATCCTGGGGTCTCCAATCACACTCTACACTGCAAACCCACCCTTCCCCTGGATGGGGTGCTCCTGCCTCTAGGGGGCTCTGTGACCGGCGAGATGTCAAAGCAGCCGGAGCTCAGACCGCTAATAACCTGGCAACCAACCCGCAGGACTTCTCTTCCCTTAAAAGGCTTTGAATTCACACCAAAACTCAATTTGTGATATTAAGCGAGCCAACTCATGTTTCTCTTCATATTGCAGAATTTTTAAATATCAGTAATTCCAGGTATTCTTTTTCTGAGAGCCAGAACAAGGTGAGCTTTTAAATATGTCATTAACATTTACTTTTGTCCACAGAGCCTACACCTCACGCTATGTGCTAGTTAGAGTGAGAGGAGAGCCCCTGTTCATTGCCTAAAAGGAAAAGAAGACAAATTATATCATGTGACACATAATCTTTTAAGTATTTTACCTAAAATACTGTCCAAAAAGAGGGGAAAAGGATAAAATTTTTAAAAATGAGCAAAATATTGGTATCTGTAGAATCTATGTAGATGGGTGTCAAATATTCTACTTGTGTACATATCTGAAATTTCCTATTAAACCTAAAATGCCTCTGAGGCATGAGAGTACAAAGAAAGCAGCTATTATTTCCACCTAAGTGAAAAAACAGGTCAGAAAGCAATATTGGAGTTGGGCTCTATTATTATATTACCAGTTAAATAAGATTACATCATACAACTATTATTACTTATTGGATGCTTGTTACGTGCAAGCGCTATGCTAAGCAGTGTGCATTTATTCTCTCTGACCCAGTGTTTTCCACAGTGTCATCTGCAAGCCATCTACACCAAGACCTCCTTGGGTACCTTCACTTTTTAAATTAATTTTTAATTGAATTGATATCTTTTAAACGTATATATTCCTGATCTGATCTGAGATCTTCTAAAGCAGAATCATTGTGGATAGGGGACAGGGGGGCAGGCGGTGGTGGTGAAGCCTGTACCATGACAAAGCCCATAGGCAATTCTGATTTTTAATTAGTTATTCAGGTGATTTATTCCCATAAATTAGAAAGCCACAGCTCCATCCCTCAGGCTCAGCGAGGAGACAGGAGTCTCCACGGCTTGACTACCTAGGATGGGGTGAAGCTGAATTCAAACCTGGTGCTCGCTTTTAGTCTCCAAAGGCTACAGTTCCACTAACACCGGCCCCCCTTCCACAGTCCTCAAGGGGCAAGCAGGAACTCCTCAAACCTCCAAGCGCTTGTACTGAAGAGGGGACACTGCGAAAGAGAGCGATGAGGTGGCGGCGGAGCTCACCTGTTCGTGATCCAGCATGGTCAGTCCTTTCACTCCTGCCAGGATGAGATTCTTGGCAATTTCAGCCCCAAGTCCTTTCATGCCAACGAGAAGCACCCGGGAGGCCCGCAGCCTGTAAGGTAGACATTGTTAACCAGGTGACAGAGAACAGTAGAGCTTGCCCCATTACTGAACAACAAAATGACAGGGCAATAATTTGGGTTTTCACTAAATGCAATGAAGCATCACGGCCTCAAAACTAAGAGAGACGTTCCAATCCATCCTGAAGAGAACAATGCATTCAACAAATATCTGTCGAGCACCTGTGCCAGGCACCTCTCTCTCTAAGGTGTGTCTTATTCATTGAAATATGACAAAAAGACATAATCCCTGCACTTCTGGAGCTTATACTGTGTGAGAGAGACAAATAAGATGTCAAAAAGTAATGAAAATCAAGCAACATGATGGATCAAGACTGATGGAGGATGCTACTTCAAGTTGGACTCATCATGAAGGCCTTCTGAGGTGCTGAGCACAAATTAAAACAAAATAAAGGACGCACAGGTATTTGAGAGAAGAGCACTCTGGGCAGAGAAAACAGCAAGTGCGAAAACCTGAGGCAGGAGTGCTTGGCACGTTTCAGGGACAGGAGCGGTGAGCAGAGGGAAGAAAGGCAGGAAGTGAGGTTGCAGACAGAACCAGAGGCTGCATCACGAAGGTGCTTACAGGCTTTATAAGGATTCTGGATTTTATCCTAAGCCTGATGGACGGCCCAGGGGGCAGAGGGTTTGAAGGGGAAGAGTATCGCAGTTAAGGTGAGAGGATGATGGCCTGGACGGGTATGACAGCAGAAGAGGAAGTAGGAAGCATACTATTTAGGCCATAACACACAAGCAAAAATGTGGCAGCATGAAATAGGGTGTACCTAGGACATATGTGGATCATTCTAACTGTAAAGTGACAGAAGATGACACCAATGAGATGATCAGAGGCTGGGTTACCCCAAGGAGTCTGGACTTAACTCTTGGTCAGTGGGGGGCAACAAGGTATCTTGTTTGAAATCTTTGAACCAGAATTGATTCAGAATCTGGATTTTTAAGATTTGAAAAAGGAATAGAGAGCATGGTGTCATATGAGGGCTAGACTTATCAGGGTGATGACTTCATAAGGTATAGAAATTTCTAGTCACTACATTGTATACCTGAAATTAATATAATATTGTATGTCAACTGTAATTGAAAGAAAATTTTATGGCCATGCCACCCTGAATGTGCCTGATCTCATCTGACCTCAGAAGCTAGGCAGGGTCGGGCCTGGTTAGTACTTGGATGGGAGACCACCTTGGAATATAGGGTGCTGTAGGTGTTAAAAAAAATTTAAATACAAAATAAAAGAACAAAGTGCTTGTCCACTGTCATTAAAAAAAAAAAAACCATCAGGATCTTAGGCAGCATCCTATAATGAAACTCATTAATATTTCTGTAGCGAATGTATGATTATTCACACTGGAAAAGACTGGTAAGAACTATGAACAGGCTCACATAAGTTAAAGTTCTGCTGGCCAATGAGTTCTCTCTTAACTTATGAAAATAGTCAGTTCCCAACAAGTACCAGTGTTGGGAAGATCGAGCAGAAACTCTTACCAAAAATGGTTCTAACGATTCTCGATACTTGCATGTCACTAGACCAGAAGGCTTTAATGAGAATAGTGGCTGATGATTAAAACAGAATCCTGTGATGATTCTGGATGCTGGCAGATTTTGGATTTCCTTCACTGATAGGACCAAAGGGTAAAATGAAGGGAGGGAGAGAATACTGACAACGCTTTCCGCAAAGGTATACCTTCCGAGAGACAATTCCCCTTCGCCAAACAGGAGGTTGGAACAAGGGCTTTCAGACATGAGCAAGGTAAATAACAGAGATGTCAGCAACGAGCGGGTCTCCTCCCAGAGATGCGGCAGCAGGTGAGGGAGGGAGGAAAGCTGCTCAGCTTTCCAGGGCTCTCATCCCTGAGAATCGGCACACATAAAAAGCCACATTTCCAAACAGAATACACTGCACACATCAAACCTGTGGCACCAGAAAGGGCGCACACCTTACATTTAGCGGTACTTGTGGGTCTCTGCACGCTGAGCCAATACCCCGCCCCCACCCCCGCCACTGACACATCTAGAGTCTGGGTCCACATTCCCTCTCCATCTAACAGGCTGGATTTCTCCTGTCTGGCTGCTCAGCACCTCAAGGATGCAACCAGAATGGCCTGGCTCTCTAGACATCTGTATCTTCAATTGTCCCCAGTGGCTTCCTTATCTCCAAGTCCAAAGCCACGGACTCCTCAGACTGTCCTCTGACGTTCCTTCGAGAATAGGCACTGCAATCACTCACGCCCTCTAGGCTTGATGACTTGGGTTTAAATTCTGGCTCTGCCACTTCCTACCTGGGTGACCTGAACGAGCTGCAAATCTCTCTGAACTTCAGTTTATTCACCTGGAAAGTGGAAACACCACTCACTTCATGTCATTCAGCCCCCTTGACAACCTGATAAACGTGTGTGTAAAGCCATCTGGCATAATCCCTAACATGTAACACGTTCGGTATGTTACTTAAGTTACCGAACTTCTCAATCCATATTCCCTTGCTTATCAAATGGCTCAGTGACAGGTTCCATTCTGATTTTCGAAAGTATCTGACAGGAATAAAAATTTTCAATCTAAAATGGCGTTTAAAGCCATTCAGTACCGGCTCCCTCCTCCTTCCCCAGCCTTACCCCCCACCACTACCAGACTTTAAATTATGACACCCCACACACCTAGAATGCACCCCCTCATCATCTCTGTGCCTGGTCCAGCCTGTCCCCAACTTGAACGCTGTTTCCTCAGCACGTCCTTTCTCATGACAGACCCAGGCAAATGCTCTCCTGTGAACTCACAGCGACTGCTCCACGAGTGCCTGACCTAAGTCGCACGAGGCCACGTGGCTTCTCCGTGCTATGTCCCATGGAGCGTTTCAGACTGACCACGTGCGGGTGTTTTCTTCAAGTGGCATCACCATGGAGCGTATCTACATTGTCAGTCCTTAACCGAGCTGGGGGCCCTGGGACTACGGCTTACTTATGGTTCAACTCAGTGAAAAGCACTTAAAATAGTGCCTGGCAGAGTCGGCACCTGATGAGTGTCAGCTGTTGTGACTGGCTGACGCAGCAGTGCCCCTTCCAGGAGTCGGTCCTACAGGAACAGCGGGGCGGTCACAGAAATCATGTGCAATTGTCCATCTGCTTCCCTCCACTCTCACGGCCACCATCCCGGTGAGGGCCACCATCGTTTCTACGACAGCCTTAGAGTTGGTCTCCCTGTTCCAATGCCCACCTCAGGCAAAGAGACCTTTTTAACCCCTTTCCCATTTAGAAAAAAAAGTGCAGCTCGCCACCAGTGTTAATTTAATTATACATAAACACATTCTATGACACTGAAGCAAAATCTGAGTGGTTTTCAACGTGAAAATAAAACATAACTACTCTTCTTGAAGTTATTTCTCAACAGAACTTGTCTCTACTCCTAATGTGACAGAAATGTATACATAAATAGGATTCATCGATGAATCTCCGGCTGACAAGTGCTTGAGAACAACGTTGATATCACATCACGCGTAGGAATGTTACATTGCTAAAAATGTCAAATCCTAGAACACATAGCGTAGCCATCGAGAATTACTATATTTTGTAAATGGAAATGCCACTACTGAAAACAGAATGCTCTAAACGGAATGGTGTCATTTGTTTCCAAAGACTACCAATATATTAATGCGAAAATAATAAAAAAGATACTCCGTGGCAAACTTTGGGGGTGAGGTTAGGGCTGTACTCCACGAGTTATCTTGGGCTAAACGATGCAGCCACAAGCACCATGGGCAAACGGGAAATGGGTTAAACAAATTATGTCACTCTCCTGCTCAAATCTTTCGATGGTTCTCCTTGCAAGTTCCTTACCCTGGACCCTCAGGTACCATTCCCATCATCCCATCATCCCATCTCATCCCATCTCATCCTACTCCCTCCCCCTGGTAACTGGCCTACAGACAGCCATCCTGGCCTTCCTCGATCCTAGAAAACACATCCGCTCCTACTGTCGACTTCAGCATTAACTGTCCTCTCTATTCCTTCCGTCAGCTTTTCACGAGACCCATCCTCTAGGTCTCAGCTCAATTATAATCTCCTTAGAGAAGTCCACACTGGCCACCTAACAAATATGTCCACATCTTCTATCTGCGATTACGCTACTTGCTTATGTGCTCATTGCCCATCCCTCCATTAAAATGTAAACTCCAGCCTAGAATGCAGAGTGATGGTTAATAAAATGGAAACTCCAGAAGCCACTGTATCCCTAGCAGCCACGACTGTCCTTGGCACTTCACTGCTATGCAAATACTGTTGAATTAATAGATCAGCAATTACGTAAATCTGGTATGTAACAAAATAACAGCCAACACTTAGTGAACACTCACGATGTTCCAAGCACTGCCCTGAACTTTTTACATGTATTATCGTTTAATCCTCATGACAACCTTACAAGCTGGTGCCTTGTTATCCATATTTTACAATCTAGAAAACAGGCACAAAGAGGTTAACTAACCAAGGTCACAGAACTATAAAGTGGCTAATATCATCAGCTAGTAGACAAAGGCAACAACAAGGTAGAGCTATTAAGATGGTGGCTCTTGAGGCCACACTGCTCTGGTTACACACATACTATGGAAAACTAAGGAGCTATTAAAAAGAATGTAATAATGACAGCACTTATTAAACAGTTACTGTATGATAAGTACTGTTCTAAGCAATTTGTATGTATAAACTGTGAGGCACATGCCATTATTATTCTAATTTTACAGATAAGAAAGCTAAAAGTAATATCAAAATAATGCCCAAATCCCCCAGGACCTGTGAATAAATTACCTGACAAAAGGTGTACCTAAGGAATTTGAGATGAGATTGTCCTGGATTATCTGGGTGGATTCAAGCGATCATAAGGGTCCTTATAAGAGGGAGGCAGAAGAGGTCAGGGTCAGAGAAGCTGTGGTGACAAAAGCAGGGGCTATCCTCAGAAATAAGAGATTTGAAGATGCCACACTGCTGGCTTTATCTCCAAAGGGGCCGGGAAACAAAGAATGCAGGTGGCTTTCAGACACCAGAAAAACCAAGCAGATAGATTCCTCCCCGGAGCCTGCACAGGGAACACGGCCCTGCACACACCTTGACTTTAACTCAGTCAAACTGACTTCAGACCTATGCCCTCCAGAACTGTAAGAGAATACACTTGTGTTGTTATGGCAACTGTTACAGCAGCAACAGGAAAGTAATACACTGAGGCACAGAGTCCTTAAGAAATTTGCTAAAGGTCACACAGCTACCAAAAAGCAAAGCAGATGTTAACGCAGGCGGTATAAATGCATGTAAAAGTACTTTGTGAAGTTAACATGCAGGTAGGCTGCTGGTTAAGAATGACAGTAACCATCCCGTTCTGGTTGCATCCTTGAGGTTTCCTGAGTACCAGACACTGGCTGGTAGGTACATTACATGTAACTGCCTCGCTGAAACCTTGAATATGGTTCTTCACCATTTTACTCTCTCGGCAAAAAAACATACACGCCATAAACACTGCATAAAATTTCTCTTCCTAGAAGTCCCAGGGGCTCCAGACCCCAGGGGCAGGCCACCATGTTCCCACAGATAAGGATCCATGTCTGCCCTGAGGAAGGAAAAAACTGAGGCTCAGAATTCAGAATGCTGACTACGATCTACGATTTTTCCTCTCAATGTGTCCCCCACGCTGCCTGGTATACAGTAGGTCTAAATAAACACATGTTGGTTTACTCTCTGACTTCCGCTGCCACATAAATACCTTCTAACCTTCTGGGAAGGGAAGAGCCTTTACAGCATAGTTTTTGAATTCATTAAACACACTGCAAGTTAAGTCAAGTCAAAGCAAGGTTAAAAACTCACTACCAAATTCACATTCAAACTACTCCTGCTGAGAGGTTAATGTTGGAGAGTGAATCATGCAACAAACTGGTATAAGACTATTTCCAGAAAGGTCAGCACGAAGCCCCCGAGGCCACAGAGTTTCAGCATATCTGAGGAACAGGAGGATTCAAAACACCCAAATGAATGAGCCAGGGCACAGAAGGCAATGGATTTTAACAGCTTTGGATTTTATTCTGAGTATACCAGGAAATCACCCAAGGGCTGTAGGCCGGACCACTGTGATCTGATTTTTTCATTTAAATCTGGCTGGCTGCTGTGTGAAGAACAGATTACAGAGTCAGGAGTGGAACAAGTGAACAGGGAATCAGTGAGGAGGCTGTTAAGGTGATCTGAGATGATGGGTGTGTCTTGGACTAAGGAATGAAGAGAGACAAGATAAAGTTCGGAGCAGAGCTGACAGGACTTCCCAATAGACTAGACGCGGGCATAAGGGACAGGATGCACAAAGAACTAGGCTTCCTGTCTGTGCAGCGGAATAATCAGTGGGGTCATTGGCATTTGGTAGCTCTGACCACTTTCTTCTGGAAATAGTCTTTCTTCACTTAACAGAACAGTACTTTTCAAATAAATCTACAATGCTGCTCCATCCAACTACTAATTCATTTTATTTAATTCATTTTAGAGTCCCCTCTTTTGTGATTACAGCTGTAATTTACGGAATGCTTTCTGCTCTTAGACAGTAGTCACGCATTATCGACTCATTTAGTTCTCTGCAATCTTGTAGATTCTATTACCTCCACTTGATGAGAAAAGTGAAGCACAAAGAAATGCATCCAAGGTTAAATAATTAGCATTGTTCTGGGGCTGAGAGTCAAACTCAAGTATTAACCACTATCGACCACTGAAGTAAGTTGGTCCTTATATGAAACAGTCAGGACTGGCCTCTGGCACACGGCATGTGCTCTATCACCGTAATGACAAACACGTGCGTACGGAACCAACCGAGGTTCCTGTGAACAAGGCAGCAGTGTTGGGCAATGAGTGCTTGAAAACGGGCGTTTGTGTGGTCCCTCTTTTGTGTGGTCCCTCAAGTCAAAATTTCGGTGCTGTAAGAGTCCGTAAAGATTTTGTCACGCTCACCCCTCCTTTTTGCAGATGTGGACCCTAAAGCCAAGAAACGCTGTGACTGGCCCAAGAGCAGAGAACGAGTCAGCAGAGCTGGGAGCCTAATCCAGGTTTTCTGACTTCTGAAATGTACAACCATTCATTCACTCGACAAATACCTAAATGTCTCCACACTTGCAAGCACTGGAAATTTAAGGGAGACCAGTCAAAACCCACATCTGAATTATTGGACTTTTCTAAACCGCTTGTCCTCATGGAGCTTATAATCTACCTCCCTCTCTCCAGTCACCCTCCCTTCCTCTCTTACATATGGGATAAATCAACGTTGAGCGGAAGAAAAATTAAACGCACCTTTGCTGTGAAAAGGCAGGGCAAAAAGTGCTAAGGCGCACACTCTGAGAACACACACGGCCAGCCTCTACGTGCAGAATGAGCCCCGTGGTGGAAAATGAGCTGTCGTGGAAAAGGCAGGGAACCTGAAGATAGTAACTATGATTCCAATGCTACTCCTATTTACTTGGTGTGCGATCTTGGGTGCTGGCACTCTTCTCCGAACCTCACCCAAGAGACAGGCTACGCACCACAGCAAGAAATGTGAACTCACGTGCTCACAGGGGCCAGGCAATGACATCGATGCCTGAGACTGAGCTGATGGAGATGATGGCAAAGTAGAGACCCCACGTTCTGCGTAAGAGAGGCGGCCTCTATTTAGTTCCAATCAAGGCAGGATTGTCTGACCTTTCTATTTTTCAAAAGACAGAAATCAGAAACTCTACATGAAACCTCCAGCTGGGGGATTAGAGGGAGGGGACGTTCCCCCCTCCCCCCCCCCCACACTTCTCATTATAAAAAATTTCAAACATACAGAAAAGTAGAGACAACAGATAACATTTGCCCTATTGGTTTTACCCATATGCAACCTACATCATGGCATATCACACCTTTACCGTCTTTCTCCAAAAATGACATTCTCCTTTTAACCATGCTATTATCTAGAAAATGGCCAAATGTTATCTGATAGGAGTGAATATTCACATTTCCCCTGTCTAAAAGATGTTTCATACAAGTTCTTTTTCAACCAAGATCCAGTCGAGGTTCACACCTTGCATTTGTCCCCACTTCTTTACTAAATTAAATCTAGGACAGTCCTCTCACTTGTTTTTTTCCCATGACATTGACTTTTGAAATACAACCAGTGCAGCTGTTGTGTAAAAAGCTCCACATTCTGGATGTCTTATCATTATCCCAATGGTGTCCTTTAATTTGTTCCTCTGTTCTCTAAAAGGATGACAAGAGTCAAAGATATTCATCAGGAAAACGTCAAAGATGATGCACTAAGGTTCTTACTTCACCACATCAGAAAGCACATGAATAATCAACCTCTGAAAGAGACAAACGAGTTTTTATTGCTCGTCTGAATATTAGCTTGGCCTTATGGATTCTAAGTTACAAAATATTATTAAATATAAGCAGGGTCGGACCCGGTTAGTACTTGGATGGGAGACCACTTAGGAATACCAGGTGCTGTAGGTGTTAAAAAAAAAAATTAAATAAAGTTGATTTTATTCTTTCTGATGCTCAAATTGTCCCAAATTTGGCCAATTCTCTAGATCTGTAAATGCTGCCAACTAATTTAAAACACTGTATGAGAGATACAGCCCGGTATTTAACCTCTAGACTGTATGAGTTCCCTAGGAAGGCCCATTTTAATGTTATTCACTCCCCCTTCTAGTTCTCAGACGACCGGGGTCCAACATCACCATCAGAGGTAAAGCTCTAGCCAGAATGCGGTCTGCCGCCTTCCATTTCACAAAGGAAGCCCAGACCCTGGAGGTCTATCACTCCTGACATTCCCTTAGAGGTAAGTCAATCTGCTTTGTGGAGCCCCCTCCTTCCTCTCTACACAGGGGCCGGAATCACTGCCCTTCCTACCCAGAGAGCTGCTGTGAGACTCATTTGAAAAACAGACATGAGATCACTAAAACTAAGTAAGACTATCTACAAATACAGATTCCAAATTACAAATAACCTCTTCCTTCCCTCCCAAGTTCTCTGAGTTTATCACATCTCCACTCTCAGAGTAACTCCAACCTCCAAAGAATTCCAAACCCTGCCTTTGATCTGCCCCTCCTCAGAAGCCCCCATCCATTCTCTATTGCCCCTCTGATAAAGCATTCCTATCCCTCTAACAGTTCCCTTACTACATTCCAGTTCAACCCTTACCAATTTCACTCCACCTCAAATAAAACTATCTTCTGCCCACAACCCCTTAGATCAACCTTTCTAGTATACTTAGGACCTCCAAACACTCCAATCCTTCCAATGGCAGTCCCTAAAATCAACCTCCCCTATGTCTTCAGGTCCAGTCTCAGCCATCCTTGAGTTCTCCCTCTCATACCTGTCCCCTTAACTTTTAAAATATACCCAGAATAAATACCTGACCCCTTCTTTAGAGTCCCAAGCCCCATTCCTTATGTCTCAAGTGGACTACTGCAGTAATTACTGTAGCAGTCTCGTAACTGGAATCCTTATTTCCACTTCTGCCCACTTCAACCTACTCTCCACACGGCGAGTGATCTTTTTAAAACACAAATCAGATCATGTTACTCCTACTCAAAACTGTCCGACGGGTTTCCCAGCACACTTGGAATAAAAACTAAAAAAGCTTCTCCTCAACTCCTTTGGTTCCAGCCACCGTTTCTCTAATTTGCCAAGGATGTGCTGGCCTCTAAGATTTTTACACTTGCTCTTCGCTATGGCACAAAGGTTCTTCCAGATGGTTCTTTCCCTTCAGTTACATCTGGGGCACAGTGTTACCTCTTCAGAAGCCTTCCCTGGCCACCCTATCAAATATATCTCCACTTCGCCATGCTTTATAAACCTTATCCTGCTTCTTGTTTATCTCCTGCACTTGCATTACTTAACATTTTATTATTTGTCTCCAACACTAGAATTAAGTTCCGTGTGAGCAAGGAGTCTGTTTGGTTCAGAAATTTATGCTCTGTGCCTGGAAAATGTGTTCGATAAATATTTGATCAAATCAATCACCTCTTTCAAAGACCTCATCCCCTCAGATAACCATTCCTCAATACCTCAGGTATGCCCAACCTTAGGGTCCTGTCCTCTCTGGACACACCCCCACACCTAGACACAGCACATCCTTCAGGCACCTCCAAGATCCCTAGACTCTAGGAGACTCTCAAAACCTCCGCTAGATATTACTTGCCCCCAAACTCCTCAAAAACCCTCATTTTTTCAGATTGGCCTTCCTCTTAGAAGCCACGAGAATGTAAGGCTCGCCTGTTTCGTTTGGCAGTCTCCCCAGCGTCCAGCAGAGCACAGGTCCCCACTATCTGGGAATGAATGAACTACGCCCCGCCCCACCCCCCGCTTCATCCTTACAAGGCATTCCTGGCCCCTTCTATCTCCTAAGCCCCCACTCTCGACCTAAACTCCACTATCACCCCTTTCGAGGTTCTGAGTCCGAGGTGGAATCCTCCTGATCCCTTAGGGCCCCCCCACCCTCTCCCAGCGGCCTCCAAACATTCAGGGCGACCCTCTCACCACCCCTGGATGTCCCCGCTAGCCGTACCTTCCAGAAACATCCTAAATCAACCCTTCCGATCCTCGCAGGAGGGCTATTATGCACGGGTACAGAATTCCCGCCTCATCTCTTCAAACAGAACCCCCTCCAACCCCGCTCCCCGAGGGCCGCGAACGCCTCGGGCCGGACGCCCCACCCCCAGACCCACAGCTCAACAAGCTGCCGCTGGCCCTGACCGTTTCTGGGCCTCCAAGCCCCAGAGACGGATCTGCCGGTCATACTGCGCCGCCTCCTCCTCGCTGATCCCGCCGCCTGCCTCCTCTTTCTCCACCATGGCGCCGGTTCTCGCTGCCTACGCTCTGGTTCTGCCCACGCCAACCACCCGCCGGCCCGCGCCCGGCCAACCGCCGCCGGCCGAGTCTGCGCCTGCGCCGGGGGACCGCGCCTGCGCAGTAGTTCCTCCGCGGCCCGGCCTGCCGGCGGGGCGCCAAGCCCAACCTCGAAGGCGGGCCCGCGACGGCCAGTCACGTGATGGAGACGCCAGCCAATCCTGACTGAGAAATGGCGCGGCCTGTGGTTCCCACGAGGATACCCAAGTGCTTGTTTATGAGGCTGTTCATTCTGCGCTTGTTTATGGAGCGCCTGCTGCAAACCCATCGTCGGGGATATTGTGAAATAAAATAGCGACTAAAATAGTCAAAGTCCTGTCCTCACAGGCAGCTTCCACTTTCTATCTTTTGGGACACTTGCTCTTAACCCCAGCCTCCACACTAGCAGGAGTCAAAAGGACTGGTGGAGAGGTCCACATGGAGAGAAACCAAAACCCCTGACCCTCAGCCAGGCCAACGCTGCAGGCAGCAACCAGCACCAAACCTGCTGGCCATGTGAGTGAGCCATCTTAGAAGTGGATCCTTTGGCAGATGGTCGTTAACCCAGGTGGAGGAGAGACAAGACATTCTTACCAAGTCCTGCCAAGTGCTGATCTGTAAGCAAAATAAATGATTGCTGTTGATCCACGCCACCAAGTTTTGGGGTCATTTGTTACATAGCATTAGATAACCTGAATATTCCCCCCGCAACCCTCTCCTCTTTCCTCCCTATCCCTTTGCCTGACCCCAACTCTCCCTTTCAGTGCTGACATTCTCCATGTTTATGAATCTAGTCTCTTTGACACACTTATTCCTTCAAATTTCCACCTCTGTGCCCAGCCCTGCGCTACGTGATACATTAGCTGTAGGGGGAATATTTTGTACTGTGGAGTTGGGGTAGCTCTGTGAGAAAAAGTAATAACCAAGTAAGAGATGTGAGGAATGAAGAAAAGCTATGAAGACCGAACCATGGTGACTGAACGGAACAAAGGCATCCATCAAAAACCCAAATCGTGAATATTTTTTTAATTTCGGTATACAGTTAACCCTTGAACAATGTGGGGGTTGGGGCACCCAATTAAAAATCTACATATCACTTGACTCCCCCAAAATTTTACTAATAGCCTACTGTTGACTAGAAGCCTTACCGATAACAACAGTTGATTAACATATTTTTTGCATGTAATGTGTATTACATACTATATTCTTACAATAAAGCTAGAGTGAATGTTATTAAGAAAATCATAAGGAGAAAATATATTTACAGTATTTATTGAAAAAAATCTGTGTATATAAGTGGACCCCCGTTGTTTAAGGGGAAACTGCAATTGATGAACTGCGTTGTTCCAGATTTAGGTGTATGTTCTTTTTTTAACTTTGTTTTACTTTTTTTCCTTTTTTGTTGTTTTTGGTCCTTTTTTTGTACAGCGTGGAAATCTCTTTGGTAATTACAATATGTGACCATATTGTAATTAACAAATATCGCACTTTGAGGCAAATAGAGAACAAAAAAAGTTAAGGCTCCTGACCACTAAGGCTACAAGTCACCTCTCCCGGAATGAGCAACGCTTTGCTTAGAATGATCTGAGGCTCTCTTTGAATGAGCAAATTTGGGAAGCACTTGCCTCTTTAAATTTCTAATGTTTCTTCCAAATATTGCTGAGCGCCCTAGGAAAGGCCCTTTCCTCACAGCTTTCCTGACCCCCAGTCCAGTCTCCAACCATGACCTTTTCCCTTATCCTGCTCCAGAAGATGAGACGAGGGTCTAGATGGGTCAAAGTTCAGGGACGGAATGAGAATAGTTGACATTATTCGGTCATTTTTATTTTATTTTGTCATAATTTTATCTTGAAGAAGTTTACAAAGAGAAGTAGTCCAGTGAATATGCATATATCATTCATCCAGATGCATTGCAGGGAAAAGTTTTCAGAACTACAGATCTCATCAGGAAACTCTAGTAGGCCAGATTCTCTCAAACACTTCGAGAATATGAAAAGCCAAATACACACAAATTCCTTAAACCAAAGCATTACTTCTAGAGCTCTAAGTCACGTGAACATTTCTATATTTAACTCCAAATATTCCCAGGGTTAAGTGATGCCAGTTAAGGAAATAATTATGGCAACGAGGGGATTTACTGAGTTCTTTTGATCATCTCTGTGGCCGATGGTGCCTTGCAAAAATGGCTACAACAATATCTCCCATCCTATATGCTGTTCTTATAACATTCCTTTGACACTACTTCCTTTGAGGGATGATGTTCACTTCCCTTGAAACTGTTCTGGCTTTGGTGGCTAACCAATCAAATGTAGCAAAAGGGACACTGCTTAATTTCCGAGGTAAGTCAGGAAAAGGAAAGCTACTCCCTCCTTGTTCCGGGAACACTTGAGTTTGAGCCCTGATAAACCAGATAAGCAGTCCCATCCCTGTGGCTGTTATTCTGAGAGGAAGCCCAACCAGCCCATAAGGAGAAAAGCACATGAAGAAGCTCTGAAATGACACAAAGCCAGAGAGATGCCCGCCCAGACCCTAGTTCTCCAGCTTTCCACTATCCCAGTTTTAGCCATGTGGTCTGCAACTGCAGAAGTCCCAGGCCAGAACCAGCCAGCCAAACCTTCCTGATTTCTTGACCCATGGATACCGTGAAAGATAATGAAAGAGGAGATCAAATACATGGTGATGGGAGGAGACTAGACTTCAGGTGATGAGCACACAAGAGTATACAGATATATTATAAAATTGTACACCTCAAATTTACATAATGTTATTAACCAATGTTACCCCAATAAATGTAATACCAATTTAAAAAGAAAAGAAAAAGAAAAAAATAATGAAATGACTGTTGCTGCTTCAAGCCATTAAATTTCAGGGCATTTTTTTTTTAAACTGTAGTAAAGTACACATAACATAAAATGTAGCATCTTACCCATTTCTAAGTGTACAGTTCAATAATGTTGGGTATATTTACATTGTTGTGCAACCAATCTCCAAAATTTTTTCATCTCGCAAAACTGAAACTCTATACCCATTAATCGACTCTTCGTCTCCCCATCCACCTAACTCCACCATTCTACTTCTATTTTTATGAGTTTGACTCTTCTAGATATCTCATATAAGTGAAATCATACAGTGTTTGTCATTTTGTGACTGGCTTATTTCACTTAGCATTATGTCCACAAGGTTCATCCATGTGTAGCATGTGTCAGAACTTTCTTCCTTTTTAAGGCTGAATATATATATATCCTGTTGTAAGTATATACCATCTTCTGTTTATCCACTCATCCATCAATAGACACTTGGGTTGCTTCTTCTACCTTTTGTCTATGGGGAATAATGCTATGAATATGGTTGTACCAATATCTTCTTGAGACCCTGTATTCGATTCTCCCGGGTACATCCCCATGGGGCAGTTTGGTTTTCAACATTTAATCAGAACAGCTGCCAAAAGCAAGACTTGTAACTTAAAAGGGGTGGAAAGCAGTTATTTAGTAGACCAGGCTCCTGGGTTTAAGGATTACATAATTACCTCCCCCCAGGTGATTGCTCACCATTAACCAAGGCGATGGTTCTCAATCCCACCTGCACATTAGAATTACCTGGGGAGCTTTTCAGCAAATATAGTGCCTGGGCACTACCTTCAGAGACTCTGATTAATTGGTCTGGGGTGGAGCTGAGACATTCAGATTTTTACAAAATGCTCCCCAGATAATTCTAAAATGCAGTCAGGGGAGAACCAAGAAACAAAGATGTGAGCTGCTTCATTATAGTCTCAAGTCCTTTCCATTCTTCCTGTTAGGCCCACGTAACTCTTCCAGCTGTTTAAGAGACATCAGAATGAGATCCAAATATCTCTCATGGCTCTGTACAACTTGTAATCACACTTTCACACTTTCTAAGTCATTCTGTAGACACGAGTTGCCGGTTAGAGTAGGAATGTAAGGGAGTCAAGTGTTAATGGGGACTTAAAAACTAGTAGGTTTTAGTCTACGGCCATGCCACCCTGAACAAGCCTGATCCCATCTGATCTCAGAAGCTAAGCAAGATCGGGCCTGGTTAGTACTTGGATAGGAGACTACCTAGTAAGACCAGGTGCTGTAGACATCAAAAATAAAAAATAAGGAATTGTAAGCTGACAAGACCCTTGCAATCTGTGAAGTCAATCAAGGGTTGCCTCGCCTAAAATTAATTAATTAATTAATTAATTAATAGTAGGTTTTAATAAAAGTATAATATCTATACTAAATTACAAATATTAAATTACACAGATTGATGGACTTTTACCTATAAAAGGTGTTATAGGTAGAACTGTGTCCTCTCCCAAAATACGTTTAAGTTCTTCTAGCACCTGCTACTTACTTATGAATGTGACCTTATTTGAATATAGGCTCTTTGCAGATGTAATCAAATAAAGATGAGACCATTAGGGTGGACCCTAATTCATTATATCTAGTGTCCTATTAGGGAGAGGGACATTTGGATACAGAGTAACACACGGAGGCCATGTGATGATGAAGGGAGTGATTGGGGTGATGGCCCTACAAGCTAAAGATCACCAAGGTTTCACCAGAAGCTAGGGGAGAGGAGCATGGAATGGATTATTATTTTTTTTTAATTTAATTTTATTAAACTTATTCAGGTGACATTGGTTAATGAAATTATATAGGTTTCAAGTGTACAATTCTAGAATACATTATGTGTAAATTGCATTGTGTTCACCACCCAAAGTCAAGTCTCCTTCCATCACCATTTATTTGACCCCTCTTACCCTTTTCTACCTCCTCATCCCCCTTTCCCTCTGGTAGCCACTAAATTGTCTGTGCCTATGAGTTTTTGTCTGTCTTGTCGAAATAGATTCTCCCTCACAGCCCTCAGACAGAACCAACATTGCTGCCACCTCGATGTTGGATTCCTGGCCTCCAGACCTGTGAGACAATAAATAACTATTGTTTTAAGCCCCCTCATTTGTGGTACCTTCAGCGTATCATTGGAATAGATTCATAACTCCATCCAGTATATGAAGAATAATGGAAGCTAGGTTATCTCAATGTTAGAAAAGTTACAAGTAGAGAAAAAGCAGAGAAAAAGCAGAGGCTGAAATGAATCCTGTGCTTTGGATTAGAATTAAAGTTACAGGTATGTGTTAGTTTCCCCAGGTAGCCATAACAAAGTACCAAAAGCTAGGGGGCGTAAAACAGCAGAAACTTATGGTTTTGGGGGCCAGAAATTTGAAATGAAGGTCTGAGTTTTCTGAAGGCCCTAGGGACAAAATCCTCCCTTGCCTCTTGTAGCTTTTGGCAGTTGCTAACATTCCTTGCTGTTCCTTGGCTCATGGGTGCATCACTCCAATCTGGCCTCTGTTGTCACATGGTGTTTTCCGTGTGTGCGCGCGCGGGCGCGGACCTATGTCTCTTCTCTTTTTATGACATGAGTCATAATGGAGAAAGGGCCTACCCTACTTCACTGAGACCTCATCTAATTTAATTAATTATATCTTCAGTGGTCCTATTTCCAATAAAGTCACATCCTGAGGTTCCAGGAAAGCCATGAATCTGTGGGAGAGGGAAATACTACTTGACCCAGTACAGGTGTGAGCACATAGTTTTAAATATATAATGACATATGTAGAAACAATTATATATGTATAGATGGGGAGCTAGCTAGCTGGATGAAAGAAGTCTGGGATTTTGATTAAATCTAGTAGTTGGGAGGGGTTGGTGGATGGGAGTAAGAAACTGAGTCTGGCTATGAGTTTAGCATTGTCGAAGTTGGGTGATGAGTACCTGAGGGTTTATTTTACTCTTCTATTTCCTTTATATGTTTGCATTTTACCATAATCAAATGTTTTTTAAAACTCTCATTTTAAAATTCTGAATCCTAAGCAGTTTCACTATGCTGCGACGCTTCCTGCTCTCAGGGAAAAAAGCCGATGACAGAATCAAATAACCTCTTTGTACAGGAAAGACATTTAGAAGTCAAGGAATGACTAGGCAGCAGAGAGCTATATCAAGTATCTCTTGGATTAGACTTTGGAAATAAACAGCTTTTCTGAGCTGCCTTGTATTATTAAAGTGAAATGTACATGGATCATAAAAAGAATAAAGGGAGTCAAATTATTTCGAAGAGCTAAAACAGATCTGTAGCGTTAAATGATTTATTAGTTAATAGACTGACCTTGAAAGTGACTCTGAAGATCCAAGGCATGTAGTCATTTGTAATTGGTTAGGGAGTGGCCTGATGAGCTATTACCTGTGAGTATGCAGTAACTCTGGTAAAATGATCACTTTGTGAAAAAGAGCCCTGAAAATAAATCTAACTGCTCTATAAATTATTTTCTCCTGCACTCCTATGCTCAATAAATGTCTAGAGTATCCCCTTTCTCTCTTCCCCCTTATAATTTTCTAAAGCTTATACAAAAAAATAATAATATAGGGAACACTTAATGTAATGGTATGTTCTCAAGTTTGGGGAGATACGTGTTTTTAAACTTTTTTATTGAGATGAAATTCACATAACATAAAATAAACCATTTTGAAGTGAACAGTTCAGTGACATTTAGCACACTCACCATGCTGTAACCACCATCTCTAGTTCCAAAACATTTTCATTATACAGATGTGGTGTATACCAGAGTCTACCATGACTTTGCTATGCACACAGTTCCAAAAGAACTGGAAAAGTTTGGCATTGCAGCTTAATATAACTTAGTATACACAGGGCTTTCGACTATTTAAGAATTATCATTAACTTAGTTCATGAAGTGATCATTCAATACCAATGTCATGTTGCAGGACATTTTGTCATCCCCGGTCTCTGTTCTCCTGTGCCAGTAACAACCTGCTCATTATCATAATGCTGGAAAAACTCCCCTCAAATTTCCAGAACGCTCCCAAGGGAGAAATACTGTCCCCTTGAGAACCAGTTGACAACCAAAATTAATTTCCCTCAATGATTTCCAATATATCCTCTAGGGGGCGACATCACCTCTTGAGAACCAGGTAGACCAACCAATCAACCATCATCTTCTAGCCTGGACTTCATTACCCCCATCTTCCCAATAAATACAGCTTTGGATTTGTAAGGAAGAAAGGGGAAATAGTTATTGGGTTGGCAGTCAGCAGGATCCAACACATCATAATGCCTCTCTTTGGCCAATGGTCTTCTTTCTTCCCAAGGGGGGTTGGGGAGGGGATTCCAGAGGTTGGAGCCAGCTGCTGTGTATCTTCCACACTCTGTTGAGTGTCTTCTCTGTAAAGGACTGCTCATCCACAGCATAAAGAACCCACCCTGGAGCCACCCCAGGAACTAGAAAAATAAAATCCTTTGCTAGAACAATGATGTTCCAAGAATAGAAAGAGAAACAGGTACCGTGGAAGCATTGATCTGACTTGTTGGCATTGTAGAAGGTTCTATCTCAGAAACATACAGGGACCTGCCAGCTCAAAAACGTTTTGGGGATCCAGAGGAAAAGGTACGCCTGATTTTTTTTTTTTTTTTTTGGCCAAAATATAGGGCAAGTTGCTGAAACTTGCACTTTACCCTCTCCTTCCACCAACACACTAAAAACAATAACAACAACAACAACACAATGCTTGGTAGACTTGCTTTCACACAGCAGCAGAGAAAGCTCTAAGGCTGCTGGGGCCCCATGCAAGAGGAGGTTTCCTAGCTAGCCCAAGATGTAGTGCAAAGGACTCTTCCATTTGGGTCTTCTAACCTAGCGATCCAGGGATTCTCAAAAGTGGTGAACATGCAACAATTTACTTGTATGTTCTCCTACTGATGAGCATTTAGGTAGTTCCCAGTTAGGAGCTATTTCACGGTGCTGCTGTGAACATTCTTGCTTATACCTTTCGGTATTCATTTGTTAAATACTTTTGAATGAAATTGTTGAATCTGTGTAGGCATATGTTCAGCTGTAGTTCATATGGCCAGGCTATTTTCCAGTGATTCTAAGGGACCCCCTGTTTTTCTCCTCTGCTCTGGTTGCTCTACTCGGACACCAAGCAATTCTCCAACTGGCAGACACCAGCTGTCTCGGTTATTCTCTCTCTGAATAATCTCAGAAATAGCCACCTGAATATTAATTCATAATTTTAACATACATTTGTACATTCAGGAATCTAAGAGGTCTTTTGTTGTTTTGCTCTGCAGATGTTAACTGACTAATCTCTCTTATCTCCTCCTTCCAACCTCTGGCCTGTTTAATGTTGCACAGCTCAGAAATGTTTTCCTGTCATATAAAATGTCCTGACCAAGAGCAAATCTTCTAATTGGCCTACAAGAGACTTTTTTTTTTTCTTTTCATGCATGCTTATAATAAAATGTTGGCATGTGCTGATAACTAAATTGTCCAACAAAGGTGTTTTTTTTTACATACCAAGAACCAGTAGAGCAGGGTCATTATGTGTAATTGTGCAGGGTGTCATTCTACGCCTTGATTTCTGAACCCCACGTATTCTCATTACAGACGAAACAACACTGCTTGAGAACACAGACCACATCTAGGACAGTACTCTGTCTTTTTGAGACGTAGTCTTCATCTGGTACCATCTCTGAAGCTTCTGCAGGCCATTCCACAATCCTAGAGGGCTATCCATTTTTAGGTAATGAGGAAAATAAAAGGACTAGCAAATCCCACCAGGCAAGGTTTCTCCATGCTTTTACAGTGTCA
The DNA here is from genome assembly GCF_014176215.1 of Rousettus aegyptiacus. Taxonomy (NCBI): domain Eukaryota; kingdom Metazoa; phylum Chordata; class Mammalia; order Chiroptera; family Pteropodidae; genus Rousettus; species Rousettus aegyptiacus. The sequence goes on along the minus strand of NW_023416289.1, from coordinate 44,422,010 downwards.
CACTAGAGCACTGTCTACCAAGACCAAATGTTACTTTGTGTGAGTTACTATGTAATTGTTGATGAGGGTATAGACTTGGGAAAGTTATGGAAGATTCTCAAATTACAGATTAGTTTTGTCTAGCAGAAAACATCCCTGAAAGACATCAGCCAGTTTTGTGTCAATCTTTTCAATGTAATTCCACCTCTCTTTTTTCCCACTGTCTAAACATACCCCTTCCTCAAAGTACACCCTTGAACCAGCTTTATTCTTCTGCGGGTTCTCTCATTAATGGGTTAAACAATATCACTGACACGTACTCTCAATGCTTTTGTGTGAAAGTCATGTTTTCAACTTTTAAAAAATTATACTGTGAAAACAGTAAATAAAATCCAGGGATGGTAATGCTGGCTGAAATAGGGCAGAAAAAATAACACCGACTCCAGTGAAGGCAAATTGGTGACCTTTCCCAGTGGGAAAGATCCATCGTAATCAATCTGCCACCAGTGACTGGGAAGTGGGACATTGGACGTGTGAGACCTTATTCACACTAGCTGCTTGAGTTCCCTAACCTGATACCATTTCCACGTGATGATAAGCCATGCTGGGCCTGCCCACTTGATCACTTGGTGGTCTGATAAGACACCACCACTTGGGATCCTGTGGCCAATCATTTGGGCTTCATAGAACCCACAAATAACCCAAGAGCTAATTCTCAGAACGGGAGGTCATGATTTATAAAACCCCAGGTGTACGCCTGCTACTGTTACCAGAGGGCCACAGACTACCCCTAAGAGGCAATGGAACGCCATCTCCTGTTAAAAAATCTTGCTGTGCTGCTATGGCTAAACCTATAACCTCGAGCCAATTAAATACCGTGGTTCAGTCTGCACCCATTAAATGGGAATAACAGTAGCTCCCCTGAGTACAGTTAGGAGGGTCAAAGGATTTTATGTTTTTATACTGTTTGAACCCGGTCAGTGCTTCCAAGTTCAGCATTTGCGAGCCTTCCAAATACCACGCACCAGGTCTTAAACTCCGGCCAAGATCTACCAAGGCCTGCCCCTCTCGCACCGCCCAGGGATGACGTCATGGACCGAGGTCTCTAATGAAATTATCTCCCGGCCTGCTCGGCTCATCCTCCCATTTTCCGGAAACCTACAACTCCGGCACTTGGCCTCCGGCTTTAGGTTATTTTTCCTCTCCGTAGCCCCAATCCCTTCCCTCCCATTCTCCCACCTAAATCTTTCGACTCATCTCGCCTTCCTTCAAGCTAGTAATGTTCGGTTCTTCCCGCTTGCTCTCGGGCGAATTCCTCAAAATCGTTTCCTCTTAATTAATCGCCTCCCTAGCCCGCCCTTCAGCTCCTTCCTTCTAAATCCCATTACCCGCGCGCGGCCTCTTTCGGCTGTTTCCGCCTCCTGCCACCCACACCGACGCTACCTTCGGATCTTTCCGGATCACCACAGTTCCTTGTTGTTTTCGCTCCCGATCTGCTTCGGCTGTTTCCGGCCCGTGGGGCCCCGCCCACTTTCTGTTTAGCCCCGCCCCCTCGCCGCCTTCGGCTCTTTTCGCCTCGCCCGGTCTCCCGCTCTGCAACTCTCGGCTTTTCCCGCCTTCCCTCGGCCTCACTCACTCCGCTCGGCTCTTTCCGCCGCCCTTCGAGCGAGCGGCCCGTATCCTCTCTGCCACGTGACGCGGCCTCCACCTCCCAGATCCCCTCCCACCTCGCCCTTCCTCCCGCCTCAGCCTCCCAGCCCGTCCGGGCCGCGCCGCCATTTTGTGTGAATTTCTGACTGCGGCGGGGGCCAGGCAGCCGGGGCACCGCGGGCGGGCAGACAGACAGACAGTCAGCCCGTCTCCTCGGCCCGTTTCCTCTCCCTAAAATCCTTTTTTTTTTTTAACTCCCCCTCCCCCGCTCGCTCTCCTCTTCCCCTTTCCCCCTCGCTTGCTCCATTGCGCGGGGCTCGCGCTAATTACACCCAACCACCCACCAGTGTCCGTGTCCCCCGGGTGTCCCGCTCCCGGACCCGCGGGTGTGTGTGTGTGTGCGGGGGGGCAGGGGGAACTCTCGCCCGGATGAGGGCCCCGCGCCCGTGAGCGAGTGACCCCCAGGGGCGGGCTGCAGAGAAAGCAGGCGGCGAGCGGCCGGCCTAGGCCGCGCGGCCTACGCGGAGGTCGGCGCAGAGGTGATTCCGAAACCGAAAAAATATATGCCCATTCCTATGAGGAGCCCTGAGAGCTGAAGTGTGCCCCTCCCGCCACGCCCAAGCAGTCCTTCTCGGTGCATTAACACCCCCTCCCCCCCAAAGGAACTATGGAGGCCGCGCCCGGGACCCCCCCGCCGCCGCCATCAGAGTCGCCGCCGCCGCCAACGCCGCCGCCGCCGTCAACGCCTTCGCCTCCTCCGTGTTCCCCCGGCGCCTGCCCGGCCACCCCGCACCTCCTCCACCACCGCCTCCCGCTCCCTGACGACAGGTCAGGCCCCCGGCCCGGCCGGGGCGGTGTCCCCGGGGGGAGGAAGAGGAGGTGGAGGAAGGGGGGCGGCCGCCATGTTGGGCCGGGCGGCGGCGGCGCGGCGGCGGAGGCGGAGGAGGAAGGGCGGGGTCGGTGGGTGTCTCTCGCTCGCTCGCTCTTTCTCGCTTGCTTTCTCTCCTGGCCTCATGCGTTCACCCCCCCTCGCGGCGTTCGCCCGCTCTCCCTCGCTCTCGCTCTGTCTTTTTTGGGCGCCATGCTGAGGGGAAGGTGAGGAGGCGCCCCCCGGACCCCCCGCGCCCGCCCTGGGGAGGGGGCGCCAGGGGGGGCCGCGGAGGCCCGCGGGGGTCCTGGCTGCCCCTGCGCCCGGAGCTGGCAGTCATGGGCCCGCCTGCCCGTCGCCTGGCTTCGGGGACGGGGATGGGGGAGGGGCCCCCGGACCCTTTTTCGGGGGATCTCGAGTAGCAGCCCCGCTCTTAGGGGTTTGGAGTTGTGGGGGTCCCCCAGTCCCCGGCAGTATCCTTTCTTCTGGGAGAGGTCTTCCCTAGTCTACTTGGAGAGGTTTTTTTAGCTTACTTAGGCAGAAAGTGGGGGTTCGTTTAGTCCTTTCTCCATTCTTCTACGGGGGGGGTCCTTTGGGTGGGGGCTCTTTTACGCTTTTTTTTCCACTGGGCGGGAGGTGCTTTCTAGCTATTCCGTAGAGAGCGAAAAAGGTGAGGGGCTCTCTAGCCCCTTTGATGGAAGCCCCTGCCTCTTTTTGGGGAGAAGACCCTTGGGTTTTTCCTTAAAAGGAAGGGTCTTCTCGCTTTTCATAGGTAGGTGATGCGGGTTTTTTGGGGGTCGGGAAAGATTTGGTTTTACTGCCTTGGAGGAGAGAGGAAGTAGGTCCCCTTTCTACTGGGGTGCCCTCCTCTTTCGGGCTAACGTGGGGCGCCATCCCTTCCGGAAGATAAAGCGAGGTTCTCTTGTGCTTTGGCAGGGGCTGAAAGGGAGCGCCTCCTTCTCGTTTATTAAGTGCGAAATGGGCTCGCCCCATGCCCTTCTCTGGAGGGTGATATAGGGGCCAGCCTCATGCGTTTCAGGGCGAGGTTGGGGCCCCGTTTCCCTTGGTCCATCAAAAGGTTGGGGTGCCAGGTTCACCCATTCTTTCCTGCTAGGACAGGGGAAGAGGTAGCTAGAGAGTGGATTTAGACCTGGAAGGAGGGTTTCAGCCGGCAGGAAAGTGAATCTTGGGGGAGTGGGGGTGGGGTGGGGAAAAGGACTCTCTGGACAGAGGGGCTGCCCGGGGCGCAGTCTGGGCTGGGGAGTTGCTGAGGACCCTCTAGACAGGGGTCTTAGCTAGGGGTTCCCTGCCAGGCACTACGGCCCCTTCTCCCCACTCCCACCTCCCCTTCTCCCTTTCTCCTTCACAGACCATACTTTGCCTTTTAAAAGAAATGCCACCCACATTCAGAGACACAAGTGCAGCAGTTTGGTGAGCTTTTAAAAAAAATTTTTTTTTTTTTTGTTTTGTTCTGTTTTGTTCTAATTAAATGTATCGTCCTGGGAATCGCAGCCCATCGCAGCCTGACTCCAGTTCAAGGAAATAAACAGATTAGCAAAGGTCTGTTCGCTAAGCCCACGTTGGGGCTTTTGGGCCCCCTCTTGGGGGCAGGTGCATTACTCAAAGGTGCTTACACGCTTTATTCGACCTCTAAGGAGTTCTCTTATGTCAGAAGTGTATGTCTTACAATGGGTTGGGATGGTAAGTAGCCTCTTTTATTGAGTAATTCAATTATCTCCCTCTTTTTGTCCCTTTCCTGCCTGCCTTCCTCCTCGCCTTTAGACCAAAGTGATGCTTGAGTAAATTTATATGTTCAAATCAGGATTCTAACCCTGTTGAACCCTTTTAGACTTGCACATCCTTTTGACGTTTAATTTTTTAAATTTGATGTACACAGTTTTCTCCAAAAAGTGTGTTACTGTAACATGACAAAAACCTAGGTAAAAGACCCATATGTTTTCACGCCCTTGGTATCCCTCTTGCCATTTCAATCCAATGCTTTGTCTCCAGCCTTCATCTTTGAAGAAACTGGATCCTTCAAGTCCATTTGCAGGAGACAAGGTTACCGAATTTGGTTTATGCTACTTGCATTCAAGTTAATGTTCTCCCTTCAGCCCCCACTCCCCCAAAAGATTGTGGTTCAAGTAGATCGAATTTTGTCATTTTACTCCAATGTCTCTTATGGTGATGGACGTTTAAATTAAGCAAGTCATTTGTAAAGTACTGTTTAAGCACCAAATCTGTAAAGTGTGTCAAGCCCCAAGCTCCCTCTCCCTGTCTCCACTGTTCCTTTGTTCGAAAGCACATGCCTGACCGTGAAAAGTTGTTGCAAACGTGTTACACGCCCAGTCATGGTGGGAGAACACTTCCTTCGGCCCCAAGTGCCCCCTCTCCTACACGTACAAGGAAAAAACAGCAACAGAAATGACTTGCAGAACCAAACACTGTACTTCTGATGTGTTTTACAAGCATAAGTTCTCCTGTTAAAAGACAAAACACGTTGAAGTTCCATTTTTCCTCTTGCCCACTTTTGGTCCCTGACATACTTTGTTAGAGAAAGCTTTTTAACACACAGCCCACTTCTCCAAAAGATCCTGTTTCCTTTTTTCCATTCTTAGGAGAAGAAAAAAGTTCACTCACATTCAGATGAGGAAACGTGTAAATTGCAATTGAGTGGGCCACTTGTTCTTCCTCTCAATGTGTTCACAACTGCTGGGAAGTGGTGATCTTAGGTATGTAAAATCAATTGTGGGAGGAAGAAGTGTCCGCACAGTACAGTATCCTGCAAAAAATGTCTGAAGCACAAACTGAACACACTGTCCAGTGCTCAGGGTCAACCGAAATGAATTGCATTTAAAGTTTCCCCTCCTTTTGTGAAATTCCAAGCGCAGAAACTGGATGCTAACAGTGAACCAAATTTTAAGAGCTACTAAGACGTAGAAGGATGCTTATTTAACTTTACTTTTAAAATGAAATGTTAAGGAAATGAGATTTTTTTTATAAGTGAAAATTTGAGCAGTCATTTATTGAATTTAAAAGTATTTCCCTAAACATTTAAAAAGCGCTCAGACATCAACACAAGGGTTTTTTTACTTTTTCATTCTCGAATCTATCAAATCCAAGAAACCCCAGTAATTTTGTCAAACTATTTCGATAGCCTTTGTTTTTGAAATGTCACAGTACTGCCTTTTTTCCCCCACAAACTGATGTACCAGTATTAGTTAAAATTCAAATTAATGGATGTTGCAAAAAAAACAAAAAACAAACAAAACCAAAAAGGGTGTCGCTCAGAATCCCTGATTTAACAGCAACTCTTATACACTTGTAATCTTTAAAATTTTTATATTCTCTGGGGAGAGGTTTTTCGTGAGACCAAAAGTCTCCCAGTAGAAACAAAATCAGTAGTGATCAGGAAAACAGATATTCAAGTACTAAAATTCCTTTTTCTTACTCAAATTTGCTCCCCTATAAGGTCTTTCTAATTCAGTCTGTCCTGTTTCTCAGGTGGTGTTGCGATTGGCTCTGAAAGTTTGAATTTTTGGTTATTGACAGGTCAGAAATTTTTTACGTAGAACTATTTTTGAAAGTCACAATGGTGGCTTTCCTTTGCTAGAAAGGCCAATCCCAAGGGAAAATTGTATTGCACCTGTAGAAATGAAGGCTTTCCCAGCTCTTGACTACCTGGCAAGTTGGAGATGAATGGTTGACTTTGAATTTGTATGTTTCTGTCCAGTTGAATGGAGACAGTTTCAACAGGGCTAGTTCAGTAGTTTTACCATTTAATAATGCTTCGACCTCTGCTTTTCTCCTGATAGGCGAGAATTGGATGTCTCAGGGTTGCCCTGTTTGTTCACTTGTCATGTTTTTGTGGCTCTCGGATCCCAGAACCATCTCGTTGTATAGGCCAGGTCCAGGCGCAGTCCATACCTCTACAGCGAAAATCGCCAGTGAAACCATTTCTCAGTCTCTATGGACAGCTGTAGGTCGAATCTAATTTTTGTCTCTGTGGACGGTATCTTCTAGTCCCAAGTGACTGTTTCTGACCCAGGTTAGGAGGCTGAGTGACAGAAGAATTTAGAGTAAATAGTAGTTCAAATAGCTGAGTTTCTAACTGAGCAAAGCACTTGCTTGTACCTTGGCAACAGAACTGACACAATAGCGGAGAGGAGGATGGTTTGAGAGACTTGTTGATGTTTAGTAAGCTGATTCAGGGACTCGGCAGCGGTCTTAGTGGAGGGAATCCTGTCAATAAATGGTTCGAGGCTAGTTTCATAATTAATACCTAATGGAAAGAGTGGAAAAGCTGCCTCTTTTTTTGGGCGGCATATAAGGTTCATATGGATAAGTTAAGGGAAAACGTTTGGAGGGAGCTAGAATTACGGATTTGGCTTTCTGAATTTATCATCCTAGTCTTTGCCACAGACCTCTCTCGCTTTTGGTAGTTCATGAGGGTGCAGTCTTGAAGACGTTGCATGAGGGTTTTTATGTTAATTTAGTAACAATATGAGGTTATGTGGACAGTTTGTAAATAAATTCCTGACTCAGTTGATGACGAAATGAAGGCATGGTGGGTATAGACGTCATTGCTTCCTGCTGTTGAAGTAATTCTGTAGCAGGGCACAGTTTATTTGCTTGGAGCAGAGTTTGCTTCTCCCGGCCACATTGCTCTGGATTTTTCTCACGTGGATTTCTTTGTCATTTCATGTGTATGTGAACTGGTGACTCAGCTCCCTATTTGGAAGGCAAGTGGCGACATCCTGAATATCAGAGGGGGTGTGGCAACAGGATATGAAGAACACTGTGGGCTTTGAAGGCAGATAAGCTTGTGCTCAGGTTTGGCCCTGCCTGCAGTGTGCAGCGGGCATGGATGATAATGCCCACTCCTCGTCATTGTGGTCAAAGGGACGTAAGCAGGACACCCACACAGCGCCTGGTGTCCAGTGAGTCTTGGTTTCTTCATCTCCCTGCCATCCCTACTGGAGGATAATGCTAAACAACACTTGAACTGTGCTGTATAAATAGAAGTAAGAATGACATCTGTGCTTTTGAAGGAGCTCAGTTTATCTTTCACTTCCTAGGGTTCTGGTCAGCTTGTTCAATTGCAAGGAGCCGACTGGGGTGGAACCTTAGTGGAAGCCATCTTAGGCATTTCCTGCTTGCTCAGTGTCCTTATTATAGATGCGAGAACAGTCACACTGTCTTGAGCTTATGCTGACTACCTTCCCGTGTTCATCTTTTGCAATTAGGATCTTAGTCAGTGCTGTAACCTTGCTAGGCCTCCTGAGAGTTGGGAAAGCAGGGTCCTAGCGCCTTTCCCACTGCTGACCAGTCACATCACCTTCAGGTACTTTAAAACTCTCCAGAATCTCTCAAATGAGCAGTGTCTGTCCCAGCTCCAGGATTCTCCCACCCGTCGGTAATTTGGCTGAGTCGATTGAGGTTTTGTTTGTTCATTCAGCCAGGCTTGTCCCGTGCTTTGCTTGGAGCAGAAATGTTTTTGGGAGTGTGCAAGGAGCCCTTCTTTCCCGAGAACTTTATTTAGAGTTGGGCGGGGGCTGGTACCGCCTTTACCATGCCTCATATTCCCTTCCCTTGCCTGACCTTCCTTCTGCAGCTCTGGCCTAGGTAAGGGGTTGCTGCTACTGCTGCAGCTCCCCATACCCAACTTAAAAATGAGTTTTAAGGTTAGACTGAGTGGCTGGATCACAGGCAGATCTGTCAGAAACCTTGGCTCAGCAGCTAGCCAAGCACCTGATTCTCTTGTCCTGATTGTCCCTGTGGGTGGCCCCAGAAATTTTGGGATTGCACAGCTTTATACAGCGTAGATGCTGCCTGTTCTCGCCACACCAGGTTTGGCCTTCTGGTAAGAGAGATGGTGGGAGTAGTGGATGGCCATGGACGTGGGACTCAGGCAGACCAGAAGTGACTCATGAGTTACTCAACTCCTCAGTCTCCTGGCCTTCTTAAAGATATGACAGTGCCTAGCTGTCATGTGAAGGTCAAAAGATTACCTGCCAGGGGCCTTCTGAGTGCTTTCCTGCTTTAGTTCACTTTAGCCCTATGCTGAGAAACAGAGGTGAAGTCTCTGTCCAAGGTCACAGAGCTAGTGGATATGGAGGCAGAGTAGAACCCCAGGCAGCCTGTACCCAGACCTGAGCTCTGTACCCGTGTGCTGTCTTGGATCTGGTATGTTTCTATTTCAAACTGCAGTATGTAGCTGTTAGTGAAATGTGAAGTCCATTTATTGATTTGTCTCCTACATTTGAAAAACAGAAATGGAAAAAGAGAACAAGTATAGCAAAGGTTAAATGTGCCTTTGTGAAACTTTTGAGAGAAATGTAGAGGAGGAGAGGTGAAGCAATATCAGTGTGTGAGCGCTGCTCCACGTAGGATGGGGCAGGCGCACTCCGGGCCTGGCCACAGTCAGCCCACTACCCTGTGATTGTAAGCGGGGTTTTATGGGAACACAGGCACACCCATTCGTTGGTGTCTTCTGTGAGTGCTTTCTCACTAAACAGCATAGTTGAATAGTTGGGATGTAGACTGCCTGCCAAACCTAAAATTTATTTACTCTCTGGCCCTTTAAAGAAAAAATTTGCTGGCCATTAAACTGGCATGATATACCTGTGTCTGGTGTGTCTGCACAGCAGCTGTCGTTGTCATTTTTGTTCTGGTGGCAGAGGTGGTGCAAGAGAATGGAAGGGCACACAGGTATGTCCTTTAAGGTTGGCCACAGAGTGAGTGTGGCTGTGCTAGTGCCCCTCGGGGACCTGCAGCGGCCCCATCATCCCTGTGTCCTGCTCTTTCCAGTGATGTGAGGGCCCAAGCCTGGTTTTCTGAAGCTGTAAATTGAAGGGATTTTCATTCATTAGAAGCAAGCAGAGACACTGGATCGCAGCTGCAACATCCTTGCTATGGCCTGACCCAAGGGAGCTGGGCTCAGATGAGTGTCACTTGGCTAAATGTCCATTGCAGGTGGCTTGGAGTATTGCCCTGTTCATTTTCCTAACAGACACCAGGGCTTATGTTTCCTTGGGATTCTAGGATGCCATTGCTCGGGGCCCCAGAGCAGGCCGGGGAGCTGCCGCCTCAGCAGCAGAGGTGGGCCACCTCTCTGGGGGCAGGGGGACCACTGGCAGCCACTTTCATCCACTCTGTTGATAAACCAGTCCAGCTGTGCTCTCGTCAGTCACCCTCCTGCCTATCAGGAAGCCCTCAGCAAACATGCGGTGAATGAGTTGTGACTGAGGTCAACCCCTCAGTGACCTCGTGAGAGTTTTAAGTGATCCATGTTGGTGCCTGGGAAATGGTCCAATGTCTCTGTTGATGAAATTGACAAAGAAGGTGTGGATAGCTGAGGTTGATTGTGCGTGTGTGTAGAATATATCTGAAGTACCGGCCCAGGCTTTGCTGGACTCTGGGAAACTCGTGGGTGACTGCTAGCCTTTTTTTTCTCATCCCACAAGGCTCCTGCAGGTCACCTGAAGTTAACAAATAGTTATGTACAGATAATTGCAGTTCTTCATAAGGCATTCTTTAGTGGTATGTTGACACGAAATCTTAGAGTCCTAGGTCCACCGTCTTTTAAGAGGAAAATATTAATACTTACTTGGTTGAATGGAACTAAATTGATTCCTCTGAAAAAAATTATAAACAAGAAGTCTTAGTTCACAAGTTAAACGATTCAGTTTTCCTCTCTGGGATAATAGAAATTGTGCATTCGTGGATGTGAACCAGCATCGCTTCAACTTGAAGCAGTCTGCAGCATGGTTGGGGTCAGAAGGTGATTAAGAAACTCTTTGTTGCTGAGAAGCAAGTTTCAGAGGCTGATTGACAGGAGAAACTTGGATCAGAGAGATACTTTTTTTATCAAGCCACATGAGCTGTTTTCAGAACGAGTGGGAGTGGAGGAATAGCTGCTCAGGCAAAGAAAATGACACTTTGACTCTGAGATTCTTGTCGCAGGCTGGGTTTGCTTCTTGGTCAGCTTCTTTGAAGCTCTGTAGAAATGCTCTGCCTAAATGGTTCGTGTGCTGGGACAAACCCCAGTGTGGATGTTGCACTTCTGGGGGTGAAGCGTTCCTTCTTATGTTCAGGGGACCTGGAATATACTTCCCTTGGACTCACATTGCTTTCTCTCCTTGGGATGAGTCCCATTTGGCTTTTCACTGGGATTCCTTGGACCTTTCTGTGCACCTTACTTCCTTAATTTTCCAAATGGTCAGATTTCTGAATGTTCCAATTCCCCTCATTCAGCGTCGGAATGACATTTCTTTGCATAGAGATAGTTTTTACTCCAATGAATTGTTTCTGGGCCAATTCAATGCTAAGTACTTGACTCACGTGGTCTCGGGGAATTGTTCCCACAAGAATTCCATCCATCCCAGAGGTTCTACCACTGTGCCTTCCCTTCACAGTTGAAACTGGGGAACAGAGTGTTTAAGGAATTTGTCCAATGTCTTAGTACCTCACTTTGGCATTTCTTGAATACTGTTTCATTTCATCTGTTTTCTGTATGTAGGTCTTATTTTTTCCAACTCAATTATGAATTTCAGGGGAGGAGTTGTCAGGTGGCTTGATTAGTAAATTATTCTTTTCAGGTAATTTCTAATTGTCTGAAGGGTGGTGGTTAAGAGCTGAGCCTGGAGTCAGAAAGTCCTGGATTCAGGTTCCAGTTCTGCTGCTCTCTGCTGTGACCCTATGGGCAAAATTTCTTCCCGTCCCTGAGCTTCAATTTGCTTCTCTGTAAAAGGAGCAACTAACGAATTGCTACTGTGCAGGTTTGTTAGTGGGTTTCAGTGAGCCCAGGAGAAGCGAGAGCTCAGGATCAGGGTGCCTGACGTGGAAGTTGTTGCTACAGAGTGTTTGGAATAAATACTTCCTACCGCTCTTAGGCCTTATAAGACCCTGAGCGACCCAGATGGGTGTTGTAGTTGAGGAGACCAGGGTGGAGAGAGGAGGCCTTGGTGAGGAGTGATGGCGGCTCTTTACCCCAGACTCCAGCTCTCTGCTAGGAAATTAACTTCTTGAAGACGTTGACACATCCCTTCTCACCTTGCCATGGTTGTCCCCACTCAGGACATCTTTTCTTTTTTGACATTTTATTATGGAAATTTTCTAACATATTCAAGAGAAAAGAAAATAGTATCATAGGTTGCCATATACCCGTCGCCCAGCTTTAACGGTGATACACATTCTGGCAATTTTCGTTCATCTCACTGCCTCCCCCATTTCCCTTGCGTATTTTGAAGCAGATCACAGATCTTACCCCATTTCACCTGTAAGTTTTTCAGCATGAATCTATAACTTAAAATATTTTTTAAGCATAACCACAAAACCATAATCTTGCCTGACAAAACTGAAAATAACTAACTACTTCATGTCTCAAATAGTCTGGGTTCAGATTTCTCTTTCCCCCCACACTGACTTCTGGTAATGGGTGTGTTCACATCCGGGCACTGGGCAAGCTGTCCTGCTCCTGTCGAAGTGAGGGGTTCAGGGTGCCAGTGGTCAGGCTTCTCTTCCTGTGTTGGTCTGTGCTCGCTGCTCAGGTGGTGTCTGTGATGTGAGCATGTTACCGTGGCAGTGGTGCGATGTCACAGAGCCACTTATGACCACAGCTAAGAATTTTGAGGGACAGGGAGACAGAGAGCCTATTTGCTCTTGATTTCTGGTCGATGAACCTAGGTAGTAAGGACACTAAAAACATGTGCAAGACCCAGAGGTTTATTTCAAGACTTTCCTGCCTCTGAAAATCCCTCAGCGAGGTTCTCTTCCCCAGGGCTGCTTCACTGCATCCTAAATTGAGGGAGAGGCTCGGGGCTTTCCCCGGGCACAAGCCCTGGGCCAGTTTTCTCCAGGAAGGGCTCCGTACCTTCGCTCCTAGTATGGGACTGGCCCACAGGGTCAGACTGGGGGCTCCTGGACTTCAGCATTTAAGCCTGTCCTTAAACATTTGAAGAGGCGGAGCCTCCTTGTAATTTTGTAATTTTGTCCCTAGTTAATGGGTCATTCAGAGCCTACCCAGGCAATTTGTTGAGAGTTTGGGCAGTTAATGATCATAACCCTGACCTCCACATTAACCTAGCCGCCTCTTGTCAAGGGCTCTCATGATCTTCAGGTAACAGCCACTGCTCCCATGAGTTTCCATCTTCTTTGTTGTTTTTTACATGTCTGTCTGTGTCTGTCTGTCTCTGTCTCTTCTGGTAAGCCAGGCAGATCCGCAAACCTAGGCCCCTTTCGCTTCCATCCAGCTCTCTGGTCTAGAGAATTTCCGTGTTGCCAAGCTTTGTTTTTTTTAAGGGGCCTTTGTCCCTTCTCCCTAGGCTGTCCTCGTGCTTCCCTCCCGTTCAGCCACGTGGCTACTTTCTGGTACCACCTAGATTAGAGCCGAGGAAGGGTTGCTGCTGCTTTGTCAGTGTCATCAGCAGGATTTGTTGGGAGAGGACAGCACATACAGTTGGGCCAAGAGAAGCGGGACCTTGTTGGCCCCAAAGGGAAGTTGGCTGTAGCTTCTCCTTAGAGAAGACACTCCCCAGTCGACATCCAGCCAGTTGAGGGTGATGCATGTAGAGGCACACTCATGCTGGCTGATCGTTAAAACCAGCAGCCATGGATTGCCTGGGGCTTCATGCCTGCCCCTATCAAGGGCTTTATCCACATTATATCCTTTAACCCTCACAAGCCCTTGGGGACTAGTGCAGTTTTCCCATTCTGCAGATGAGATAACCAAGGCCGAGGTTACGCGCGCTGAGAGCACACCTAGGGCAGAGGCAGCTGGTTGGGTTACTTGGTCTGCAGAAAAAAGCCACATGGTCCACTCCGCAGGCTGGTGGGTCGGGCCAGCCTACTCTGAAACGGTAAAAGTGCTGCGTTTGCCAGACCCCTGGTGTGTGATGAGCCTAACACGCTTCTGTGCCCTCCAGAGCTGGCCGGTGAGGCATTCCTCAGAACGGGCCTGCAGAGAGGAGATGGCTGTCTCCAGCTCTGCGAGTGGATGCCTAGAAGCCCTGGAGCCTGGTCCAGGACGCACCCGGCAGAGCTGACTCTAGGCAAGGCGTTGGCAGTGGCAGGCCAGCCCTGGGCAGCCATTCTGGGGCACTGCGCGGGGAGTGAGGTGGCCGCGGCCCAGGCGATGCCACAGGGCTCTGCACGCCGGTCTCGAGAGGGCTTGGCAGGGCTGGATGGAAATGATTAGCGCAGTGGGGCATCCCCCACTTTTCTTGGGGGATTATGTCACAGTCTGTTAAGCGTGCTCCCTCGGTACTTAATCCCACTCTGACACGGATTTTGCCGACAGCCTGTCACGTGGCCGTCGTTTTGTGGAGACTGCCTCTGTGCTGTCTTGTTGGTGGCCCACAGGGTTTCCACCCCCTCCCCATTGGCTCAATTTTCTTTCTGTTGAAGGGAGTCTGAAGAAAATAAACCTCAAATTCATGTGGGGCATGTAGCTAGACCTCTCCTCTCCAGCGTTAGTGGAGGGCACCCCCTCAGGTGACCAGAGGTTAGCCTAGGCTCTGAAGAGTTTGAGAGCCTGGCGTGACCAGATAGCACTGAGAATGCCCAGATAGCACTGAGAATGCCCAGTGGTCAGGCGAGTGTCACCGTCTCAGTGTCCCCTCCGGTATCCTGTTCCCCTTCATAAATCGTCCGCAATTCTTAAAATCCTATTTATCTTTCACCACCTCTCAACAGGAAACAAAGTTTCAAGTATTCATTGTGTATTTTGTAAAAAGTTTTGTAAGAAGTGATATAGCAGATTCTCACGGAGCCCAGAAGTGCTGGGGCTGTTGTTACAGAGGAGGCAGAGAACCCCTTTTTGGCTGAAAGTCTGTGGATTGGACCTGCTTTGTTAAGTCTTCTGGAATGAAAGACTTACTTCTGCACCCATTCTTGATGGTGGTGAAGGCTTTGGAGTTGCACGGATGGTCTTTGTGGTCCAGCCCCTGGGTGTGAGAGCTAGAGCAGCCTGTGCCTTCGCCCAGGCCACCATGTGGCAGCAGGACAGGGATGGAGACCTCAGCTGACCCTGCGCAAGACTTCTGCCTGCCCTACCCTGGTGTCCCCGCCCAGGAGTGGGCGCAGGTGAGGGAGAGTCGGGGTGCTGTGTCATAGAGGCTGCCTCATGGACTGGCTTTTTCATAATTTTTATCTTTTCCTATGAGAACAATGTAGACAAGGAGGTGCTCAGGGACCCGGCCGAAGAACACGCTCAGAAATGTTTGTGGCATCAGGTGGGCATTGGACGAGTGATCTTCCCCTCCACTCCCCGCTGCTCTGATTAGGAAGAACGGGCTTTGAGCCAGGAAATAAGTCCATTGCTGGCTTTTTCTTTGTCACCCCCTGGCTCTCTGACCTCAGCAAGTGCCTTCACCCACCCTCCCTCATGTTTGAAAAGAGAGGGTCGATGGTGTCTCACTGTTCCTTCCACTCTGGTTGTTCCTGGTACTGGGAGGGTCTCTTGCTGTTGGCCGTCTTTGGCTTTCTTTTCTTTCATCTGGGCTTCTGGAAGCCCAGGCAGTTCCTGTCCCACTGTGTTCCCTCCATCCCTGCGCTGGGATTCCGGGTACTTTATGCTCGTGTCCCTCTCAGCTTTTTCCTTCCCAAAGTGTTGAGAGTGACATCTTTCTCGCTTTTCTTCACGGAGTACCAGCCTCTCCCTCTGGTTTGTTCCTGGGCCTTCCCTGGCTCCGTTGCGTCTGTCTGTCTAGTCCCTCTGTCTCTCCCAGTATTTCTCCCGAGGTGTGGCCACCTGGCCACGCCACAGTGTTCCCATTAGGGAAACACACCGCATTTGTTCCGGGAACCACTCTCCCAGTGTCTTCCACAGCTCCTGGCAGCCATTGGCTAACAGCTTCTCCCTCAGGCTGGCGAGCTCACCAAAACCAGTTTCCCCACTCAGGTGGTGCTTGCTTGTGCTGTGGGCAAGGCCATTCTGGCAGAGTCGCTTCTGTGCCATGAGAGCCTTGCTCAGATCTCGCTCCTCCGGTGGGCCGCACCCATGCACCCACGTACCCATGCCGGAAGGTGCCTCACTCACCAGGAATGCGCCTCCCTGCTGTTTGGAGTCTTCCCTGTGGGGCCGCCCAGGCAGCCTGGCCCTTTACAAGGAGGCAGTGGCAGCACGAGGCGCACGTTAGTTGCCTCTCTGTGTTGTTTTGTGTCCTGCATTCTGTGTTTGAGAGCTGCCCTTGACCTCTGTTGTGTCTGTGGGGCTGGACCACTTGGGTCTTAAGCTGACTGACCCTCCGGAACTGGGCATGAGAGTTAATAGAAAGGCTCCTCTCTAAGGTCTTGACGTTGGGGGAGCAGCACCAGGGCAGACAAAAGGAGTGACATGAATGAGAGGGCTGTGAAGTAGCCTCGGAGAAGTGGTCAGTTTGTTGTTTTGCCACAAAGCCCGTTAGAACCCTCCGGGGCCCCCAGGACAGCTTGCCTGACAGTTTGTTCCTATACCGACCCCAGCAGCTGAGGCCTTTCTGCCTAGATTAGTTCCCTTTCTCGGCAGCCTTTTGGGGGCGGGGGTTCATCACGTTACTACTATTTATATAATCTTCATTCTCCGTTTGGGTCCTAGTTAATTGACAGATAAGGTATTTTTTACACCTTCACATTTCCATTCTTGTGCATGAGGAACTTTGGGAGCTTTTTAAATTTTTTAATTAATTTTTTAAAACCAGCTTCTGTACTTGTGAGAACTGTGTCTGTGGGTCTGGCTCAAAAACTGGATTCCTTTTCCCAACCGCTCCTTTCTTAATCCTGTTTATCCCACACTGCCACCCCACCCTGTGGATGTTTGGATATTGAGAATGTCATGTTGGGAGACTGCTTTTATTTTTTAAAGGACTGTGGGTTGGGGTGACGTGGGGGTAATTGACAAAGGTGGGAAATCTAGGCCACAGAGCCAGAAGCGATACCCAGAGGTGGGGTGAGTCAGGTGGGAAACGGGGGTCAGCAGCACGGGTGGGACCGACCCTTTCTGCAGGCACTTTGACAGCTGTCGTGTGAGGACCCCGAGAGGAGTCTGGGGCCTAGGACTCTTCCCCTTTCTCCGCTGCTTCATCCCCCTGCCTCCAACCCTGGGTCGTGGAACTGGTAGAGTCAGTCTGATCTCAGAACCTGGGGACTGGAGCCCGTTCACTAGTGGTCCTTTTGGACTTTTATAAAATACACTCAGTGTCCTCAGGCCTACCTGCGGGTAGGGCCCAGAAATCTGCGGGGCACCCCTGGTTCAGAACCATGGCCCTCTCTCCACTGTCCGCAGCCGCCACTGCTAGCTGACAGGACACATCTATAGAGTTGGGGCTGAGCGGGTAACCCCGGGTCACTGTGTGCCACTGCTCTGGGAGGGAGGCTAGTTTGTGTTCCCTGAGAGAAGCAGCGTCTGTGGTCAGGTGAATTTCAGAAGTGCTCTGAAGCCGAGCTGTGCAGATTTCTTGACTGTAGGACTTCTGGGAACTTCTGTCAAGGCGTTAAGCGTTGTGAATCCCCAAGGTGGGGACTCCCTCGACTCATTTACCACAGACCATCATCACCTTTCTTCTTAGAACTCTAGTCCTAGGGGACACTTTGAGAAGTACTCCTCCAGTGGTGTTGGTCCCTATCCCATCCCCCAGCCAGGTTAGCTGGAGCAGAGACAGCCCTTTGGGGGAGAGGACGAACAACTTCCCTGTCCTTCCCAGGCCTCTCGCGGGGATTACAGGTCTTGTTCACAGCGGCGGGCCCTCCGCTCCTGTCAGCCTTGGGCCTCCCAGAGCCCCCGGAGGTCTCCTGTCAAGCCCGTGTTCATGTTGGCTTTGGGGTTGGTTTGTAGGGAAGATGGTGAGTTGGAAGAAGGTGAACTGGAAGACGATGGGGCCGAGGAGACCCAAGACACCTCTGGAGGGCCCGAGAGGAGCCGGAAAGAAAAGGGGGACAAGCACCACAGCGATTCAGACGAGGAGAAGTCTCACAGGAGACTGAAGCGGAAGCGGAAGAAAGAGCGGGAGAAGGAGAAGAGGAGGTCAAAGAAGAGGAGGAAATCTAAGCACAAGGTACACCCTGGCGGTTCTGGGGCCACCCCCGCCACTTCTGCCTGGTCTAAGCCTGGCCGAGAGCCCCCCGGGCAGAGATTGTCTTGTCAGGCCGGAGGGCACTGTTAACAGTGTGGTTATTTCCTTCCCCAAATTGAATAAAGGCCTTTTTTTTTTTTTTAAAGAGTTGGTATCTCATGCTCCATTACCACCAAATGCCCCTAGGTGAGGTGTTTTGGTAGAGCTCAGAGCCCTCCCGGCACATTCCAGCAGTTCCAGCCGCACTTGTCCCTTGTCCCGGGGCCGCCTGCGGCGGGATCTCCACGGCCACTTCCTCTTTCATTACAGCGCCATGCATCATCCAGCGATGACTTCTCTGACTTTTCCGATGACTCGGATTTCAGCCCCAGCGAGAAGGGGCACCGCAAGTACAGAGAGTACAGCCCCCCGTACGCACCAGTGAGTACTGCCGGCCAGCCCGTGTTCACCAAGCGCTCGCCATGTGCTTGGTGTCCGCTTGTGGCACTTTACATGGATTTTAATCCTGTAAGGTTAGGTATTATTTTCACCCCCATTTTACAGGCAAGTAAAGTGAGCCTCAGTTAAACTTCAACCGGGTTACACAGTTTTCCTTTGGACTTGGCAGGACTCAGCAGTGTCCCCTGTCCCCAAGAAAGATCCCCACATAACTGTTTTCCATTGTTCAGAAATGATCTTTTGTGGAAACTTTGCAAGGGAGTGAAATGGTTCCAGGAGTAAATTATCACAAGTAGATAATTTGAGTGGAGTCAGAAGTTAAATGTTTATCCCATTATAATCTCTTATCTTAAATGTAAATTTAAATTATTTGTTCAGTTTGTCTACTGTCCCCCCAGCAAAACTGGTAAAAAAACACATCAACAGAGATTTTCAGGTTTTGATTAAAAATGCTTTTAAAGCTAGTAGCTCTTAAAGATGTCTCACACGTACCTGTGACTTAGCATCATCTATCATTATGGTAAAATATTACAGTTGACATTGATCTCCTGGCTTAAATTTAGATATCAAATCTGAGGGAGGCGGGGAAGGAGGGAGGGAATGCCAGGAGCTTCAACTGGGAATTGAGCATTGAGGTATTTTAAGTTCTGCTGAAGTAGTTGTGTGTATCTACCTATGTTTTGTATTTTCTGTTTTTCGAATACTTGTGGATTTTTTTAAAACATTTCATTTTTTAGAAGTTTTAGGTTTATAGAAAATTGAGCAGTTAGTACAGTTCCCTACCCACCTGACCCCATTTCTCCTGTTGCTAACATCTTTCATTAGTGTGATACATTTGTTGTAATTGAGGAGCTGATATTGACACATCATTGAGTCTGTACTTTACATAAGGTTTTTACAGTTCTTTGAGTTTTGACAAATGCATTAAGTTATGTATTCACCATATACTATCTATAAAATAATTTTAATTCACCAAAAATCTCTGCTCTACCTACTCAGTACCTCCTTCCCCTTGAGTCCCTAGGAACCACCAGTTTTTTCACTGTCACTATAGTTTTGCCTTTTCTAGGGTATCACAGAGTTGGGCTTATACAGTATGTGGGCTTTTCACATGGGCTTTTTCACTGAGCAATATGCATTTGTGGTTACTCTATGTCTTTTCATAACAACATAGCTCGTTTTTTTGAACTGCTGAATAATAAGTACTTTGTTGTCTGGTTGTACCACAGTTTTATCAAGATGCCTGAAGGCTATCTGGTTAGGGGCTTCTGTTTGTGTGTATATGTGTATATTTAACTTCATCCAGTATCTCTTGGCAGTAACACACTTGGAAAGCAGCATTTAAAATGTCTTTCTAGTTTGGTTGCCAAGAAGGTGATTAATTGAATTCTAAGGCTCCAGGAAAATTTTGACCAAGGAATACCCTTTTTGCCTACCAGGCTCCCTCCCCAATGAGATAACACTATATCCCCGGTGGCTACCCCCTTTTCTTCACTCCCCAGTTCTTCAGGGATCATGGGATCTGTATTTCTCAATTTCCTTTCAAGCTGTGGCCCTTTCTGAAGAGTAGAAACACCTGGGCCTACTGCCCAGCTCTCACTCTGGTGGAAGCCAGTCACCAGAGTGGCTTTGGGCTGGTGTCTCGCCACAGGGACAGCAGAGACCCCCAGACAGATTGTCAGTTCAGGGAACAGTGGGGATCTTGGTCTGGACCCAAGGCACTGGGGCTGGCTCACCCCCCTCTGCCTGTCAGTCTCACCAGCAGTACCCCCCGTCGCATACCACGTCCATGCCCAAGAAGCCCTACTCCAAGATGGACAGCAAAGGCTACAGCATGTACGAAGACTATGAGAATGAGCAGTACGGGGAGTATGAGGGTGAGGAGGAGGAGGACATGGGCAAGGAGGACTACGACGACTTCACCAAAGAGCTGAACCAGTACCGGCGTGCCAAGGAGGGCAGCAGCCGGGGTCGAGGTGAGACCCCACGGGTTGTACAGGGCATCCGGGTAGACCCGGTGCCAGGGGGCTGGGGCTGTGGTACTCACAGAGCCTCAAGTCTAAGAGAAATGACAGGCAGTTGTTTAGGGCTGAGATAAGTACAGAACGGGGGTACAAGGAGCTGCATGTGCCAGCCAGGCCTAGGTGACCAGAATTAGCCACATGAGAAGAAGGTGGAGCCAGGCTGGTATGAAGCAGGGAGAAGGCCAGCATGGCTGACGGTTTTTTAAATTCACTTCCTGGTCAGCTTGAGGAGAGAGAAAAGGGACCGCTTTTCTCATATCTGGGCCAGGGTAGGTGGCCGTTCCAACCCTCAGTATCCTCCACTCCCATCCTCCCAGCTCACCTCACCTGACAAGGTGTGACTGCAGCTCATGGGACTGCCACACCTCTGAACCTTGAACCTGTGGCTGTTAGGAGGATAGTGGGGGAGGGCAGAGCACCAGAGACCCAGGCTGGCCTTTTAGAACCATCTCGCGCCAGTGGGATTTCCCAACCTAAGAGGGCTTACAGAACCTTCCAGTTCAGCGGTTCTTAGTGCTGCCTAAGACCCAGCTTGGTGTTTGAGTGGCTGGCTGTTCATTCCTTCTTTCTCTCAGCAGCCGTCCTCGGACCACCTCTCTTGGTCAGGCCTTGCTCTCTGGGGAGATTCTACACCAGCCCTGTCCAATACTCTAATGCAAGCCACCACATAATTTAAAATTTTCTAGTAGTCACATTAAAAAAGTAAAAAGAAACAGGAGAAATTAATTTAACAGTATATTTTATCAACCTAATATGTTCAGAATCTTATTTCAACACGCCATCAAAATAGGTGTGATGCTTTGCATTACACCCCATCTCTGTCTTTTTTTTTTTTTTTTTTTTTTTAAGTGATTCTTTGAAATACAGGTGTGCTTTCCACTCACAGCATCTCTTAGTTTGGTCAGCCATGTTTGGGTGCTCAGTAGCCACATGTGGCTGGTGGCCACTGTTGGGCAGTGTGACTTCCGGTGTAGTGTATGCTGTGGCAGTCGTGTATTTACATTGCTGAGGCCCCCATATCAGTGCCGGGGGAGCTAGAGGAGCCGCGAAGGCTTCTGGGAGGTGGAGGATGAAATGGTCGATCTTGGGCAAACAGCATGTTGACGTCTCTCTTCCTGATGGGGTCTGCTCCCACTCAGGCGCTTATTCTCTGAATCATCGCGCAGGCAGCCGAGGCCGTGGCAGGGGCTACCGGGGCCGAGGAAGCCGAGGCGGGTCTCGGGGCCGAGGCATGGGCAGGGGCGGCCGAGGCAGGGGCAGAGGCTCCATGGGAGACCACCCGGAGGATGAAGACGACTTCTATGAGGATGAGATGGATGTAAGGATTTCTCCAACCCCCGGGGAGTGGGGAGAGGGCTGGGGGCCGCAGGCGCTGTTGGGTGGCCTCTAAGACCAAGGGTGGAAAGAAAGCATCAGATGGCAGGTTTATGTGTTTGAAAGTGTCCCTTTCACTTTGGAATTGAGAAAAGCTTTATATGATTCAAGTTGAAAAGGTGTCAAAGGGGGAGCTGTGAAATCGCGTCTTCCTCTCACTGCCATCTCAGCAACTTGGTTCCCATCCCTGGAGGCGAGGTCCCTGAGTGCCCACTAGATGCTCAGGCCTTTGAGTCCAGTGCTTGTATGTTCAGCTCCGTGTGCTAACAGACATGCATGCTCTCGCAGAAGTGAGCTGCCACACTCCCTGTTCTGGCCCTGCCTAGACCTTGCCGTGCGTTCCTTGTCATAGCCACACAGCTATGTGCAGAGTGGCGTACAGAGGTGCCCTAACGATTTGCCTAGGGGGTATGGGGGGGCTCTAAGAGTGAAGACTGGGCAGGAAGGATTAGGACCACCCACTGTGAGCGGGAGGCCCCAGGTTGCTCACCTGCCCTTCTGAGTCTGAAACAGGCAAAGGGGGCAGAGTATGTGGTTGGGGACAGTGTTCACTGTTCCCTGCGTGACCTTTCTCTCTTTCTTGGAATTCCAGTATGGAGAAGGTGAGGAGCCAATGGGGGACGAGGATTATGACGACTATTCCAAGGAGCTGAACCAGTACCGCCGGTCTAAGGATGGCCGAGGGCGAGGTGGGCAGGGGGCCGAGGAAGTGACCAGTCGGCGGGGCAGCTTCCTGCAGCTACTGGAGTCAGGTCCTAGTGAAGGGCAGCAGTTAACAGCGTTTCTCTCTTCTGCAGGGTTAAGTCGAGGCCGTGGCCGGGGTTCTCGAGGTCGAGGCAAAGGGATGGGCCGGGGCCGCGGTCGAGGCGGCAGCCGAGGAGGGATGAACAAGGGCGGGATGAATGACGACGATGACTTCTATGATGACGACATGGGCGTGAGTTGCCGCTTCCTTCTGAGCTGATGGTTTAGTCAAGGCCTCTCCTTGGATTTTCTTTTCTCTGATGAATTGTCTTCTGAGGCTCACTCCGTCTGCTCTCAGCAGTTGCTCCCCATAGGGCCGAGCAGCACTGGCCATTTCTAATGGGGATGCGCTGCCGGCGAGACCTTCTGTTCTTAGAACCACACCTGTGTAGCACCTGCAGTCACCCATAATGAGTCTCCAGTGTTTGCAAGGTTCTAGGTCACCCATCCAATTAGCCCTGGAGAGTTTTATGGGGAGGTGCCACTGCCTCTGGGGGATGGATGTGTTCTGCACACGTGTGTGGTACTTGGGTCTCCATGGCCAGCAGCTCCCCAGGTGCCAGAGCCTTGCTCATCGGAGACCAGCTCTCCATACCCTGGGGCTCAGACCCTGCACGGCCTCAGTGTCGGATGGAACTTGCTGGCCACAGCTCTTGTTACAGGAAGACACTTCTGTCATCCCCGCCAGCCAACTTCTATTCTTATATGCCTGCCCTGGGCCCTCCCAGCCTCTCTTTCAGTCCCCTTTACATTCAACTGTGTTTCTAACAGGATGGTGGTGGAAGCTACAGGAGGAGTGACCATGACAAGCCCCACCAGCAGTCCGACAAGAAAGGCAAAGTCATTTGCAAATACTTCGTGGAGGGTCGGTGCACATGGGTAAGGGGCCAGTTAAAGGACCCAAGGACCTGGAGGAGGGCTGCAACCTTCCAAAAGATCCCTGGGCCCTGGTGTTCTAGAGGCCGCACTAACTGGGCGCAGTGCACGGGTGGGGCAGGAGCTGCCCGTGGCGCCCAAAGACTGAATTCTCTTAGAGCAACTGAGGAACAAGACCAAGATGGCACATCTGGGGGATAGGGTTTGGTTTTGTGGGGGTAGTTTTCCCCTTTGTGCGTCTGCAGGACTGAGTAGCAGTTCCCTTTGCAGGGGGAGTCAGGGGCTGCCATACCACCTGACCTTCTTGCTTTTCTCTTCCAGGGAGACCACTGTAACTTTAGCCATGACATCGAGCTACCAAAGAAGCGAGAACTGTGCAAGTTTTACATCACTGGCTTCTGTGCCAGAGCCGAGAACTGCCCCTACATGCATGATATCCTTTGGCACCCACGTCTGAAGCGTGGTGGGCCGGAGCTCCTTTCCCCCGTTGGTCATGTCAGCTGACCTGTGCTGTGCTCGCCCTCTCTCTGGGCCGGCGCTGTGTCAGGAGCTTTCTGTGCGTCCCTCGCCGAGCCCTCACCTCTGTCCTGTGGTTGCCTGCCGCTTCCACTCTGTAGAGGAGTGAACTGAGGACCGTTGCTCTGTGTCCTCCACGTAAACTCTTGAGACTGGCCTGTACCGCTGCCCGTTGTCTTTGAGACACTTCCCACTGGCTGTGTAATCTTGAGCAAATCATTGAATGTATTTATTCCTATTGAGTGGGGGTCCGGGGACACAGCCCCAATACTGGCCTGGTATGGCAGGAAAAGGCCTCTGGAGCAGGGGTCTTGGGAACCAGGTCTCATCTTGGGTCAGCTTTTAGCCCACTGTGCAACCACTGAGCAAGTCACTCCGCCTCGCCTCTCTGGCTTCACTTTCCTCATCTCCAAAACGGGGTTGGATTCTGCCCGCGGGTGGGTTCCACGAGGTGAAGCATTTGCCTTAATTTGCCATGAACGTGATTTTCCGTGTAAGTTGTACCACACAACTGGGAACTGCATCAATGGCGATGACTGCATGTTCTCCCACGACCCTCTGACCGAGGAGACGAGAGAGCTCTTGGATAAGGTAATGCTCAGGGGTGACGATGCCATAGCTGACGGGAACCAGGAGATGCACCAGGCTGGCCTCAGTGCAGAACCAGAATTCCCAGTTGCATTGATCTAGAGGAAATGGACACTGTCCTTTTCTGCAGGGAGTATTGAGCTGGTCGCACAAATTTCTTCTCTCTGGCCGGGGCAGTTTTCACTGGGCGGTTGCATGAAAGGAGTGTCGCCTGGTGTGTCTCCAGGCAGCTCCTGTAATTTCTTAGCTGTCCTTTAGGAGAAAGCTCACGGTATGCAAAGCGGAGAGGAAACTTGAGATGCGTCATATGTTGATGGAAGGGTCTGTTATGCAGTAGGAAAAGTACAAGGAAATGGGAGATTGGTGGGAATCTTCTCCCCCGGGAGGCCAGGCTTTCGTGACTCACCAGTGGACACTTGAAACATCCAGTATCTGCTGTTCTCCCTGAGGAGTCAGTAGGACCTCAGAGGCCTGAGGCCCTGTTCTCAGCTTCCTGTTACATCTGAGGGAATGAGTGTGAGAACTCATCTTCAGATGAAGGTTTTCCTGCCTTCCAGCTCACAGAAGCTTTGAGGAGTTAGCTGTTTTTTAAGAATGGAAAGGATCGAGGTCCTCAGCCAGCTTCCCTAATCCACGCCTTGGTGACTGCCCTGTGTAAATAGCTGGCGGAGAGATTAAGGGGAAGTCCTGCTCGGGCAAAGCGAGAGGACGTCTACTCTCTGGCAAACAAGTGGAGGAAGTTGGAAAAAGTTCTCACTTGCTGGGCCCTTTGGGGAGCCCGATGCCCCAAGCCTAGGGTTTTGTCAGCAGTAGAGATCTAGAGTCTGTGAGTTCTTTCACAGGGTAACTAGTGGGAGAAGTCATGGCGGCTTCCTCATTTGAAGACCTGAACCATATCTGACTGAGGATTGCCCCCTGCTGGAGACTCAGAGTTTGCATTCTAGACTAGTGCTGTCATAGAAATACATGGGGCCATGTGGTTAATTTTTTCCTTTTTTTTTTTTTTTAATCCACCAACTAGTTCTGCAGCACAATTTTAATAAAAGAGTTTACTGATAATTTGGGCAATTTATATGATGTGGGCAGAGGAATATCACGAATGGTTTTAAAGTGGCCATTCTTGTAAATCGAGAGCTATCACATATTTAATTTTAAGTATTCTAGTAGCCATGCTAACAAAAAGTAAAAAAAGAAATATAAATTAATTTTAATGACATTTTATTTAGCCTAATGTATCCATGTTCAAAATATAATTTTAGCAAGTAATGATGATAAAAATAAGATTTCGGGGGGCAGGGAGTATGAGTCTTAAGAATTTGGTACTTATATTCTCCTTACAGCCACATTTCAAGTGCTCAGTAGCTACGCGTGGCCAGTGATCACCATATGGGACAGCACATCTCTAGACACCTTAATAGAGACCCAGAGCAATCAAGGTGGCACATTTGAGCTTCTCTCCACAGACGTTTTGAAAGCATCAGTATCATTCATCCCATATCTAAAATCACATATCAATAGGTTAAAAAAGAATGTTGAACCTAGAAAAACTGTTCCAGAATTGAATTTGGGTGATCAGAAAGATGTACAGTAAGCCTTCGGGACAGGCCTAGGCTAAGCCTGCAGGCGTCTGGTCATCTGTTTCTGCCTCGCCCAGATGCTGTTGCCTGGGGTCCAAGCTCTGGTGCCTCTGAGGACTGGGCTTTACCCACCCTCTCACGAACTGTCTGTGTTCTTTGTCCTTCCGCTTTGTTTTCCCACTTCTCAGTGACACTCCTGTCTGTCCAGAGGCTCATTTCTAGCTGTCGACTCTAGATTGGAAATGTGCCTGCCTTCAGGGTTAGCAATGACTTTATGTGGGAGCAAATGGCAAGGGTGACACAAAGGATCCCCTCACCACATTCACCTGCTAGCAGCATTTTGCCTGCTTGCTTTTTCACGTGCTCTAAGTGTAGTTTATGTTCATGTACTTATTTATATATTTTCTTGAACCATTTGATAGTAAGTTGTCCACATTATGGTTTTCTACCCTTAAGTCCTTCAGTTATAGCTTTTTGGTCATGTTTTTCAAGGGGTAGTTTGTATCCAGTAAAATTCCCCATTTAATGTACAGTTCTGTGAGTTTGGACAGAGTCATGGAGCCACCACAAAATCTAAATAGAAGAAATTCTTTCCATCGCCCCAAGAACTTCTGTGCCCTGTTATAGTCATTACCTCCCTAGCCTCCAAATCCTGGCAGCTGTTGATCTACTTTTCATCCCTATAGTTTGTTTTTTGAAAATGTCATGTCGAGATTTATACAGTACATATAGTTTTCAAATACACGTCTGTGTTTACGTAGCCTTTTGAATCTGACTTCTTTTGCTCAGCATAATGCATTTGAGATTTGTCCATGTTGTCGAGAGTCCAGTAGCTCATAACTGTTGCTGAGGGGTACTGTACCGTGTGGATGATCTAAGTTTGTTTGTTCAGCCTTCACTTGAACATTTGGATTGTTTCCAGTTTGGGGCATAAACTTAGAATTTTTGACCAACTGATAGGAGCTTCTTTGGCTTGACAGGCCTTGGCCCATACACCTTTATGTGTCTGCAGGTAGTTTTTTGTTGTTGTTGATGCTTTTGACTTTGGCAAAGCCCTGGGATCGCTCTGAGTTGGTCCTGGGAGGATAGTTTGTGGGACCCAGCAAGGCCCTGCTTGTCTTGTCCAATGGGAGGGTCCCAGGAGCGCTGTCCTTGCTGGCAGAGGGATGCCCCAGAGGTCTGGGAGTAGACGTGCCCCTCGCAGCATCCGTGAGGAAGGACCACATGGGTGATTGTGATTCAGCTTTTCTGGTGGGAACACTTTTCTCTCATGCGTTTTAACATGTCTCATGTGTCTGGGATCTAATGTGTCTCAGCCCCTGCTGGGGCAACAGGGAGAATGTGCAGGGAGCCCAGAGGCTCCTGAAGAGGCTGACGTCCAGGGAGGTTCACTAAGCATTTGACACTCTGCCGGCCCCTGGGTGAGTGGCAGGCAGGAGGTAAACAGTGCGGGGGGCACGCGCGGGGCAGGGTGCACAGCATGAGCAGCAGCTGCACCCTGGTTGAGGAACTGAAAGGGGCCAGCTTGCCAGGAGGGAGGGCGTGATCGGGAAGTGATCAGAACGTGAGAGGCAGTGAAGCAGACCAGCCCTGTGGCCCTGGGGCTGCAGCCGGCCCCAGCACCCCACTGAGAGAGCCAAAAGACACCCAAGGTTATCCCCCGTGCCGCCCCCCCCCCCCCCGCTTGCTGGTCTCAGGCAGAGTTTCTCACACTGCAGTGGATACGTTAAAATGTGGTTCCAGTTCACCAGGTACCTGTATTTGCTGGTTCACACGCAGACTGCACCCCGAGTGGCAACTTGAAGGGATAAATGTTTTCTGCTAATCAGCTTTCCAAGTTTTCCATCCCCTTTGAGGCTAAATTCTTCTTGGACCCTGGCGTCCCTGGGTCCAGATACTGTAACTGATCATGAGGGAAAAGCTGAGAACTGTCTTGGCATCCACCAGGAGATCCTGCCTCCATCACCCATACCCCCCGCCGTCCCTGGGTACGAGAGCAGGAGGTGTCTCGGGCAGTGCTGAGGCTGAGATGCCAAGGGCATGGGGCGTCTCAGAGTTGAGACCCACATTAATGTCCGCAAGGATATTTGTGCTAAGGTCCCCAAGGCATCCCGGGCCCAGGTTCAGTGATCCACTGGGGGAACCTCCAGACCAAGCATGTAGTCATCCTTGTGGCTGAGATTTACTACAGAGAAAGGACTGAACAGAGTCAGCAAAGGAAAAGACTGTGGGGGGCAGGGGTGAGGCACAAAGGCCAGGAAAACAGGTACCAGCTTTCAAGGGTCCCCTCCCTGTGGAGTCACACAGGACATGCTTAACTCCTCAAGCTGTAAGGACACACATGGAATGATGTCTGTCTCCCATGGATGCACATCAGAAACTCGGAGCCCAGGGTTTTTATCAGGGGTCGGTCATGTGGGCAGCCTCTGCCTAGCACACACCAAAATTCTAGACTCCCAGAAGGAAGTGGGGGTGTTCAGCAGAAACCACACTGTACAAACAGTTTAGGCGAAGGGAGCCCCTCTCATCAGGGAATGCTGGGAACCTTCCTGAAATCCAGGTTCCCAGACACCAGCCAGCGGTCAACATTGGAAGGCCCTGCAAGGAGAGCACGCAGGCCTGCTCTGTTTTCTGCACTGGCGAGACATTCTGCGTAAATCCAGACTTTGAAATTGTCCATGCATCCTCCATCAGGTCCTGTGTCACTTGGGGTTGTATCGGCGCATAAAACAGTCGTGAGCCAGGAATCAGCAGGGTTACAGCGAAACATGTACTGCTGCAAAGTTTGAGTCGTGCTTTGAGGGAGCCACTGGTGTTTGAGCAGTGAATACAGGAGACCAGGACAGTCACTCTGAGTTGACTTAATAAGAGACCCCTAAAATTGGGCATCACGGAGCCACACAGTTGGGATGAGAGGGGAAGGCAAAGATCTGGGAGAAGTCTCGTCCAGGCCAGGGCCCTGCAGCGGGGAGCACTCAGCCGTCCGCACACCAGGACGGGGCACCGCGGGAGGAAGCGAGGGCGCCAGGGCGCTGCGCAGCGCCCCTGCCCTCAGGTCCTGCGTGTCATGGTTAAGAGAAGGTTTCACTGCAAGTGTGATGTCCAAGCAGGACAGTGGAATGTTAGCCCCAGACTAGGTGACAGACACATGCCACCACATGGGTGAACCTCGAAAGCATCATGTGGAATGAAGAGAGCCAGACACAAAAAGCCTCATGTTACAGGATGCCATGTGTATGAAACGTCCAGAATAGGGGAATCCGTAGAGGCGGGAAAGACTGGGGATTGCTGGGGATGGGGTAGGGGATTAGCAACTGCTCGTGGGCCTGGGTTTGTTTTGGGTGATGGCTAAGTTCTGGAACTAGGCAGGTGATGGTTGGACAGCGTCGTAAATGCGCCTAACACCATGGACTTGTACATTTTGATATGGTACGTTTTATATAATGTGTTTTGCTGCAGGACAGGAGTGGTTTCCCCTGCCTGCTGGCTGCAGTGGATGCAGCCATGGTGTGGGGTGACAATTTTTGTGTCAAAGAGCCTTCATGGTCATTGGCCTTATGCTGTAAGGGCCTTGGGGCCCTTGCGACTTCGAGTTTTTCCTCAGTAGATTCAGCGTTCAGCACTGGAGGAGTCCGTCCAACCTGACCCCATCCTCTTCTGACTGTCACTCACTTTTGTCCTTCCCACCCACAGATGTTAGCTGATGACGCGGAAGCGGGCGCTGAGGACGAGAAGGAAGTTGAGGAACTGAAGAAACAGGGCATCAATCCCCTGCCCAAACCACCCCCGGGCGTGGGCCTGCTGCCCACCCCGCCCCGGCCCCCCGGCCCCCCAGCCCCAACCTCTCCAAACGGCAGGCCCATGCAGGGTGGCCCTCCGCCCCCACCCCCGCCCCCGCCTCCACCCCCCGGACCCCCGCAGATGCCCATGCCAGTGCATGAGCCACTGTCCCCACAGCAGCTGCAGCAGCAGCAGGATATGTACAACAAGAAGATCCCCTCTTTGTTTGAGATCGTGGTCCGGCCCACAGGACAGCTGGCTGAGAAGCTGGGCGTGAGGTGCGTGCTGGGGGCCTACCACTGTGAGCCTGGCCGGGCCAGCGTCCTGCCTCTCTCAGCTGCTGCAGGCCTGGTCTGAGGCCCCCATTGCTCACCATGGGGAGGCTCCATGTCCCCTTGGGAGTGCGGCCACCACCCTTCCTCTGCAGCCCTGCTCAAGCACCATTTTCCCTTTCTCTTAGGTTCCCTGGACCTGGAGGACCCGCAGGGCCGATGGGCCCCGGGCCCAACATGGGACCCCCAGGGCCAATGGGTCCAATGCATCCCGACATGCATCCGGACATGCACCCGGAAATGCACCCCGACATGCACCCGGACATGCACCCTGACATGCCAATGGGCCCTGGCATGAACCCTGGCCCGCCCATGGGACCTGGTGGACCCCCAATGATGCCCTACGGTCCTGGAGACTCGCCACATTCTGGAATGATGCCCCCCATCCCACCAGCCCAGAACTTCTATGAAAACTTTTACCAGCAGCAGGAAGGCATGGAGATGGAGCCAGGACTCATGGGGGACGCAGGTACACAGGGTCTGGTGGGCCAGGTGGGCCTCTGGGTTTGCACAGTGGGACGAGGTCCGCAGTGAGATGTGGTGGTTTCTCTTCCTTGATACGAGTCTTTGAAAGCATGATGCCAACTTCATCTCTGTCTTCAGTGGTTGAACGTCTTCTGTGCTATGGGAGTTACTGTGCTGTGGAAGTCGAAAGGAGTAGTATGATTGTTATCACTGTAATTTTAGTTTCTTAGACATTTTGCTTGCCATGCGCAGACTCGGGAGCATGGGAACTTAGAGGGTCAGGTGCGGAGTGGTGTTGAGCTAAGAGGCTGCTGTGTCCTCACCAAAGCTGCCTCCTTCCAGATGGTTCTTAGCTTGGGGCTACTCCGCTTGTTTTGTCCCACGTCTGCCCACCTTCTTTCCTGCTGTCCTTCCTTCCTTACTGAAATAAGAACACATGTTGGTAACAGCCTGACTGTCCGGCAGTCGGGGTAGTGAGACGGTAGCCTGTGGCCTCCTGAGAGGTGGGATGTGCTAACTGCTGCCGGTGCCCATGCCCGGTCCTTGCCTTGGCTGGTCTGCAGTGGAGGGAGACAGGCAGGAAGGGTGTGAATAAGTGCTCATTGCTGGAAGTAGCATGGGGGGCCGTGGTGGGGCCAGGCTGTAGGGGCCTCTCTGGGAAGTGACTGTGAGCCGGGGCGTGAAGGGGAGGAGGCAGCCATGGGATGGATGCACAGTTTAGGCAGGAGGCAGCTGCTTTGAGAAAAGCAAACGGCATGTGCCTTGTAAAGGGAGGGCGAGGGAGAGGAGTTCCAGTACAGAGAGTCTGTCCTCATGGTCAGGTGGCCTCACTGGAAGAGTGGCCGGGATAACCAGGAGTGAGAGGGCGATGGATACTAAGGGCAGGAGTGGACTTGGAAGTTTCTGGGCTGCCATGGAGTCATCCTAGGCCAGAGGCAAGCTGGGTTGCAGCCTGGAGGTGGCAGGAGGCAGCAAGATGAGGCATCTCGATTTGGAGATGGTGCTGTGGGGCCAGTGTGACTCCTCGTTTGTGTGTCATGAGGCTGGCAGGAGCAGATGGGGCGGAGTCACTCCACGGATGCTGACGCCACCCCTAACAGGAGGTCCTGCTGGAGAGAGCCGAGCTTGGGTGAGGGCAGCCCTTCCGCTTCAGCCACGTTAATGTGAAATGCCCATTTGACAGCCATGTGGAAAGTTGAGGGATGTCAGGGAGACGAGCAGGCTGGTGGTCAGCGTGAATGCCTTTGGCTTCTGGATGATGTCCAAAGCCATAAGAGCAGGTGTTTGGGGCCAGGAGCTGGGGCTTTAGAAAGATGAGTGTCATGTTCTCAAGTGAGAAAAGCAGGCTGCTCCCTTTAAAAATGTGTATAAAATATGCATGGAAAAGGTCTGGGGGAGGAAGAAAAACAAGTCTGTTTTGCTGTTGATAGGCACGTAGCCCTAGCATCATGTTACTTAAACTCCCACATCAGGAAATCCACTGCTCAGTGGTTTTTGGTATACAGTAGGTGCTCAAAGAGTATTTCATTCGGTGTCGGTTCATTGTTACGTTGATGAGGTGCTATAGGAGCTGAAGCCTTGTTTATATTGATTACTCTGATGAAATTGGTTTTGTTACATTTCTCTCGAAGTCTCACATCGGTGATGTTACTGCGTTCACAAGTGCATGACCGTTGAGTGGGTCACTCTAGATGAAAAGTTCCATGCAGAGGGGTAGAGAGACTGTTGTTCACTGAGTGTCCCCAGCTCTGAGCCAGGGTGTGACATAGATCAGGCTCTCACATCAAGTTCACATGTTATGAAGTTGAAGGGCTGGATAGAAGAAGGTGACCTTTTACTTTTTGATTTGTGCTTTGTGTATGAAATATTTACCAATCTAATCCTATACATTTAATTTAAGTTAAATTACAGATTTACTGTCTTAGCCACATTTCAAATGTTCTGTAGCCCCCATGAGGGTAGTGGCAGCCATATGGCACAGTGTGGATGTGGCACATTTCATCATTACAGAATGTTCTATGGGCACCTTTAATTAGACATTCTTTCTAAGAGAAGGAGACACACACATATACAGTCTCCAGGTGCTTCGTCCCCCCTGTGGCCATGCCGCCCCCACACACACAAAAAAATGCAGCAGCATCCTCATAGACATTTGTGGACTTGGCAACCCACCAAGGAGGGAGGAGGAGGAATCACCCTCAAGTCTCTGGGTTGACACATGACCATAGCAACATTTCGGTGTATTTCCTTTTTCACCAGTCTTAGTCCTGGTGGTTGAGTTCAGATTGTGAGCTCACTGTGAGATACAATGTTTTTCTTTATTATTACAAAGAAACTATAAAACTAGTTCATGGCAAATAAAACAGGTTAGAGTGTATGGGGTAAACAGTGAAAGTTCCTTCAGCCTCTCTCGCTGAATCTCATTCTCAAAGAGACTTTTCTGTCTTTCCAAAGCCTTTTTTGTTGTTATTGCATATTATGAGTATCCATGTGATGTTTTGTCCTGTTGTCACACGTCCTGTTTTTTAGCTTTTGCTCAGATCACTAAACCTCACTGTGAACCCCATTCTCATCTTGGCTGCACCCTAGATTGGCGGCTCCATCCCCACTGTGGGACTTTCCATGGGCACCCTCCTGGGAGGGAGGAAGGGACGGGCTGCACATCCTCACCCATCACTGTCACCATTGGGGGTGGGTCTCCAGTTTGAGGGCACAGTGGGTTGGAGCCGGCGCCTCGAGGCCCTTCCCGACACAAGCCCTCGGTTCTTCCCTGCCACAGAGGACTACGGGCACTACGAAGAGCTGCCAGGGGAGCCTGGGGAGCATCTCTTCCCCGAGCACCCTCTGGAGCCCGACAGCTTCTCTGAGGGAGGGCTCCCAGGCCGGCCGAAGCCGGGCGCCGGTGTCCCTGACTTCCTGCCCTCAGCCCAGAGGGCCCTGTACCTGAGGATCCAGCAGAAGCAGCAGGAGGAGGAGGAGAGAGCGAGGAGGCTGGCTGAGAGCAGCAAGCAGGACCGGGAGAATGAGGAAGGCATGTGTCCTCCCCAGGGGCAGGGGCTTCCCTCACGGGCATGGGCCCCGGAGGCCAGCGTGCAGGGGACAAGTGGGGAATGCCTAGGTCGGGTTTCGTGCCCGAGAGTGGCTCCTGGCCAGGGAGGACCCCTGCCCAAGGCCATGAAGTCAGGCTACTGCATGTCCCTCAGAAAATTGGAAGCCTGGGCTGCGCAGACTTTCTGTGTCGTGGGGGTTGGGAGAGGCCCTGATCCCATCACAGCGGGAGGCGGGCTAGTCCCTGGAGGAGACAGCAGCCCACATGATTTGCGCCTTCGCGAAGGCGGCTGTAAGAGGTGCTCACAGCCCTCTTCCCCACACCATCTTCTCAGGAAGCCGGCAGGCAGGAGCTGGTCGTCAGCGTACACTGGTCATGATCGTGGTCAGACCACTGCCCAGTCGCGTGAGGCTGTGCAGTGACCTGGCGGCATCCACTCAGGGTGAAATGGGATGGGCGTTGTGTTTAGAACCTGAAGCCAGGGGCCATGGGTGGCCCTGTGAGCCCGTGGGAATGGGGGAAAAGGAGTCAGTCCCCTCCCTTGGTGGCTTGTTTTATCTGCCTAGGAGGTTGGCCTTGGGCCAGTTTCTGAGTCTGCCCACCTGGGCCCACCTCTTAGCTGGTGACTGCCCTTTCCTGGGATGTGGTGACATTATGAGGGGCCTGGGGGCAAGTGTCTGGGAGCTCCCAGTGCAGTGAGATCTGAGTCAGT
This sequence comes from Rousettus aegyptiacus, assembly GCF_014176215.1. NCBI lineage: Eukaryota > Metazoa > Chordata > Mammalia > Chiroptera > Pteropodidae > Rousettus > Rousettus aegyptiacus. The sequence continues at coordinate 44,387,988 of NW_023416289.1, read as the reverse complement.
AGCTGCTCACAGGCCGCCACGCTGGGGCATGGTTTTGCCCAGGGGTCGAGGTGGCAGTGGCAGCCGCCCAGGCTTGGACTGTGACCTCAGTCCTGGCTTTGCTTTCATCTCAGGACACTGTCCATGCCTCTGTTTCTCATCTGTCAAATGAGCCTGATGATAATATTATTTTCTGGGTGATTGTGTAAATTAACAAGACAAAGCACTTAGAACAGTGCTAGCATGTGGCGAAAGGTGCAGAAATGTTCCCCAGGGACGTGGCAGCCTCGGTACCTGGCCGGCCTGAGCCCACTGGCTCTTCGTGGCAGGCTACAGGGGAGGGGGCCTGTTGAGAGAGGAGAAAATGAGGTCCTGAGAGGCAGGAAGCGGAGCAGCCGTTCATCCGGCGGTCTGTCGTGGGGTTCAAGAGGGCTGGTGGTGGATGTGGTGGCCGCTCACCCCTCCCTGCTCCTCTGTGCTTCTCAGGTGACACTGGAAACTGGTACTCGAGTGATGAAGACGAGGGTGGGAGCAGCGTCACCTCCATTCTTAAGACCCTGAGGCAGCAGACGTCCAGCCGGCCCCAGGCTTCTATTGGGGAGCTGAGCAACACTGGCCTAGGGGACCCCCGCCTCCAGAAGGGACACCCCACAGGAGGCCGGCTGGCTGACCCCCGTCTCAGCCGGGACCCCAGACTCACCCGGCACACTGAGGCTTCCAGTGGGTCAGGCCCAGGTGACGCGGGGCCCTCTGACCCTCGGCTGGCTCGCTCCCTGCCCACCCCCAAGGCCGAAGGTGGCCTCCATTCCAGCCCCGCGGGCCCCGGCGGCTCCAAGGGGTCTGGGCCGCCTCCTGTGGAAGAGGAGGAGGGGGAGCGGGCCTTGCGGGAGAAGGCTGTGAACATCCCCCTGGACTCCGTCCCCGGGCACCCGCTGCGGGACCCGCGGTCACAGCTGCAGCAGTTTAGCCACATCAAGAAGGACGTGGCCCTGAGCAAGCCGGCCTTCGCCCGCACCGTGCTCTGGAACCCCGAGGACCTGATCCCCCTGCCCATCCCCAAGCAGGACGTGGCACCTCCTGTGCCCGCGGCCCTGCAGTCCATGCCCACCCTGGACCCCCGGCTGCATCGGGCCACCGCCGCAGGGACCCCAAACCCCCGACAGCGTCCGGGCACCTGCCCAGATCCTAGCACATCCGGCTCCAACCTGCCCGACTTTGAGCTCCTCTCTCGCATCCTCAAGACTGTCAATGCCACTGGCCCCTCGGCGGCTCCAGGCTCCAGCGACAAGCCCAGTGACCCCAGGGTGCGGAAGGCCCCCACCGACCCTCGGCTGCAGAAACCAGCAGACTCAGCCGCCGCCACCCGTACTGCCAAGCCTGGCCCCACGGAAGCGTCCTCTCCATCTGACAGCCCCAGTGGCGACTCCTCCCCCCCGGCCACCGCCCCCTACGACCCACGTGTGCTGGCGGCCGGCGGGCTGGGCCCAGGCAGCGGAAGCGGGCAGAGCAGTGTGCTCAGCGGCATCAGCCTGTACGACCCCAGGACTCCCAGCTCAGGCGGGAAGGCCGCGGAGCCCGCTGCCGACGCGGGGGCCCCAGCAAAGGGCCCCGAGGGCAACGGCAAGGGCTCGGCAGGCAAAGCCAAGGAGCCCCCGTTCATCCGTAAGTCTGCGCTGGAGCAACCCGAGCCTGGGAAGTCGGGGGTGGACGGCGCGGCAGCGGCCACAGACAGGTACAACAGTTACAACCGGCCGCGGCCCAAGGCCGCCACTGCCCCGGCTGCCGCCACGAGCACCCCACCACCAGAGGGCGCTCCGCCCCAGCCTGGCGTGCACAACCTGCCGGTGCCTACCCTCTTTGGGACAGTGAAGCAGGCGTCCAAAACGGGCTCCGGAAGCCCATTCGCTGGCAACAGCCCGGCCCGTGAGAGCGAGCAGGACGCAGGGTCGCTGAAGGACGTTTTTAAAGGCTTCGATCCCACCGCCTCCCCCTTTTGCCAGTAGTGTTGAGGCTTCTGTGCGCCTGTCCCGCTCCGGGGCAGTGCCGGAGGTGGGAGCGCGGGGAAGGGGCAGCGCCTGGGTGTTCTTTACGTTTTTACTTTTTTTTTTCTTTTTTTTTTTTCCTTTCTTTTTTTAAGTAGTACTTTCCTTTTGAAACATAAATTGTACATAACCGTCTTCAGTTCTGGTCAGTGCTGCAGGCTCTCGGGCCCCCAAGAGAAAATTCTGTGCACGTGGACAGTCGCAAGCCCCCAGGCCTCTGCCCTGCCAGCATGCCACCTGGCCAGCCCTATTTCCAGGGACTCCGTGAAGGCTGGGGGGCCAGCGGGTTTTCTGGGCACAGCTTGGCCCCTCTTCCTACCCCCCAGGACAAAGGGAACCGTAGGCGTCGAGAAGGCACTAAATGCTACTCACCTGTGTTGCATGAGAGGCAAGACGGAGCCAGGATGGCAGGGAGGACCCGGCAGAAGCAGGTCCACACGCGTCCAGAACCCCAGCCCTCTGTGCGCAGGCCGTGGGGACCATATCGGGCCCGGTGGGAATCAGGAATTGTCAAAGGAAAAGGGCCTGCGGGAGCTGCCAGGCTGGAGCCAGAAGCCTTTCCCGCCGCCATCGGGCCTGGATCCGCACGCGGCCTCCCTGCCCCCTCCGTCCAGAGTGCCTCCTTGAGCCCGCACCCTCCAGCCCGTGTCAGAAGACTCCAGGGTGAAATGGACCTGGGGGTGGCGGGGCTGGTGTGGGGCGGGTCCCCGAGCTGCCTCCGAGGCGGCCTCTGCAGACTGCAGTGTTTTCTGTCAGTATTAGCTCCTGTCCTGTCCTGTCCTGTCCTGGCCACGTCCTCCTCCCCTCGTGCCAGGGTCTGTCCTGGTCCTCAGAAGCCAGAGTACCCAGGGTGCCGGCCCTGGCCCCTCCAGGGGCAGCTCAAGGATCCGCGGCGTGGCTGCCCCACCGGGCTCCCAATGGGGCCCCGGGTGGTTCTTGGCAGTGTTTCTGCTCCACTTTTCCCACCCTCCTTGTACCCTGTGTTCAGGACCCGTGGTTTTGGTGTGTTTGGTTTTCCTTTATGCTGACAGGTGCACTGGTTCAGAGGTGTGTCATGTTGGATTTGTGGGCGCTTACAGAAAGGACCTGAGGAATGGGCCAGAGAGTGGCCAGGGCAGGGTGTGGGCTGCCAGGCCCTCTCCAGAAGAGGGACCGGGACCCCTGCCGTGGGGGAGGGGTGTCCTGCCCCCTCACCCAGCTGAGCCGGGAAGGGAGCAGAGACATCTCTCCTGGGCTCCCTTCTGCTGCCTGTCTCCTGTCTCACCGCCTCACCCTTGCTAATAACGGGGAAACGTGACCCAGCCTGACGGTTCGCCCTCCCAGCTCCCTGGGCTGCGAGGTGACCGAGGTTGCTACACCAGACCCCTCTTCCCAGGAAAAAAAAGTTGTTGGAAAAAAAAAAGTTGCTGAGTTTGGGGCCAGAAGCAAGGGCAGGAGGGGCAGCCCCACTGGGTCAGTGCCCATGATCAGGTCGGTTTGGTTTGTCTCTGTCTTTTTTGTTTTTGTTTTTTAAGCAATCATTAATGAGATTTTTTCTTCAGCCACCAGTGTTGGCCTTGAGCAGAGAGGGCCGTGGCCGCTGGTGTTCGTACAATAAGAATGCACAGTGTGGCTGTGGGTTCCCCCCCCCCTCCTTAGAGAATTTTTTTTTTTTCACTAAAATAAAATGAAATACTTTTTTAAAACTGAAATTTGTGGATGAAATAGAAGCTGGAACCCTCCTCTTGGATATTCAGCCTAAGAACCTCACGGGACTATGAATTCACCCCAAATTTTCATTTGCCATCAGGCTGAGCTTTTAAAGAAAAATTACTCTCTAACCAGGATTGTAACAAAAGTGTAAATACTATTTCAGAGTTGAAAGTTGATGGTGCAAATATGTATATAACGTACTGTATTTTTACAATGATCGTCGCATGACTCTATGCCACCCCCCTTTTTGTACTCTGTATCTGTCTTCCAGAAACGTCACCTTCCCTTTCTCCTGTGGACTCTTAATCCAATAATTGTATTACTGCCATTAAAGGATGCAGTTATTTTAAAAAGCCTGCGGGTCTCGTGTCTTGGTGCTGCTCCCACCATCCTGTGCCCTGGGGAAAATGAGGCTGGGGGGTGAAACCTGGATCTGTCCTCTTGTTGGCTGGCCCCAGGTGACACTCATGGTACTGTGCGATTGGTGCCTCCAAGTAACTTAGGCAGCTGCATCCCACGGTTCCTGAGCTCCCACTCTGGGCCAGTCTCAGTAGTCAGGCATGGCGGTGACCCACGCGGTCACAGTCCTGCTTGCACACTGCTCACAGAAGCCAGTGGTGAACACAGGACAGCTGGGCTGGCTGCCAGGAATGAGAAGAAATGGGAGCCCTACCTACTACAGACTGAATGTGTCCCCTCAAAACACGCTGACACCTGTTCCCCAGTGTGATGCTTTAGGGGGTGATTAGGTCCGGAGGATGGAGTCCTCAGAATTCACGTCCTTGGAAGAGACCCCACGGAGCTGTCTCCACCATGTTCTTGCTCCCTCCTCCATGCAAGGACAGAAGGTGGCCACCTGTAAATCGAGAGGGGCCCTCACCAGACCGCATCTGCCGCTGCTGTGATCTCGCACTCCCCTGCTCCAAAACAGTGGCGTTTCCTTATAGCAGCCTCATGGACGCAGATGCCATGTCCCAGTTAACCTGGGCTCCTGCCTGGGGGAGCCACACTCGGGGCAGGGGGTGGTGGCGGGACCGGGCCGTGTTTCCTTTGGACTTAACTTTGGCTGCCATGTTCCAGCAGACCTCTGTTACTTTTCCGTGGCTGTTGTATGAATTACATGCACTTAGTGGCTTAAAACAAGTCATCATTTTGGAGGTCAGAAGTGTGACACGGGTCTCACTGGGCTAAAATCACACTGCTGCCATGGTCACCTTCCTTTCTGGAAGAACAGGGATTCAATTACCTTGCCTTCTCCAGCTTCCAGAGGCCACCCACCTTCCCAGTCCAGTGACCTTCCACTGTCTTCGAAGCCATCGTTGTCACATGTTCTCTGACCCTCCACTGTCAGTGAATCGGGCCACAGCTGAGAAAGGCTCTGCTGTTACAGGCCCCTGTGACCGGAGCGGAGTCGCCCAGCATGATCTCACGTCAGCACCCTTCATCACATCTGCAGAGTCCCCTCTGCCGTGTGAATTACATATTCACGGGTTCTGGGACTTAGACATGGACATCTTTGGGAGGCCTTTCTGTTCTTTAATTGGAGTCCCCAAATACTTCTTAGAGAAGGGTTCTCAGTGCCCTGACACTGGTTGCTGTTAGGGTTTCACCTGGAAGCCCAAACTCCAGTGTTATTTACCTGAACAGCCAGGAGCCCATCACTGCAGGTAACCACGAATGCCAATGGCACCTCCGGGCCTGGTCAGGGCTGTGGGAGCGCCAGGTTCGCCCATGGGCGGCACCCGTCCTGAGTGCAACGTGATGAGAGCGTCTTCCAGCCGCCGCCACCTCGCCCAGCAAAGCGCAGAAGCAGCGGAAACGCCCACCGTGCCTCTCTGAGCAAAGAAAACGCTTCCTCGACTGCCCTGTATCTTTCCAGTAAGTCACTCTTCCGTTTGAATTATCTTTGGCAGGGAAGGTTGTGGACTGTTCAGTTGAGCACGGAAAGCAACCCAGAGGTCCGTCAGCTGGTGGGTGGATGAGTGTGGCAGGTCTGTGCAGGGGGACGAGACGCCGGTCATAAAAAGGAACAAAGTGGTCCACGGCCATGTACTCTGAACATGCCCGATCCCGCCTAATCTCGGAAGCTAAGCAGGGTCGGGCCTGGTTAGTACTTGGATGGGAGGCCACCTAGGAAGACTAGGTGCTGTAGGCATAAAAACTAAAAAAATAAGGGATCGTAAGCTGACAAGGTCCTTGCAATCTGTGAGGTCAACCAAGGGTTGCCTAAAAAAAAACCAAAAAGAAACGAAGTGCTGGTCCAGGCCACAACATGGATAAATCCTGAAAACGTGCCGAGTGAGAAAGCCAGACAAAGGCCATGTGTTTTAGCATTCCATTTCCCTATGAAATGTCCAGGATTGGCAAATTCACAGAGACAGAAAGCAGATCAGTGGTGCCAGGCCTGCAGTAGGGTTAGAGGCTGCGGGATGGGATTTCTTTTAGGGATAATGAAATATTCTTGAGTTAGACAGTGATGATGGTTATACAGCCTTGTGAATATACCAAAAAACGTTGAATCATACACTATAGAAGGATGGATTTTATGGTACGTGAATTATATCTCAATTTAAAATATCAATGGCATTCTTCTATAACCAACTGGGAAATAAATAGAAAATTAGATAACCTTCCCAAAACAATAAAAACTTAAGGGATCTAGGACTTAACCTAATGAAAAATGCTCAAGAACTTCATGGAGATGTCAAAAGCAGATCAGAGTGAGATAAGAAGAAAGTTTATTTAAAAAGACCAGTGCAGCAGGGGGAAGGGTCCTCAGCAATCTGCAAGCATCTCAAAGTCAAACAGAAAAATACATTGTTCTTCTATGGTAAGAGGGGTTTGCTGTAAGGGGAAGTTGAGTAGATATGGGACGTAACCTAGGAGGTTGGACAGGAAATGTGTCTTTCTAGGGTCAGCACATTCTCAAGAGAAACTGACCAGGGGGCATATTTCACAGATCAGTGCTGCTCAGGAGCCGGGGCAAGCTATAGATGGATGGTCCAGGGTCTGTGGGCGGAGGAAGCCTGAGCATAGTTTGGTCAGGGGCAAGGCAGGTGAGAACTGAGCAAACGTGAACAGCTGGCCAGAGAAAATGTCAGGCTTTTGTTAAAGGAGTCCCAGGAGAGCCTGGATAAATGCCCGGTTTATGGGTGACACCATTTGACTTTGTCATTTCCCTCGCACTCTAAAAATGTCCCACTGCAAAAGCTGATTATTTGTATCTTTGGTTCACTGTTGTGTCCACAGTTGTTGAACCGCCCCTGTCAGCTAGTCAGCTCTTGATAAAAAATATATTTTTAAAATTTTAATTGAGATACAAGTTTAAGGTGTACACTGTGTCGATTTGACACACATTGATATATAATTATAATCACATATTGCAATATGATTACCACCATACCCTTTAGCTAATGTCTTCATTGTGTCACATAATTATCATGTCTTGCTTGTGGTGAATAAAAATATATTCCTTGGAGAAGAATACCAATGCCTGATTAGCTACTGATGGCGTTGGCCTGGGCTGGAGCTCGAGCATTAATATTTTTTGAAGCTCCGGATAATTCCTATTAGAATCACTGATCTAAGTCATGTTACCGCAGTAATGGGCCATCGTTAAGATCTGTCTCTTTAAGGAGAGTTTGTTTTCTCTGCTCTAACCCTTTCTGACATCCTGTTCCACCTCCCCCCACCCTCCGCCCCTTTCTCATCAGCCTAAACCATTTCACCAGCCAAGAATGTGAACAATGTGTCTCAAATATTTTCAGTTCCCACTTAATCCCATTTAATGCTCAGCATTCATTGCTGGCGGGCAGGCCGTCTGTCCACTAGAGCCCCCTCTGAACCCCCTTCTCCTGCTCTCCAGCCTGCTGCCCTCTCCATTAAACGCAAGCGCTTCTCAGGAGTTGAGTGGGCAGAGGTCAAGAGGGGCCTGGCCCAGCAAGCCTCATCACCAAAGTTTCAGAGGGTGATGGAGGCTTTAGGGAGAGACGTCACCAGATGCTCATTTAAAGCATCCTCTGTCTGCCGAGTCCATTTTCCACTGAGCGATCAGCACCATATTCTAAAGAGAGATACCAGATCATGCTACACCCAGCTCAGAATCTCCCACTGGCTCTCAAAGCCTTTGGTGTGGCCCACAAGATCCCAACGACCTCCCAGCCCCCTTTCCTCTGTGACTTCCTGCCCTTGCTCCCCCCCCCCCCCCCCCGTCGCCCACCTGCTCCATCACACTGGCCTCCCAGCCACTACTCCAGCATGTCGGCCACACTCTGGTGTCAGGGCCTTTGCACTTGCTGTCCCCTCTGCTTGGAGTCCTCATCATCACCTCACGGCTGACTCCTTTGTCACTCCAATTGCTACTCACATGCCACATCCTCAGAAACTAGTGGCTCAAAACAATAAATGTGTATGATCGCGCACAGTCCCTGCGGGGCAGAAATCCCTGTGGGAACAGCTTAGTTGAGAGGATCTGGCTCCAGGTGTCATGAGGTTTGGGCCGGGACTGCAGCCATCCAGAGACTTGAGGGGCATGGGAGGTCCGCTTGCAAGTCGGTTTGCTCACGTGGCTGGTGCTGGCTGTTGGCCAGGGGCCTTAGTTTCTCTCCAGTCAGGTCTGTCCACAGGGCTGCTTGAGTTTCCTGAGGACATGCCATCTGGCTTCACCTAGGTGGAAGTCGTGATGTTTTTTACGGCCCACTCCATCTCTTCCACAGCATTCATCACACGGCCCAGTCCTGACTGGCTTGGGAGACTACACGAAGTGCGACAGTCACTGGGGTCATCTTAGAGGCCGGCTGCCCACCTCTCTCATCATTCTCCAGATCATCACCTTGATTCTTTTTTTTCATGGACTTAATGTGTCACAGATTTTTGTGTTAGTTATTCCTTTGTCCCCCTCCCCTAAGAGTGTCATGTCTGGGCCACGTCATTTTTCTGTTTTGTTCACCGCTATATTCAGTGTCTCAAACAAGCTAGAACATTGTAGATACTCAGTAAATATATCCTGAATTAGTAAATAGAGAGTCTGCTTCAAGGGATTCTGGAGACCCAGGAGTGGACTTGTCTCAGCCATCCAGGTGGAAGAGAACAAGATATTGGACTAGAGGAAGAATGGACAGAAAGGGATAACTGTTGACAGAGTCACCTGTCCATTGGTAAGTTTCCTGTCTCTCCCTGCTGCAACGCCCCCTCCACAGGGAGGCAGACTGATCTGAACAGATAAGTTGAACATTGCCTGCCTCCTGCATAAATCCTTCACGACTTCCTACTGCACAGGATCAGGAGGTAAAAGTGACTCAGGAAGTAAATGGAGTGACCCTGGAGAGTCAAGAGCATGACGCCTCACTCTGGTTGAGGTTAGGGTGGGCAGGGAGCCTCCCGTTCCAGATTCAAAAGGTCTCTGTACACTCTAGGGCTTCTCAGAAAATATAATTGCCACGCCTGCCCATGGGCAAGAAGGGAAACCATATGCTGTTGGCACATAATTGAAGGTTATTTTATTATTTATGTTCAGCCTCCTACACCACTGTGTAAGCTTTCTTGGGCCCAGATTTTTCTCTGCAGGGCTCTGAACACTACCTGGTCTGTGACTATTCATAGCTTAGGTTTCAACTCAGACACCCCCTTGCTGACCCCACATCCTGGCTGGCTTAGGTACCTCTCAGGTTCCTCTAGTCTACTAGATTTTCTCTAGAATTACTTATTTAGCACGTTTATTGCTTATTTTCTGTCTATCCATATAGAATGTAAGTTCCATGGGAGCAATATGTTTTCTAATCTATGAACATGGTATACATCTCCATTTATTTAGATCATCTTTATCTCAGCATTATCTTGTAGTTTTCCATGTAGAAATCTTGCATGTGTTTTGTTAATTTAGTCCTAAGTATTTTGGGGTTTGATGCTATTTTAAAGGGGACTATTTTCAATCTCATTTAATAGTTGCTTCTACATAGGATATAAACAAAATTGATTTTTGTGTATTGATCTCGTGTCCTTTAGCAACCTTGATAAATTCACTTATTAAGCATCAGTAGTTATTTTGATCCCTTAGAGTTTAGTACAAAAACAATCACATCACATGATTTTACTTCTATCTGACCTATATGCCTTTTATTTTTTTATCTTGCCTTATTGCACTAGCTAGGACTTCTGATACAAGGTTGATTAGAGGTGATGAGAGTGGAAATCCTTGTTTACAATGTTAGGGGGACGTCAGTCAATATTTTATCACTAAGAATGATAATAGTTGTAAGTTTTTTATAGATGCTCTTTACCACATTGAGGAAGTTCAAAGCAGAGAATTTTGCCTGCTTGGTTTACTGATTTATACCAAACATGTAGCATCATTCTGTTGGAGAGCAAGTGCTTAGTAAATACTTGTTGAATGAATGAATGAATGAATGACCATAAGCTGCATGGTGGCTAGTAATTTGACATTGGACTTACCTAATTAGCAGTGTGATTGAAGGCAACTGATTAACCTTTCTCATCCTTATCTGTAAAATGCAGTAATAATAAGGTATCACTCTGTTAATTTGAAGATTTAACGAGAGTATCCATGCAAAGTAAGAGCAGAGTCTGACACATGGTTAGTGCTCAATAAACACTAACTTTTACTACCTCACTTCTCTGAGCCTTGTATTTTCCTCTATAAAAGAGAGAATATTCTAATCCTTAACTCTTGGGGTTACAATGGGGATTAAATGACATTATGCATATAATGTGCCTATCAAACAATTCCTGGCACAGAGAAAGACATTGGTAAATGTTTGCCATTATTATTTACCAAGTCCCCTACCTATACTGGGTGGGGGGACAAAGGATGGTGTTCGTTGTAAGTTGACAGACTGATGACAGAGTCAGATAAGTATAGAGATCATTATGACACAGTGTAGTAAGGAGTGTGAAAATTAACAAAAGGAAACCTAACTAAAATAAAGTCCTGAGGCCAGAAGGGGGAGCTCTCTCACAGTACCACTCCATGTCAAATACAGGAAGAGTTGTCGATTACAGAAAAGTCAACGAAAAAGAATCATCAGTTATAGGTCCCAACAGAAAAAGGGATACGTTACATCTCCTATATATATATTTACGCTGTGGAAAAGTAATATCACCGGTCAGTGTTCATGATTTATTGTTATGTGAAAAAAAAAAATTGTCAAACGGCATCGCATTTTTCACTGTATAGAAAATAGGACAGGTCTATAACAAAATATTAACAGTAAGCGCTCATTGCTGAGATTGATGATAAGCTTCACTTTCTCTTCTGGGCTCTTTGATATTTTGCAAAAGTTCTATATTAAAGTTTTGTTTTTGTTTTTTGGTTACTGGAATTAAAATTATTAACAAAAACTACAAGTTCCGGCAGACGGCGCGCCCGCGGCTTCGAAAGATCGACCTTCCCTTGGCGCAGTGATCTCTGGTATTCGTAGTCCACTGGCAGAAACAAGGTGGGACGCGTAGTACCGGCACAGATGACAGAGGAGGGACTCGCTGACATTCTGACCAATGGACGGCGCGCACTGGGTCCGAGTGGCGCGCAGAAAGCCAATGTGTGAGCCGTTAAGTGTGATTGACGTGCACTTCTGCCTACGGGCGGACCGTGGGGCGGTGCGGAGAGAGGCGGCCGTAGTGCAAACCATGGGAGGCGGCTGGTGGTGGGCTCGGGCCGCCCGCCTGGCCCGACTCCGCTTCCGGGGGGTGCTGCTGCCGCCTCCGCGGCCCCGGAGCGGGGGCGCCCGGGGGTCCTTCGCCCCCGGCCACGGACCCCGCGCCGGGGCTTCACCGCCTCCGGTGTCTGAGCTGGACCGAGCGGACGCCTGGCTTCTCCGGAAGGCGCATGAGACAGGTCTGGGGCTGGGGCGGGGGTCGGCCCGGGTGGGAAATGGGGTTCGGGGAAGCCGAGCTGTCCGCGCGGGCGAGTGGGAGATAGAGGTGGAGCTTCTGCTGGAAGCAGGGCCCAGGCTCAGGAGGGAGAAGGGCTTCCGTATACGCGCAGGGAAACGCTGGCTGTAGAGCGCAGTGTGTCCGCATAGAAGGGCTTGCGGATGGGAAGGAGGGTCCGGGTGAGTGGGGCGCAGTAGAGATTGTAGAGGCTGGTCGGGTTAGGACAGGCACCCTGATAGAATTGCACTGTCCGGACGAGAGCGGCTTCCAAAGAGGGCTTAGGACGAGAGAGTTGTCTACAAGAGGGGTCCGCGTTGGAGGGGGCAGGTCGTCGTATTAAAGAAACGACCACTCCGCATAAGGCGGCAGTGTAGATCCCCACAGAAGAGGGGGAAGTTCCGGATTGGAGGAGGGAACAACCAATAGAAGAAAAGCTCTGAGCCGATTGGAGGGCGAGGTGATCAAGGCTGCCGGGGGAGGGGCCTCATGTCAGGCTTGGAGAGGACTAGGATGGGGTAGGAGTGGGAGGTGTCTTCCCATCCTTAGATTTAGATTCTGTAGTTTTGGTCCTAGATCCTCCTCCAGATTCTAAGGTCTGTCTTGAATCTTAGGTGTTGAAAATTTGCGGGGAGAGGGTTTTGGAGGTAGGATTGGGGAGGGCCTCCAGGACATGGGAATTTGGAGCTGGGTGGAGTGGTGGGATGATTGGAAGTCCCTCGGTTTGTCTGGGCCGAGGGGCTTTGGGGTAGCGTTTGAAGTGATGCTGATTCTCCCCCTATTTCCCCCTCCCTCCAAGCCTTCCTTTCCTGGTTCCGAAATGGCCTCCTCGCGTCAGGCATTGGGGTCATCTCCTTCATGCAGAGTGACATGGGTCGGGAAGCTGCCTACGGTGAGTGCAGACTCCCCCCCCCCCAGGCTTGTTCCCCACCAGGGAGAGTGGCCTTTCCCTCACTGGAGAATGTAGAGCCTCCCACCCCCAGTGAATTCCCTCCTGCCTCATACCCCAACAGTAAATGTAGAACCCCTCATTCCTCCTCCACCGGAAGCTGTCTCACCTTCACTTGTATTGACCTTTCACCTACCCCACCCCACCCCTACCGAATGGGTGGCCCAGGGAACGGCTGTGGGTCCTTCCTCCACTCTGCCTTCTAAACAAAGATGAGGATCTTAGTCCCAGCTGCTGACTCTCCAACCCTATTTTTGCTTGCCAACCAGCCCCCCACCCCTTCTCTGATCCTGGACCCCACCTGTGACACCCTCTCATGCCAGCTAACCTTGGCCCTGTACTACCCCTGACCCCTGCCCTGCCATGCATTTGCCCTATCCCCCTTCTAAGTCTGCCTCAGCCCTCTGGCCCCCTCCTGTCTTCGGCATCTGCCTCCCTGAGCCTGGCCTCCCATCCCACCCCCAGCCCAGGACCCCAAGCCCTTCTTCCATTGACTGGCCTCCACCCTCTCCCGCAGGCTTCTTCCTGCTGGGCGGCCTGTGCGTGGTGTGGGGCGGAGCCTCCTACGTGGTGGGCCTGGCGGCGCTGCGGGGGCCCATGCAGCTTTCGCTGGGGGGCGCGGCTGCGGGCATGGGCGCTGTACTGGCTGCTGGCCTGCTCTGGGCGTGTGCTGTCGGCCTCTACATGGGCCAGCTGGAGCTGGATGTGGAACTGGTGCCCGAGGACGACGGGACGGCCACTGCGGAGGGCCCGGACGAAGCGGGCAGGCCACCGCCAGAGTGAGCTGCGGGGCCGTGGGGAGTGGCCCGGCGCTGGGCGGCCGGGGCCTGAGGACCGGGACATTAAAACCTGACCCTTCCCTTGCGCTATCTGCTGAGTGGTGGTTCCTGTGATAGGAAGGCTGAGCCTGAGGGGGACCGAGCGAGGGAGGAGGGAAGAGAACGAAGAAGACAGGTGGCGAGAGCCGCTCCACAGCCCGAGACAGAGCCGCAGACTGGGGGCAGACCTTTAATTCTCAGAGAGCGCCGATGGTGCCAAGAGCCCTGTCGCGTGCCGGGTTGGGGACCTGCGCCCATCCCTCAGGCTCCGGCTCTGCAGGCAGTCCTCCCTGGCCTCAGTCACCCTTCCGCTGCACCCTGGCACCTGTGGGCCCGGGGTAGGGCAGGCCCAGGGTCGGGTAGAAGGCCTCGGGGAGGGCAGGGCTGGGGCCCAGCCTCTGCAGGTGCGGGTACATGAGGCCCAGCTCCGTGGGGCCGTAGCGGATGGCGCCCGGTGTGCACAGGCCTCGCACGATGGGGGGCAAGAAGCTGGCGTGGAGCAAGGCCTGCGGGCGGTCCCCGGCAGGCACCAGGCCCCACGGCTGCGCGAGGTCCTGCTTCAGGGCTCCCGCTCGAATGACGGACGTGAACTCGGGCCGTGGCAGGGCCGGGCGGCCAGCCAGCTCCTTGTCTCCACTGTCCTCCAGGTCCTTGGTCTCACCTGGGCCAGGCTCCACTTTGATGAGTTTGCCGCGGCTCTGGGGGGCCTCGTCCTTGTCCAGGGGAGCAGCCCGCTTCCCTTCCACTGCAGGCGCTGGCTCTGGGAGATTTGGAAGGGCACTGTGTGGGCATCCCGTACCCCCAGCGCCCCCACCTGTGGAATGAAGCTGGGGTGCTTTTGTCCCCCAGGAGACATTTGGTGCTGTCTGGAGACATTTTTGGTTGTCACAACTGGGGAGGAGTTTGCTCCTGGCATCTGGTGGGTAGAGGTCAGGGATGCCGCTAAGTACCCTACAAGGCACAGGACCAGCCCCCAAATGCAGAAATACCTGGTCCCAAGTGGCGGTGGAGCAGAGACTGGCAACCCTGGTCTAGACCAAGGCTGACAGAACCATTCTCAGTGGTGGAAATGGGCCATATCTGTGTCGTGCACTGGCCACGCACGCTGCTGAGCCCTTGCGACAGGGCCATGCCCCAGGGTTAGGGTTGGAGGCAGGGCTCACCAACGGGCTCTGGCTCCGGGCTGGATGCGTCCTCACAGGCCACTCTGGCTGGAAGCTGGAAGGTGTCCAGGGGTGTCTGGCTGCCCTCGGCTTGGCTGGGACAAGACAAGTGGGCTTGGGAGCCAGGGGTCTTGGGCGAGGCCAGCCTCTCTCCTGCCCCCAGAGGCCTCCCCCTCCTCTGAGTGCAGCACCCCCAGATTGAGGCACTTAGGCCTCATGATGACCCCCAAACTCCAAGTTGGCTTCTGGCCCAGCTCGGCCCTGTGTCCCGAGGCCAGATCTGTGGCCCCTGGATGTCACTACCAAGGTCTCTCCCATCACTGCGTGCTCATCTGACCTCAGTGTCTTCCTTCTGAACTGTTGGTCCCCTCTGGGGCCCAGGGAAGCAGAGACCCAGGCGACGGCAGATGGCCGCCTACCTCCACCTGCACTGCCCAGCCTGCCCCCTGGTCTCCTGGTCCCTCAGACCTGCCTCTTTACCACGGCCAGAGGGGTCTTTCCAAAAAGCAGATCTGTGACCCCTCCAGCTTTAAGCCCTGCTGGGGCCCCCATGGTCCCCAGGACCAGGTCCACAGCCTGGGCCTTGACCTTGGCCTGAGGCCACTCCAGACCTGCCTTCCAGAAGACAGCAGCACCCCGCCCTGCCTCCTGCAGCAAGGGCCTGTACCCCCTGGCCTTTGCCTCTGCCCCCCTTTCTCTTCAACCTCCTCCTCACCCTGAGCTGAGGAGACACAGCGGGAGTTTTGGAGCAGGTTCCAGTCCCCTGTGGGGTGAGGGGGCAACTCTCACCTGAGCACGTAGCTGACCCAGAGCACGTGGCGCTCCCCAGGGCTCTTCCCGCTCACGGCCACGGTGGCCACGGACTGCAGCCACACGAAGCCCCCAGCGCGCTGCAGCCAGCGGTAGTACCCAGTCATCACCTGTCCCTTGTCCAGCACTGGGCCCAGCCCAGGGGCCGGAGGGGTGGGGACGGGGGTGGGAGACAGGACAGGAAGAGACAGGGATGAGACAGGTGGACAGGACAAGTGCAGGAGGGAGACAGGGGGCCAGGGGACCAGGAAGGGTGAGCAGCGGGAAGGAGAGAAGGCAAAAGCATGGAGGGAGACAGTCAGAAAGAATGCCAGGAGCTGGCATCGCGGCCTGGCTTCTGAGAGCGGGTCTGAGGCCCCACAGCCCCCCACTCCCACCACAGTCGGGGCTGAGGTTCAGGGCCTCCCGGCTGCTCCTCTGTGCGGAGCCGAGCCCCGGGAGTTGGCAGCAGGAGGCGCTGTGGTCAGCTCTGAAGCAGGACTTCCAGGGAGCCGGGCATTGGGGTACTCGGGTCTGGGGTGCAGGTAGGCAAGGGTTGGGGTTCTCACGGTCCAGGTGGCTTTGGCGGATCCTGGCTGCATCCTGTCCGTGGACGAACTGGTAGCAGCTGCGGCCGACCAGCTCCGAGGGCCCCAAGTCCATGTGCTCGCTGACTCTGCGGGGGTGTGAGTGGGGGTGGGGGCGAGGCCCCGGGGTGGGGGGAGAGGCAGGGTTGGCTCTGGAACCACCCAGGGTTCCCGCCCGCCCTCGGGAGTGCTGAGCGTCAGTGTTCTCCCTCTGCGAAATGAGTGAAATGACAGCGCCCCCCCTAGAGCGTCTCGGGCATTGAAGCAGATGGTCGTCCTGGGCGTGGTGTGGCCCGGGCACGCCAGGGGCGCTCAGAACGGAGGGACTATTTCACCATTTCATTTCCCCCCACCGCGTGGTGCAGGAGAACGCGGATGAAGGACGAGAGGCCGGGAGAGGGGATGAGGGCGGGGCGCTGCCAGAGACGCCCCAAGCGAGGGCTTGAGCCTGCGTCAGCGCAGTCCCGCCTCCGCCCCCAGGCCCCGCCCCCGCCTCCGCGCCTTCGCTCCCTCCTTGCGAGAACCCCTGCCCTCCGCGGCTCTGCAGCCTCCCGCGACTCCCCAGGGCCCACAGAGCCCCAGCCCACACCCCAGCTCTCCTGGCCGCCGCCCCCGACCCACCTCAGCTCCACCCCTGGTACCTGCTCTCACAAGCAAGGATGGTGAGACCCAGGCTGAGACGGAAGACTATCATGTGTCCGTGTAGTGGCAGCTCAGCCAGGGGGGCCGGGGGCAACGTGTGGCCGAGGGCTACAAGGCCCAGGGCGCGGGCCCGTAGGCGACCGGTCACGTGGATGACCTGCAGGCGGTGGGCGTGGTTGGAGGCGCGGCGGGGGGTGGGATGGGCGGCAGGGACACAGGTGCGCTCCCCAGGCTGGCGAGGGGACGCAGGAGTGAAGAAGCTGGCTAGAGCGTTCACACCCACCTTGTACCCAGAGGCCTTGACGTGCAGCCCCCGCTTGGTGAGGGTGGACTTCATGCGGACGAAGAAGGAGCGCTCCTGGACCCGGGCGGAGGCGGGCACCTCGGTTGGGCTGGCCTCTGGGGCGGAGGGTGAAGGAAAGGTATGGGGTCCTGAAGGGGAAACACACAGGCCACCCCAACCTCCTCTGTGGCCAGACACGGGGTCATGGCCACAGCCACGCGGAGCCCCGCATAACAAACTCACTGACATCCTATGCTAACCACACCTCCTGGGGGAAGCCAGCCAGGGCTTTCCACAGCTCAGCTCTGAGACCGTTCCTCCCTGTCCTGAAGCTGCCGTGGATCCCCAGGACCCTTGAGAGAAAACTCACCTTCTCACCAAGGCCTAAAACTTTGGCAGGAGCTGCCTCCTGCTGACATCATCTCTAGCTACAACCTCCAGGTCTCGGGTTAGACATCTCCTTCAGGAAGCCCTCCTTGACCCGCAGGCTGAGTCAGACGCCCCACTGGGGTCTCCTACCCCAGCCCTGACCATTCTGGGTCACTATCTGGGAACAGGTCAGTATCCCTCACTGGACTGTGAGCTCTTGGAAGGTGGGGTTGGGGCTATTGTCACTACTGTGTCAGTGGACACAGGACAGGGCTTCAGGGTGACAGATAAGACTCATAAATATAGATCATTCTGTAAACCCTGCGACAGTTATAAATGTGCTCACACCCAGATGACCCTGTCCCTCAAACTTAGGTGCAACCATAAACACAGTCCTCAACAGTCCCACACGTGTCACCAACACTTTCCAAACTTGCAAGCACTGCTGACAACTCGGATATTTTTGGTGTAAAGCAAACCTCGTATAGGAAAATCTTATTTACAGGAAAGTTAACCTCACAGTCAGTCATCATCTTAGAGCTAAAAGGAACTAAAGGGTAACATCCAACACCCTCCCTCCCCAACGTGGAGTGGAATTTTCCATTGGAGAGAGAGTCAGAGGAATGTGGGCTGAAGTCCAGCTCAACCACTTACAGCTGTGTGACCTAGAACAGTTAACTCAACCTCTCTGTGCTGTGCCTCAGCTTCCTCTGTAGAGTGGAGAGAGTAACAGTTCTCGCCTGGTGGGATTGTGGTTAGGATTCAATCGATTTATGCACGTAGGGGCACAGCACATGCAAATATCTATTAAATGTGCTTTGTTATCATCTACCAAAGCCTGGTTCTATCTGTCACCCATGGGCACCCACCTCCACTCAGCAGTCAGAGGGGTCTTTCTAAAGTTCAAATCTGGGGATCCCGGTAATCTTAGGGAGCCTAGTCTTGCTGCCTCAGTTTAGACTGATTCGCTTTACAAAAACTTGCTAACGAGAGTGGTTTTTGTATAAATGAAACAGCTGTTTACAGTGTATTGGGTGTCCCCTGATCAGGCATTCTTTGAGGGCCCTTGGAATTACCGATCTCAGGCGTATCAGCAAGCGAGGAGGAAGAGGAGGAAGAGGAGGAAGAAGAGGAAGAAGAGGAGACAGAGGGCGGGGTGGGGGGCCCGGGTGTCCGGGCCCGCAGCCCCAGTTGTTCCAGCACCTCGGAGTGGTCCCCAGGATGTATGTAGTCGAAGACGCTGCTGCCCGTCAGCTCCACCTGCCGGCGAAGGAGGGGAATGCGGGGCGGGTGCGGACAGTCCTACCCTGCACCGCGTTCAGGTTCCATGGTCCATGTGCAGGAGCACTTCATGCCGGTCTTGTGTTTTCATTAGAATTTTTAAAAACATTTTTAAAGGAGGACACAATCCCAGGCTCTTCCCGTGCTCTCCCACTTTAGAGCCGGTGATTATTAACGACTTTCTGCCCCGGCCTACTCTATTAAGACGCTGCCTAGGGGGTTGGGGTGGGGGCTGTGTCAAAGCCTCCAACTTACAGCAAACAGGTGTGCCCCGATGCGAACCACAGGATGTCCCAGCAGGCATGGAACTCAAGGTACAAACAGCGGAATGGCTTTCAAACTCTTTAAAGAGTTAAGTCCTTTTAATCAGACTTTGACCTTCAGTTCACACCCCACCAAACGTCTGGGAGCAGTCCCCTTCTCTCCATATCTCCCCCAACCCCCCATCTTCTCCCTGCTGTGTTCCTGCCCCAGCGTCCTCACTGGGCTTCTGGCCTTTGGTCCCCTCTCAAATAGCCTTCCATTAGTTACTCATCTGACCACGGCCCTCCACCCAAGGCTCCCACTAACCCCGGGCTTGGGGTCACATGCTTCCCTCCATCCCTGGCCCCTCCGAACCCTCCGCACTAGCACCAAGCCTTTCCTCAGTTCTTCCTCCTGCCCTTCCTCCTGTCCATATTCCCCTCCTCCAGCAATCTCCAGCAACTCACTGAAAAGCCTCTCACAGAAGCCAAATACCAACACACCAAATTTTCTAAATTTACCATTTGCCAAAATCTTTCTAAAAACGATCAAGGTCGATAGCAATTTGTAGTGGATGGATTGGCAAGGCCTAAGCTGCCACGAGGAGCCATGACTCCAGGGAAGGGGGCTTTTGGCTTCCCCCTGCCTCCTTTTCCAGCTGCAGGAGCTGGGGTGGAGATAGCGGGCTGAGATAAAGACAAAACACAAGCCAGCCGACAAAAACGCCCCAGAGGACCTCCCAAAGCTGGCAAAACCCAAGCTCTTTCGATACAAACTGCTGCAGCCCTTCAGAATGAAGAAAAAACAGGGTTTGGTAAATATGGTGCATCTGGCCACCTGATCCTCATTGGCAAACTGATCCTTCTACTAGTGTGGTTTCTAATTGAACCGTGAATTTGATAACCCTCTGCATATGAGGAGGAGCCATGTGGAATGGCGTTGGTGTTCCGAGGAGTGCACTTTGGGAACCACAGATGCAGTCCGTATTTTCATGCTGGGATGATGAGGCCAGGACTGAGGAAGGGCATGAGTGGGCTGCCACGAGAGAGGGCAGCTGAGCCAGTGCAGGTGGCCTGCTGCGGCCCCTTACCTGTGAGAGACCCAGATAAATGGAGACCGTCTCTGAGATGTAGAGGAACTTGCCCTCTTGGTTCAAGGCAAACACGAAGCCATCCAGGGACTAGAGTGGGAGAGACAAAGGAGGAGGGAGAGGAGAGCCTGGCACCTGTTAGAGACTCTGAAATCTGAACTCTGCCTAGGATTATTCTGGGGTGGGAGAACAGGGCTTTGGTGGTGCTAGGAAGGGGCTGGCAGAAAGGGGAGCCCCAGCATTCCACCTCCCAGACCTGATGCTCCCCATGGGATGGATGCTGGAGAAAAAAGGGTGCTGTCTCCAGACATGGCCACCAAGTGGCAGCAAGGAGCAGCAGGCAGGGGAGGGGCCTCACCTGCAAGATGTGTCCACCCAGGTGCTGCTCGAAGACTTCAGAGACCAGGGCCACCGGGCCCCTGTGACCTGGGGCTGGGGGCAGAGAGAGGGGTGAGGCAGGGGTCTGTGGTCCTGATGACCTTGGCCTCAGAAACCTGGCCCCCAGGGAACCAGGCTGCAAATCTCTCTTCCCCGGAGTCCTGTAGCCATCTTGGGGTATTGTGGGACCCTGAGCTCTGTGGGGGAGAGACCCTGGATGTGGGGACAAGTGAGGGGGCTGAGGTGGGCCAGACAGACCAAGAGACTGAGACACACAGAGAGACATGGGGCAATGCAGAAAGGGATCCATTCACTTGTCCGTCCATCCACCCATCCATCCATCCACCCATCCAGTACTCTCCCCAAGCTCTGACTGCAAAGCAGGCTCTTTGCTGGTTAGTGTTAAGGACACAGAGGTGGCCTGGACAGCCTGGTCCTGCCCCCATGGGGCACCCAGGTCAGGGACACATAGACAAGTAAAAAACTCACAAATATAGAATTATCACTGGTGGCCAGTGCTATGAAGACTCGAATAGGGGATGTGAAATGAAGCAGAATGGGGTAAGGTCTGTTAAAAGAGGTTGTGTCTGAGCTTGGACCTGAAGGATGAGAAGGAGGCACAGTGGAGACTGAAAAGAAGAGAGAGAAAGACAGAGAGAGGGAAAGACAAAGAGAGACAGGGAGACACACAGAGAGATCCAGAGAGATGGACACACACACAGGGACAGAGAGAGATGGAGAGAGAGAGAGAGTGAGACACAGAGAAACAGAGCCAGACAGAGCCAGACAGAGACACAGAGAGACAAACGGATGGACAGAGAGATATAAAGGAATAGAGAAAGAGATAAGGACATTACAACTCAACAACAAAAGGGCAAACGACTCAATTCAAAGATGGGCAAAGGACTTGAATAGAAATTTTCCAAACAAGTGACTGATAAGCACCTGAAAAAGGTGCCTGAAATCTTCAGTCATTAGCAAAATGCAAATCAAAAGCAGAATGAGAGACCACTTCACACCCGCTAGGAGGGCTAGGAAAAATTAAAACAAAACAAAACAGGCATTGGTGAGGATGCGGAGAAATTGGGGCCCTAGGGCATTGTGAGTGGGACTATAAATGGTGCAGCTGCTCTGGAAAACAGTGTGGCGGTTTGCTGATAAGTTAAACACAGAATTACCATCGGGCCCAGCCTTTCCACCCGAGAAGAATCGAAAACGTGCTCTAACAAAAACTGTACACGAATGTTCACGACAGCGTTATTCCTAGCTGCCAAAAGTGGAAACAACCCACATGTCCATAAACTGACGAATGGATAAGTAACACGTGCTATACTCAGACAGTGGAATATTATTTAGCAATGAAAAGGGATGAAGCGCTGACACACGCTACCACACGGATGAACTCTGAACACACCATGCTGAGTGAAGGAAGACGGACGTAAGGGGCCACGTGCTGCAGGATTCTGCTGATACGCAATGTCTAGTACAGACAAATCCACAGACACAGGATGCAGACGGTGGCTGCCAGGGGCTGGAGTCAGGGCAGGGAGGACGGAGAGTGACTGCTAATGGGTACAGGATTCTTGGGTGGCGGTGGAAAATTTCTGGAACTAGATGGTTGCCCAACACTGTGAATGTATACAAAGTGCCACTCAACTGTATACTTTAAAATGGTGAATTTTATGTTACACAAATTCTACTTCAATAAAAACATTTTTTATAGAAGAGATAGGGACAGAGACCTAGACATAGAAATTGAGACAGAGATAGACAGAGACATAAAGAGATGGTGAGATAGAGGAAAAGAGATGCAGACAGACACAGAGAAAGTGGCAGAAAGACTGAGATGACAAATGACACAGAGGCAGAGAGACAAGGCCCCCTGGCCCAGGCCCGGGTCAGGAGCTGAGGGCTCTAGACTCTCATGCTGGGTGTGAACAGAGGTCATGGACCCCGTCCCCATTCAGGACCCCCTCTCCGAACCTGCAGAGAACGACCCCCGCCAAGGGGCCCCGTGCGTAGGCTGTGGAGCCGGACGAAGGATTCGGTGACTTTGAGGTTCCCCAAGCACCTGACTCCTGCAGGGCTAAGGGTCCAGGTCTGGTGTCCAGCGGTAGGGCTGCCCCTCTGTGGCTGTGGGCTCTGGGACCAGTCCCTTAACCTCTCTGGGCCTCATTTTCCTCCTCTGTGGGGTTTGCTCGCTCAGTGCACGACCCTCACAGGCTGCTGGAGCATTCCGTTACTTAAAGAGACTTCTAAAAAGGGCCAAGCACGGCCTGGCCCACAGCAGGTGCTCCGAAACACGGAGCCAGAATGAGTATTAATAGCGTGATCATTAATATTTCCAGGCCATCAAAACATCAGGCAGCAAAACCCCGCCCCTTTCCCAATCAGGGCGCAGCTCCCGGCCCCGCCCCCCGCTTCCTAGCGTCTAGGCCACGCCTCCTTCTCCTAGGAGCTCCCCCAACATCCCCACGCGGTTACATCCTCTTCCACCCCCGCCTGAAGCTCCAGGAACAATAACGGGGGGTGATTAATGGGGACCCCTCCCTCTAGATGCAGCAGGAACAAGCCGGGTGACAGGCGGGAACAATGCCGCCTGCTAATTGTCGCAATTTTCCCCTGTCATTTTTGCTAATTCCTTCATTTTCCCTCTCACAGGATCAGCCCAGGTCATACTGAACGGGCTGCAATTAACAGTGTTAATGGGCAGGAAGAGGATGTGGGGTGGAGGGGGAGGGCTCAGCCACTGGCTGGTACCCCAAACATTGGGCCTGTCCCCTGGGATGGGAAGCCCTGAGGTCTGTCCCCATCACCGACTGATGCATTTTATTACCCCCCAGGCTCTCTCCCCACAAACCCACCCATTCCCCAACTCCTCCCCTGTGTTGCCTCCTCTCCCCCGCAAATGGCTAAACTCCTCTGTCCCCAAACTCAGCAGGTGGCTCTTCTTTCCTCCCTCATCTGCCCCCTCCTCACATCCAAACCCCAGCTGTCACTCACTCATTCAGCAAACATTCGCTGAGTTTATGATTGGATCCTGACTCGGCTGGGAAGAAAAACTGTCCCAGTCGTCATCCCTCGCACAGAGGGGGGACTGAGGCCTCTCCCAGGCCGGAGGGGTTCCCCCTTCACCTGAGAGAGAAGGGCTGGGACTTCACCACCCTGTGGTGATCCGGTGATCCGAGCGGGAAGCACCCACCACTACCCAGTGTGCAGGCCGGAGGGCTGGGGGTGGGGCATTTCGGCCTCCACCTTCCTCAGCCTCATCTGTGAAATGGGCCCCATGACAGAGAAGAACGGGTTCGTGCACATAGTAGATGCCTAATTCCCAAGTCATGCCACTATTCTCACCCACGTTCCTGTGGACGACTGGGGGCGCCACTACCTTTCCAGATGAATCCTTGACGAGCCCCTCGACCCTCTTTCTCACACCGACATCCATGTTCTGCAAATTCTATGGGCTCTTTCAGCACTGCGACACCTGAACCTGAGCACCTGCCACCCCGCAGCCCCCACCCTGGCCGAGCTGCCCCACCTCCTGCCTGGACCACTGCGCTTGTCTCCCGCCCACGCTCACCACCTCTACGCTTCCTTCTCCCTTGGGGAACAAAGTCCTCGCCATGAAGGCTCTGGTCCCTGCTAAGTACCCCGCACCTTGGTAGCTCCTCTCCAGGCACCCCCAAACCAGCAAGCCCATCCCAGCCTGCCTCGGAGCCTTCGCACATGCTGTTCCCGCTGCCTGGATCACCCTTCTAGATGTTCATAGCTTGTTAGGTCATCGTCTTCCAGGCCTGGCTCAAAGGTCTCTTCCTCAGAGAGGCTGTGCCTGACCTGTGAATTAAGGTGTCACCCTTCCTCTCTCCTGTGTCCATTCCCGACCGTGGCAGTGAGTCCTGACTGTGCCTTGGGCACTACTCTGGGCTCAGGGAACAGGGAGAGACACAGTACACCAGAGAAGTAAGAAATTTGTAGTGTCGTTTGACGATAATTAGAAATAAGGCAGGAAAGGAAGACAAGAATGCTGGGGCTGGGAAGGCAGGGTTGTCATTTGTAACGGGCTGGTCAGGGAAGGCCTTACTGAGGAGCTGACATTCAGAAGGGAGGCAGTTCCTGGTGGAGGGCACAGCAGTGCAAAGGCCCTGAGGGGAGAATGTATTCTCTGAAGAACAGCAAGGTGGCCATCGTGTGTGTGTGTGTGTGTGTGTGTGTGTGTGTGTGTGTGTGTTTGAAGACATGACAGGGGAAGAAGATGAGATCAGGAGATGGTGTGCAGAGACTTTGTCCTGTGTCTTGCTGTGTTCCCAACGCCTGGAACAGTGCCTGGCACAGCGGAGGTGTTCAGTGGGTGTTTGTTGAATGAATGACCAATGGTGATAGGAGACTGGGGCTGTTTTATCCCCAACTCAGAGGCCCAGGGCTAGTCTTTAACCCCTGTCATCCCATATTACAGATGGCAGAGAGGGGGGGAACCCACCTTTGCAGACCTACACACTTGCCAAGGATGGTGGCTAAAAAGGTGGACTGTGGAGCTAGGCTACTTGAATTTGACTCAGCTGGGCCTCTCCGTGAGCTGTGTGACCTTGAGCCAACAGCTTTACCTCTCTGGGTCTCAGTTTTCTGCTTCTATAAAATGGGAATCACAGCACAGCCTCCCTCCTAAGGTTTCTGAGATGATTAAGCAAGTTAATTTGCAGACAGTGCCCAGCACAGCGTCTGACATGCACTGCATATTATTATTATTATTATTCAGAGAGCGGGAGGTGGAATGCTTTGTTTCTGACTTCTGCTAAAACGCTGTCCTCAGTTTCCCCATCCGAACTAGAGAAGCAGGCACTTGGTTCCTGTTAGGGACCTTGTCGAACAGAAGATCCCCCCAATTTTCTAATTTTGGGGTTATAGGAGGAAGCCCACACAGTTCCTGTCCCCCACCAGTGCTAGCTTACCGGCTTGGAGCCAGGGGTCTGCCCCCTCAGTGCTGCGACCTCAGTGAGCTCCTGCCCCCTCAACTTGCCCATCCGGGAAATGGGGGGCAAGCTGGACCCCAGAGGGCCTCTCTCAGCACCAACCCCTTGTATCCCCTGGGCTCCAGGACAATAGACAAGATGTTTATCCCTGGCAAGAGCACATGTTGTTCGTGGTAATGACAGTAATCAGAAGCTCTAATGCCGCATTCTCTCGCCGCCAGTCAATTCGCCTAATTACCGCCTGGGAAGCTGGATTATTTAAATTTAAATGGTGATTTATTGCGAGCTTAATCAATGCTATTTTCTCTCAAACCCCCCACCACCACCCAGAGATGGGGGGAAGGAGAATTAGAGCCCCCCCAACCCCATGCTAAGGACATCCTCTTTTCTGGGGTGGGGGAGTGCCTGGGTTCCCATGTCCTTGTCACCTGTGACCTCAGATTCACACAATTCCCTGTCTTTTAGTAATATGAATAAAGCAGTAATGCATAAAATAGAATAATAACATAACACTTCCATGTATCTATCAATAATAAAAAGTCTGAATAATAATAAAAGTAAGTATCTATATATGTTTTTACATATTCTATATTTACATATTACACATTCTATTTCTCTGATTATTTTGTTATTGTGCCTTGGCCACTAGGATGTCAGCCTGTCCAGCACAGGGATTTTTTGGTCTGTTTCCTGCTGGATCTCAAGGGCTCTCAGGTCAGTCACAGGCACATAGGAGACGCTCAATAAACCACAGGTCCCCCCACAACCCTGCAGAGTCGTCACTGACACCAGTCAGCACACATTGCTTATTCTGCCAGGGATGTTTGGGATCTTTACACATGTTTTAGCTGGTCGATCCTCTCCTCAGCTTTCAGGGACAGGTTGCACCACGATTCCCATTTCACAGAGAGGTGTTGCGACCTGCCTGACCTGCCTGGGGTCGCAGTGCTGGGGAGGGGCTCAGAGCAGTCTTTCTGAAGCTCACTGTCTTACCTGCCATATGAAAGTCTCCCTCCCACTGTCCCAGACTGGGCATCCTGACTGCAGAGGCCTCTGGGTGCAGGGGTCTGTGGTTCATTAGCGGACAGGAGGCCCAGGCTGGGTCCCCTCCGTCCCACCCACGGAGCTGCGGGTCTCCCTCGTGTTACCTCTACTCCAATAAAAACAACAGCATTTACTACTATGATTCCTGGTGTTGCCAGGCCCTTGATGAGGCCGGAACTAGTGA
The DNA here is from genome assembly GCF_014176215.1 of Rousettus aegyptiacus. Taxonomy (NCBI): domain Eukaryota; kingdom Metazoa; phylum Chordata; class Mammalia; order Chiroptera; family Pteropodidae; genus Rousettus; species Rousettus aegyptiacus. Next base: position 44,361,601 of record NW_023416289.1, on the reverse strand, counting down.
AATCTTTTCTACTTCCTGTGCCTGTTTTCCAGATGAATAAACTGGGGCTTGGAGAGTAGAAGCAATACACAAAATTTCTGACCCCAAACGCCGTCCTCCCTCTGGGTCAAGGAGCTGGGGGAAGGCCGGAGGGCACTTGGGGTCACGGCTCCTCTGCCCACGGAGAAGGGCGTCGAGACCCCCGCGCCTCCCTCCCCCTGAGCATGCGCACTCACCGAGGCTGGCCGGGGGCCCGGAGGCCCGCAGCCCCCAGGGAGGAGCCCCCAGCGCGGCGAAGCGGCGCAGGCGGAGGTAGGTGACGCTGAGGCGCACGATGGACGCCTTATCTAGCTGGCTTGAGATGGCTCCGGGCAGCGGGAGCAGCTTGGCCAGCTCAAAGAACTCCAGGTTTTCCTTTCCGCGCCGCGAGCGCGCCGCGTTCCGGGACTTCTCCTTGCGCTGCGCCTGCAGACTGGGCGGGCGGCGCGGAGGAGGTGTCAGCGGGGCCCTGGCGCTCAGGGGTGAGGGGCCTGGTGGGCAGGGCCCCGCCACAGAGTGGGGCCTGAGGACGGGATGGGAGTTTGGAAGTGGATCCAACACTCTGGAGGTGGGGGCAGAACCCGAGTGTGAATTCGTCACCCGGACGTTGGGGGGAACTAGGAGGAGGGGAGAGATGAGGAATGTTGGGTACGGATTATGAGGAAGGGGCCGGGAACAGGCAACAGTTCCTGTGGGGGTGGGTTACAGAGCCCCGGATGAGCGACGCGGGGTAAGAGATTCTGGCCCCAGGAGGCGGGGCAAAAGTGAGTGTGAATTTCCCCGGAACGCCTCCTTGGGGGCGGGCCCAGGCCAAGGGGCGGGGCTTTGCTCACCAGGGTCCGGGCGGGGCCTTGACCATGAGCCCCGGCAGAAAGTCCCACGGGACGCTGCCGCCACGACCTGCCCCGCATTTGACCTCGCCTCCGCCGCCACTGCCGGGATAGGGGGCTGCCATCTTCGCGGGGACCCTTTCAGGCGGGCTCAGGCTCAGAGCAGCCTGGAGGACTCGAGACGTGCGTCCCCTGCGGCGGGAAGGAGCCCGAGGCAGTGCTTAGTGCCGGAGCGGGCCCCCCGGGAGACCTGGTGGGGAAACGGAGGTTCGCGCGGGGCTCAGGGTCCCAGCAAGGAGCTGGGGCTGGACGGTGCCTCAGTTTCCCCTACCTAGAGGCCCCGGTAAGGAGTCCGCAGCTCTCAGCCTGCAAGGTCCCGGGCGAAGCTCAGGGTGAGGACGTGCCCCGCCGCCGCCTCCCCCGCGCCGCCCGCCGGCGCGTCCGCCTCACGCCCGCGCCGGGCCGGCTCCCGCATACCAATAGGCGCACGCGGCGCGCATACGGATCCGACCGGCCCGCGCGCTGCGTGTCAAGCATGCCCAAGCCGTGCGGGGGGCAGGCGCCTCGCCGGGGCCCAGGCGCGCGGGCACGCACCCCCCTGAGCCCTCTGCCCCGCGGATCTGCCCTCCCAGCCCCTGCCGGAGTCCGGTTCCCCGTATCATGGTGCGCCTATTTCCCAGGCTGGGCTAAGGGATGTCGGGGGGCAGAGGGCAGGGCCCCCACCCTATGCCCTACCCAGGGATCTTCCCCCAGCCACTCGGGGTGGCGCCACTTGTTTGGGCCATCAAATCCCCGCAACCTCAACTTCCTCCCTGAAGACGCGGACGTGCCCAGCCTCGACGCGGTGGCCAGAGCCTCAGCCCGAGGTAGCCCCCAGGATGGACCCGACAATCGGGGCCCAGGTGTCCTGGTACCCAGATCCTTCAGAACCAGGACCGTCTTCAATTGGGTCTTCATTCCTCCAGGACTAAGCGTTCAGGATTCCACCTACCCACCCCAGTACCCACGCCGCCCCCAAGCCTCCCCAAATCAGGTGTGTCCTGATGCCCAGACCCCTATTTCGCTAGGACGCAAACATCCGTGTACCCCTTCCCCCAGCCTCGGGATACAAGCGTTCCGATACCCTAGCCCTCAGGACACTGGAGTTCCGACCCCTTATTCCTACAACATCCAGGAGTTCCCCGTCCCCTCATGCCAGCCAGCGTCCCTTACCCGCAGGACCCCGCGCCTCCGTTACCTGGCCAAGGGGCGGGCTCCGGGCTCGGCGTGGGGCCGGCCGGGCGGCGCAGAGGGGCGGCCCATAGACCCCGGGGCGGGCCGGGCTCGGTGGGGCGAGGGCTCTGGCGTTAGGCTCTCCGCGCCCACCGCGGCCTCGCAGACTTGGAGAAGCCGGGACGGAGCTGGCGGGCAGGGGCGGGGTCTGTCAGAGCCCCGCCCGCCGAGTCTCCGCCCCTCCCCTCCAGGTCCAGCCTAGCGCCCGCTCCTCTGGCCTTTTCCGTGGTCGCCGGTTCCCAGGGATCCCGGCTTAGGATAAACCGAGGCACACACCTCTGAACGCTTGTGTGCACTGGGTGATGGGAACACTCAAACTCGTTCGTGACCAGCACAGTTAACGATTCGGGAGCGCGTACGCGCTGCTAATCCTCTCCCCGTTGCAAGGTTCTGAGCAGGGCTGTTGCTAAGCCCGTTTTACAGCTGGAGAAACCGAGGCATAGAGAGAGTGTCTCACCTGTGGGTGATGGCCTCTTAGCCGGCAATATTTTCCTCTTTTGCCCTGGAGGGACTTGTTAGCGTTGGGGGGTGGGGGGTGGGGGAGATTTAAGCTCAGATCAACGGCTTCTGTCTTCCTGGCAGTGTGTCGCGGACAGGTGCCACGGACGACCCCAGTGCCCACCTCATAGCATCATTGCTGGCGTAAAATACATCCGTCCAGTTCTCGAAGTGCGACCTTCACTGCTCCCTGAGACTCTCAGGAGCTTGGCTCCATCAGATTTTCATACTAAGACGTTTTCGACCTTTTCCACTCCATTCTCCCATGAGTGTCCGATGGAGGTTTCCAGAAGCTTCATGGCACGTGATATTGAAACAGACCGAACGCAGAGGCAGCCATGAAGATGCAGCTGTCTTCTATTAATGCTGTGCTTTAAAGAGATTTGCAAAAGTGTAAAATAATGACTCTTCTAAATATTTTTTGTATTGGAAAATGTATTTTTCATAAAATGTTATTTATGTTAACCTGTAATGGGTTTCTTATTGTTCTTTAAAATTGAGTGTTATCTTTAAAAATTCTCAATTTTAATTTCTGACATTTATAGAACAAAAATAAAAGCTCTTCAGTCTTCCCTGAGAACAAGAAGTCTCGAGACCAAAACGTTTAGAACCTCTGAGTTAAGCCATTTAGCTGAGAACAGAGGCAAGCATTCCATATGCTAGATATTATATACATCCAAAGACGCACACGCCCTCAAGTACCCGGATGCAAATCCTCTTAATTAAGAGGCCACTCATAGAGTCACTGATAAAACTGACATACACACCATTTGGGGTCTCATCTATGAAATGGCGGGGTGGGGGCTGCCCTGGGAGGTCTGTGCCTTCTGCAGCTCTGATGACATAGGCTTGATGAGGAGAGCCCTGTGCCAGGGCGGGCGTCAGGCTAGGCCCAGGGAGGGCCGAGCAGAGGCCTTCCACCTGGGAACTGAGGAGTTTCGTAAAGGATAAAGATTCAGGGCAAAGCAGCACCCAGGGTGGGGAAAGCAGTGAACGGTTAGTGCCTGGGGCCTGAAGGGGTGGCAGAGGGAGCTGTTAGGGGATCCTAAGGCTGCCGGCACTGAGCCCCGCGTGGTCTCACAGCCGGCACCTCCTGCCCCAGCCTGGCTTCCCACCTCTCAGCCGCGTTCAGTTCTCCTTGACCTTCCTCTGCTGAAGAGACATTTCCCATCAAAGCCCTGCGACCCCACTACTCCCCAAGCAGCTTGGCTGGAAGAGATGGGGAAGGACAGTGTGTGCTCTTGGGAGGTGGTGAGCTCCCTATCACCAGGGGAAATCAAGAAGAGGGACAAAGATTTTGGTAGGTAGTGAAAGCAATGGGAGTGTCGTGGTGCGTATGTGTGTGTTTGGGGGGGTTTCAAGGATTTCTACTTAAACATTTTCATTCTTCTCCATTGGGAAGTAGAGAACATCATTTTAAGGACCTCAGGTTCCAATTCTGGTTCCACTTGGGTGAGCCTGGGCAGCTCCTTCACTACCCTCGCCTGTAAAATGCCTGGAAAATGGAGCTGCCTTAGATGAGGCAGGAACAGCTGGGGGAGCAGGTATCGGGTCTGAGCTCCCAAAGTGTTATTCATCCCAAAAGCAACGAAACCCCTCGGAGCCAAGTCTCCTCCTCCGTGAGACCTTCTGGGACGGACCTGGGACTCCGAGTTGCTGACATACCCCAGGCTTTCACTTCCCAGGAGGTCCCAGGAAGTGTCCCGTCTGCAGCCTTCTAGCTTTTGCTCCTGCACTTAGTAAAGGGAGGGTCCCCAGAGGCAGGCCTGGTTTAAGGCCAAGGTTTGGAGAGCCAGGTGTTCAAGGAGATGTCTCCCCTGGCCCGGGGCTGCTAGCGGGGTGAAGCATCCCAGGAAGGCATTCATTGAGAGGTAAAGCTCACATCCCATCCTGAGTGAAAATATTTTAGTTTAAAGCACTGAATAGATGAGGAGGGGTCGCTGGAGACCTGGGCCTCCCAATTTGGCCTCAGAGTTGTCCCGTTTTTGCTGTTCATCCATCTATCTAGCACACATTTATTGAGCACCTACTATGTGCCAGATGCTCTAGGAATCCAGCAGGGCTGAAACAGGCAGAGATCCCTGTCACTTGAGCAGGCTCCCTGGTGGGAGTGGCAGACAGTAAACAAAACAAGAAAAAAAATATGCCAGACGGAGCTGGGTGCGAGGAAACAATAAAGCAGGTATGAGTGCGTGTGCACGTGCAGGTGAAGTTACAGGGAGACTGGTCAAGGGTTGACAGCCACTAGGAAGGAGTTGGGGAAATGAGAAAAACACCACCCACCAACTCGATAAATGGCCCCACATCTAAGTGTCACTCAGGTGCCCTCTTCTGCCTCGCCCCTGCTTGCTGCTCACTTGGCCTCCTGTCTCCTGGCCCCGTCGTGTCAGGGAAGAGTTCTAACCTCATAGAGGACAATAAAGTCTGACCCGTCACCTGTCCACAGGCACCAAAAGAAGACAAAGAACTTCAGCCAAATAGAGTGACACTTGTTACGGCACAGTGCACAGTGGAGTGTCAGCATCGTGGGGCTGGTCCCTTGCACTCAGGTGACATCAGGAGAGGCCATGGGCCTAGATGGATACTAGAGCATCATTTTTGGTAGCAAGCAGCAGAACAGCCAGTGCACTACCCCAGGGAGCGAGCAGCTCATGGTGGTCACTGTCATCACCTTGACCCCCTCACCCAGGGGACCAGGTACAGAGACAGCTGAGGATGAGGTGGTTAGGCCTTGTGGGCTTGGCACACCCAGGGCACTTGGCTGACTGGCCCTCCCAACCCCAGGGCCACCCCTTCTATCTTCCAGAGAGAAAGGGACTCTCTCCATGACCCTGGAGCATCCCCCTGGAGAAGGGACGAGAGGCTGGGCCCCAGCTGCGGGGGAGGGGGGCGATGACCAGAAGCCTTAAGCGTCCACTCCTCACTGTCCCTGCCTGCCACACCATCCTCTACCATCTGAAGACTGTCCCCTTGGGCATCTTGCTTCACTCCAACCCTGAGCTGCCCTTCAAGGTAAGAATACCAATGATGTCACTAATAATAATAACAGTGCCATGGAAGAGAGTTGTGGGGGGTTGAGTGATGGCCCCAAATGACATATCCATGTCTTGTCTCTGAGACCTGTGATACGCCCTTATTTGGCAAAAGGGTCTTTGCTGATGTAATTAAATTAAGGATCTCGAGAGGAGGTCATCCTGGATTATCTGGGTGGGCCCTCAGGTCAATGAAAAATGTCCTTAAAAGAGACAAAAGAGAAGACACATAGCAGAAACACGCCGGGAGAGAGGAGAAGCCAGGCGAAGACGGAGGCAGAGCTTGGAGTGACACAGCCTCAAGCCAAGGAACCCCCGGCGTCACCAGGTGAGGAGCATTCTCCTCTAGAGCCTTCAGAGGGGACACAGCCCCGACGACCCTTAATTTTGGGCATCTGGCCTCTAGACCTGAGAGAGAATAAATTTGTGTTGTTGGAAGCCAGCCAGTGCATAGGCATTTGCTACGGTGGCCACAGGAAGAGTCTTCGGCTTTGCAGTCAGGTGGCTGGGGTTCAAATCGCATTCACCAGCTTGTGATGCTGGACAGATCACTTGGCCCTTTAGTGCTGCAGGATTCCTTGGCCTGGAAGATGGGATGATGATGATGCTTACAGCATAGTTTGTGTGAAAATTGAGTTGATGCATGAAAAATGATTAAAACAGGGCTGGATACCTTGTAAGTGCGCAAAGACTGTTAGGTTGTATTAATATATTTGCATGGCTGACATTTATGTCGACTGCTCTTCAGAGTCCCCGTGAGCCTGTATCTCTTGAATCCCCACTTTCATCTCCTACCTCTCCGCTCCTGCAAATCCAACTCCTTCCCTGCTCAGACCATGTCCATGGCTCCACAATTCCCTCGGGACAAATTTCAAACGTATTACCTTGCCCCAGGAGGCACTGTGTGACCTGGCCTCTGACCTCCCATGACTGAATGAATAAATGGATGGTTGGATGAGATGACAGGAAGAGTAGCTCCTCGCTCTGCTTCTCAGCCGGCTCCTGGGACACTCCCAACTCTGCCTCCTCACCAGTCCCCACTGCTCCTTCCAATCTTGCTTTTCTGTCCCCCTCCCCTGAAATGCCACCAACCTGGCTTGAAGCATTCCCAGGCTCGGGGGAGGGGGAACTAGGCAGGGCAGCACTCTGCTGACCCCTGGTGGCTGCCTGGGCTAACACACCGCATCGTGCGGTCTCTGGCGGTCGGCCTGGAGCTGGGGAGTGCCTAGTACCGGTTAGGTGCTGGCCTTAGCTTGGGGAACACGGTTCCGGAGGGTTTCACAGGGTAGTGGGGGTGACAGATGGTAATCATGATCACTGTAGTGTCAACCCGGAGTCATTTACCTCCTCTCACAGCCACGTGCAATCTTGAGCACATTTTGTCAACCTGACGCTGGAGACGGCCAGCCAGACCGCCCCCTGCTGGCTCCACACTCACTGTCCTCGCTCTGGTCTCAGCCACCATTGCCTCCTTCCTGGTTCCTGGCTCAGTCTTCCCGATTTCTCTTTTTGCCTCACGCTTCAATATCACTCAGCAGTGTTGCTGACTCTGTTTTTATCTAAAATTTTGATTTTTTTTCACTTAAAACATTGTATTAGAATATTTTATCATGATCACTTTGTGTCCCCTTAAGTTCTTAAAAAATTTATTCCTCCTTTTCTCATTTTGCTTTTTATTTTTTATTGTCCCCTCAACTTTTGCAAGCAAGGAAGGCAAGTGCCTCACTCACCTCAGCCTTATCCCTGTCCCGCTGTGATGTCGCCTCCTCAGTCTTTTTGATTCTCTTAAATACCATTCATGCTCCTCCAAAGCCCCGTCCTCCCCGACTCCTTGTCTGCGCCTGGCATTTCGGCCTGTGTTCATTCCTTTGCCTACTGCTATCTTTTCCACTAGCTGTCAGCTCCGGCTGTGTCCCTGGGTGGCTGGCACAGAGCAAACGCTCAGGAAATGTGTCAGGTGGGCAAATACAATCTAAATGAATGACAAGCAGAGAAATGCTTTTGAAGAAGAGAACTTTTTTTTTTTTTTTTCCCCTTTGAGAGCAAAAGAGTCCGTCTTGGTCTGGGGTCAGGCTGGTCTTCCCTGAGGAAGAGTCTGTGGAGCCGAAAGCTAGAGGTTAAGGAGGGAGTTAGCAAGGAGGGGTGCTCCAGAGGCCTGAGGTGGGTGGGCCCTCGGGGAGGGGAGTGGAAGGCAGGGTGCAGGTGAGGCCTCTCAGGAGGCCTCACGGGACCTGCTGAAGAGCTTGGGCTTTCTTCTAAGTGCGCCCTGGAAGGTGACAAGGGGAGGGCAGTATGGCTAGATCCATTTGGAAAAGCTCCCTCCGGCTGCCAAGAGGTGTGTGTGGGGGGCGGGGGCTGGGAGCTGGGAGGTGGCCAGGAGGCTGCGCAGACGTCTAGGTGAGAGTCAACAAGGATGGTGGAAGGTAAGGAGGAAGAAAGTGGTGGCATCTGACAGCCGTCTGCAAGGGCAGCCGAGAGCTGGAGGTGGGCCTGGCTGATGAGAGAGGGAGGGTAACACTCCAGGAGGCCTCCAGGGTCTCTGGCTTGCAGGGCCATGGAAAGGCAACAGGAGAAAGGGGTCAGGAGTTAGGCCGTGGGTGTGTCGCAGTGGTCACCAGGTGGATAGGAGTGAATGCTTGGAGTGGAGGTCAGGGCTGGAGAGCCACGTGGGGGATGCTGGCTGACAGAGACACAAGTCAAGGGCAAGGCTGAGACCGACCAGCTCTACAAACTGAGGACCTACCATGCTCAAGGACCTTTGCCGTGCATTCTGGAAGGACATGCAGGGACTTGACCTGAATGGCTAGGGGCCGAGAGGTGCACTGTACAAGTCCGCATGGCTCAGACTTACAGAACTAGAAAAAAAGACAGGTTATGTCAGCACAGACTGCCAGCTCTGTACTGCAGTTTTTTTTTTTTTTGTTTTTTTTTAAAGAACAAATTGAATCGACGTGTGAATGGGTCAGGGAAGGATTCCTAGACAAACTGAGTGTTGACGGAGAGGTGAGTTGGTGGGCGGAGGCGTGGCAGGCCTGGGGATGGAGGGAATTCCAAGCAGGGAGCGGCACAAGCCCAGACCCCAAAGCGGGAGGCAGCAGGCGTGTTCGGAGGATGAGGCCGGTCTGGACCGATGCTGGGGTCCGAATGGAAGAGTGGGGCAGGCCGCTGGATCCACTGGGAGGGGGCCTGGCGCGGGCGTCCCGTGGGTGCCCGCCTGCCTGCTCGGCAGGAAACCCGTGCAAGCGGGTGGCTTCTTGTCTCTGGTGCCGGCTCCTGCCTACTGGCCGCCCGGAGCAGTGGAGGGCCTGAGCTCTGCGGGAGTGTCGTGATCGAGTCCTGTTTGTCACAGGCACAGGAGGGGACAGGTGTCTTATACTGAGGAGTTCCCACTCTTGCAATGAATAACGCAAAGCCAGGTCTTCCTTCTGGAATAACTTTGGGATGTGATGAAGGTGGGCCGGAAGGGGTGACTGAGAGCAGGGAGGCCATTCAGGGTGTGGGGGTCTGTCAAGAGTCCAGGTGAGCTAGAACTGGGGCCTGAACCAGGAAGGAGGCAGCGGGGCAGCAAGGCCACAGCGGCAGGTGGGCCTGAGGAGCCTAGAAGGGAGGGGACAGAGCAGGCTGAGCCCGGGGGCCAGGCTTCTCTGGGAGGCAGCCGACCTCCCTCTCTGGAGGCGCAGGGGCCAGAGCGGAGACAGTAACAGGCCCACTCTCCTGCTGGGTCCCCGTGGCTGCAGGGGTCCGTGGCTGGTGCTTTGGATGATGACTTTAAAATACACGAATGACCGTAGATTTTGGGGCAATGGTCAACTCTGTGGCAGGAGCGGGAGGCAGGCCCTGGGAGCAGCGTGGGCTCAGAGGTGGGCATGGGGTGACAGGGACGGCAGCTCCCCTGGGCCCGGCTCTGCGGGAGAACGCATTCTCCCTCTCTGTGGCCCGAGCCGACTGCTCCTGCTGAAGGGTCCCTGGACATCACCTCTGAGGATGGAGCCAGTGTCCCCACCAGGCTGGGGGCCAGGAGCCCAGCAGGAGGGGCCACCGTCATTTCTCTCAGGGTTGGTTTATTACAAGACGGATTTATTGACTATGATACATATCACATAAGGCCTTTTCAGTTTTTACACCATTCCCATTGAGACAAGTACAATACTTTGTAGCAAATACATGATTTTAAAAAACAAAACCAAACGCAGAACACCTCAGTCAGAGATGCCTCAGCCTTAGTTGACGGCTGACCATGCACTAGCCAGGTTGGAGCCTCAAGGTACCCACGACATGTTCAAAGAAAAAGAGTCTGGAAATTAAGCAAACATTCCTACCACCACCTAGAGCGTGTCCTGGTTAAGCCCCTAAAACACAAAGAAGCAACTGTTAACTTTCTTCACATACAGTTCTCCACTTTTGCTGCGAAACAGAATTTTGGGCACGGGGCCAGACTACTAACACATTTCAATACCATTAATGATTTTTTTTCTCAGGAAACTCAAAATATTTGTTAATTCAACATATATAAAGATCATTTAACATGTGAAAATACAAGTACCAGAAAAATAAGCTGGCAGCAGCACTATTCCAAATTTTCAAACAAGTTTTATTCCCATACAGTTCAGACATTTCCTTTTTTGTAGTGTATACAGGGAACATGATTCTTTTTTATGCAAACAATAACTTATGCCCCGTCTCGATGACACCGACAGTGTGACCTCGCGGCTGCGTGGGCTGGCGGCCTGACAGCAGAGGGGCGGCCACCTCCGACCCCCAGGGGTCCGCAGGCGGGCGGCTCCCTGAGGGAAGGGTCCTTCCCATCTCAGACAGCGACACAGGCACAGCCCGGGGGACGCCCAGGCCTCGGGAGAGAATGGCCTTTCCCCGCACACCACCCCTCCCTGCTGCCGTCCCCAGCACAGTCCCAGACGGGACTTAGGTTTCTGGCACACATGACTCAGTCTGTCCTTCCACCTAAGTGCAAAAGAGTGGCTTGAACCTGCCAAGCGATAGGAGCGAGGGCGACGGCCCCGTCTGCAGAATGAGTGTCGTGCCTGTCCCCGGAGACAAGGCAAAGGCTTTGCCCTTTGGGCCCGTTCCGTTCCCATGTCCCATGGCATGCCACGCCCTTGACTCACAAGGTCTGTGGAGCACAGGAAGCTGGTCCCCAGCAACACGCCCGAGTCCCAGCATTGCCTCCTCTGGGAAGCGCAGTGGCCGGCTGAACAGAGCCCTCAGAGCCTGGGGCCGACACTTCCCAGCCACTGCCCACGACTTCTTCTTCTAGTGCAGTGGTCCCCACCTTTGTGGCACCTGGGACCGGTGTTCCCATGAGAATCTAATGCTTGCTGATGCGAGGGGGAGCTGAGGCGGCGGTGCTGGGGGCGGCCACCTCCGACCCCCAGCAGATGTCGATTCACTCACCTGGCTGCCATCGCCTCCTACTGGGCGGCCCGGTTCCTACCAGGACACAGACTAGTACTGGTCCGCGGTTTGGGGGTTGGGGACCCCTGCTCTAGCAGACCCCCAAAGCAGTATTCTCACGGGAGAAGAATGGGGTGCAGATGACGTCAGATCACTAACGCTGCAGTTCGTCAAGTCTCAGGGTCGAGGCTGGGACACCCGTAGCCTGGGGGACGTCTGTCCAGCCCCCACGCACCAGGAGCCGGGCACAGGGAGAGGGGAAGGCACACGCTCCTGAGCCCTCTGGGCTGCATGCTGCTGGAAGTCACCCGCGGCAGGCTTCCTGTCACGCAGGGAGAGCACGGCAGCAGCGGGTGCGGGGCTCAGACAGCGCCACCCAGCTCGCCCCACGCCCCTCACGTCAGGATGCTGTGACGCCGGCGCCTGGCATGGCCAGGGGTCCAGGGCGACCCCGCGAGCCCCCCCAGCCCCCACGGCACAGGGCCAGGGCCGCAAGGCGGGACTGGCCTCTGCGCACAGCCAACGGCTGTCGTGGCACCTACTGTCTCGTGGACAGACCGCCAGACGGGGGTGAGCACCAGCGGCCTTGGTCTGCCGGCCCTCTGGCTGCGGCCAGCCTGTGCGCACCACCCTCCCAGCTCCGTGGGGAGCTGTGCGGAGCGTGTTTAAGGCAGCTTCCCACGCAAGCCCCAGCTCTTTGTAGCCCTCCACCCACGCACCCACTTAGTCTGGACTCTGGCCCCCGAGTGGAAGTGGACACCCAGGGCCCAGCACTACTCAGAATGACCAAGACACGTCCCCTGGCCTGGGCCAGCCAACAGCGGCAGTGGAGTCCGTGAGTAAGCAAAGGAATTGAGAGGCACCCCGAAGCCACCTGCCCACTGTGGCTCCAGCGGGATGGGAGCTGCTGGTCCCCGCCTGCACCTCAAAAACCTTGGTAGGACCTGGGAAAGTGAAGGGATCCCACGGCTGCTCGAGCTGGCCACCAGGGTGCGCTGCGGGACTGGCGGCGACCTGCGTCTGGGGGCAGGACGCTGACGCCGAGCACTGCTGCTGTGCCCCACCCCCCACGAAAAACCCCCTGCCGCGCGCGCGTCTGTGCAGTCCCGGGGTGGGGTGCCATGGGAAGGCAGGCCTGCGGGGGCTTCTGAGCTCCTGGTGCGGAGCCCAGGCTGCACGTGGTGTGGGGGCTGCGGAGAGGCCAGTCGCCACCGAGGGGGTGGCAGTGCAGCCTGTGCAGCGGGAGGGAGCTGGGCTCCTGCTATGTCAGGTCACACCAGGGACGGTGGCCCCAGGTCACCCCATGGCGTCAACTCAAACCCAATGCTAGGTGAGAATGAAGGACAAATTAATTCAGCGGGGGCAACTTCCTCTCTTGCCTGGAGGTCTGCCAAGCTCTGTCAAAACTGAACAAGAACGTCACCCTCCAGCCCACCCTGACCTACACCATCAGGCACAGCTCCACCAGAGAAACACCCGTCACCCAACGTTTACATAAATGGTCATGTACTTCAGGTGTGTTTTTTGACTTGGGTTCCTGAAGAGGAGGGTAAAACTTGCAGGGATAATTTAGTTTTCCCAAGCACCTTATTTTGCCATATGAGAACTAGGAATGGGGAGGACCCAGCTTAACCAGAGGAAGAAGCCCGTGAGCCAAGGGTTACCCCGCTCTCCACGGCCAGCCGGAAGCATCTGGGGCCAGGGGTACCTGGATAGTTCTCGGGGGCATCTCTTAATTTGTCAGGGCACCCAGATGAGGTGACCAGGGCATCCTTGAACACACCCCAGGTGCTACTTCTTAAAGTGCAGAGACCCAGAGGACAGTGTGGTGGGAGGGCCCTCCACCCCACACCCTGTGCCCTGGGCACCTTAGTGTCAGGCTTCTCCACGGCAGAGGCCACAGCCCAGCCACCAGGGGTTGGGGGCTTGGGAAGGGTTCTCCCAGGGGCCCGTGGAAAGGCCAGAAAGCTGAGGGGAGGCCATTTCTCAGAAAGGGCAGGCAAGGCCACAGGAGGGGGTGGTGGTGGGACAGGCAGGTGTTGTGACTCCGGTGACCTCTGGGGTCTCCCGGCCTGGGAAGCATGAAGGATGCCCCTGTGGGCACCAGCAGGCCACAGTGCTTCCGTTCCCCACGCTGCCCTCTCCCCACACACACCCTGCTGGTAGCACTCTGCCCCAGAATGAACGATTCCGCGTCGACACCTAGCACACTCAACGAAACCCCAGTCCACCCTGAGCTGCCCCCGCCCCCAGTGCCCCCATGGCCTGCAGTGCTCCAGGGCAGACAGGTCCCAGGCTGGTCCCGAGCTCCTCCCACCAAGGCTCAGACCATCTCTTCTTGGGGAATGCGGACCTGATAACAGGATGTCAGTGGGACCCCCAACTGGTTCTCAGGCAGCCGCCCCCCGGGCATCCTTGATTTGCTGTCACAAATATCGGGGCCCCTGCGCACCCGTCTGCCTCTGAGAGGTGGGAGAGCGGCGTCTCGAGGTCTGTAGTTTCTTCCTTGTTGTTTTTCTAAGTTATTGGACAGGTTTTCTTACTTTTCTTCCAGTGTTCCTCTGTCCTGAAGGGAACTGTCCCCAAAGCCTGAGCAGCGGACGGGGCGCATGGGGGCTGGAGGGACGAGTCACTCTCTCTCGGTCCAGGCACAAAGCTCCCTCCCTGTTCTGAGTGGCCGGGCAGACGCCCTCGGCACTGTACCTTGGGGCGGCAGCGCCATGGCCTGTGTTCCCCAGGAGACTGCTGGACAGGCTCCCAGCCGATGGGGGTGGGGCACAGATGTGGAAGGTAGGGAGACAGACGAGCCAGATGGAAGTGTCTCCTTGGGGGTTGCCAGGGGTGGCCCCAATTGGAACCACCTCCTACCCCTGGCAAAGGCCAGGGCTCTGTCAGGCAGTGGGTGGCGTCGCAGCTGGTGTGCGTGGGCAGGCGGTCCCAGAGCAGCGAGCGTGTGGACGGCCACCAGGGCCGCTGCCTGGCCCGTCAGTCCTCGAAAGGGTCCGTGTCCAAGGGCAGGGCCCCCGGCCGCTGCCTGCAGTCAGCCCCAGGTCTGCAGCGCTGGGCTTGGGCGCCGCTGGCCCAGCCTGTGGCGGACACTGGCTGGGGCTGCAGCTGAGATCTTGAGAAGGCGACAGAGAGCGAGTGGACAGCCTCCCCACCCTGCCCCAGCGGACCTGGCTGTGTTCAAGACCAAGCGCCACCCCGTCAGAGAGAAAATCGAGCCTCTTTTCGCCCCGGGCCTTGGTGACTCACAGCGTGTGCTCGGCCTGGAGCTGGGAGGGGAGCAGCGGCTGCATCGGGGACTGAGGGGTGGGTGGGGGCGACTGTGGGGGCGATGGCTGGCCGGTGACTGGTGTGGAGGTCAGGAAGGGCACGGTGGAGGCCACGGCGCAGGGGGAGCTGGGCGTGGCGCCGGGGGGCTCGCTGATGGGCCGGTTGTAGAAGAAGAAGGGGCACTGCTGGATGAACAGCTCGATGATTGTCTGGTAGGTGCGCGTGGCCGTGAGCGCGTCCATGGTGCTGAAGTCTGGCCGCATCAGCGTGGGCCAGAAGCAGATGGACAGGTTCTCACTGGTCATGAGGTTCACCTTGTTGTTGTGGCTGACTCTGTGGGCGACACCAAACGCAGGGTCAGAGCTCCTTGGGACAGTGAGCCCTGGTCGAGGCTCCATGCCGTGCCCTGTCCCATGTATGTGCTCACGGTCACTGTCACCCTGGCTGCTCTCCCTGGCTGCCCAGTTGAAGCCTGAGACAGAAAAGGCCCAAGCAGCTCTCTGTGCCCTGTCATCTGCTCCCATGTCCCCACGTAGCAAACCCCCAAGGAGTGGCTCTGAGGCCCTGGCTCATGGGAGGCCCCTACAAGCCCTGGAGGCGGACGGACTGTCTTAGGGACTCTCACTGGGATCACCATTGTGGCTGACAAGGCTCTCGCTGTGCCAGGACAGGGAGTATGAGTGTCCCAAGCAGAGCCCTGGGAAGCACTTCAGCAAGAGGAAGGCAGGCCTGTTCTGCTCACAGGCCTCCCCATCACAGCCCAGCCCTGCTCCCTGATGGGGTTTCCATTCTCGGCGCCCACTCTTGGCGAGGTGTCTGTCACATCCCGGGGAAACAAGAATACTGGAGAGAGGGACCTGGCCTGCTCAAGGCCATATGGGCCTCCCTCAAAGCTGGGGCAGACACCGGAGGATGAGCCAGGTGTGGCCTGCTGAGGCAGGGGGCCAGCAGCCCCTGGCAGGCCAAGGACGGAGCCCTGCCCAGCCTCACCGAGCTAACTGGCCTCTGGGGGAGGGAGAGCAAATGGCAAGCCCCGGGACGTACTTGTTCAGGTGAGAGATGACATATTTGAAGACTTCATGGTTTTCCTTTGGAAATTTCTTGAGTACTTCCTTAAGGGCATGCAACTTCTGCTCTCGGTCATTGATTTCTGAGAAAAGAAAAAACCAGACTTTCATGGTCACTGCCTGTGGGTGTTCTGGGGCTCAAAGCAGATATGGGTCCCGGGCAGCTGGTGAGACTAGTGGCTGGCGGCCGCCTAGCAGTGCTGCTGGACCTTCTCGGAGAACAGCCCTGGGCTTTAGACAGAGCCTATGCCCAGGGGTGCACACCTGGCAGTGGCATGGGAGCAGAGCCCAAGCCTACCTCGGTCCCAGGGGCCCACTGAAGGGGAACGCTGTGTGCCAGGGGCTTCCTGGCCCCCACCACCAAAACTCAAGGGTCCAAAGAGACTCCATCATAAAGAACACCATTCTGTGCTCGTCCGGTTGCCCCTGGAGACAGACATCTCCTCGTGGAAAGCCTGCCTGCTTCCTGGCCAGACGGGTGAGCGATGCCACCCACCCACGCCGACAGACTGCCTAGGGAGGGAGTCTGTCACAAGACCAGGCTCTGTCCTTCTCCTGGAGCCACCGGGACCCTCCTCACATCTCTCTGTTGGAGGAGGGTTGTCACACAGTCCATGAAAGCACACAGCTGCGCTTTGCCCTCCACAGAGCCCTGATGTCCTGGGAGGGGAAAACGAGCCGACCCCAGCGAAGCGCGTGACCTGCACCAAGCCTGCTGCTGGCCGTTCCCACGACCCACGCGGCACAGGCTGCTGTTGCCCCACTTCACGTGTGAGGCCTGCAGAGGGGACAGAGACTGAGCGTTTGACCGCTGTGCTCCCGGGGGTCCCGGACTCCTCCCGAGTGGGCCCGGTCCATCCTGGCAGGGAGGGCCAGTGGGGGCGAGGCAGCGGACCTGGTCCAGAGCCCATGTGGAGCCTGGTGGCCGACAGGTTTCCGAGTGTGGGGAGGCTCCCTCCAGGGCTGAGGGGCTCAGGAACACAAGAGCAGGGCCATCCCGTGGAGGGACAGCAGCTAACCCACCACTGAGGGCTGTGGGGCTGGGTGGACGGGCTCCGCTAAGAAATGCGATGCTAACTGGTTTGGGGTCACAGGCCCCTTTGGGATGGAGGAAAGCGCTGGGCCTTCTCCCCACAAAGAAGACATGTGCAAGCATGCCTACGATTCCTGGGGGTCTGCAGACTCCCCAGACCCACATATTCTTTAGGAAGCCTGTGGCTTCTGAGTCAGGAACCTCTGTAGCTGGCGCTGAACCCAGAGAGCGACCGTCTGGGGGAGCACGTGAGGAACCTGGTGCGGTGGGGGCGGGCCTGGCAGGGCGGAAGCACCGCGTGGTGGTCCTGGGTACGAATCCTGTCTCTGACACACGCCAGCTGTGTGACTTTGAGGAAGTGACACGTCTGAGTGTCAACCTCCTTATCTGTAAAAGGGGCTGATGACGGTGCCCCCTGACTCAGTGACAGCCCCCCGTGAAGAACCTGGATGCTAGTCCATCCGTCAGTCTGTCAGAGACCCTCGCGGCAAAGACGGGCGGGGACGCAGGCGAGACCTCACAGGCGGGCGGCGGTGCGGTGAAGCTGCACGGACTTCGCGACTTGATGAAAAGTGTTTTGGAAATGTTGGTCTGTTAGAAAACGACTAAAGAAACCCACAGGAACTCGCTATGCGGGGCCCCTGCTGACAGGAGCAAGATCTCTCTGAACCTAGGATTTAAGGGCTCAACCTCAAGGGTAAACTCTCTTTCTGGCCTTGAGTTTCAAAATCCTTTCCTGTTAAGTTTCAAGAAAATGTTTACTTATGAGAAGCAGGGTGCTCTGGGAGGATGAGCGGGGAACCGAGGAGCAGGAGCAGCACGTGTGGGGCTCTAGCCCTTCCAGGTGTGACATGGCTCAGGCCTCTCCCGCAGCCCATGTGACAGACACAGCTGTGTTTGCTTTCACTGGGCCCTCGATAGCAGCGCCTTCACCTGAGTCTCAGCCTCCCATCTGACCGGGGGCAGGAAGCGGGGCTGGCAAGGCCACGTCTGCCGCCGGGACGCCCCCTCCCTCCTGTCTGCTGGGCAGCCAGCAGCACCGCTTCTCTCCCCCTCGGGGGCGGGGCACGCTGGGCTTCCAGAGTCTGCCTCGATGGTAATTCGCGACCAGCCCCAGGACGCCGGTCTCCTTCTGGACATGGCGAGGTGCCTGCAGGACCGAGGTGGCCCCCGTCCCTTTCCTCCTCCCGCTAGCTGTGTGGTGCAGGCACTCGCGAGCATTGAGCATCTAGTGTGTGGCGGGAGGAGGCGGCCATCGAGAAGGGCGACAGGAAGTCACCCAGTACGAGGCGAGGCCCACCTTGCTGACAGCCTTCTGACTACGAACCCTCGCCAGTGCCGAGGGGCCTCCTCATGGTGGTCGCCTCCAGGGAGGCTGGCATGTCCGCAGGAGGCCTCAGCTGCTATTTGTGCAGGTCTCAGCACTGCAAGAGAAGGTGTGGCTGGGTCTGCCCCACGTGCTGGCCGAGAAAACCCGCTCAACAGGCAACGCTGAGGGTGCAGGTGCGGGGGGAGGGGTGGGCAGCCATGCCCTGCTCCCCATCCAGCACACCTGCTCTGCATCGCCTGCCCCCCACCAGGCTGCAGACCCCTCTCCAACATTAACAATCCTCTCTGAAATAGGGGGAGGTCTTTAGAGGGATTTGGCCTCCCCAGCTAACGTGCCATATTTCAAAATTAGACAGCAAGATAGTTCAGGAAAGGTATTTTCCGGCCAGTTGAGCTGAGATGGAGTCTGGACATGGGCCAGGCAATTTAGAACTGAGACCCCAATAGCTCAGGAGGAAGAAGAAGAGACAGCCAGAGGCCACCGGGGACCTTAGGGACTAGCTGTCTGTATCTCTTATGGTATACACAGATAAACCAAAGCACAAAGAAGTAAAATTACTGGTCCAAGGTCACACAAATCAGTGCCAGGAATGCTGAACCCAAATGTGCCTCTCACCCTGACTGTGGCACTGCGGCTAGCTCTAGACCCAGGATGCTGACCAGACTGCAGGCTCAGATCTGCTGCCACCCAACTCGGGACCTACAGGCAAACCTTGGATGGCCTTTGACCAGCTGGCACACCTGCACCACCAAAAAGGGACAACGCCCGGCTTCGGGCCACACCCCGCAGTGAGGCATGCGGCTCGCCCGGTGCAACCCCTCAGGTGGGGAGTAACTCCAAGGCCGAGGCTGGAAGATGCTGGGTGTCCTTTTCCTGAAGGCGCGACCTTGCATATCCTGATCAAGGTCTCCTACCCACCAGCCCGGGGCAGGGCCTGTGCATCTGTCCGCCCCACACAGGGCCTGACACGTGCTAGGAAGTGAGGAACACCCTCGTGACCTCCAGAAACTATCTGTGCAGACAAGAAGCAAGATCCCAGAACGGGCGATATCACAAGGCAGCATGTGAACCAGGGTCCAGCGAGCAGCAAGGCGGGTCTGTCTGATGACACGCAAGTCCATCATGCAGCACCACTGGCCCTAAGCCGTCTCATCGGTAAATGGGGTGGTGAGACGGAAAGCGAGTATCCTCGGCCACTGGGGTCACATGCCCCCCCCCCCCCACCTGCAACAACCTGATGAAGCTCCCAGCCTTCTCTATGAACTCCAATGCGCATGTGAACTTGCGGGCAGAGCTACGGGCTAAGGGGACCCTGGAGCCCAAGGTCCTCAGCTCAGACCCTCTGGGCTGAGACGCAGTCAGCTCCAGGACACTTCTAGCACGGAAGACACAGGACAGGGCCCGCGGGGCCTGGGTGGACGGGAGGGATTCCAGGCGGGGGCGGTGGGGTGCTGTGAGAGGAAGAGACATGGGGTGAGAGGGCGGGAGGGAACGGGGAAGTCTGAACTCTTCTCTGCCTCCCGAAACCCTGGTGCTTCCCGAGGCCAGTGCCCAGGTGCCACCTCTTCCATGAAGCCCTCTCCTCCATCCTCAGTGCATTTTCTGCACTTGGGGCTCAGCTTGTGTCGATCTGTCTGGCAGCTCACGTGTGCACCGGGTAGGGCAGGGACAGTGTCTCAGCACAGAAGGTCAGGCCCCAGCTTGCCACTCCCCAGAGGTATGCTGTTACTCATTTCTGAATCTCCCACACGTTACCTTGAATGTGGTAGTAAGATAATTGGTGAATAATCATAAAAACCTATTTTGTGGGCACATTTTTCAAGACTGTTCAATATTGTGAAACTCTGAAGCTAACAAAACCATTTGACAGTGACCTTGGTATTTGTTGTGATGGGATGTGAAGCCATTTTCGAGCCCTAAACACAGACACAACTGCACTTGGGCAGTGAGTGAAATGAGCTGGTCGAGTTGATGTTACCATGGAAACCCGGCAAGGCTGAAACAGCTGCTTTTGGGCTGGAGAACCTTTGTTCCACAAGGTCTCTTAACACTAACTTTGGCACCGCCTGCCTGGCCGGCATCTCCTCACTCAGCCGCTGTGGCTGAGGCACCAGGTCCGGGAGATACACTCCCCACGCCAGGGTCCAGACTGGGAGCTCCAGCTGACTAGCCTGGGGCACAGGAAACAACAATGGGAAGAGGAAGCGGAAAATCCCCACCCTTTTCCAGGCTTCAGTAGCAGCAAGAAGCTCCCTTCCTCAGCACTGGAGGCCGGCGGAAGCTGCTGCAGGCAGGGCAGCCTGTTCCCTATCAGTAACACCTCCTTTTCCTGCCCCCCATACCCATCCAAAGATGAAAAGATGCCATGTCAGCAATTCCCGCAGAAACAATGGGGTTTTGGAGGGTGCCAGGCCTCTACAAGCCTCTAGATGGCGCCAAGTCAAGACAAATGCTGACAGGAATCCCCCAGCTCCCAGCAAGCTGGGAACTGGCCCACACCTCCTCTTCCTGACTTGCACCCAGGGACAAGCGCAGGTGGAGAGAAAGCTGGCTCTGGATGGAGGTTTCCTCCGTGTTTCACATCTGGGCCGGCCTAGAGCCAGCTGGAGAAGTGACTGGGAGGACCTCTACCTCCACTGCAGGATCGGAGGAGATGCCGGAGCCTGTGCACACCCCGTGCCCACCCTGATCGCTTATGGAGAAAGCCTGACTCCGGCCCTGAGAAGGCGCTGGGGAAGGAGGCCGCGCGAGGCAGTCCAGGCTGTCCCAGCACCTGTGCTCCTGCTGCCTCCCCTGGGCCCGATAAGATCAGGGCTGTGAACAGTTTTAACCCCAAGACTGTGTGGGTTAAATAAGGGTTAAATAAGGTGAAAGGGCCCTCAGGGTGAGGGGACAAACAGTTGGGAAGGGCTGCCATGGCCCCCCCCACACACACATGGGGGGAGCGGCTTTGTCAGTGCCTCTCCCCCTGAAGCCACTGAGAGTGTGACTGACGCAGGCCTGGAAGCCCTGCTGGCCTGTGTGTGACCTCACAACGCCATCGGTCCAGTGAGTGAACTGTGTCTGCTCGGAGCTCCCTCTTTTGAGTTGGGGAGTGAGGAGATGAGACTAATGTCCTGGGGTCCAAGGAACACGCCTAACTTCCCTCTTCCCCACCCCCTGTTGCTGGCAAAGGTACTCCCTCCCTTCTGCGGTGGCCTTTGGCTTCAAAACGCAGAGAGCGCCGCATTGTCCTGGGGCTCTGAGCGCTCCGGCCCCTCCGCCTGGTGGGAAGGCCCCGGCGGGCGGGACGGCATGCAAAGGTGCCTCTTAAAATCAGAGGAGCTAACTTGCTGCAGCCCCAAGTGGCATCTAGTCAGGACCACTCCAGAGACTGGCTTCCTCAGAGGCCGGGCCGGAGCACAGGGCGGGGGGAGAAGGCATGGCTGCTGCTCACGGCCTCGCCTCTGGACCTTTCCCAGTCTCGCTTCATACACAGGAGGAGGGACAGTGACGTAGGAGCTAAGGATCAGGGAGGTGACACTGTGTGCAGAGGGGCAGGGATCAGACCTGGCTTGACAACCACGTGGGTTCTTAAACTGTGGGGTGTGGGGGAAGTTGCGACTCTCTTGCTCTAACCCTCCAAGGCACCTGTGGTCTGCACCGCTGTGAGCCTCACTTGGGGTCCCTTGGTGTCATCCTGTCAGTCCCCTTTCCTTATGGCCTTCAAATCTCAGCTCCAGGAGCCAGAGCAGCCACCCTGAGGGCAGGGCCTGTCCCCGTGGTGCTGCCCCCCTCCACGCCCCAACATGGAGTGGTCGGAGGCACGCGCCAGGCAGGGGCGCCCCACTCACTGTGAGCCTCCACCAGGTCGGTCTGCATGCTGTACGGGACCAGGGGGTCGGGCAGTTCCGAGAAAAAGCTCTTCATGGCCCCAGCCACCGTGTTCACTGTGAAGTCCTTCTCTGCCAGGTCCAGGTTGTGGTCTGAAAGGGAGTTAGTTGGGAGAGTGAGGATCTGAGGACCCTGAGCTGGCAGAGGCGAAGGCGAACCCAGTGCTGGGGGCGTCGCAGAAACCCCGAGGACCTTGGGAGGCAGTCCAGGGCTGGCCTGGAGCCTGGGCAGGGACTCAGGATTACCACAGACCAGACAGGAGGTGGCACCTCTGGGAGCTGCTCACAGACAAAGGCCAACACCCAGCACCTCCCTCAAGGTCCCCCTGTGGGCAAGGGAGCTGCACCCCACAGTCTGTGCCATCTGGCTCCCTGTGGCTGCCTGGGGGTGTTGCTACCTTTTCTCTACACGCCTCCCCTCAGGGAAAAAAGGAGGCTTTCCTAAAAGGCCAGTTCACTTTTCACGGTGGGTTATAGCCGGGGTCCCCAACCCCCAGGCTGTGGACCGGGCCACACAGCAAGAGGTGAGTGGTGAGCGAGCAGAGCTTCATCTATTTGCAGCCGCTCCCCAGCACCAGCATCACCGCCTCAGCTCCATCTCAGATCCTCAGGCATTTGATTCTCATAGGAGCACCGGTCTCTGGTGCCTCAAAGGTTGGGGGACTGCTGGGTTACAGTCATGTTATCAACAATCTTGACTGCTGCCTCCATCACTGTCCCTTCTGGTGGTAGGACAAAGAGATTTGTTTTCTCCTTCTGGCCCCTCCCACCTTACGATGCCACTGACCTGTTTTTAACTTTTCTTTTCAGACTCACTGCATTCCCAATTGGTAAGGATCACCCGCTGGCCATCAGCGGTTCCCACTGTGGGGGCACACCCTGTGATACAGAATCTTGCACACACACAAGTGCGCACCTAACTGTGTGGTTGCACCCTTGCTGTGACCTCAGGCTTCCTATCCTGCAAGATGAACAGGTGTCTCCCTTTCCTCGTGTGTCACCTCTTCCTACTGCCGGCGAGCGGAGACTGACCGTGCAGAGTCCGATGGCCCCTGGGTGCGCGGGCAGTGTCTGCTCCTGGCTGCGCACGGGCTGCCTGGCTCGGTCTCCGCAGGCCCAGCCATACGCTGAGTCGGACTCTACTTTGACCCTGAGCCTCTTGTGCTCTCTGGCCAGTGACATCTGAGAACTTGATGGCTTTGGCCCCTTTGCTCCTGGTCGGGGTGTGGGCCTCTCGTCCCGCAGGCACTCAGTTTCAGGCAGACTTAGGATGACAACAATTGGTCTCTCAGAGGTGACCTCGCTTAGGGCACGAGGGTCCCTGCCAAGAGTGAGTCTGACAAGAGCGCAGCACTGGGCGTCTGGGTCCCAGGCTCAGTGGATCCCAAAGGCTCCCTCGCCTTCTTGTGCAGGGACTTTGTGAGCGGACACACCTGGGGCCCCGGCAAGACAGGACTGTCTCTTAAGCCAACTTTTCGAGCACGTGCCTGCAACCACCTGTGTGGCTCGGTCCCAGAGACGCGAGGCCCTCGAGCAGTGAGTGAGGCACGTGCCAAGGTGATGTGAGTGGTGTCTGTGGGTGGTGAGAGGAGAGCAGCCACCAGCGCGGGCTTGGCAGGGCGCTGCTGTCGTTTGCTAACGGCCTGGCTCCCTCTCCTCTGTGGAGGTGTGACAAGGGGCCAAGTATTTTCTCTTTCTCAGTAACCGAGCTGGCACCTCTTGCTCTGGGGTCATGTGCGGCAGGAGGGCTTCAGACCCCCGCAGGGCCAGGCGGCAGCTCCCCAGAGGGGCTCCCCTGGCAGCCTCACCTTGATCAAACTGCCGCTGCAGGCTCTCCATCTCCGACTTGTTCCCGCTGACCCGGTAGATGCCTTCGGTGCTCAGTCCTGCCGAGATACAAGCAGGCATCTTTAGGGGTGGGGTGTGGGGAGCAGAGAATGAGGATGGGGGAGGGGCCACAAGGCGCCCACTGCACTGCGAGACATGGAAGGGACCAAGCACTCCCGACTTTCCATGGTGCCTCAACCCGCTTCCTCCATCCTTTTTCATGTAAAAACTTAAAACCACGCCTTTTTTTTTTTTGGTAAAAATTACACTAATAAAGAAGTACATCAGCCAAAGATAACTTCTGGTGCACATTCTGAAGTACACTCTTGAATTTTAATTTTTTTTTAACAAAATGGAGATAATACTAGTTTTTAACCCACCCTTTTCACTTACAAAATATGTTGTGAACTTATTCTAATTGTTTAATATTCTTAATCCGTTATATGATTTTAAAGACATCAAAGTTTACAATAACTTCAAATATAGTCATAAGGTTAATCATTTAGGTTTCTCCAAATTCCCACTACAAAGAATTGTTTCTTCGGGTAGCTAGTAAGTTGAACAGATTCTTGGCAGTGTGTATCTTTGTTGAATTTCCTATTCACGCTCTTGTTCATTTTCCTGCAGGAGTGGTTCTCATTTTGTACTTCAAAGAGGCCTTAGAATATTAAGGAGGTAAGTACGTTGATGTCATCAACATTTACATTTTCCCATTTCCCCCCCTTTTGTTATCTGTCTTCTACTTTGGTGTATTAAATTTTTTAAAGTACTTAATTAAAATAGATTTTCAAGACATCATTTTCTTTACATCTTTGTTTTTATGCTTAGAACAAATTTTCCCATTCTCAGATCAGATAGTCTCCATTTCTTCCTTCTTGTTCTTTTTTTCTTTCTTTCTTTTTTTTTTTTTAACATTTCACACCGTGATCCTCCTGGAACTTATTTGGTGTATCGTCTGAGGTAACGGGAAAAAACGACGCCAGCATTCAGCTGAACAACACCTGAGAAGGTGAAGTGCGGAGTGGGAGGTGGACCACCCTGCCTCACCCTCGGGGGCAGAGGACACCCCACTCTGCGTGGAGGGGCCTTGAGGAGCACCGTCCGCCGACTCTGCTCCCCCCAGGGACGGGAAGTCCCCCGTTGCCCCCAGATCAGTCTAATGGACAGTGCAATCCCTGCGAATGCTCAGGGGGGCGGGGGGGGGACATCGCGACCAGTGCGACCCTGGTGCCCTCTGATGGTGGGTTGTGCAGTGCCGGCTGGCTGCAGGGGCGCTGACTGTCAGAAGGCGGGGTGGGCAGCGGGTGTGTGTGTGTGTGTGTGTGTGTGTGAACACCGGGCCCCCCACGTTCGTCATCGCTGTAATTGCCGCCCCTGGAGAGGCGCCCATCGGGTGAGATAAAGCGGTCTCCCGCCTGCTTTGGGGCCCAGATGAGGAGCAAGTGTACCCTGAAGAACACCGTAGCAAAAGTCATCAGCTCCCTGTCTTAAAAGCTGTTAACCGCACACAGGCATCTCACCCCAGAGGAAAGGGGTTTAATGCACTGGCCCCAAGGACACCCTGACGAAGGAGCTGCCATCGCTGCACGCGCGAGAAGTGGTGATGCTTCCCTGGACACGCCCTGCTCAGTGGTGACCGTCCCCACACCCTCCCTCTGGGAGCTGACACTTCCCTGTGCTGTGCACGAAGTCAGCTGCTGTCCTGTGTCCATCTGCCGCTCACTCATTCATTAAGAATGACGATGCCACAGAATCTCCCCCACCCCCGTGGTAGGGGCTACTGCCTGCAGAGAACACAGATGTGAAAGCGAGGTTCAGAAAGGTGACGTCCTCAGCCCAAACCACACGGCAGTGGGGTGGCCGACTCCCTGGGCTCTTCACGCTCCCCTGCCTGCACTCTGTCCCAGGGAGCCTGACATCCCCGCGGCAGGCTGCAGCCCAGACCATGGCCGCTTCCTGCAGATGACACACTGCACAAGCGCCATTCGCTGGCCTTCAGCACTGAGTGGCTTCAGGTGGGGGCGGGGGGCACATCCCCTGCTGCTGTCAACCCCGAAGGCCGGAAATCAGGGACGGATCCCGCTAGTAGTCTTACAGCGGTCTCTTTTCTCAGTGCCTTTTCTAAACTGTCATCAGACATATTTACTACCCATTTCACATGTCAGGTAACACTCATCACACACTTACATAGCAGACCGTCCGCATTCGGGCCAGCCCTGGGTGTCAGTGGGCTCGAGCCTTCCACCCCCAACTTTCTGCGCACTCTTCCCTTCACCCTGCAGCCTTCTCTCCAACCCCAGGACACACCCGCCCCTAGTTCCCTAGCCCTAGTGTGGCGGGCACTTGCTCAGCTGCAGGCCCGGCAGCCTTGGGTCATCCCACCACCGCCCTGCCGACCTCAGCTGACACAGGGTTCCTCCGCACCGTCTCCTAATGACCACCTGCCCAGGCATCACGGGTAGAAAACAAAGCGCAAATTAGCTACCTGGAAATTATGGGAGGTGTGGGCCTGCTGCAACCTCACTAGATACACAATCACAGAAAGGAAAGCATTTGAAAGTGCAAGGCCAGCTCCACAGCATCCATTAATCACCAGCTGCGTACTTCCTGTCATCTGGATGCATGTTTACGAAACCCCATTTTAAAACAACCACCCTACTGCCGCCCTGTGCCACGCCACGGCACAGCCTGGGAGAGGGGACCGTCTGCCCAGTCAGGATGGTTAGACATCGAGTAAATGAGATAAAGGCTTAGAGCAGACTGCAAACACCCTGGAGGCTGTTAGTGAAATAGAGGGCTGCTGATGCAGGGGAGGATAGGGTGACACAGGACGCCTGGCAGCACCAGCAACTTGCCAGGGAGCCCCGGACCAGTGCAGAAAGGGCTGGGGCCCTGGGGCAGAGACGCTAGATTCCAAGGGGTGTGCATCCCAGGACCCACGGGCATACACGGGACACCCATGGGTGACTAGCCCACGCCTTACCAACAGATTCCTGACCCGGATGTCTACTCCGTGCCCATAGGCCCACCCAGGAAAGCCTCACCCTAAACTCTGAGACGTCTCCACACACCAGAGGTCGCCAAAGACCCATTACCAAGCAGAGTTTTGGTGAGAGACTTTTTTTTTTCTTTCCTTTTTAAAAAAAGAAGCCATACAGGTTTCAAATACCTACTACATTTTATGTTTAAGTTAACCTCTGGAAACAGAACAAGAGGAAGTTTGGAATGGCCAAGACCACTATCTTCAAACATCTGCACAACTGTTATGCAGAACGGTCTTGTTCCAATGGCTTGAGAGAATAGAGAGCTCAGGTGAAGAATTTACAGGAAGGCAAATACTCTCTAGACAGCTAAAATAACTACGGACAGCTCCACCTGTCCTTCACTGGAATAGGCCAGAACTTTCAAACGACGTCCTCAGAGAGCCCTCTGTGTGAGATGCCATTTAAAAGATTAATACCTGGTCCAGGACGCAAGCTAACAACAACAAGCCACTCACTGAACGCTCAGCTCACTATGTGTGAGACACACAATGCTAAGTGCTTACCACACGTTTCGTGTTCATCCTGCAAATCTTGGGAGCCCCTGCAAATCTTGGAGCTCTGGCCCCAGTGGAGAGACAGGGATGCAGAGGCCCAGGAGGAAGGCCGCACGTGGGAGGGGCCATCTGAATGCCACCTGATGCCATGGCTACCTCCTTTCACCTCTGTGCTCTAACCTGGTTCTCCGGGTGTGTGGGCCTGGACCACCGGGGGTGAGGGCGGGGTAGGGAGGCTACAACACAGGCCCCAGGGCTGCACCTCAAGTTCCCGGTCCTGCCCGGCTGGCAGGGCCCGATTCCCGCACTTCCACACATTGCAGTGGAGCTGGTGCAGCTGGTCGGGAGCTGCGTTTCTAGGAACAAAGCACTTCCCCAAACTGTTACAATTACTGCTTTTTCATGTAAAGCGAACCCTTATGCGTTACTGAAACTTTTAACCTTGACCATGTATGACTTCCGTAAAAAGGTTAAAAAATAACAAAGAGAAAAGAGCAAAGAGGCCTTCTTCTTTCTTTCACTAAATGTTTACTGAGCACCCACATGGCAGGTAAGTTCAAGAGTTTTTCAGGTGTGGTCTTCCTCAAGACTATGTTGGCAGCGTAAGGTGGCTAGATGGCTCACTGATGCCAGCCACGGGGAGTCCCCCAGGGGCTAAGAACAGACACACTTCAGCCGACTTCCCTGTCAGAGTGGCTGCCGCTGCTGCTCCCGCTGGCTCTGGAGAGAAGCCTGTGACGCCTGGCACCCTGGAGGCTCTGGGAAATTGGATGGGTGACCTGCAGGAGCTTAAAAGCCACGGGAGAGGCCCGCCCGTACCCTGGTACGCGTCTGGTCTCCCAAAAGGTCCAAATGCGTTCCTCCTCTCGGATCCCAAGCTCCACATCGTGCTTGGTGCTCTGGGCCCGCTGTCCATGGCCTGTCCACAGTTGCCCGGCAGGGCTTCGCCTCTGCCAGTCACACCAAGACCCAGCTCCTCCTGAGTTTCCTTTCCAGCATCAAAACCAACACTTCCTCCAAGACAAACTGTGACTTGTTTACTCTTTTCTACTCTCTATATTTAGACAGAAGAACTCAGCACTTTGGTCCTTTAACTGGTGCTGCCAAGTGCTCTCAAGTGCCCCACACCAGCCGGGTCTTAACTGCTCAACGACTTCTGCCGACCTCCCGAGGCTGAGATGTGCCTCGCAGATGCCATCCTCTGTGCGTCCAGGTCGCAGGCGGGCTAGGCTGCAGGGACAGGGCAGTGCAGAGAACCTGGGGAGGGAAGCAAACTCCCTCGGGTACCAAGCCCGTGCCCCACGTGGGGACAGGACTGATGTCTAAGGGAGGGGCACAGTGCCTCCTTCCGGGTCAGGTGCCAGCAGTACACCTAGTTCCCTCCGTTAGAGGGTCACACCACAGCACCCCATCTCAGAGCAGGGTGACAGAGGGAGGGGGCCCACTCTGTCTTTGTGTCACAGAGGGGACCGCCCTCCTCATGCCCAGGGCACGTGCAGGAGACCTTAGCACCTGGCTCAGGAGCGGCTCTCACCCTAAGGACCTGACTGGGAAGCCAACGGGCAGGTGGGGTTGAGCTGTCAGGGAGACACGGTTCGTTATCCTATCCATCCGACTGCACTACGATTCACACCCACCCTCCTAGACTCCCTAGGCTGCTGCGAGGAACAATCGCGACCCACAGCCCAGCGCCCGCCTGCAGGGACCGCCCATTCTGTCTCAGCCAAAAGGAGCTGGTCGACAGAAAATAGTTAAAACACGCATGGGCTCTGACACCAAAGTGACCTCGTCTGCTCCCGGCTGTGTCACAGCTGGCTGGTTGAGTGACTGGGGACAAATCGCTCTACCTCTCAGAGCATCGGGGGACTCGGGCCACGTGAAATATGGGGCTATCTATTGATGACTCTGCGAGATGTTGTGAATACTGAGGCCACACACAAGAAAGAACATAAAGGGCTGGCACGCTGAGATAATGGTAACAAAATGATAATGTTAATTTTGCTGAGGGCTATGTGCCGGGCACTTTTCTAAGCTCTTTGCTAGAATTATCATAGTGAATCCACCCAATAACCTGAGATAAATATAATTTTTATTCCCTTTTTATGGACAGCATCTGGAGGCTCCCTGCCCAGGGCCGCAGAGCTGGGTGGGTGGTGGGGGCAGGACCTGAACTGGCTGACAAAGCCTCTGTGTCATGTAAATGTGCATGTAAATATGACGCAGCCACGGCCAGTGTCAAGTCCCTGCTCCCTTCTTTCCTACATGCTGCATGTGGGTCGCAGCCCATAGGTGCCAGGCCTATTCCGGGTCATGAGGGTCTCCATTCCTCCCTCGTCCAGTCATGTCACTCGACAGTCTCGTCTGTCCCCTGCAGGGCTGAGCAGGAGCCAGAGGGGAGCACGGCCCCCTCTGCAGGACAGCGTCCTGGCCTCACCCTGGAGGCGAAGTCTTGCTGCTGGTAACAGCAGGGCCCCCGTCGGGCCTCCCGCTGCCGCCTGCTTCAGATGTGCTGGGGACCGTGTTCTGGCTCCTGTGACTTGAACACTCGGGTCACTCTGGCCCCTCCTGGGCCACTCTGTTCACTGTTTCCCCTCGGTAATTCCCTCGTCAGTCAAGATCTGTTTGTGGCAATGCCAGACCTCCTTTCTCCCCACGACAGAATGCCACCGACATTCTCTTACGACTGCTTGACCCGGTGTGAGCCCCACGAGTAAGCACTGGGGCTTGCTACTTCTAACGCCATGGTGTGTACACACGACCACGTCACAAACCTCGAGGCTGAGGAGAAAGGGAGAGAGGTCTGGGTGGGGGCGGGGGAGAGATGGACACGTCATACCAGGTCTGGGGTGTCATTCGGGTGTGGCATCTGGCTGGCCCTTTCCGAGCTGTCACTCTGTGGACGGAGGCTCTGTTTTCTTTCCTGACTTTCAAGAAAATGCACACGCCAGCAGCTGCGCTGAAGGAACCACACGGACAAGGTGAACTTTACACCCGCCTAGAGCTGACACCGCCTGTTCTGGGCAGCCTGGGCCGGAGGAGCGGAGAGTGGGACCCCTGAGCAAGGGGAGCAGCCCGCACGCTGCAGCAGTTGTGAACGTTCAGAGCCAGGAGCAGCTGGGAGGCCTCCTGCCAAGGGCGCTCCGGGTGTGACTTCGCCAGCACAAACCCAGGGATGACAGTGTGAGGCCAAGCTGATGCCACTAGAGTGAGGGGTCTCACTGGCTAAACAGTCAGAGCTACCAACAAAGAAATGTCCCAGTCGGCACACTGGTGCAATGCGGTGGTCACCACCACCGCCTTCATGCACGCGATCCCGCCTTCCACAGCCGCCCAGGCAGAAAGCTCGCGGTCACTGGTGGGTTCCTCTCACGCATTAATGAGGGCAGAGGTTAACTTCCTTCAGGTTCCAGATACCCAATGAGCCAGTGTCCTTCCTTTCCTGGTCTCTCTTCCCCCACTAAGAAAGAGTGTCTTCCATAGGTTAGATGTTTAATCCTCTGGCAGAAAAGCGGACCATGGTCCTCGCTTTTTATTCCCTCTGCACGCAGAAGAAATACATGCGTCTCGCGCGGCCGGGGCCCAGCACCACCGCCACCCACTCCGCGTTCCCCACACGGTCTCAGGGCCTCCAAGCACTGACCCCCCTCTTGTCTCAAGGCCTTCCTACGGGTTGTTCCTTCTACCTTGACTCCATTTTTTGGCTGGCTACACACTGCACCCTCAAGGAGGTGTCCTTGGAAGCCGAGGTCTAAGTTAAGCCCGTTATGACAACGGCTGCTCCCATTCATGTCGCGCTTATGCTGTGAGCCAGGCACAGTGACAGGCCTGCTACCTGCACTATCTCTGCAAACCCTCACAGCGACTGATGCGTCGTGTGCCACCGTTACATTGTTCCCGTTTCACAATGGGAGAAGCAGAGCTACGTGGCGAGTGAATGGCAGCATGGCACCGGACCCCAGGCAGCCTGACCCCAGAGCTGTGTTCAATCACCACTCCTCCACCTCTGTACTTGTCCTGTGTCGCACAGGGCGCACACAGGGCACGGTGTGAAAGTCAGATACAGTGGTGCGAGTATCTGCTGAATGCTGGCCCCCAGTGGACCTGAGAGCGGGCAGTGTTTCTCTATGACCCTCCTATGCACCTGAACTTGGCTCAGGAACTCATACTTGGAGAAGCCACACAGTGACGACCCATGCAAGAAGGAAGGAGGAACATGCGCCTGACAACAGAAGTGCAGCCTCTAGCCGAAGAGACGGAGGGAGTGGACCGAAGGAGTCCAGTGGCCCTGGGCGCACGCAGGCCTTCCTGGCCCACGCAGGGGAGGGGCTTCCCAACAGGTGCACCAATGCCCATCCTCCTTTAGGGGCTGGCTGAGGGTCTGCTTTCCCTGTGCCTTCTACTCCCTTGTGAAGCCACAGGGACTCTGGAAGTCACCGTCTCATCAGGTCAGTTGTTTGCTCTTCTGTGCCTGGGCTGTTCACTTTCACAGGACAGGGCCACAAGAGGGCTGCCCCCTTCCCATAAGCTGTACAGGCACATGCACGTGCGCGCGCGCGCACACGCACACACAAATGGGAGGAGGGGGAACAGGCCAAAGTGTGCCCTCAGGTAACAACTGGACGGCACAGGCAGGCCAGCTCCATGAAGGCCCAGAGGGCCCTTAGCTGAGTGGGTACTGTCCCCTGGGCCACTCTTTCCGGGGAGCCTACCGTCCTGCCTGTGGGGCGGGCACAGTCTCCTCTGCTCGCAGCTGGCCAGGGACAGAGCAGCCTGTCCAGCTGAGCCCACCACTGCGGAGAGGGGCCGTATGAGTGGAGCAGCCAGGCAGGGCTGGCGGGGCTGGCGGGGCTGGCGGGGCTGGCGGGGCTGGCGGGGCTGTCTTGCAGACGTGGGCTGCCGCCCAGGCTATTTCTGTCTAGCCTGCGAGGGCGGCATCGCTCTGTGGGACGAGCTTTCTTCCTCTGCTGCTGGGCGATGCGGGCAGCCTGCCGGGCCGCGCCGTCCCAACCAGGGCCCTGGGTCCCAGGGAAACCTGCGAGCAGTGCCGAGCCCCCCACGGGCCCCGTTTCTCTGTAAGAGGCAAACGCAGAGCTGCCTGTTGCTTTTATGGCAAGAGGGCATTTCTGGAAGGCAAGCAACTTCTGTTTAACTTGCGAGCAAGCAGAGAATGGGAGGGTGGAGAGAAATGGGTACGTGGGAGGTAGTCAAAAAAAGTAAAGAAAGCTTTGTTTTAAAACTATTTGGATAATGGGAGAGCAACTCGCTAACAAACCTAGAATTACAGGGGAGGGAGAGATTAGGTAACGTAGAACCCCCATAAAAATCACAGCATATGAAACCACACAGCTCATGTTTTCATACTTTGTCATCGATTCAAAGCAGTATAAATATGGCAATTACTCAAAGAAAGCCTGTCGGGGTATTCAAGCTGTAACTGCACCTATTAAACTTCCAGTGATGGATGTGAACATCTATCCTGAGAGCAGCTGCCTTCTCCGAAAGGCAGGATCAGAGAGAGACCTGGGCTGACTGCAGGGAGACAGCGACCGGGTTCAGCTCCAGCTCTGCCGAACCTCCGAAAGCTCTGGAAAGCAGCTGTGATGAATGGAGACGGGAACATGGTGTCTTTTTTAGGGTAGCAGCTCCCCGAACGGGAAAGAACTTGGTAAACTTCTGGATCCAGTTCAGTCTGCTGCTATGAAGGTCACGGCTTCACAGAAGAAATAGCTAACGTGGGCCCTTTCCGTCCCGACAGGTGGCGAGTGGCCTCTGCCCACAGGACTCCAGGATTTCTTTCCTCTTGTAAAAAGGGATTAGTCGTACCTGGAGATTAACACCGTCCTCCAAATCACGGGAGATGGCTAATAAAGTGCACAAGGTGCCCAGGGCTCTCCCAGCACTGACGAGGCGCAATGGCCCGCCGTGTCCGCCCTCTCGCCCCCAGCCTCGGACAACTCGGGCTCCTCGGCCCAGGTGTCCCGTGAGCACAGAGGCAGTGAGGTGTACATGACAGGAGGTAAACGTCTGCTCTTTGTCCCCAGATCCTGGCACAGAGCTCCTAAAGCTCCTGGCATTTCCTGAGTGCCAGCAGTGTCTTCTCTTACTCATGGAGCCCCTTCTGACCGTAACAGAATTTATGAGACTGGGGTGACTACTGGGGGTCCCTAGATAGCTTCGGAATGGGGGCTGGCCCCCAGAAAGGGAGGAGGGGGCGGCAGGGACTGAGCTCTGCCATGCCCACGTAGCGGCCTCGGTGACAGCCGCAGACTGGAGAGCATCCGGGCCGTGAGCATAGCAAGGGGCTGCGAGGGTGGCATGCCCAGAGGTGGCATGGAAGCGTGGTACCCCCCCACACCATCTGGACTATTCCAGAGTCACGCCCTTTACAAAACACTGTTAAGAGTTAAGTATAACACTCTCCTGAGTTCTGACTTGCTCTAGCAAAGTGCCAAACCTGGGGAAGGTGTGGGAAGCCTTGACTCTGAGGCTAAGTCAGAGAGTAGCGAGGGCCATCTGGGGACCCCACTTGGAACTGGCATCTCAAGTGGAGGCAGTCCCGCCGGCCTGCACCTGTGAACCTGCAGCATCTGACACTAACGCCAGGGAGCGTCAGACCTGAGCCAGGGGACAGAGAAGTGGTGCTGGAAAAGACCCCCACGTATTTGTGTCAGGAGGAAAAGCCCCTCATGCAGCTGGAGAGAGACGCTGTGTGGTGTGGGGGTGGAGTCGACGCCAGCTGCCAGGGCCTAAGGCCGCCTTTGGGCCTCGAACTGCTGCAGCGAAGGGAGGTGATGTGGCCAGGAGGGCGACAGCTCTGGGTTACGATCCTAGTTCCCACCTTCATCTTCCTAAACCCCACGTTCTACGTCAGGAAGTCGGAAATTATACCTCTCTGAGGACCGCTCTGAGGCTGGAGTGAGACTCATGGCAATGCCTGGCACTGGGCCTGTGGATGTGAGAGCCCAAGTGGCACTCGGCACACGTCATCTCCCCTGACGCACACGGCTACCCTCAAGGAGACCATTTTTATCTTCGTTTTCCAGTCAAGAAAATGACTCAGAGAAGTGAAGGGACCTGTTCAGGTGACACCTGCTGCACCTGGGAGAGGCTGAGTGTGCAGGGTGGGTGGACCGAGGGCACTGCCCGCGTGGCCGAGCCAGGGGCCATGGCCCGAGCAATGGCCTGGTCTCTTGTCCTGCCGTCTCCTATGAGGGAAGCAACGTAACTGGAGCTCACTTAGTTACATGGCTGAAAACATATGCGTGTTACTCATTTCAAACGCTCAGCAGCCATTTTCCACTGTCTAGTTGGGTGGGGTTTTTGGAGGGCGGTTTGAGGAAAGACTGGGTTGGTGTTTTCTGAAGAACTGTGTGCCACCCACAGACACGTTCCCCAGCACTGGGTGTCCATTACTTGTGCTCACTGTGAAAATATAAGTGAGACAGACGTGTGCTCAGCCATCTCTCTGTGGGGAGGGAGAAAACCAAGGGAGTCATGAAATGCTGGCATCCCTGATGGCTGTCTCTTTTCAACCTACAACATGGGCGTGAGATACCAGAAATGAAACCAGAACTACCACCACCGCAGAAACACAGGTTTCTTAGCTGCTATTACTACTGTTTATCAGGAGTACACGTCATCAGTGACTCTGCATCTTGGAAAGGATCTGAGGGGAGGGGACAGGCACGCAGTAAAGCCGCAGGTGGACTATGCCCACTCTGGGCCACCAGGTGCATAAATCACTGGGGAGCTATGTAGGCTTCAGTCCTAGACAGCTGGGACGAGCAGACGATTTGATCTAGGCTCAGTGTTTCAACCTTGCTCACCCTTTAAGTCCCGACAGCTCCACCTCCAGGCCCTCACTGGTCTCTCTTTTGCAAGCTTAGTGCTTTAGGGCTGAATCCTTTCAGCCCTTTTCGTTGTTTATTGGGTCATAAACAACTCCTTGAGGACAAGGTGTGCTGTCATCCTGCTGGCTCTGGATCCACACACACTGGGCGGCACAGAGGTCTGTAACCGTTTGGGAGGAGACGCCCCTCGCTGTGACACCCTCAAGAAGGTGGCGGGTTCTGCTCCCTCTGCGCGCATGCTGGCACGCACCCCGCATCTCGGCACTGGTTTCAGGGCTTCAGGACCACCGAGGCCCGGCAACAGACCCTTGGACAAGCACCCTGAAGTCAAAGAGCTGCCTGCTTGCACAGTCCTTCATGGCGGGGATTCCTAGGGTCTAAGCATCTGCTTTCCCCCACGTTACCTGCTCTAACTGCACTAAGTCCCCAAAGTAACAACAACTATTTAAGTAAATTCCAAAGTCAGCCACTGTGACAGTGGCATACCACAGCTTTCAAAGGTGGAAGGGGCCTGGACAAGGTAAGAGAAAGGCCGCCGTGGGAGCGCCCCGTCTGACAAGGGCTGAGCGGTCAGCCCTCGGGAGCCCATTTGGTGACGTTACTTCTGCATCTGTCCTCATCTGTTTTAGTGCAGAGGAATAAATCGCTTATGCCTGCAATAAATACCTGAGTGCCTATGTGTGAGGCGTCATGCCAGGGGGTGGCAGCGATGAGGTGGCCCTGCCCTCCAGCTCCCTCAGTGCAGCAGCAGCGCAGGAAACAGAGAAGCAAAGTGGCAAAGACAACGCAGAACAGCGACATGGCAACAGGGCTGGGCACCAGTGGCGGGGAACGCACTGCTTCCTCCAGCAGTGACACCTCCCGTGCCCTGGCAGGTGGGAGGGAGGGCGCTCAGGGAAGGACTGAAAATGGCGAGGACAGACAAGAAGCGAAGATGGAGCTAAGCGAGCCCGGGGCGCCGTGCAGGGAGCTCCAGCACCGGCGTGAGGGGGTCGCCTTTGTAGCCGATGACACCCAAAGACAATAATTCACTTGGCAGTTACTTAGGACAGCCCAGCACTCTGTCTTTAGATCCTTGAAGGAAGAGAGTTCTCAAACGGTCTTGCCTACTGCTGCTCAGATGTGCCCAAATGTAAGTGTCCCCTCAGAGTCACTGAGTCTCTGGCTGCCTCCACCCAGTCCGCTTGCTCCTGAAGCTGAATGAATGAAGCTTCAACGCCTCGAGCAGCCCAGGGTGCACGAGAGAAAAGAGAAATCTTGGGTAAAGAGGAATCTTTATCAGAGCAGGTCTCTAAGGTTCCAACCCTGAATTAATACAGGTTGCTGTCTACGGCCATGCCACCCTGAATGTGCCTGATCCCCACTGATCTCAGAAGTCAAGCAGGGTCGGGCCTGGGTAGTACTTGGATGGGAGACCACCTAGGAAGACCAGGTGCTGTAGGTGTGTGTAAAAAAAAACAAAAACAAAAAACAGGCTGCTGTGCACTAAAAAATTTTAAGTATCAAACCTGAAGTAAAAACATCTATTCATC
The DNA here is from genome assembly GCF_014176215.1 of Rousettus aegyptiacus. Taxonomy (NCBI): domain Eukaryota; kingdom Metazoa; phylum Chordata; class Mammalia; order Chiroptera; family Pteropodidae; genus Rousettus; species Rousettus aegyptiacus. Next base: position 44,325,217 of record NW_023416289.1, on the reverse strand, counting down.
TATCCTCCGTTTATTATTATTGCTTTCTTGACGTACCATACAATTCACCCACTGAAAGCATACAATTCAAGAGTTTTTTTTGGTAAATTTACAGAGTTCTGTAACCATCAGCACAATCAATTTTAGAACATTTTCACCCCCTCCCCCCAAAGTACTCTGTACCCGTTAGCAGCTCCTCCATGTTCCTCCCTCTTCAAAGCCTCTGGCAACCACGCATCTACTTTCTGTCTTTATAGATTTGCCTATTTTGGACGTTTCATACAAATGGAATCCTACAACATGTAATCTTTTATGACTGGTGTCTTTTGCTTAGCATAATGTTTTCAAGAGTCACCCATATTGCAGCAAGTACGGTTGTGCCTCGGCATGACTGACACCAGGATCCCTCGCCTCACGGGTACCAAAACCCACGGGTGCTCAAGTCCTTCGTACAAAAAGGCACAGTGTGCTCATATGACCAGCGCACGTCCCCTCGTACCCTTTAATTCATCTCTGAATTACTCATGACACCTAATACAATGCAAAGAGCTGTCGCTGTATTGTCTAGGCAATGATGACAAAAGTCAGTACATGTTCAGTATCAACACGGTCGTCATGGACCTGATCGCACAGTACGTAACACTTTTTTTGACCCGAGGTTAGCTGAACTGAGGACATGGACAGCTGTTCCTTTTTATGGCTGACATCACACCGTGTGGACAGACTGTCGTCAGTTGGACATTTGGGCTTTCACCACTCTTTGCCTATTATGAATAGTGCTTCCTTCTCCATATTCTTTTGAACCCTAAATTCTAAAGTAATTTATAAACTGCCCCAAACTCGGGAAAGAGGTATTTGGATCTCCATGGCCAGCTGCACCGTCAGGACCCCAAGTGTCCCCTTAGCCCTGGCCACCTGATGCCTGGGGGCTCGTCTCCTGCTCTGGCCTCTCACATCTCCTCCCCTTCCAAGCGCTCTGCTGAAACACCCACCTCGAAAGGTTCACAGACACCTCAGCACCCCCCGCAGAGGACAGGGAAGTCTGGTCCCACCCGGACGCACCACACTGTCTCCTCACCCCCCCTGCATGCACTTCCACGCTCCACTGAGTGGAACGCTGAGGGAAGAGGTCTTCTGAATGTCTATACACGATGGTCATTCATAGTCACTTATTAGAGCTCTGTGTCCTTGGCTGGGAGGATACAATGGTGACCGCCCGGTCCCTTCCCTCAGAAAACTTAGGCTCCATTGAGGAAGGCAGATAAGCAGAGCCCAGTGTGGCAGGTGCTCACGGGGACACACAGAGCACTGCAAACACGTGTGGGGAGGGGCGGGGGCGGTTCACGGGCGGCCCGAGGACTCCTGAAGCTGAACAGGAAGCAAAGGCCCTGGGGGTGAGAAACAGCACGAAATCTTAAGGACCTGTACGTAGTTCTAACCTGTGCAGCTGCAGTTCACCACCACGTGTGACGGCAACGGCAAGAGAGGGGCAAGACGGCGGGCTGGCAACAGCCCTGAACTTCAGCCTGGAGGCGGTGCAGAGCTGCTGAAGAATTTTAAACAGTGGGAGGCGATGCGATCTTATTTCAGAAAGGTGCTTGCAGCAGTGTGGCTGAGGGACGGGAAGGACGTGGCCCAGAGGCTGTGGCTGTGCTGCAGGAAGGGAATGAGACTGCACGCCTTGAGGGGCCCGATGCGAGACCGCTGGGGAGAAGGCCGCGTAGCCTCAGGGCCAGATGTGAGACCCCTGGGGAGACAGCTGCGGGGCTGGACTTGAGACCCCCAGGTAGAAGGCTGCAGGGCCGGACATGAGACCACCGGGGAGAAGGCCGCGCGGCCGGGCTGAGCGCTGCGGGCAGGGCCAGGCCAGGACACTTCAGGCCACCACACTTCACCAGTTCCCTCTGACGGGAACCTTCAAACCCCACCTTCCCACCGATGACAGCAGGGTCGACAAGCTTGCTTGTCGGGAGTGACAAAACCCTTTTGCCAAATGAAATCTTAAGGCGAACCGCAATGGTGAAGGACCCAGAGTCCTGGTGGCCCGCCTTCCCCGTCCCCATGTCCTTAGAGTCCTAGGGATCCGAGAGTCTGAAATGCTCAAGTCCAAACACAGAAGCCCGATGTCCAAAGGGTTCCAGGGCCGTGTGGCCATGCAGTCCACGGCACCTCTCACCCCCACACCGGACTCCTGTTTGGTCCACTTCCCCTCCCTGAAGATTATTCCGCATCCTCTTTTTGTTACAGACTCTAACTTATCTTTCGGGCCCAGCCCCCAGCTCAGGCACGTATCAACAAGCCAGCTCAAGGGATGGCCTCCCCTCCCTGACTTCTGCCTAACACCTCGGCTTGTGGACGCTGTGCAAACTCTCTGCCATGCACTAGTAACTATTCATCTTCTCTTCCACGTGGCCAACTTTCTGACATGACCTGGACTTGGGCTTCCTCAGCGGTGAAAGCTGCCTTGTGCTCTCGACGAGCCTGGGAATGCTTACAGACCGACAAACTCACCCTACCCCGTCAACACTAGAAAGTAAAGAAAAACTGCAATGACTAAATATGAGGGGGAAAAAGGCAGAGAAACCGTGATCTCAGATTAACACATTCAATGTTGATACATGGCAAAGATGTCCAACTGCATTTTAAACAGAAACCAAATAAAAATCTCAATGGAATGGTTCAAATGCACTAAAAATATATTTTTTAAATTATGTAGATATTTTTCAAAAAAGGCAAAAAATGTTAAATTTATCTTTAAAGGATCCGACAGCAGAAGGGCAGGTTGGAAGCTGGCCCAGTGGCCCTTGAGGGCTGGGCCCTAGGGCTGTAGAAAGAGGGGGGTTTCCAGCTGGCTACTCCCTCATACTTAAATGTACTGGAAGGCCTTGACCATGACCTTCACTAGACTGAGTGCGTCCTTCTAGGGCAACTTGAACCACTATCCTGTTTGAATATCTCTGAACCTCTAGCACCTAAGAGAACTGGCCAGCAACAGATCCTTGATAACTCTTTTAAGACAGTATAAACATTGTGAGGCTATAAAATATTCTGATAAATTGAACAATTAGGAGGAATGGGACATAGTTAAAAAAAAGATTAATTCTACCAGCTATTAGAACACACTATAAAATAAGAATTTAAGAAATATGGTATTGATATAAAAACAAGAAAGTAAAATCTCTGAACCAACAAAAATCTTTAAAAAGACTCACTTTTTAGGATTTAATAGTTGACAAAGCAATTGTCACACGCATAGGGAAGGGCATCAAAGGTGGTATGACAACTGGATTAAAATGTGAGGGAAAGACATCACTTTATAGCCATGCCTGATGCTGGACAGGCTACTGATGACTGACCATGACGGTCCATTTCTAAAAGTTTTTAAGAATTTTAGTCTCACCCTGGGTTCATGCTGGCTATACCTATTCCTTCTTCTCAAAGAAGTCACACGTTGACCTTAAAACCCAGGAAGCTCCAATGAGACGCATCGACCCCTCTGTGGACCTGACTGCCCGCCACACAAACACTGCCCAAACTCAGAGGTCAGCTGCATTGGTCGGAACTAGGAAGTTATTTTGTCCCACGGCTTTTCAATAAAGGTTGACTTATGGTGTAAAGGAAGACTTAGAAAAGATGTCATCTGCTCAAGTTCACAAAATAAATTAGCAATTAAAATTTCGATTTGTAATAATCTCATATCTCATGATAGGGTAGGACATGTGGTGGCATTCAGGCAAGTGTCACAGCGATTAATCATTGTCAAAAGCAAATACCTGGGTGTCACTATACTAAATACCATGTACAGTGGGGATACAAAAATGAACAGCGCCATCACGTCCTCTCAGGAGGTGACAACTTAGGGAGACAGGTACAGAGGTGAAAAGAGAAATCATACTTAAACGTGCTGGAAGAGCAGCCACAGGTGGGGCATGGTGAGCACCGGGCTGAACGCGTAGACGGTGCCTGGCATGGGAGTCAGAGTGAGGTGGCCATTGGGCAGAAAGGTATGTTCCTGATGGGTCTCAGTGACAGAGACGGTGTGCTGCCACCAGGGCGGAGGAGGGAAGGCAGTGGTGAGACAGACGGCCTGGGCCTGGAGCGAGGTCTCCCGCGGGACCCGTCCCGTAAGAGCGCGCCCGTTCACAGAGCGCCTGGTCTGGTTCCAAACAAGGTCTGACTGATTGGGGGTTTCTTGGGCTCCTGCTGGGAACATACCCCCGTGCTGCCGCCCCAGGTCGGGAAGTTTGAGATTTAAGAGGCTGGTCCGGCCCGCACACATGTAACCGAAGTCTGTGCGAAGCCCCTGTGCTGTCGAGCGTGAAGCAGCCGAACTGGCGAGGCTGCCGCGTGTCGTGAGGGTGAAGAGCGGAACTCGGCCGCTGTTCCTGACCCGTGAGAACACAGGGCGCCCCACGTGCATGTGCGGCGGCCCCAGTGCAGTCTGCATAGAACGCTCAGGACCATCTTAAACTCTAATCGAGGGTGATGATTTTCATTCGGTAAGAGTAAATGCTCAAACGTCCAACTGGGCTTTGACTCAGAAAGTTCCCAGATAGATGCTCCATGGCAAAACGAAGGGACCCTCGCTGCTGAAAACCTCCCGTCGCAGAGTCACATGCAAGGCAAACAATTCCTTGGAATTCACCACACCGCCTCCCTCCCAGGGCAGCTGGGAAGGATAAAACAGAAAGCTGTTTCCTTTTCAGTCTGAGCAAACAATTTTACTGAAATAGATACAATTATCTGAAACAGGGACTGGCCTGAAAATGATTAGGAAGCAGCGACAAGGCGGCTGGAGCCCCAGAGGCCAGGAACGAGGAGGCAGGGAAAACCGAGGGCCCCCCGCTCCCCGCGACACTCCCCGAGCGAGTCTACGGGGCACGAGGTGCTGCTGCGGCTTTCCCACACAACGGCGGGAGCCAGACACCCAGAAGCCCACGTGACATGTCAGCGGGCTCAGACACGCCGTCATTCCTCAAGGGCCTGAAGGTGAGAGACACTGTCACACGTTCACAGCCCTTCCGGGTGCCAACAGGACCCTACTCCATCTGGGCAAGACAGGCCAGGGCTCAGGCTTCTGGCATAAGGCTCTCGGGAAACCTCAGCAGCCCGCGAAGGGAGGGAGCCCCTTGGATGCTTAAAGATCCCTTTTACTGAAGTATAACACATGTCGGCAAGTGTAGAAAGAACCGTGCGATGACGAATACCCAGACACTGAACGCACCCACACAAGCAGCAGCCAGAGCAGGCCAGAGACCATCCCAGGCCCCCAGACGCCCTCGCTGTCGCCCTGTTCCCTGCCAGGGGTCCCTGACAGCCCTGGCAAGTCCTCCGTGTTTCCCCACTTTATATAAACTGAATCCTCTGGCAGGTGTTTGTTTCTGGCTTCTTTGTTCAATGCGTTCGTGAGGTTTGCCCATACCGCAAAGAGCTGAACTACATGATTTTTAAAGCATCTTCCAATTCTAAGGAGCCACTATTTAAAAAACACCATGCCATCCTGACACACTGCTGATGAGAGCGTATACTCAACAGGGTTTTGGCGACATTCACATAAAACGTACATACCCTCAGCCCCTTCTGAGGAATCTATCCTACAGATATACTAGTGTGTGTGCGTGTGTACACACCTACAGCCAGGTACCTACTGCAGGACTGTTTACGATGACAGACTGGAAACCGAGTCCTTCAACAGTAGCCCTGATTAGATACATTATGACGTATCCAGACCAAGGGACATGACACAGTGAAGGGGACAAGCATGAGGAGGAGTCATCGGAGTGTGTCCATGCCAACCAGCATGGGAAGATGTCCACCACGTGGTCTTAGGCAGGAAAAAGCAAGTCACAGAACCGACTTCTTACTGCTGTCCCTTTTGTGTACAAACAGTGTGTGTATAAATGTGCAGCAAATAAACCTCCAAGGGAACAATTTACACCCCTAACAGCAGACAACTCTGAGGACGGAGAAAGCCACTTCTTACTTCAAACGATTCTACAGTTTCGTTTTTAAAAAAGTAATATACAATTATTGTTATATTTCTTTTCACACAACGCAGTAATTATAGAGAATGAACAGGAAAAGCCCTAGTTTCCACCACTACCTCCTTGAAGACCTCCCTCCCCTCCCACAGCCAACTGGAAGACACTCCTGGAACCCTTGCCGCTCCCGGCAAGTGACACACACGCACGCAGGTCCCCTCCACCTAATAAAGGAGATCTTACTGCACATATTATTTTGCAATCTGCTCTTCTCACTTAACAATAAACTACGGACATGTTCCTGTATTGGTGCCTACAGATGAATGTCATTTTTTATTTTAACGCCATCTTTTTAACACCTACCTAATACTCCACAGTACGGACGCAAGACTCTTCTCTCAGCAAGCAGCTCTGCACACGGCTCTGTGGACACGTGCCAACATTTCCTCAGGACGAACTCTCAGGAGGGCCAGGATCAAGGACATAAGACTCTAAAATTTTAATGGATGCTGACAAATGACCTTTTTTAATGGCTGTGTCTATAGTCCCATGGTAGCACATAGAAATGCCAATTTCCACACACATTGCCTTTGGTTGGTTTTCACAGGGAGCAATTATTTTATAACAATGCAAGCTTTAAAAAGGAGTTGAAACCCAAAGACCTAGCAAAAAAAAAAAAAAAAAATCCGGCTTTAATTTTAACCTAAAAGCTTGTCTCTCAACAGCCAGATTTACTTAGAAAGCCAAGGAAAGCGCTAGACTTACTGCTGTGCCCATGTTCCCTTCAGAAAGAATGCTGGCCCTGGACATTTTGATCAGACAGTCACTCACCTTGGCTGCCGGAGGCCAAGGTCTGTGTTTAAAATCAGGGGGGAGATGGGGAGCCCGTGCTGCCAGGACTCATGTTTGTCTGCACAGGGAGACTTCCTTTTCAAATCACTTGGTGGCAGGCTGTGGCTCCCAGCTCCTTGGAAAGGCTAAGCCCTTGTGAGGGCCAGCACGCAAAGCCCAGACACCCAGGGCTTCTGTTACAGGGTGGGGAGAGATTTTTAAGTCGGGAAGGCCTTTTGCAGCCTCTCATTTTAAAGTTGGGGACACCTGCACCTTAAGGTGTAAATAAATAAGATTAAGAGCTTGAGATCTGGAATGAGATGGATGGACATTTGAGCTGAATCTGGTACTTGTTAGTTAAGCCACTTTTATTAAATGACTTAATTTTCCTCAATACCAGCTCATCATTAAAACAGGGAGAACAGTAGTCTCTGCTTTGCAGGACTATATGGGGATTAAGTACAATCACGCGGGAAAGAGAAGGGAGACTGGTTGAGAACCTGTCCCGTCTGTACAATCCCCCAGGAAGTGTACGCAGAGCTGGACACGGGCATTCTGACTGCTGCAAGAAAAAGGCACAGATCCAAATTCTAGAGATTCTATGCGGAACACTTGCCAGCTCTGTCGAAACCACTGACAGGTGGCCACGGTTGTCAGTGCTTCTCCTAATGTCCCACTCTCCTGGAAACAAGGAATAATGGCCTCCCTTGTCCCCCTGTGGTTGGGTGAAGCCATGTGACCATTCTGACCAATGACTCGTGAGCAGAAACAAGTGAGGCTGAAGCACTTAATTGCTGGAATGAGACCCTCCAGGGGTCTCTCCCCCTCTGCACTTAGCAGCATTCAAGGGGGCTCTGTCAGCTGGGTCCCTGAGTGAGGACAATGCCGAGCAGAGTCCCTAGGATAAATACCACGGATGAGAAAGAAATCTTGGCTCTTTTCAGCCACTGAAATTTTAACCCAGCCTAAACTGAGTGATATACTGTGGCCAACAGGAGGAGAAATATTTAGCTAAATATGTGATTAATAATTAAAGCTGTGGTGGAAAAAACTGTCTAGAAAGGAACTTTGTTCCCTTTACGCGGCCTCAAGAACGAGAACCTATCAGGTTCTCTCTCCATAGTAGGCCCTAAGGGAGCTGCGGGAGTCTGCAGGTCTGCCTCCCAACAGCTTCCTGTCCCATGACGGGCTGGTCTGCGTTTACTCCTGCGGCACACACTGCCTGGTCACAGGGGAGACGCGGCTTCTCAGCAGAGCGATACACACCACGCAGCAAGCAGGAGCTGGCGGGCTGGTGAGATGCGCATGGGGTCGCAGGACGCAGGGCCCAGCCAGGCTGATGGGGAGGACACAGGAGGGCCGCTGAGCACTGCCCTCTCCTGACCCCCAGGATCACATTACCATTACACAAAAGCCACGATTTCCCAGCCCAGCCCCTGGCAGCGAGGAACTTCTCATGGGCGGGAAGAAACAGAAAAAAACAAATCCAACAACAACAAAAAACCAAAACACAAAAAGTGAGTTTTTCAGAATGCTAAATTTATTTCAGTTAGTAGACTCTACTTAAAGTGGCAGAATTAAGACTTTACCTCTTCTCGTCTAGAATCACACAAAAGCAACCAAGAGAGTGAAAAACAGAAACATCACGTCTGTGACAACACCAGACATCTGTGACCTCAAACCCCAATACATGAGTAAGAACCGCTAAATGCCATAAAGGTCAACTAAGGGTGTGGGAAAGCGATGGAAGAGAATGCTCGCTGGGACAGATGTCGGACCAAGCGTGCGCGTCCTTTCTACAAAGTAAATGCTTCACTCTAAGGGGCAAAAGCCATACATCCACTGTTCTGAACAGTGGGGACCGGCTTGGGGTGCGGACGCTTCCTCACACCCGGCCTGGCACGAAGAGTCACAGACACATGTCAGACATACAGGAAGCAGTCTGCCAAGGAGAGAGGGGACAGGGAGAGGCCGCCTGGGGCAGTACGAGACTGCCAACTCCAGATGTCTGAGGGCAGGAAAGGCTGGTGGCACCACTCACAGGTGGAATATTTAAGGGGAGCTTCGGGGAAGCTCGGCCCCTCCCCGAAGGGTTTTCTGCAAGTCTTCAGGCTGGGGAGGAATCACCTCGACCACAGATGAACGACAGTTTTAAAAGGATCCAGCACACACTAAAATGCACAGTAAAATGTTGTATTTCAATTGAATGTTCACGATCTCCAGGAAGACCTGCGGAAAAGGTCCAAGAAAAACTAACTGCAAATATTCGTACCAAAAAATGTTACCATGTAAATAAAAATATACGGCTACGAATTAAAAGAAAACGAATGGGAACTGGAACCCCCTCCTGCAGCAAAGTGTGCGGAGCAGAGGCACAAGCACTTAGTCCATCATGAGACACAAATAGATAAAACATTGCGGGGCAGAACAGAGGAGGAGAAAAGAAAAATCAATATTTTTCCATTATAGAAAAAAACAATACGGGGAAGACACTGCTGAAAACACAATAAAGGACATAGAAAACAGAGGTGAGGATTAATGCGAATCTATATATTAAAGGGCCCACTGTGATCCAGGAAAAAACTGACTTGGTTTATTCATGAGACATGCCCTAGTAGCCTTACTGGACTTAAAAAAATCGTTGGGGAATTCGGGCAAAGCACTGACTGGCCTCAGATTTCTACATAGCACACTTCCTGCTAAAGGACAGCGGGATTGCGCCCATGAGTCCTCCAGGAAGGAAGGTCTGACCTGACAGTTTTACATCCAGTCAAACTGCCATTTGACTATCAAAGCAATAAACATTTTTGAACATTCACGAGGGAAAAAAGTCCCTACAGAGAATACTGTGCGAAAACCATTAGCCAAGAGGATCCCGCAGCACATGTAAAAATAACATTCTGTGACCGAGTGATCTGGTTTCACTCACGACACTTGACACAAACCACGTGTGGATTTGTCCTCCCCGCGGCCAGCTCTCCAACTCTCCGGACACCAGCGGGATGGCTGACGACAGTTTAGCTTTGCTCTTGACACCACGCTGGAGTCAGTGCGGGGCCCACAGACCAAGGGTCAGCTGCAAGGTCCGCCCCAGGAGTCGGGGGTCCCACTGCCCCTCCTCAGGAACATCATTATTATATTATTATTAGCGCTTTCTCATAAAGACCACGACTCGGAAACCGGCGAAAAGGAGATGCAGAGCACGAGGCACGGGGAATCTGCACGGGGCTTCCGCGCCCTCCTGGGGGGCTGCCTCCCGGCACCTTGACCGGGGAGCCCTGCGAATCCCATCACTTCGGGGAGTCTCATTCTCCAGGCACTGCTGACTAACTAGATCGTTTGGTCACTGGTACCTGAACTCTGTCTCCAGCATCCTGTCTCTCCCAGTGGGCTGGAGGTGGAACTGAAAGTTCCAGTCCTCAAGTCACCCTTGGTCTCTCTGGTGACCAGCCCTGTCATGAAGCTATCCAGAGGCCCCCAGTCACCAGTCACCTCATTAGCTTACAGTGCTCAGCGCCCCAGAGATTCCAAGGGTTTCATATGCTGTGCGTCAGAATCTGAGGACAAAGACCAAGTATCGACTTCCCATCACAGAGCACCAAGCATGATCTATTCTAGGGCTGCTAGGGTAGGTCAATGGCAGAAGACTATTAACTTAATGTATTCCTAAACATCAAAAAAAAATTATAATGACTGCATCTTCATAAAAGCTTAAAGGGTATTTGATATAATTGAACTCCACTCTTGATAAAAGCAAACCAAAAAATTCTTAGTACAAAAGGATGGATAGATAAATATATCCTTAAAAAAAATACTATGTCATCCCAAAAGCCAACAAGAAACTAGAATATCTGTTATTACTAACATTATTTAATATTGCTCTAGAGGTACTATTAATCAATATAATTAGTGCAGAGGGAAAAAAACCCAGAGGAATAAATATGGGGGAGGTAAACAATAATTATTTACAGATGCTATAAACTATTTACCTCAATTAAAAAACCTAAGACATCTCTTTATTTTGACCGTGGTGATGGTTATACAACTATATTCATTTGTCAAAACTCACTGTGTACACTTACAATTGATGTTTATTGTATATAAATTAAGTTCAATCAAGCTGATTGAATCATTTGAAAAATTATTACAAGCAATAAAAAATTCAGTAAGGAGCGTGGGTACAAAGTTAATATATCAACACCCACCTATTAGTCCCTTTTAAAAGTGCATCAAATATGTATACACACACACACACACATATATACGTAAGAGCTGTATGAAGAAAACTTAAAATGTTACTGAGGGACACGAAAACTCTAATATCATAAAGATATCAACGGTTAATGTTTGATTTAATATGATCCATGTAGGATTGCAAAAGATTTGTTTATAAAAACTACACAAATAGGTTCTCAAGTTCATATGGAAAAATAAACACGTAAGAAAAGCCAAGACATTTCTGAAGTGGCTACCTATAAAGCTAAGTAGTTCTGGCACACGATGGACGGGTGGTGAGTCAGGACAATAAAATGACAGGGCTCAGAAAGACCCCGCAGTACACATGGAAAGTCTGTGCATACTACATGTAGCTTTCCAACCTGTGGCAGGAAGACATCCTGCAGAAAACACTGGTGTCATAACTGAAATAATGTTGCATCTCTCACAAAATGAACTTCAGACAAAAATAAAGCCATAAAAAAACCTAGGAAAAAACTACGGTAGACTTTCATAAATGATCTTGGAGTGGGGTAACCCTTTCTAAATATAGCAAAAGCCCAGAAACCAAAAGAAACAATGGAAAATTCAACTGTAAAAACAAATGAACAAATTCTATATGGAAGAAGGATTATAAATAAAGTCAAATACTATCGAACAATAAGCTAAGGTATCTGCAACTCACGTACAGAGAAAGGGAGCCTGCTAGTTCAGGGGGACCAGCACAGAAGGCTAAGTGCGGAGACATACTTTTCTAATGCGCGGTATCCTGAATTTTGTATCAAACACAGGACTAAAACAACTAATAGCAAGTTGGCCTCTACTCTGTCCGAAATCACCTTTTTAAACTACTTTGGGATTGATAAAATAATCTTTTCTGTGAAGTAACAGTCAAAAAACATAGTTTAAAAAGTTAATGTCCTTGTTCAGCAGAACAAAAAGCTGGCACCCCACCGTCACCCCCAAAATGCTAAACTAAGGGTAACTGTTCTGGTCCACTAATTCAAAGTCCGGGAGCCCCTGTTGTGTAGGTCAAGATCAAACTGACTTCTTCTTCTTTACAATCACCTCTAATCTTTACGGCAGGATTACAAGGTCATCCTCGCAGGGCTGTTGTAAAGATTAGCTGGGATACAGCACCTCGCACCTACCTATCCAGAGTTGCTGGAGGCCTTAACTCTACTTTTCAAATCCTGAGACCAACACACCTCAGACAAGCACGGCTGCAGTTTTCTCAATTACAAACATTTTCACGTGTCTCCCTTCCGATCTCCAATTACCACCCAGCACGGACCACAGGCAGGCAGCCAGCATCTCCACTCCGCACTGAAGACGATGTTGGGGCATGTGCGATGAACCATGTGGGCTCTGTCCTCTGGGTTCTCAGTCTTTGGGACACGGGCAAACGCTTCTCCCATTCCCACTTCCCAACTCCGAAGGGTAAGAACTATGTCCTCTCCACTGTCCTCTAGATGACTGAAGATGCTCATTAGACGTCCTCACTGCCTGAATGGGTGACGGCAGATCCAGGACTCAGGTCAGACCTTCAGACGCCTGCTTCCGTCACTTTGCCACCACCACAACGGTGACTAGGCCTAGTTTTACCACGTGACGTGGCTGAGGAAACCTGTCTGGATGGCCATTCCTCTAATGCTGAGCCACGCATTTGATACTTTGCAGCAGACTTTCAAAAAAGGTAGAGGGTACCATCTGAACAGCAGTTGTTAGAAAGTCTGCTTTAAGAATACCTAAGAATCACCTCCGATTATGTTAGGAGCTATAACCAAGCATTTCTCAAATGCTTAGAAGTAGTTGGTTAAATCCAGAAGGATACATGAAATACTGTTTTTCTCATCATCCCCATTTAACAGATGAGAAAACTGAGGCTTAGAGAGTAACTTGCCTCAAATCACAGAGCTAATGAGGCAGAACTAGGTCTGGCATCTCAGCAGACGGACCCAGCGGGCTGTGCTCAGCCACGCTGCGGAATTCTCTCTCGTTAAAACGGGGCTTATAACTGGGCAAGAGTACCAAGGCTCGGTTTTACTTTCTTCTTTGTCTTTCAAGAAAAGTATGACACAAACACAGCAATTTCCATTTTGTAAAAAAGACAAATATATATATTTTTTCTTACATGGCTTCAGAGATTCCCTGAAATCTTGCTTATATTATTTAAATGCTAAGTTAAATCCTCTCTTTCACAGATCACTCTGAGGATAAAGCTCCCTTACCCCGAATCCAGGAAATAGGAAACTGTGATGTTCAGGCTGGAAAGGACTGCGGGTCCCGGTACCCCCCTCCCCCCTCCGGCTGCCGCTCAGGAAGGCTGCTGCAAGGCTGGCTGTGTGTGGGCATGCGGGACCCTCTGGCGCCCCACCCCTTAGGGCGAGGACGCAATGAAACCCAGCCAGAAGGGCCGAGGATGGGCCTTCCTAACCGTTAACTGTCCTCATCATTACTGCTGTTCCAAAGCTGTGACCACAGTCCTTTGGTCCAACGAAGTACATCTTGGCCCTTTTTGATGTTTTCCGAACTGGGCTAACTGCTCATTAATGCCTATACTCATTATAATGCCTGCGACCTTCCCCCAGCAGCTGTTGTCACATGGATGGGGGCGGCTTAGGACCAAGGGGCTTCTTAGAATCAAGACTTGTTGTATTTAATTTAATTCAGGCTAGGTATTTTCAACTTATTTTTCCTCTTGTCTTAGTAATATTAAAATGTCAATGATAAATATACATATATATATAAAATCTACATTTTTCAAGGCTCAGGAGAATTCTGAATTCACTCTGATTCGAGGCCTTTCACTCCCTTCACCCGTTACAGGGAAATACATGCTCACCAGAGAGCCCAGCCCGGGGGGTAAAACACCTCCTTGGAGATTAAGTTTCCTCAAAAACATGCTCTTGCTGCTATGGCCCAAATGCAGGCTCCTGACAACCACACAGAAGAAAGAGTTTTCTGTTGTGGCTTTTGAAACACAAAAAAATAGATCACAATACAGAAACACTGACTGCAGGTCCAGGTATCAGTAGCTCTGGACCACATACTACAAAGGTCTCGTTTCAACCAAATTGCGGCTTACGTGGAATGATAAACTGTGTGTTTGTTTTTTTTTACAAACTGTTGGGAGGCCACCAAATTTAAATAGCCAAAGGATTCTAGCCAGGAGTGAAAGAACAGAAACTGAGGTGAAATCACAAGGCCCTGCACCATCTCTGAAAAGTGGGACTGGGTTGTCTGATAGCCAAGGCCTCTCACATTTCAAACAAAGGCACCACCGAGGAGAGGCAGGCGCTGCGCGGAGAGTGAGCTGCCCCTCCAGACCAGGCTTCTCAGGTGGAGCCCTCCACGTCGCTGACCATCAGTCTTGGGCCTGCTGGCTTTCTGTTGCCTCAATTCCCATTCCTATTGCTCCAATTGCTCTGCTCTGGTCGTGTGAATGCAAAGATCCGCGACTGAGGTCTCTGGACAGCCAGGGCCTATGGGGACACGTGTGTGACGAAAGGGTCACCCCTACCTTAAGGATCTCAGGAGTCCTGATGCCTGTGTCAGTTGCCCTGCCATCTGTATCTGTCTGCTCAGGCGGCCATGACAAAATACCACAGACCAGGTGGCTTAAAAAACAAATTTATTTTCTCACAGTTCTGGAGCCTGGAGAGTCCAAGATCAAGGTGCTAGTGGGTTCCGTTTCCAGTGAGGGCTCTGCTCTGTCTCTTCTTATGAGGACACTGATCCTAGCGGATCACGCTGCCCACCTCAGCATGACCTTGTTTAACCTCAGTGCAAGGGAAGACATGCTCGCGGAGAGGCCTGAATAAAGCGGGACAGCTTCAGACAGCGCGGGGATTTGTCAGGCGGGAGGGGAACATGCAAGGCAGTGAGCACAGCGACGAGCAGAGATGTGGGCGTGACACTGACCATTGTGGAGAGCGGAGCTGGAACGGCCAGCCAGGCTCAGGAGCTGGCCCCCCGCATCCCGTGCATGGCTTCCTCCCAGTCTGGGCTCTGGCGCAGGCCGCCTGCCATGCTGGTCACATCCGCCACCCTTTCAGGCCTAACACGGGGTCTAGGTGAACCCTTGCCAGCAACATGGGGACTGGGTACATCTTCAGAGAATGGAAGGGCAGGATGGAGGAAGGCTGGCAGGAAGGCAGCTAGATCAAGAGCGTCTAAGTCCTCAAGGGCAGGACTGGCACTGCAGTGGCCAGAGTTATTTCCTTAAGCAAAGGCCAAATACTATCCCTCTGCTCAAAGCCCTCTGATGGCTTCTTACCTCACCCACAGGAAAAGCCAAGGTCCCTACCAGGAATGTTCCAGTCCCAGGAACTTTACACTTGCATCTCTCTGGAAGGTTCTCCCCCAGGAAGTGGCACGGTTCTCTCATCTCTTGCAAGTTCCCATCAAAAGCACTCCCTCGGCCCCGTGTATCTCAGCTTTGAAGACTTGCCCCGACATTCCACATCCCGTCACCCTGCGTCGTTTTTCCTCAAAGCACTGATCACTAAGATTCTTCATATTCGACTTACTGCCTCTCCATCAGATTGTAACGTACACTGCGATTACGTGACGAGAACAAGGCTTTTATCTGTTTTGTCCAATACCGTATCATCAGTATCTTGGACAGTAGACGGCACACAGTTCATAAGGTGCTCAACATCTGTGAGCTGAACGAGTGACAAAGGGACAGGAACCTCATGGTTCTAGGCAGTCCAGTCCTCTGGCCCTTCGGAACCAGGCAGAGAAACAGAGGCACAAAGGACTCCTTACCTCACAAGTGAGGTGAACAGAGGTGAAGCTGGCTCTGTGGAAAAAAAGATTCCCACGTCTCCACCACCAGCCAAGCACGTGTGAAGACCTAAACCACAGGACACAAAGGGCCCGAGGGTGAGGGGCGAACCTCTGAACAGGAGTTGAGTTGGCCCACGAGGCAATCGGAAGACAAGCGACAAGCTAACACAGAAAACGCCACCACGAAATTGCAAGGCTCCTCTTTTCCGAGTGTTTACCACGTGTCCGGCCGAGTGGCTCACACACACGCTCTCAGTCAGTCCGCGCAATCCTAACACGGTGGCTGTCGCCATCAGTAGCACTTTACAGAGGAAGTCGAGCTACCCATTGGGAGAAACAGCACGGTGGGATTTTACGCCCTGTTCCTGGTTCCAAAGTCCACAGCGGGACTGCCCAGCCTTCCCCCCAACCCCGCATCCGGGAACTTGGGGAGCGGGGTGAGACACCTCCGGGAAGAAGAAGCCAGGTGCCTCGCACAGGGAGGGGGACAAAGCCCAGTGGCCAGTGCGGCTTGGCAAATGAGGACCCCAGCAAGCTGGAGTCCCACGAGGTGGAAGGTGCCTCTCAGACAGCAGCAGTAATAGGGCAGACCACAGGCCACCCCCACGTACTGTTATACGATCTTTAACATACTGAATCGTCTTGCTGACTTGAGTACGATGTCCATCCTCGTCCTGCACCTGGCGTGCGGAGAGATGTCACACGTTTGCTCAGAGCAGCTGAGCAGATCTGGACCCAGGTAGTCCGACTTCAGGTTCATGCCGTACAGATTATTCAGTAGCCAAGAAAAAAAGGGGGGGGGAGGCGACCAAAACACATAGAACGTCTACGCGCATACGCCCTTGGCCCCCACGGCCCGGTTACCAGGAACAGCTGTGCCCGGGCTCTCCCCACCGCCACCCCCGCCTTACCCTGCCCCGAGGTGTCTGTTGCCAGGCTGTCTCCCAAAGGCCTCTGATCTAATGGCAAGTGTTTTTCCCTAAAGATGCTACCCTCAATTAGTGGTGAAACCTAAATCTGCCATGCAGAAAGCACTCTGCTCATTTACCCAAGCAAATGAGCTAAACCAGGAGGAAGGTCACAGCTCTGAGTATTCCGTCAAAGACCATTTTTAGAGAGGGCTTCCATCTGGCAGAGGAGCCAGGGCCCCCTCTGACCTGCGGAGATGCAGACGCGCTGATGTCAGCCGCAGGCCCTGGCTGCAGGGCTCCACCACCTCCCAGGGACCCTGGGGTAAGGGCCTCGGGTAAGAAGCCTGCTCCTGGACTCCGCCTCACCTTTCCTCCCCTCACTCACTGCCCAACCTGTCAATAAGACACCTCCTTGTCTGTGCTACCAGCGGCCACTAGTGCATCAGAGTGCGAGGCCCTGAAAACCAAGGGGTTATCAAGATCTGTGCTAACCACGCTCTCAACTGGAGACCACAGGGAGAGCCCCAGTGAAGAAAAGCACCGCAGCACAAGGTGCTGGAAGAACGCGGGGCTCTCCCTCCAGCCAGGCACACGTGGCAAGTGGGAAGGATCTCATGCTCAAAGAACGGGCAGGACTTGCCAGGACCCTCTTAGCCCTCAGGAGACAAAGCCATAAGGACGCAGCGTTAGCTATCAGCCTAGTAGGCTGTCACCCCTTCGGGTGCTCAGACTGACCGGTGCTCCGACTGACCGGTGCTCCAAGACACCTTTTAAACCATCCTGTTCAACAGGCTAAAGTTAGTTACTGAAAACTGTCTCGCTCCTGGGGATACATCTGAAGTTTAAGTGTGCACACACACACACACTGACATCCATGTACACGGATGTGCACACACTCACGGCAGCGCTAGTCGTGACAGCCCTCACACTGGAAGGCACCCCACGTCCACGAGGAGCGGAATGAATGAATGCACTGTGGGTCGTGCGCGCGGGCACAGCACACGGCAGCGAGAACACACGACCCGCAGCCGCGGGGGAATCTACGGATTCGACCGCTGACGAACCTCACGGTGGCGAAACCTGCATTTGGTATGAGCCCATTTTTAAAGTAGAAAAGCAGACAAAACTGCTCTACACCTGTTAGAAGCGGGGACAGCGGTGACGCCTGGCCAGAGGCTTCCGGGAGCCGCTTGTCCTGTTTCTCGGGCTGGGCGCTGGCTGCACGGTGTGCTGTTTGTGGCCACTCACTGCGCTCAGCACGAGCACACCTTTCTTGGTGGGTGCTACACTGCAACGAGAAGTCTTAACAAACTGCCCCCACACAGTCTAATCTCACCCATGACTGTCTGGCAGAAATGTCCTGCTTCGATCCTCAGCCCCGGCAAGTCGGTGACGGCAGACACCAAAACGATGGCCAACACCGACTGGGTGACTACGAGGGGCCAGGCATGATGCTAGGAGCGCTACGAACAGAAGTTCGTTCATTTCTAAAACAATTCCCTTCGGAGGAGCGATTAGTTTTATTCTCAATTTGAAGGAACAGGAAAGTGAGGCTTGGACAATTTGAGCGCAAGCCCGGCTACGGGACAGGAAAGCAGGTGCCAAGGTGACTCCAACCCTCGTGGAGGTCACGCCTGGCTGGCTCAATGGGAAAGGGGTTCATGTTATACATGCGGAAGCTGCCTTAGACCCCTGAACCGTTTTTTCTCATGACACTGACATTTTTACTGAGTCTGAGCCAGAGGTCTTGTAAAATGTATCACATTCTGGATTTAATTGTTTCCTCATGAAAAGATTTAGATTTAATATTTTTGGCAAAAAGGCACACAACGTTGGCCTGCACTGCTAGCAGGGGTGTCAGCTCTAATCACTTTAAGGTGGTAACCCCAAGATTGCTCCGTTGTAAAAGTATGTTTCCCCTTTGTAATTACTAACGGGTTAGTCTGATATTCTGAAACCATGTAAATATCAAGTTCCCTGAAAATCTTTCCCCAGTGATTTTTTTGTTTGTTTTTAAAAATAAACTATGGAGGCATAATTGATATGCAATAAATTGTATCCATTAAAAAGCACAGAATTTGATAATTTTGAAATACACGCAGGAGTAAAATCATCATCACACTCAAGATATGAAATATTTCCACCACCCCCAAAAGTTTTCCTATGCCCTGTGCAATCAATTCTTCTTGCTGCTCTCGGCTCCAAGGCAACCACTGATCTGCCGGCTGTCACTATAGATTAGTTTGCATTTTCCAGAACTGTGTATAAATGGAATCGTAATTTTTAGTCTTCTGTGTCTGGCTTCTGTCACTCTCAGCTTTTAATGATTTGAGATTCAACCACGTTGCTGCGTACAGCAATAATCCATTGCTTTTGGCCTCTGAGTAGTATTCCAGGGGATGGACGGGACAGCTGTTTATTCACCTGTGGATGGACACTGGGTGGTTTCCAGTTCAGGGCTTTTGTGAACAAAGCTGCTGGAAACAGCCGCGTACCCGTGTTCGTGTGAACGTGTCTTCATTTCTCTTGGGCAAATACTTATGAGTGGAATGATAACGGCACGTTTAACTTTTTAATAAACTACCAACGGTTTTCCAAAGGGAATCTGTCCCCGTTTACATTCCCAACAGGAGCAGTGAGGGTTCTAAGCCCCACATCCTCACTTGGTGCTGCCAGTCATTTTATCACCCAGTCATTTAAAAATCCAGTAGGTTCCTTGCCTGAATTCGTCATGCATTTATTGTCATGATTGTGTCTCCCCCACCCATGGGCATCATGGTGGTAAACTTTAGTTCAACACAGTGCCTAGTACATAGTAGGTGCTTAATAACTATTCAATAAATACCTGTTGCATGGACTCTGTCACCCGTCCAATAAAAAGGTGGTAAGCTGAATACCTGTAGACCTCCTGACAACTTGCCAGGAAGTTCTTCTCTACAACCATCTGGTGCTGCGTCCCACATTCCCCACCCAACCAGAGACAAGAGGTCAAACTTGGCCTGATTCTTGGGTCCATCATGGAACAGCACCCCGGGAGGCAAATAGAAAAAGGCCCTTCTTGCCTGATGCAGTAGCGGGCTGCTGATGCCCCCAGGGAGGTGTGGCCTGTGTGGCTGGGTCCATGCCCTCCAGCAAAGGGCTCTGAGAACTGACAATGAACTTCAGCGGGACACTCCATGCAGGCAGCGCCCCGGCTCGGGGCCAAGCTCGCGTGGGAACCCTCCCAGGTGAGTGGGGAGGAGAACGAAAATGCTGCCACCTCCCCTCCAGCCAGGCTACCCTACGCTTTACCCACCCCGAGGTGCTCCCCTTGGCGGTGCGCCCTGACCTCCCCCAGGGGCCAGCTTCCCGCCACGTCTGGGTTCTTAAAGCCACAAAACAGTCTCTCTCGTGAAAGGAGATCGCACATGCCAAGTGCCCCATACAAGGCCTGGACCACGGCGTGCACACAACAGTGTGTCAGGGACCGAGAGCAGGAGTCAGCGTGGCGGAGGCCGTTCTTGGCATGGTTCTCTGAAACCGCTGCCAGGCTTCCTTGACTACAGTAGTTTTCTACTCTGCAGGGACTAAGTGAAGTCTAGATGCACTAAGGAAAGTGTGGCCTAGTCACTTATGTGGTGCAGTGTGAATGTGGCAGAGGTCAAGATGGGAGGGGCTTCTGCTCAAAGCTGCTCCCCCAGGGACGGTCCCTTTCGCAGGCCTCTGCGGCACCTGCCTGAGGTGCCAAGGTCTGGTCCCCTCCCTGTTAGCAGAGCAGTTAAGGAAAGGACTGCTGGAGAGAAATGACTTTTGCCCCCGTCACCTTGCCCCCTCCCAAGGCCAAAAGAAAAAGGCTAAAAATCACAGAAAGAGGGAGTAAGGTCTGGTCTCACACATTATTCAAAGAAATCATTCCCAGAGAACACTATTTTTAGTTAAGCGTCTGACAAGCAGGGCCTGGGCCTGGGGAATATGGGGCAGAGCCCAGACGAGCAGGCCCCGGGCACTCGTCCTGCAGGACACTGGGCCTTCTGGGGCGGGGACAGGTGATACCTGGAAGCTCCCTCCCGATGGTTTCCCCGACTGCGGGAAGGAAGCCTGGGCTCAAATTGGTCCAGAGAACTGGGATTTAAAGTCTTGGGTCTGGGATCATGGGGAGGTAGGAAGATAGTGTTTATGTCCTAAGCGTTAGATCAGCTGGGCCAACGTGCCCACTCACTCTGGGGTTGCTCTGCCACGAGGGGGTGGGGGTGGGGAACGATTCCGCGGCCCCAATCAATTTTCCTCATGGATGAAAATGGGAAGAAAATGCATTATAGGCAGAAAGATAAAATGTCTGACCCCTGCATCCTCCCTGCCACACCCCACAGGGAGCCCAGAGAAGCTGTGGAGTCATGGACCCTCTCCCAGCCCTCCCCGCCACTGCGCTGGAGCGGAGACCTGCTACCCCGCCAGACGCCCACCCTGGGCTGGGGCCAGAAGTACCTGCACCGCAGTTTGAAGGCTGTTCTACCCACTAGCCATTTCTTGAGCATACCCCGTTTTAGGAGGTATAAAACAAGATCGACGAGCTGGGCAGAGAGCTCAGGAAAGAAGGCAGGTGCCAAGCGGAACCCGCCTCCACCTCAGGCTCTGAGCCACCTCAGCACGCGGGGGACTCCAGTGCAGGGTCCTGGCCACAGTGCACAGGAGCTGCCGCCGTTCAGGTGAGAAGCCAGTGGTCCTGGCCTCTTGATCTGTGTTTAGGAGCTGACGATTTACTCGCCGACTATGGGGAGGGGACACGGCAGTCACAGGAATTCCACCCCTGGAATAAGGAGTTGCCTGCAGATGAAGTGTCTCTCCCTACACTCCCAGAGACCCCACTCTGACACCAACCCTTACCAGCCCCTTCTCAGATCAAAGGCTACAATGCGGTTGGCCTCACGACGGGCCTGAAATGACGATGCCCAAGGTATGCGGTGCTAACATAACGCAAACAAAACACAAGCTACAGGATAGTATGTATGTGACCTCACGCTTTCAACATTTCCAGGTGAGCAATAGTAGAAAGCATGACCCAACTATTACTGTGGGTTACTCCTGGGGATGGAATTACAAGGGACTTTCACTTTCTGTTATATGTCTGCATAACATCTGTTGATATTTACAATTACATTTTTTACAGTGCGCAAGTATATTGCTCTTGTAATTAAGATGTCTGCGAGGTGATGGGACGGTTTGAGCTGTCTCCATCGCCCCCCCAGGTTTGGGTTGTTTTCTGCACCACCGCTGGCTGTGACGCTAGCCGTGAGGAGGCGGGCGGGCAGCACCAGCCCCGAGGCACGAGCAGAGAGGGGTGCTGGGTATCTTGCCTGTCGCTGCCTCCAGGACTGTCAGCTTACAAGCACCGCCCTTGCAAGTGATGATGCAACACATTATTTGCCAGAACAAGCCAAGTGCCAAGGTGTATGGGACAGACGCAAAAACAGGGACACAATGACTTCTGAACTACTCCAGGCAGGCCCAGCAAACAAGCTTCATCTGCAGTGTCACCTTTGATAGGCTAGAAGTGACTGGACTACCATGAGGAGACGGGTCAATGGCGCCTTCTGTCACCAGTAAGAGAGGAGACGGGATGGGGAGTCAGGTGGCAGCACAGGCTTTTCCTAATGGAAGTGCAAGTTCAGCATAAGTCATCAGGGCCAGGGACAAAAACCTACCCCATAATTCATTACTCATTTGCTGGAATGCTACAGAGCCCCAGGCCCAATGCTCAGGTGGCTCTGTCCAGGCAGGGACCCCACACCTTCCGTCCCAGCCCGCTGCTCAGAGAGGAGCCCGTGCAGAGGCAGCTACAGGTGGTGTCAGAAGGGGCTGAGGATGGTGGCAGGTACAGAAAGCACAGCACACAAGGGGACAACTGTCTAGACTCTTCATAAAGGTCGTCATTAAACACAGGGCCATGAGACTGTTCCGGACTAAACAAGATGAAGAGGCTGCGGTCAAATGCGCTGTGAATACTGATTGGATCCTAGAACAAAAAATTCAGCTAAAGAGAGTTTTAATTCAGCTGAGTAAATTTAAACGTAGACTATATATGAAATGTTACTGAGTTAATGCTAATATTTTTAAAAATGATAATACGTTATTACAGTTATGAAGGAGAAAATCCTTGAGTTTAGGGACATATGCTGAGATTTTAGCAGTGAAGTGACATGTTTTATGCAGCTGACTTTTGAATGGTTCAACAACTAGAAAAATCAGAAGAAAGGGAAACGTGGCAAAATGTCAACCACTGGGTGATCACTGTATTACTCTTTCAACTTTTCAATGGGTCTTACCATTTTCAAATTGAAAAGTTGGGGAGGAAAGAAAAAAAGTCACGGATTTTTACATTGAATGGTAAAGTCTCACCAACAACAGGAAGACGAAACACACTGTGGACGAAGCTGACAGCGACAACCAGCAAGCACCCAGCCCTCCTCCGTGCAGGCGCCCCACGCAGGCCTCACGTGCAGGTGTCCCTTCACCCTGCGGTCACCCCGGAGGGTGGCTTCCGTCATTGCCCTTGGTTCAACGATGAACAAATGGCACAACAAAGACTTGAACCCTGGTCTAACTAGATCTGAAGCTTCCAAAATGCCTCCCTAGCTAACCTGCGTCTTCATTTTAAGGACATCAGGAGAAAATCCACGGGGGCCTGACAACAGGGGAATGGCTAAACAGTTTGTGACAGAGCCAAGTACTGGAACAGGACGCAGCCACTCAAAGTCACATTTCCAGAGCACGTGACGACAGGTGGTCGTGCTCATGCAACGACGTCTGGCTTAAAGAGCAGCGGCGCTCACAACAGCGCCCCACACCCCCCGGCTCCTGCCCGGCTCCCGGTCACCAGACTCATGTGAGTGAGCTGTGCTCCAAAGCGTCTGAGAACTATCGTATCGCATATTCTGAATCACGTAAGAGTAAAAACCTATATACACATGCAGAGAAAGAAGACTCTAAGGAAACTATTAACAGCGGTTTTCACTAAGTGGAAGATCAATTCAAGAGACTCTTTTGATTCTTTTTCACAGGTTTTGCCTTTTGTTGAATTTCTATAATAAATATACTTTACTTTTCTAAGTAGGAAAAAAAAAAAACGCTCCTAATACACACACTAAGCTCACAAATATGAGGTTTAATTTTTTCCCCCAAATTCTGTAAAAGTACAAACTAATGACAATGATGAAAAGTACATAACCAAATTATTAAAAGACAAAGAGAAAAGAAACGAAATTAAGTTATTCCAGGTTGAAGATCTCTCAATCAACAATCAATGTACACTGGGTGCTGGGCTCTAGGGAGATGGGAGAGCAGAGAATCCTCTTCTCAGGAAGCCGAAATGTGCCTGAGGAGCACTGCAGGGAGGTGACATTCCACGTGCTACTGGGGTGGGGGAGTCTTGAAGAATGAGGACAAGTTCCAGGTGCAGGAAGAATGTGGGACAGATTTCAAACCACAGGAAGGGCACGGACAAAGCGGAGAAATGCAGAGAAAGCTACTTGGTCCAAGTCCTTCCAATATATTATTTGCACTTTGGTAAAACAATTTTAAAACAAATGCCTGTCGCAGTATAAAACAGTAAGGGGGGGACAGAGAGGAGAGGGGGCGGAAGGCCGGCAGACAACCACAGCAGGACGGCCCTGCACGTGGGAGGGAGGGGGTGGCAGGAGGGAGGCCGGCCTCCGGCAGGCAAGGCGGGGGCCTGAGGTTTTCAGCAGAGGAACTGTCACATAATCAGGATGGACTGAGAAGGAGGGTGATGGTGGGCAGCGGAAATGAAGCGGAGGGAACAGAGCCAAGAGATGACAAAGTAGAAGCGACAGACTTGGGAACTGATTAGATGAGTCAGAGATGACCCTGAAGCTCCAAGCTTTTCGGTGACATGAAAGACAGTGGTGTAGTCTAGCGAAGATTCAAGAGAAGCAGCAGCTCAGGAGTGGCTGGAGGTGGACTAGGGGCAGGACCGAAGAGTTCTCCACACCTGAGAGGATTCAGAAGCAGAAGAGCAGGGAGAGGTATAATTTTTGTCACTGGCTATAAAAAGAGCTAATCACTGCCTAAGAGTGAGAAAAGCAAGGGGGCAGGGGGCAGGTCTGGACCACTGATGCGCTCGACTAGAGGGCACGTGGCTCGCATTCAGACTGCCAGTGCTGCTGCAAGTGAGCCACTCGAGGAGGCCACTCATATGAGGCGCCACCTGAGAAGGGGAAGCTGGCCCAGACAGAACCCCGGCTGACAAATGCAGAAGGGCTCAGAGTTAGAGAAACTGTGGCGATCCCTGTCTCAGGTATGAGTCATCAACAGATGCTGAAACTAGTGGGTGACAGTATTAGGGGGAATCAGATGCTTCAGGCTCAAAGCATCTTCCCATGAAATGCTGGGTCAATTACAAAGGGGCAGAAGAGCAGCTTCACAGTGAAGAAGCTTGGCAGAACCACCACCTGAACCAGGGGACCGAACCGGACATCCCTAGTGATGCGACAAACTGACATTGCGTGCCACCTGCTGGGACGCATCAAGGCAAAAGAGCACTGCTCCCTGCTGTTTCTGCCAAGAGTACACACCTGAATCTGATCATAAGGAAACAGCAAAAACCCCCAGGCTGAGGAACAGCCTACAAAATAACTGATCCATACTCTTTAAAACTATCGAGGCCATGAAAAACAGATAGACTGAATGGTTCTAGATCGAAAGAGATGAAAGAGACTTGACAACTACATAAAATGTGGTCTGGGATTAGTTTTGGACCAAAACACTTTGCCTTTTGCTATAAAAGACATTAATGGGACAACTAATGAAATGAAAATGTCTACGGATCAGATAGGTTAGTACTGGATCAATGTCAATGTCCTAATTCTGAAAATTGCATGGTGGTTCTGTAAGAATGTTTTTAGGAACTACCCACTGAAGAATTTACAAGCAAAGGTGCATCATTATCTGCAACTTTCAAATATTTCAGAAAAAAGAATTATATAGAGAGAAAGAATGATACCGGAGATGTGGTAAAATGTTAACATTTAGGGAACCTGGGAATTTTTATAACTTTAGATTTGTTACAAGCTTATAATTTTTGTTGTTACAACTTTCCTATAACTCTGAAATAAATTGAAAGTTAAAACTTAAGGGAAAAAATGCACTACCCGGACTCCCACCCAGCCAATGACACGAACTCCCTGAAGTGTTTGGTCAGCGAGAAAGGGAGGCTTTGACCACCTGATTTTGCTTTGTGGAGAGTCCCTCCCAGCCCAAGGAGATGCGCCAGGAAGAAATCGACATGAAACCAGCATCCAGGAGACTGAAACCAGCATCCAGGAGACCTATACTCAGAAAAGGCTTCGGGTGCCGAAAGGACCAAGCAAAGCTACAGACCTGCTACGATTATGCAAAGTACTTGCTGTGATTCAACCCTGGCACCCGTAGAGAAAACCCTGGAAATAATGACAAAATCTTAAACGGGCTTTGACCTGAAATCTAGTATCTCAGATTTCACACATCCTAAGGAAGTATTAACACCAGTGACTCCACTTAATGTGATACTAGTGAAATTATCAGCAGAGCCTGGCCGGCTGTCCACCTCACACAACACTTAGCGTCACGACAGACAACTCCAGAACCAAGAAGAGCACATGCAGGGAGGCTGCAATCCCTACCTTGGTTTCCAATCAGATTAAGCCTATGATCTCGGGCTCAAGAATCCATCAAGAAGGACCTGCTAAGGCTCCTTCTCCCCAAAGCTCATGGGCTTTGAGTGTGTCCAGGAGACGATCAAGGAAACAACAGGAGCTCCAGGGGTTTCCCAGGAGAGGCCAGAGAGATCTTACACAATGTTTTCACGCAGGTAAAATCTTGTCACTTTAAGAACTATGCGGAAAATCTGAAGAGAGCTGGTTTCTGAGATAACATCAGTTGTCAGTGGAGCCAAAATGCAGCTGCTTGACCACAAGACACCCAAGTCCCAGCTGGTTTTTACCTCAGGGAAAAAGTGTCTCACACATGGATCTCGGGCACCTGTCAATGGTTAAGGGCCATGATGGCTGGGACTTGTCATTCACTTTACTAAGCCAAATGTACTACGATTTGTGTCCAGTCTTGTGCTGGGGACACAGCGACAAATAAAACCCCTTCGTTGCCCTCAAGAAGCTGAGGCAGATAGGCAGCGCGCCTAAGACAGGGAACTGGGGGGTGGGGGAGGTGGAGCAGACACAGTCACCACAGAGAGGGGGCTGGGACAGCCACACCCCACTGCAGCCCTGAGGCCAGGCCTGCCCCGCCTCCTGACAGCTTGGACACGCCCTGCACCATGGTCCCACCACCACATGGAAATGGAGGAGGGTCCTGACACCTGTCAGGGCACCTTGGCTGGCTCAGCCCCCTGGGAAGCGTCTGCAGACGGCGAAGGCCAAGGCCGGGACCGGCTCTGAGGTGACATGCTTACCTGTGGCTTCAATGTACTCAATACACCTCTCAATAAAAATAGGGATTGGCTTCTCTGGAGTCACAACGGTCGTTAAGGGGACCCCGAAATAGTTACTCTCCCAGGTTGCCTTCGTGATGGATGGCCGGGGTTTGGGCTTTGGTTTCTGTCCAGGAAGAGAAAAGAAAGCAGAAAAACAAAGTGAGTCTCGACATGCGTGGAAACATCAGGCAGGCTTGTGGAGGGAATCTCGCGGTGGCGTGGAAACTGCTGGAAGAGTTCCAAGTGGCATAAAGAGGCCTATTTGTTCATCTCACTAATTTTGTATTTTCCAGCCTCCGAATATCACGTAAGATGCCAGCAAGCTGCCACAAAGTCACCCGGGAGTGTGAGGCTGCACTATCAGAACAAAGGTGTTTATAAGAAGCGGGTCATGTTTACTTAGTGACAATGCAATAACTATCCACATCCTTTATGAGGGGTTCACTGGAGTAAACAGGAAGTTTTCCCATGCGAGTAATGTGATCCACCCAAGGCAGGCTAAACTCTTACAAAGATAAAAGATGAAACTGAGAACTAATAGTTTCCTCTTTGCAGGACAGAGAGAGACGCATGTGTTCTGCTGGGGCTGACGGCCTCAGTGGGAATTCCCTTCTACACCTTAGCCTGGGGTGAACAGCTTCAGCACCAGGAGAGGGCAAAACGAATCAAACCAGGCAAATAAAAGAATTCTCTGCCTTTTCTTTCTCACCATCACCTTCCTCATGTAGTCAGAGTAGCACAGCAACTACGTGAGAACTTACTACGTACCACGGAAGTGCCAAATACTATTTTTTTTAAACCCCGGACATTTGATCATTCCGCCGCACAAAGGAAAAATGTCACATGCCTAAATGACACGACTGGTAAAGAGTGCTGGAAGGTCTGTCCCCAAACACCCTGGTATTTTATGTCTGTGGGTCTTCACTACTGTTAGAAGTTACCCAGATTACACTGCACCCCTGACCACTTACTCAGTCCCCAGTTAGCAGCCCGCCTATCCTGAAAACTTGCAGACGGCGGTGATGAACCACAGCGTTAGGAGCACAGGCTCTGTGGTCAGACAGGCTGACTCGGGCAAGTAACTAAAATTTTGCAGGACTCAGCTTCTGCTTCTGTAAAATGGGGTCTTAACACCCACACCAGATTTGCTGTGAACCTGGAATGAAGTCACGCATATGAAGAACTTCAGCGTCTGCCACACAGGAAGCATTCGGCTGACAGAGGCTCAGCTCTCCAGCTCCGCAGGCTGCTAGAAGGTACCTCCCAGAACTGTCCTAGCACTGCGGGCGGAGGAAGTGCAAGGTCACGGTTCACTGTCTAGTCACTGGAACCATGGCTGCAAGGCTGTCTGGGGACTACGGATAGCTTCCTTGCAGCTTCGCTTACGGTTCCACCTCTTATTCCTTCTCACCTCCTGACCTGGAAGCCTCGGTTTTACTGCAGGACAGTGCTGTTAAGGAACGTCCTCAACATCCAGATGGCCTTCTTTGCACACTGGGATTCTGTAGCTGAGGAACGATATGAACAGCCGACCCCAGTGCCCGACTGCTGGGACCAGGCTGCCTGGCGCTCTCTGGCTTTTAGTCGGCGCTCACATTTACTGGCCGACTACTTTATACTAGGTGTTGACCCCTTCCCGTACATCGTATCATTTCACCCTCACGACCACCCTATGAGCAGGGTGCTGACCCTGAGATGTTAAGTCACTTGACCAAAGCCACAGACCTTGTCTGTTAGGATTCACGCCCAGGTCTGTTAGCTTCAAAGCTTAAATTATTTATGTTGTACTTCTTACAAGTAGAAGATGCTGGGAAGAGGGTCCGGATTGGTTATTTCATGTGAAGACACACCGTAAGTCATTAATTTGCTTTTCTTTACTTCTTTGTAAAAAGTGTGAAGTCCGAGAGTGTTTGCCTCAGGCAGTCTACAGGGGGAGATAGCGGCAGCCACCCCCCACAACCTGAGAAGCTGTGACACTGGTCTTATGGCCAGGCTCTGGGGAGTAAGCACACGGCTCTCGCTGGGACCACAGGATCCATTCACACTGAATAACGACCCTCCATCCCAGTCAGCAGGCTGCATGATGGACGGTCTCTGCCTTTGGGTTGTTATTCCAGGTACTGTCAGCTGGCAGCCCAGAAATGGGCTTATTCCTTCTTTCGCATCCATTTTATTCTCAGCTGTTCTTTTTTTGCCACTTGTTTGCACAGGAAGTCCTTAAGAGAATCTCAGACTAAACAGGAAGTGATTTGTTCCCAAATAAAGGGTACCAGAAGAATGAAGATGGGCAGGATAAGGAAAAGGCAATGGCTGACTCGACCTAGAAGCTACTTAGTTGTCCTCTTCAGAGGATTTTATGCAGAGACCCCTACATATTTTAGAGTTTCTAAGTTGTGCACATTTAAATGTAAATCTGTCCTAAATGGGTCTCATTGACTTGAAAATGAAACCGATTCCTGGAGATACATCTGGATCCATTTACCTTGATCCTATTTGGTTACCTTCCTTTTTAGTAGATAGTTTAACAAAGGCCAAAACTTCAGCTTTATTTCTGTGGTTTTAGGAAAAACCATTTGTTTAGAGCATTTTTTTCCTCATGTGAGCTTCAATAAAGAGACTGATTAATTTTAGAGAAAGTATCTCGATAATGTTTATGAGCATGGGCTTTGGAAAAAGGTAAGACTGGGCATTACTACAGCTATTTCCAATAGCGACAGGACTATCTCATGGAAAGAGAACAGATTATGTTGTGTGATTCCAAAGGGTCACATGGGCGGGGAGAGAACAGGAAGACATGGAGAAGTTTGGCTAATATAAAGAGAAATTTAGAAAACGAACCTCCCCAGCTGTTTAAAAAGGAAGGGACTGCTCTGTACCCGTTGGAAGCAGAAGCCGCAGCCCACCTGCCACGCTGGCTGGCGAGGAGGTGCTGTGCGCGATGGGCGGCTGTTAGATGAGCCGGCTGCCCGCAGTGCTCTCACCTGGAGGCCAGGACCCAGCCCAGCACTCTGGCTTACAAACGGGGAGACTGCATCTCTCTCGAGGATGTAAACAAACTCTGGTTTACAAAATGTCAAATACCTCTGTGGAATAACAAAAGGCTCTGTCAGGTGCCGCAGAAGTAGGTAAGGAACCCTTGTGCAGCTGACTCCAAGCTCTTTCGTAAGGAAGCCGGCGTCCACAGCGCATGCCAAGGGCTGGGCCAGGCTGCTGGTGGGGCGAGCGCCACACTGGGCACCCAAGGGGCTGCTGGCACACAGCGAGTGGAAATGCCATTCTTCTGAGTGGCCAGCCAGATGTCTCCGTCCCCGGTCAGACGTGTGTCACAGGAACCCTCCCGACAACAGGTCCTTGGAGAGGAAAAAGTAACACCATCCCAACATCCACCTTCTTGGGGGGACAGTCACTTAGCAGGCTGACCTAAAAACAGCATCTAGCCAGAGGAAACCGAGCCCTAACAACAAGCTACGCATCTGTGCCTCCAAGTCTGGAGTCTGCCTGACTCAAAACCGAGACGACAGTGATTCATCAGGAGAGATCACGTGCGGGACACTGTGCTAGGTGCTCAGTACAACCTGCAGAGACCTCACGACCAGCCTTCAAGGAAAGGGTCTATGCATTCCATTAAACGGACGAGAAAACAGAGGTGCAGAGAGAGTCACGCCCACATCTTAAAGAACCGGGACTCCAGGGTCGGTGATTGATGACCACCCCTTGCGTGAACATCTCTGTGACGAAATGCCACGGACAGAAACCAAGGACCAGTCGGCTTGAATCCTCTTCGCCCTTGTCCTTTTGGATAAACACTTTCTGATCCTTACTCTTGATCCTAACCAGGCAGCAAAGGAAACAAACGAACCACTGGTTTATGGCGGGGTTGCAATGTGGGGACTGAAATGGGGACTGGACTTTGCCTCTGGCTTGTTGGCTTTTCCCAATCGGGAAAAGAGCAAGGAGGGGACACTCGACTTGGTGGCATGGAAAGATGTCAGTCGCCGGCCTGCAGGATGCTGAGCCTGCTCCACAGGGCCTCCACGTCCACGGGGCAAGAAGACGACGAATGGCAGCCAAGGAAGGAGAAATAGGATCAGCCTATACGATGACCGGGTTCCAGAGCCTCGTGTGCAGTAGGCCGCCAATAAATTTCCTGAACAAAACCAGTTTCCAGTGATGCACGGGGCCAGTGTTTGATATTTTTTCACGTTTAGGCTGACTCTGTGGGTACAGAGGGATTTTCTTGTCCTGACACTGTGCTGCTCACCCTCAGATGCGAGGAGCTGCGGCTCAGGTCTCGTTTATGCTGACTACCGTGTCACAGACCACTGCTTCCCTGGGTGACCAAGAGCACTGAACAGGGATGGTCATTTACATACTCATACGGCAATCTCCCATTGGGCTAAGTTCCTAGAGGGCAAGAATCCTGGCATTTTTTTCTTTTTGAACGAATTTACCCAAGGTCACATAACAAACTAGCAGAAGAGCTAATGCCATGACCAACGCTATCTCTCACCCTCAATGAACTTACAATCTAATTGGTAAGAGAAGGCCTGTGTCCACAGTAAGCAACGTGACCTAGGTGTGAGATGACAGATTCCAACTGAGCCACCAAGAGTATCCCGTGGAGCCAACAGAGAGGACAGCCACCCTTCCTAGATGAAGACTATTCTATTTTCTGTGGGAACGGCAGGTACGGCTGTGTAGTGATTCTAAACTGTCAACTTCAAATATTCTCTCGTGGTCTCCATAACCCCTTATAAGTGTCAAATTACTTAACAGATTTTAGAGTCAGAAAAGACGATTACTGGAGTTGCATCACTGAGCACATCCTTTTAAATGCTCGGTAAAAGGTCTAATAAAAGAAGTAAAAAACAGAATCCAGGCTGTTGGATCCTTCATTCTTTTTCTTAAAAGAGAAACACCATATACAGAATGTAGTCCAGAACAGGGACAGTGTCCTCTGAAAGGGGACAATTCTCCCTTTCAAGAGGGAAATTGATAAAGCAGACCCTAGAGTGGGGGTCCCCAACCCCTGGGTCATCGATCGGAGGTGGTCCCTTGCCTCTTAGGATCAGGGTCTCGCAGCAGGAGGTGAGCAGCAGGCGAGTGAGCAAAGCTTCATCTGTGTTCCCAGCCGCCTCCGAGAGCCAGCAACATCATCACCTCAGCTCCGCCTCAGATCCTTGGGCGTTAGGTTCCCATAAGAGCACGGGTCCCTGGGTCCACAAAGGTTGGGACCGCTTCCCTAGAGGGTCACACATGTGCTTTGCAAGGCTGTGTGGTGGCACACCCTGACTAACTGTAACTGGTGGGCAGAAACCCTGAAAGATTCCATAAACTACATCACTATAGGTGCCCCCAAAGCCCCGGATTCTCTCTCACTTCCAACACGCTTTAAAAAGACCTTTTCAGTGAAGCTACTCACTCATGCCCCGGGTGTACTCAGGTTAACTGGTGCTCCCTGTTCTGGCTCTGAAAAAATGGAAGCCCAAGTTTAAGAGGAAACCTGAAGGTGGATGTGCTCATACTGGCCATCAGCCACAAAAGCACACACGCTTGGGCCTGTCTCCGTCAGGCGGGCAGTCAGGACAACGACTGGCTCACTCGCCAGCTCAGGCTGCCTTTATTAGGGAAGGAACGGGAAGTAGCAGGAGCTCTCGGCTTTCCCAGCAAACCTCTCACATGATGGGAAAAGGAAGGCAGGTCGTCCCCGCAGGGGCCCCAAATAAACTACAACCACAGCTTTTGGCTCTAGAAAGGCGTGGCGTCTGGCAAACCTGGGTCAGTCCCTGCTGCTGTCTCAGGCTGAGCGGCCTGTGCGGCAGGGGCTAAGTAGCAAGGGGTCCACCGGTTCTAGGACATTTTCATGGATGTGACGCAAACACTGAATGTGGCCTCTCAGAGCTGTGGGTCAGTTCCAACCACTCGTCTCCTCTCCAACACCGGAGAAACACATTCAGGAGGCCTTTCTCTATGGAAGCAGAGGTGATTCTCCACCCGAGCTGGAATAACCTGAGTCCTTACAAGGTATTTCGGTAACACTAGGCGATGGAGGAGAACAATTCAGCTCAGTGAAGATCAGAGCAATTCTCTGTTCTTTGGAAAAGAGATTTGCGTTGTCTATTGTAATTTTTTATTTAAAGAACAGGTGTGCTCTAAGCTAAGTCAGACAGTTAAAGATAGTCTATTTCTGTCACCAAAAACACACTACAGCAGTTCTTTGGGCTTAAAATAAACTGAGAACCGAATGACACCAGTTCAAAACAATTTCTCAAAGTTCCAGTTGCTATTTCAGCATCTCCATGCCTTTGTCGTCCTGGAAGCGACTAGACTCAAGCTGGAAACAAACAGCACCATTCTGTTCTTAGGGGGCCGTGTGGGGAAAGGGGTTCCCAGATGATAATCCAAGTCCTGTGTCTGAAACAAGCAACCTGACTGGGCCGACAGCGCTCCAGATGCGGGACACCATCTTGCTTGTACGCTGGGTTCTCTCGCCCACTGGAAGGCAGACGACCAGTTCAAAAAGCTCTGCTCCTCCACTCAGTAATTACAGTGACTTGGGCCGGGCAATCTCTCTGAGCCTATTTCCTCATCTCTAAAATGGGAATTTTTATTAAAAAACCACGTCATTAAGATCAATTAGATAAATACATAAAAAGCTAACGTGAAAATGACTGAAAATGACTGTCACCGTACCTGGTGCACGGCAGGTGTTCAGTGAAGGCAGCACAATGCCACACCCCTCAGGTGGACCCACAGCCCTGCCATCCAGCCTGGTTCTCCCTCTCTCTGCAGCAGCCAACGTTTCTTTCAACTCTTGCAACATGACCCGTTTTATCAGCTTGGAGTTCCAAACTGTTTTCTCCAAGGCTCTCCCTAGGAAGCCTCCGACTCCCCAGACTCGTCTGCTGACTCGCCCTTCAAGACTGTGCTTCACGCAGCGCTTTGCTGGGGAGCGCTCCCGGAAGTCCCAGCTGAGGGTAGACTCCTTACTACCGAACCCTATTGAACTCTGCACCCCCCTCTGCTAACACTTGGGATGTGGGATGCATGGGCTGACCGCCCAGCCACCCGGTGCCTGGACTGGGGGAACTGCAGGGTTCCCCAAGCACCCGCGCACTGAACAAGATCCTTCCTAAAAGAATGAATAAGCATGTGCCTTAGAGCGAGCGCATGCCTTTTAAAAGATACAATTCTGTCAAGAATCAGAAGCCCCAAGGTGAAGTCAGCACCCCCACCTCGTTTCTAAGACCAGGATATGTATGTGGCCTCACAGCTCACTGCGTAGGACGCACACACTGAGACTCTTTTCCTGGGCAGGTTACAAAGAGCTCGTATTTCATACCATTCAGCGTCTCTGTCAAAACGCTACAGCCATCCATGGGGAGGGAGCAGCCTGATTCCCCCAGCTGGTTTTTATTCACAGAAGAAACTAACTCCGTTTAGGCCTCACAAAATGAGAGCTGTGTCCACACAAAGCCACAACAACCAGCCAATTCACCGAATCCAATGAAATAAGCCAATTCACGGGGGGTGGGGGGAGCACAAACTGTCAAACTGCTTACTTGGTGCCTTATAGACCAAACAATGCGTGATTGAATTGGTTTGCTTTTCAATAGGTTGTCTTGTCATGTGGTAGCTACACTGAAAGATTTTCTTTATCGTTCTGCTTTGTCGTTTTTTTTTTTTTTTAACACAAAAATAAAGAGTACATCAGATAGAAGAGTAAATAGCCAATTATGGCTTCTCTTTAATCTGTGGTCAAACACACTAAATCCAGCAATCCGAGCTTGCCCAACAGTCACACTCTGGGGCAAGGAATCCCAGCCCAGGCCGGCCTTTGGCTTTAGAAGACCCTGCCGGCCTGACCGGCGCTCCATGCACGCGGGCCCGGGAGACAGCGCCGAGGAGACAAAGCACCTATTCACGGCCCCACACTCAGGGCGGCGTGGGTCTCCACTCCACCCAGTGCCCGGCCCCCGCGCTCAGGGCGCGCTGCTAGATGCTTCCCTGGGAAGCGGACCCAGAATGTGAGTCAGCTCCACAGTCTGCACTTCCATTAGCAGAAATGAAAGCGGGTCCCCTACTCCAAGTCCAATGCCGCAGAAAGGAGGTAATCTAGCAAATGAGCAAGGGCACCGAGCAACTCCTCCTCCTGCACCGGGGCCGGGTGCACAGCCTTTCCTGGTGTGGAGCCGGTGCAGGGTCAGTGCTGAGCAGGCGGGGAAGTCGCACACGGGCCAAACTTACACAGGAGGGAGGGGCAGTGTCAGCGCTGGAACAGACCAGCTTTCTCCTTTCCTCTAACGCAGCTCCAGCCTTTTTTCGCCTCACTCTCCAGGACTACTCAAATAATGACGTGCTCAACGCTTTCTGTGCACAACCTCACTCCATCTCCCGCAGCCTTAGGAAGAAGGTGCTACCACATTCTCCCCTTTGGAAGAAGGGACGTGAATCGCATGGCCAAAGTCCCGGTGAGAAAACAGAGGAGTTGAGATGTGACTTTAGCACCCAGTCCCCTCCACCCGAGCTCCTAATCACCACACACACACACACACACACACACACACACACACTACCACCTCAACCACCCCCAATATAGGATTTCTGCTCCGCCCAACATGGCCCCCTGAGCAGACCACCTATTTTCAGAAGCTGTGCAGGTCCTGCCACCTCAATGGGGCACTTAGATCTGGGCAAGAAGGAAGGATCCGTGCCACTTCCCCAGTGGCGTCTGGCAGGCAGGAGGCACTAAGTGTGTTTTCCATTACCAACTGGCACCCACCTCTCTTGAAATAAATACTTATTGCTTTGTCATGCCAATAAAAATGGAAGGCCAAATCCCCCATGCAGAGGCTGGCTGGGGATTCTCTGGCCCATTTATCTTGCTTTTCCAGTAAAACAAGTGTCAGTCTGCATTAATGGCAGCAACTTTAATAGGTTTGCTCCAACCGGGAAGAGAATCAAGGCGTTGCTTATCTCTGCGTTAAGATGACAAAGCAGCTTTACTCATTCCAAAGTACCATTTTCTAAGGCAGGAAAAGACAATTTCACCTTTTACTCACTCTTTCCAAAGGATACTCCTAAACTGACTGCTGGCACGCAACTGCTCTTGGGCCAGAGGCATCATTTCTGTTTGCCCTGAAGGGGTGTGGCCCACAGAACTAAGACAGGAAGTCACCCGCGGCTCCTGTGCTGACACAGCAAGCCGGCGAGGACGCTCCGGCTGTGGCTGCGGCACGGTGAGAAGGGCTCTTCCCCAGCGCACACGGGGCCCTCTCACAGGCCCACCAGAACCAGCTGTTTCTGCCAAGCCCGCATAGCATGCTCACTAAAGCGTGGCTTGTTTAGGAATATGCTTTAAAAGCGTCATTTCCAACAAGTATTAAAATGGAGAAGTCAGAAAAACAGTTACATTTCACAGTGTGCTGTATGCCACCTTCCTAATTCCCAGGTGTGCAAACACCCCCACAAATTAGAAGACTGTCAGCATTCAGACGAGCTGTTCTGGCACCAGTCTTCGCTGGGAGTGGAGGAGGAAGAGAAGTAGAAATGTTCAAAATGTTTGGATCCCAGCTTCATTACACAGGAGAACGGTGGGGAAATACCGGGAGCCAGGTCAGGCCACTCTCTGGCTTCATGCTTTGGGTGGGGCTGCCCGCTGCCTTTAGAGAACAAAATACTGAAGGCAGATAAAGGAATCCAAGCGGAGAAACAAACCGAGGAGACAGACAGGAGAGGAATGCCTACAACATTTATTAAGTTAGCTCAGAGAAGCAGGGGAACAGAACGCACCGTGATACTGCCCAGCCCTTTCTCACACCGCACAGGTAGGAAAATTCTGGAAGCTCTGGCCAGTGGTGACTGAGGAGCACTCTATGCTGGAGCCATGACCCGCCACCTCCAAGGGCCCTCTCAACTGGCGAGAGCAGCGGGACTGGCTCCGGGAGGAATTCCCCGACGGAACCGGCAGCTCCCAAGACTGCCTGGACTCCAGGGCCTTCCGACCTGGCACGTCTCATAACAACATACATTTCTGGTGACCTTTCTTTTCAAAGTTTCCCCAATACTTTCAGACAAGCGACTTTGCTCTGTGGCTTTGTGGTAAGTAGGGGAGCAAAAGCTCTCAGTGCAGAGAAATCATTGTGTGTGTGGTGCTGGTCGAGGGCAGGCAGGTAACACAGGTCTGCTGTGCCGCACCACATCTTTCTCGGAAGAGCAGAGGCTCTCCCTCTACTCTAGGTGGGGGGAGAGAAGAGCTGGGAAATCCTTTTCTATCTCAAAGACCAAGGGGCCAAGGCACTGTGCCCTGTAGTGCAATTCTTCACTAGACAGAGGCTTTGTCTGTTACTGCACGGGGGACACCCCCACCCCTCACGGCAGGTGTCACATTCAGAATGCGCGTCCCTCCGCACCCTATCTGTGGTCCCTCAATCATCTGAAGCTCACCTATGGCAGGAACAACTCAAAATAATGGAGGTGAGTGGCACTCCAATACTACAAATTTGGGACAGGTTTATAACTTGCAGCGGCAAGGTCCTTATTTTTCATTTACGTACCCAAAGACCTTTCGCTGCTTTGTGTGTGCAAATATAGTAACCATCTCATTTTTCCTAATCTGAAATACAGCAACCTTTACGGATCAGCAAGGGGACACGGAGCATGCAAGACATGCACGGGTGACCTTTGGTTTAGCAGTAAGGGACCCAGGCACGCAACGCTGGATTCTGGTGTTGGAGTGAAGGAAGAACAAGTGCTTCGTCATCGACTTGGCTACTTGTCAGGACACTGACAAGTTCAACGCGCTCTGCTCATCTTGGTAATTAACTTACTATCGCTTTGGACAAAGATGAATCGGACCGTCTGTCCAGGGTCCTGACTACTTCAGAGCTGCCCGCAGTAGCTTCATCAGAGACACTGCTTACTTTTTCATGCTAAGTCAAAGACCAAACACGCACATAAAGCAGTTTTTTTTTTACCAGAATACGCTGTTCTTAAAAATCGTCACCATCCATCAACTCAGCAAGACACTGTGCTCCCGCCCCGCGCCTCACCTTGGTGTTCCTCCGCAGGCTGCGCAAGATGTTCCTCCTCCTCGGGTCTTCGTCTGTTTCATAAGGGATGACAACGTTGTCCCCTTTATAACCTTGGGACGCCTGGTCCTCCTCTTTCTTCCGGATGGGCCCCAGCTCATCGTCGCTCCCCACGCTGAAGCTGGTTCGGTAGCTAGCGAACCTCCCCAGCCGGCTGCATCTCGTCCTGTAAAGCACTGGCTTGCTCACAATGGATACCTTGCGGCCTCGCTCTAGGGAGCTGGTGTCCATCTCGCTATCGGAGCCGTTTCCACTGCCATTGGACTGGGCTTTGTTGATGTTCCGGATGGTGATGATCTTGCCTTGGGTGCTGTCGTGAGGCACCGAGTATATGTTTTCTTCCTCATTTCTCGGCTTGGCCACTGCATCCATGGGTTCGGCGTAATCGGAAGGATCGAACCCGTCCTGAGGTAGCCAGGTACTAGAAGACACAGACTTCCTCTGCCCATCTCTGTGGCCTTGATCTAGGTAAGACAGATCCCCCTTTGTAATATCAAAATGGAGAGGAGGCTTTGGTTTGACTGGTGGAGGTACTTTGTTGTTGAGTTTACTCTCAAAATTGCTCATGATGAAAGACAGCCCATCGTTCCCCTCCAGCTCCATACACAGCTTGGAATGGTCTTTGGACAGAGAGGGCAGCGACGTGTCTTCTCGAAACAGGCTGTAGGAAGGGGGCTCAACATCCTCTTCCGAATCCTGCAGGTTGGAGTTGCAGAGCGGAGAGCCCGCCCGGGGGGAGTTGAACACCTCCTCCGTGGTGCTGCAGGCCTCAGCAGCGTTATCGTACATGTGCGTCGCCTCGATTATGTTCTTTTTCTCCACCACATCCTTAAAAAATGGGTGGAAGATCTCAAGTTTATGCTGGGCTTGGCTGCAGGGGATGCTTGTGAACCTGCCATCTATCTCTTGAGCGATCTCCTCTCCCTCGGTCAGCTGCTCCCGACTTAAGTCATTGTCCAGGACATCTACAGCGCCGTCAGTGAGTGCGACCAGCTGAATGGGGACAATGTCCTGCACTTCACAAAGAAAGGCACGTAACATAGCCAAGGAGGCCTTACGTTTGGCTGCATAAAAAACAATGTACCCATGGACCAACCGGCTTTTTCTGATGCTAAACGAGGAATGGTATGAAAGAATAGACAGTTCAATGCGCTTCTTGTGTAGCCCGATTGGTAGTTCAAGTAAAACAGAGTTGTTGCTTCCACAATGGGAAGATTTACAGGTTTGGGACTGAAGGACGGGAAAGAGGATGTCGTCTGCACTAAAAGGGTCTCCACACATCAGACACATGACAATTCGCAGGTCAACGTCAGCCAGATCTTTGATGCTAGCGGTAGAACTGACCAGGTTTAAGTTACGCTTAGAGTCCAAGAGTCCTTTCAAAACTTGACTGATTTGCTTTTCATTAATGTTGCGTCCATAACCGATGCCAGCAGAGGCAGGGTCCAGAAAGACACATTGAAGTTTGCTGGCGATCTGCTGGCCTTGCTGTATTAAGCTATGCAGTGTCTCTCCGCTGGTGTCTCCTCTCTTGTTCACCAGAATTAGCGTCAGGGGGAGATGAACTAAGTGATTATCTCGCCTGCCGAGTGTGGACTCTCTACTCTTCTCGATGCTCTCCACCACGTAGGACAGCGACTCCTTCGAATTGTAGAGGCAGAGACATCCGTGAGGCTGAAACGTGGGTGTCTGGAAAGAGTTCACGGGAAGCCTGACGTTCCCTTCTATCGGCCTCAAGGAAAGCTCATACATTTTACCATCTATCACGTACTTGTCATCGTTTGTACAAAGAGCTCGAATCTCATTGGCCAACTCTCGGGCAAGGCCATCTTTGCCCAGGATAACCAAGTTGATTCTATCGATGTTGGGGTCAGAGAGTGAATTTTTCTGATTCCGGTCTGATGGTCGGATAAACCGGGAAGTAACCAAGTGCTCGATCTTGGCGTCCACGCAGGCCGGGCAGCTGGGGCACGTCTCCTTCGTCGGGTGGTACACAAAGTGGATATGCTTCAGGATGAGGGCGTCGCGCTCCGCCTGGAGCTTCTGCAGCGCTTTGAACCGCTGTTCTTCCCCCAGGACGTCCTGAATCACACCCATCTTCTCCTTGCTGGGCTTAGCATCCAGCTCCAGTTCATAGAACAATTCTGAATATTCCAAAAGCAGCTCCTGAAACTCTTCCTTCGCCCTGTCTATAATTTGCTTTTGGTGTTTGCCGTAGATATCCATGTATACAGATTCTTCCAGCCACTGGTAGAAATCTTCATTCATGATGAAACTACGGGCCTCTTCCCAGGGCTTCCCAGGAGTTATGAAAGGCGAGGTCTCCAGGTTTTCTTTAAACGCCCGTCTCATCTCAGCTCTTTTCCTCTCGTTCCGCAGCTTCTCTAAGTGGGCCTCATACAGCTGCTCTGCGGGGACGGTGTCCATCAAGTCGAAGGGAATCCGCTCATTGTCCATGTTGTCGATGTGGCTGGTGGCATCCCACGGGGTCTCCTCGAGCACGACGAACCACTTCAGGAACTCCGGCTTGGTCTCCAAGAGCTTTTTGGCTTTCACGCAGCTCAGGTGGTCTATTTCCTCCAGACTGGGTATGAGCGCTTCGAAAGCCAGTGGCAGCGCAGCCAGGTACAGCTTCCTTCTGCGCTCGATGTGCTCGTGCTTGAGGCGGTGGATGTGCTGGAGAAACAGCTTCTTGGCTTTCTGGGTCCCTTCCAGGTAGACGTAGTCCTGGTACTCAGGGGAGGCCTGCATCTTTCGGCTGACACTCAGCCAGTTCTCATTGTGGTTTTTCACAATGCGACTCACCAGCCACTCGTACTTGTCTTTTGCCGTAGCTATCTGCTGGCTCTGCTGCTTGAGAGCTTCAAAGTAAGGGATGATTTTCGTCTTTCCCCGACTTTTATCAATGAGTTGCACTAAGGTGCTGAAAGCCAAGTCCACATTGACGTTGGATCTCGCTGAGGTCTCCACAACCTGGAGGTTCTTTTTGCTTAAGGCAAAAG
Organism: Rousettus aegyptiacus; assembly: GCF_014176215.1. Lineage (NCBI taxonomy): Eukaryota > Metazoa > Chordata > Mammalia > Chiroptera > Pteropodidae > Rousettus > Rousettus aegyptiacus. The sequence goes on along the minus strand of NW_023416289.1, from coordinate 44,283,952 downwards.
TATGTGCATCTCTAATGTACCGCTCAACACCCTCGTCACATTTCGTCAGGACCACCACGATGGGCTTTTTTGTTTTTGCAAGCTGATTGTAGAGATTGGAGACAAACTTGAGCTGGTCATCAAAGTTCCTATTCATGCCCCTGCTAACGTCAATGCCGAGAAGAAAACCGTCAATCAACAGCTTTCCGTCTGGCATTTGCTTCTGCTCAAAGTCCTGCTCCAGCCCCAGCTGGTCAGTGCAAAAGTACATGAGCTTCTCGGCCGACGCAAGCTTGGTCGCAGCCGCTCTCTTGATGTAGGGCTGCAGGGCCGTGCTTCGATGCGGCTGGAAGGTCTGATCGTCGATGAACTCGGTCTGCTCCACAATGTGCATCTTACATTCCACGCAATCCTCCAGGGATCGGCTGACTTCCCCCCAGTAGAGGAAGTGGTCATTATTGACCACCCGCCCACCAAAGTCACTGGTGCTAAGGACAGAGGTGTGGTCCAAGTGGAACTCATCGGCGCTCGGGCGCACAAAGCGGTTGCACAGACAGGACTTCCCAATGCCGCATTGGCCCTTCTCCTTCTCAGTCCCAGACAGCCCCACCACGCTGATGTTGTAGGTGGGAACACGGACATCTTGCTTTCTGGCCATCATCATCGTCGACACATCCTGCCACAATCAGCCGCTTCCAAGATCAGACTAGTGTTTTCCAGTGGACTCGACAGCTTCCCGACATGCTCAGTGGGGTCCGGCTGCCCGTGCAGCAAGAGGATCGGGTCCCGTAGTGCTCGTCTACCAGTGTGAGGTCAGTTTTCACCACTTCTATCGCCAAATAGCCAACATTTCTTCCTAGATGGGGGAGGGGGGAAAGAAAGCCCATCAGCATCATCACTTTGGAAACCAATTTTAATCACTGAACTGTAGCAAAAATCGATTTATCTTATTCAACAAATACTTAAAGAGCAAATGTGCCAGACCTACCGCTGGGTGAAAATGTGAGCGTGAATAAGAATGACATCTGTGTGCCTTCAGAGAGTCACAATATCACCTCGTGGAGGAAGATATACAGTAAGTAGTGTGCCAAGTGCTAACATGAGGGTTTGAGGGCTCCCTGGAAAAAGGGCTGATCCCAGGGCTAGGGCGGAATTGGTGCAAGATAAGCCTGTACCATCTTGTGCAAGAAAGGCAGGGATGGAAACAAGGGCACCTCACAAGGATGCGGAAGCCAGTTCCGAGGGGCTTCCACGGGTCAAATCCGGAATAATCTGAGTGCCAAAATAACCAAGTACAGTAATGAATTATAACCCATTGCAAAAAATAGAAACTTGACTTTATACGACTGGATCAGACAAGAATCATCACTTGACACCAGACCAAGGAGAGAAAGTTTGATAAGGAGCAGGGTATCTGCACAGAATTGAGGTATCCTCCAACAGACTACTTATCATTAGTTACAAAGAAAAGAATTTAAAAAACATTAATTACACAGTAGAGAAACTGGGTAACGCTTTGGGTAATGAAAATGCCCACCAAAGAGGGCTTGAAGGACATCACGGGCCCCCAGATGCAATCCCCCCGAGGATAATCACTACACAGTATGATGGCCTATGATACTTTATCTCACCCTTATCACAAGGAAACAGCAAACACAAAATGAGCAAGATACTATTTAAAACAGGGGGCATGCTATGCTTTTCAAAAAAATCAATGTCATAACCCAGCGGTCCCCAACCTTTGTGGCACCAAGGACCAGTTATGAGAATCTAACGCCTGATGATCTGAGACCTGAGGCGGAGCTGAGACAGTGATGCTGGTGCTGCAGGGCGGCTACAAACACAGATGAAGCTACACTGGCAAGCCTGCCGCTCCCCTCCTGCTGTGTGGCCCAGGTCCTAACAGGCCGCGGACCAGTACTGGTCTGGTCGGCAGACCTGGATTTGGGGACCCCTGTCATAACTGAGAAAGAAAGAATGGTTATGAGGGAGGCTAAAGAGACATCATCACTAAATGCAGTGAGCTGACCGCAGACGGAATTCTGCGCCGAAGGGCCGGGGGGGCGGGTACACAGGACACCATGAGATGAATTAACAACACCGGACTGTGAACAGAATGTTAGATAAAAGCAGCTTATCAAAGTAAATTTATGAAGTTGATAACTCTCATATAAGAGAACAACCCTACTCTAAGGAAATACACTCTGAAGTATCTAGGGGGGGGAAGGACATAATGTATGTGGACTGGTCCAGAGGAAAAATGTGATATAGATAACATGCAAATGAGGTAAAATATTAACAACAGGTGAATCTGGGCAAAGTGTACAGGATATTACTTTGTGCTGTTTTAATTTTTGCAACTTTCTGTAAGTCTCTAATTATTTCCAAGTAAAAAGTTTTTTTTTTTAAGGGTGCAAATATGAGGTTTCCAACAGGAACATAAGCTCTATGGGGACAAGGCCCACTCTTGGTCACTTCTGCATCCTTAGCCTATGACACAGGGCTCGACACAAACATGTACTGAAAAAGTGAAGAAGTGAATGACATTAGAGCACATTAAAGAGTCCCCAAACCCAGCCTTTCTGAAGGAAGTTGCAGCTCAGGCAAGGCCCGAAGGGGAGGAATTCAAGTGCACAGAGTCCTCTGTCCCCAGAAAAAAGCATGCGCCATGGGGAAGCCAGCTGAAGTAAAGTGTGTGTGGGGGAGGGGGGGGGAGATGGACGAGAAGTGCTGGCGAGGAAGCAGGGGCCAGATTAAGCTACTTCCAGAGAGTTCGGATCCTGTCCAAAGGTTATGGGGAACCGCAAATGGTGGCTCAAAGTGGCACCTTGCAGGACCAGACTGAACAGTAATGAAATGTTACAATGTTTTACAAAGTCTGTAGTAACTTTCCGGCAAAACACGTCATCTCTGGTGGCCTCTACGGAATCCGTCTCTGGCTGCTACTTCTGTCTGCACCGCACTGCCATCTCCCCTGTGTGCAAACGTGACTGGGCTGAATGAAGGCTCTCCTGAGACTCTCGAAGACCAGGACTTGACACAGGCAGAGCCGTTTTCTCCCGACTCCCCCTCGTCCCTGGTAGGGACCCAGCATTTACACAGTCTTGGTATGTTTTTGTGACCTGTCTCACAGGAAACGCCACAGGAAGCCAGACCACCACACGCTATTCTGATGTAAGGGAGCAGCGAATGGGCGAGCACAGCTGTCCCCTATGACAATGACCTCATGGACCTTTCCCAAACACCCGTACTTCCTTCAATAACCCAGACGCAAGCCAAACCCTCTATGGAACAAAATGTGGCCAGATGTGGTATCTAAAAATTGGGTGGCTATTTTCAAAAAAGACACCTCCGTGACTGTGAGCAGTGGCGTGCTCCCCCAGAAGCCCAGTCCCAGGCTCAGCAGGCACAGGTGGGCGTCCGTGGGAAGAGACGAAACCACCCTTCCCCACCCCCACTCCGAGTCAAGTTATAAGATGCTTACAAATATCTGAAGTGTGCTGACGCACAGCCTCTGCAACACCTGAAAGGGACAAGTCTGCACGAAGCCAAAGTGCTTCCGCCGCACACACGCACGGTTCCAACTGGACTGGGCACAGGGCCAGGTTTAATGGGGCCTTGGATGGCAGCGCTGGGGAGGTGTCGGGGTGCAAGGTGCTGCTCTGCTCACAAAGCCCTCATCCAGCACCTTCTCACCCCAGGCTCTGGCAGGACTCAAGGCCACCCACTTGTATCAATCTCGAAACGCAACTTGGTGACACGAGTCCTACTTCAAGTAACTGCTGCATGCAGCTGATATGTCATCCTACTTATTCTCTGCAAAGTGAGCTGAATAATCTCTCCCACAAAAATCTCAAGGAAACGAAGCCTCAGCCTACCTTAAACCTCAAGAAGTAAAGACACTGGCTTAATTTGGAACCAAACGAAAATGTGCTGTCCATTCAACACCTGTTCAGTTACGATTTTAACGGCATGGTATTCTATTTAGCCCTTTCAAAGTCAGTAATGTGAAGGATGCTAAAGAAATGGAAGCAACTCTCAAGAATGTAGCAAATTGCTATTTTAAATCCAGAATTCTGCTAACTGACCAAACAAGAAAAGCTACAAAAAAAGTTAGCTGGCATGGGAGTGGTTAATTTTTGGATCCCTGATAACTCTCTACTTGTTAGAAACCTAATAGTTTTCCCGGTATAAGTACGCTTGTCTTACGTCTGTCTTTGATGTCTGGATAATGCAGTTTTACTAGTTCCTCAATTGGACTGAATTACACGGCAAACAAAGCCAGTTATAAATCTAAAAACATCTCAAACACTTGGTTTAAAGGAAATAACCTTAAGTGCTTGGTCACAAACACGTTCATGTTTTCTAAGAGGTGGGTAAAAAAAATTAGCTGAGTCACTAAATTTAATGATCTGAAAGCCACAAAGAAAGAGAAAGTAGAAGACAGGGCATGTCCAAGACTATGCAATGTCTTTAGTTTAAATCTGACAGGAACTGGTGTTGGTATTGGGCAACTAAGCTATTCAAATAGAAAAATCTGAATGTCTATACTAATAATTTCACAATACTAATCCTTTCAAAACTGAAGAGCTAAAGCAGAGGGAAAAAAGTATGCTTTAAAACAGTGACTCCTTTATCTTTGAGCTTTAAAGTTACTTATATTAGAAAAGTAAAAATGTAGAACCTATTAGGTAGTTTTACGTCGTAAGTCAACTACTTCAGAAAGGAAATTCTTCTGGAGTATTTTTTAATTCTTTGTCACAAATATATGTCAGAGAGACATAACGCAAACACCTGAGAGCTTGTTTAGAACCTGTCACAAGGCTCCCAGAGTTGTTTATCTGACCCTGTGCCTCAACTGGATGGTAGGAGGAGGCTGTTTTCTTCTTAACACCTCTACAGAACACCCAGTGCGAAAAGCGGTAACATTCCCAAGATACTACACATTTCACAGGGCACAGAAATGCCACTGTGCTCCAGCGTTACTATGACTGCTGAAGTTCACACTGTCAACAACCCTTCCATTCCGCACCCTCCCCACACTACCCCCAAGGGGAAATGTGACCTGGACTGGCCGGTGACACAGGTCCACTGCCATTATCACGTTTGCCTAAAACGCTCAGCAAATTCTGAAAATGCATTTAATCCCAAACAACCACACATAGAACACCAGCACACTGATACCATGTTATATAATATAATAAGGAAACAGTTTCGTAGGGAGCTGCTGGCAAAAGAAGTAAAATATCTGTTCGATAATTTTTCTTAGTCCCAACAGGAGAAAGGCATGGAAACAAGCATTGTATCTAACGGAAAAAGGCTAAACCTCCTTAGTACCTCACACTTCTCGACACCTTAAATTTCAGAATGACTTTTTAAAGCTATGAATTACTATCAGCAGCTGTTTAAAATGTTTACACTAGGTAGACACAGGATAAGACTCAGAGCTACAGGAGAGAGAGGAAGAGCAAAAGGAAGGGATCTAACTAGGAACCATTTTCCCAGTGAGAGAGACTCCCTAAAGGAGAAGTTTCTAGAGGAACCGACTTCCTAAACGAGAAAGGCAGGACGGGATACGAAAGCTCCAGGAAGAAGCCAGCACTACTCTGTGGCCTACTGAACAGTGAATTTAAAACAAAATATCCTCTAAAAATCCAGTGTTTCCATTTTCATATCAATAAACATTAAATTTCAAGGTTTTTGTTTGTTTTTCCTTTGAAAGTTTTAGACACATTAGAGAAGAAAATCTGGGAGTGGAGTCCATGGTCCTTATTCATCTAATTCATTCATCTATGGAATCCAGCTGAATTCACAGAACTCTGAAGTCAGTGATGTGCACAAACATAGGTGACCTACGAAGTATGATCGCCATGACCCTGACGGACGCAGGGGGAGTCTCATCCCCTCCGTGCGGTTTCTGTCGGAATGTGAAGCAGTACCCTGAGTCTGCTCATCTCTTTACCACATGAGAAGCATTTTGGCAAATGACGACATCGAACTCAATAAGCACGACACAGCCTCTACGACTGAACAGGAGTGACGGCCCCGGCACACAGCAGCTCAGGGCTCTCCTTGCTTCACAGCATTTCAGAGGCGTTGAGCATTTTTGTATTGCTCTAGTTTCTAAACTTTAGAATTGAGAACTGAGGTGTCTGTCGACCAAATCAAATACGGTTTATGGAGCTAAGATGTGGTAAGAACAGGGTGCTGTCCTTGCTGCTGTGAATCTTATAATTTACTTGTGATACAATGTTTTTACTTAAAAATAAGCCACAGGAAAATAAACGGCACAGACCATTTCCTGGGATCCAGGAAAGGGAAGAGCAGATCACTCGCCTCCGGGATGGCTGAGGCCTTAAGGCATCAGGGCAGAAGTAAGATTTGAATTGGTACAGAAAAGACTGGTGGGCTTGGAGAGATGGCCCAGGCCCCCTAAAGACGGTAAAAGGGCAGGAACACTGGTGACAAGAATGGAAACACCAGACACGTTCTGGGACGGACAGACAGGAACAGAGTTTTCACGCATGGGAGGCAGAAAACAAGAAGGGCGGCCGGGGCTCCGACTACGAACAGACCGCGTTCCCACCTGTGAGAATCCAGTATGAAAACCATCTTTTCTCCCACCAATGTCATTTGCTGTGGTAATCCTGCCATTCCAACTCTCCACCCAACAAAGCGACACTGTCCAAAAACAGACCATGTGACACAAATGAAAGCTCCATTTGAATATGGCGATTATATTTCTACCTCTCGGGCCAATGCAAATTAAAATACTAATGTGGGGAAGAGGGCAGAAAAGCACAGATTTACAGAGGAATTAAGGAGCCAATGACAGCTGCCCAGAAGTGCCATGATGGCTGCCCCCGCTGCGCGGGCCACACGCCTGCTCCCGGCCGTGGAGCCTCATGTCATGCCCAGGGCTCGGGGTGCAGGAAATCTCCAAAATGGGTCATCTGGATGCGTGGACAGCCTGATTCAAGCGTTTAACTGTCTGGTCTTGAAACACAGCATCCTGCACCGGACAGGCTGTTCCCGGACATGGGGCACGTGCGTGCCTTCGGTGCTCATGCCCTCTGCTACCTCAACGAACAGCCCCCTCCAGAGAGAGCCCAGCGAGGGAAGCACAAGGGGTCATGAACAACCTCTGAGGACTGAAAACAATCTGGCCCACGGTTTTTGAAACAGCAGCTAGGAAAGTCTCTGACGTGCTGTTTGTAATTTTTGCAAATGTCCTTTCCTGCTCCTCTCCACAGCTCCCCCACCCCCGAGCCCTGATAGAGGTGCTTCTGTAGATTAATGGAACTCCGCTGCCCCCCCTCCCCGCACTCCCCAGCTGGCTCACATGGCACACAGCGGGCAGCCTACTTCTCACCCCGACACCATCTTCATGCGCTGGGCTGTGCAGGGCTCTACAAGCTGGTCCCAAAGAAACACAATTTCTAAGCCAAGTTATTCACAGGATGAAATCAAACTCCCCTGATGAATGAAGGCGGCCGCTTTCAGCAAAAGCACTTCCTTAAACCTTATCCGCAGCAGCTTTCTACCAGGTGGCTCTGGAGTTCTAATCAAGCTATCTGATCAAAGCGACTGGAAACAAAGACAAAAGCAGAGGCTGAGAAACCTTTCTCACTGATGTGGCACAATTTCTCTGGGTTACCTGGATTAAGAAAAACAACAAAACAGGATTTCTGATAAGCTGTGAAAATATTCCCCGCCCCAGCAAAACCAAGGCCAATTCAAAACTGAAGGCACCCCAACGAGCCTCGGCACCACGGGCTGTCTACCCTCAACACCAAACCCAGATACAAAAACCCAGCGAGTCTTACCTTTGAATTTCCTGGCATTAATAAGACCGATTTTACACTGATTTTTGAAATGGTAAAGAAAACCTACAAAATTATTTCAGCAATTGTTTCTGAGCACTTATGGTCTATTTGGTTTTCTAAAACTTCTTGGTAGAAAAAAAGTTCTGTTGGAAAGAATATTCTTATAAAAATTTCTCTGAATATGCTAGAAGAGTGGAGGCACCATCCAGCCAAACGTGCCTTGCAAAGAGGACGGTGCTGAGAAACAGGCATTTCTGTCAACTGGGAAAAAAATAGGTCAGCTTATTTTCAAGTCCAACAGTAAGCCTTACTATTCTATTTCCCTGACAACATTCTAAGATGAAGTGAAGATTTCAGCCCATTATTTCTAATTATTCCTCACTACTCATTTGCATTATTCTATAAATTGCCAGTCCTAAAAAAAGCTACTGCAATACAAGTTATGCCATATACATAACCCTTAAAAAACAGAATGGCTGGTGTTCTTTTACATAACGCACCTGTAATGAAGATACGAACAGTCACATAGAAACAGAACAGAATCGACTTCTAAATCCAGCACATCTTAGTGGGGGACGGTCTGGACCCACAGGTTATAGCAGTAATTAGGACTTGCTAATTACCAACACCCTCCTTTGCACTTGACCTCCACGTTCACACACTCTTCACACACTCGTACACTCGCCTTGTTTCGAATGAAGTTAAAAACAGGGGTCTGAGAGACGAGACATGAACAGTTACAAGACAGGACATGGAAAAGGCCAGGAATCAGCACAAAATTGTGCCCTAGGCTCAATTAATCATAAGTGAAATCTGCTAAAATGAGGTGTTTATCTCTCTGTCTTCTTCTAGAGGAGATGAATATGTAAGTTAATATGTTTAAAGCAGACTGGATTTTCTGGATGAAAAGATATTATGTGTAGATGCTATTAACCAGCAGTTATGAAAAAATATTTCTTAATCAAACATTTATCCTATCGGTGTTTTAAAAGCATGATTTCAGGTTCCTACTATGAGACTAGGAAAGGAGACATGACAGAAAAAGGACACAGATGGCACTTCTCTTCCATTCCTCAGGATGGTCATACAGGGACTCACTTCGTATGTGTTCACACAGTGTGTGCTTTATACATTTTACCGTTCCTTAAAAGGGAACAATTCAGAGAAATGAAGAAACAGGTCACAGAGCTGGCGAGTGGAGCTGGGGTTCGAACATAGGCCCCCGTCGACCGTGATAGATCACCCACAGCGACCACTGCTCTGCCTCCTGCACTGGCCTCTGCCTGGGGTCTCGTCAAAGGCAATTCTAATCCTCACTGGGGCGAGCGAGAACAGCCCGTGCGAGCAGCGCCGGGGAGGGCCGGATGCAACTGGCACTTCTCGGGGGCCACGAGGAGGCCGAACAGGTGTCGATCAGACCTTCTGGCCTGAAAACAGAGGACCTCCATCAGATCTATTTTATGTGTTGGGATCCCACATAAAAAGAAAAACTTAAAGATGTATAGTTTTTTTTTTTTAATTTATTTTTTAATGGTGACATTGGTTAATGACATCCAGTAAGTTTCAGTTAGACATTCTAACAGTAAGGCGTATATGTATTTACATTGTGTGCTCACCTCCCATAGTTCTAAAAAAAACTCAAAAACTTAATGGTTTGAAAATCATTTAATGATCAGACACCTGGTCTAATTCCCAAGATTTTGCCAAGAGGCAAAGGCCGAAAAGAGCCTCCCTGTCTGTGTCCCTCACCTTTCTTCTCTCGTTCAGGAAACTCACCCAGATCAGTGACCACTGAGATAGAGAGAAAGGAAACAAGTCAGCTAGTGAGAGACGGAGCAGTGTGGAGAACCCAGGCCTCCTGACACCACCCAGTCCTCCGTCCCCCACGTCCCGCCTTCTGGCTCTGCCACGCTGTCCCAGCCGGGAGGTCGGCCGGGCCTGTGGGGGAACCCTGTCACTGAGGAGAGTCTCGACTTCATCCTCCCAGGAGCCCCCAGGACTCCAAGCAACAACGGCATGGTCAGGCCTGGGTTTCCTGAAAGTGACTAGCACGCGCTCGGCCTCCCTCCATCTCAATCTCCGTCTGCTGTTTCATCCTCACACCACTAGGTAAATGTCGCCCACGTAAAGGCCACTTGAAACCTGGTCAGCATAAGAACCATGGAGGAAATGCTGACACAGTGGTGGTGTGGGCGCCCCTTTGAAAGACCATGTCAGGCCCGGTCTTTGTAATTTAGTGGTGGCTCACAGGAAGTGCCTGTGGGCCAGTCCCTTTCTGACTGTGCTCAAGGCCATAATTTCCTTCCCATACTTAAACGATGACCCTGTGTCTCACTGTCAAAGGAGGCTGCTGAGGGCAAGGGCAGCTAAACAAGCAGCAGAATCTGAAAAAAACTGGCTGAATAGAAAAAAATTCTTAAGATTCTTCTTGGGATTAATAACTAAAAGACCTTCTAGATGAACTGATCAGCCCTTGAAGACAGAGCTGGGGAGAGGCGGCAGCCAGCTCCTTCAGGTGACAGATGAGAAGCTGAGGAGAAGGGACGACGGTCACAGAAGCTGCTGTCGCCTGTGCTCTACCCGGGGCCCCTCTCCCAGCCAGCCCCAACCCGGGCTGCTCCTACACACACAGGCAGAGAGGTAAGATTAATCAAGATCCCAGGATCAAAATGACTGGAAAGGAGACAAGAATGGAGTGACAGTCGCCAGTACCATTTATCATAGCTCCAATCTCCACCCCTCACTGGACGTACACTGTCCTGAGCTTCTGCTAAATCAGCAGTCCCCAAACTTTGTGGCACCAGGGACCGGCGCTCCTATGAGAACCTAGCACCTCATGACCTGAGGCGGAGCTGAGGCGGTGATGCTGACGCTTGTGAGCAGCTACGGACACAGACAAAGCTTCACTCGTCCAGCCCCTGCTGTGCGGTCCTGTTCCTAACAGGTCACGAACCGGTACCAGTCTGTGGCCCGGGGTTTGGGGGCCCCTGTTCTAAATAATAGCCACCTACCCCCACACACACACTACACTTCGAGATGAATTTCAAACTATACAAGTAACATGTCCTGTTGGGGAGTCCAAAAATAACTAAGAAAACACTCGTGATCACATAAGGAATTTATTATAGCAAATGGCATTTTCTATAAAATGCTAGGCTAGCTTCCTGATTTCCCCTTAGATAACAGACCAGAAATAGTACCTAGTTCCTCCTTATCAACCACCATTCCTTGAAAGTCCTTGGCCAGTAATTTTCATGAAAATCAATGAGTCACCAGCTTATCACTACTCCAGCCCTTAGACTTAGAAGGAAAACAGGTCTAGCCTACAATTCCATGACAGCTGTCCTATCTCCTAGAGGAAATCGCCTTTCACTGCTGCTATTCACCAAACCATGTCTCTGAGTTCAAATGATCAAGATACACTCACCTTTCTCACTTACACGTGCACAGAGTGTCCGCACTGTTTCACGCCACATAAACCCACCAAGTGTTTCTCTCAGTGACCTCACCTCCCGCTGGGAAGTCCTGGGAGCACATCACAGCAACTTTCTTTTGAAAGTCTTAAAATCAATGTATAGGAAATAACTACTGTTGATTCTAACTCACACTAGAAAGAATGGAACAGGTGAGTATATAACTATTATAAAACCTTATCACCAGACTGACTTTCACTAGCGGCAGCAGCAACTATGTTGAAATCTTAAATGAAAAGTGTTCTAAATGCAGCTTGTGTTTCTACAGCCTGCAGAAAAAAGAGGGTTTGGTGATGAACAGGCAACTCCACGAATCCTCCCCACTCCTCGGACCTCATCTGCTCCTGTATCCGTTATTCCGACTTTCTGCTCAGAAAACCCACTATATGAGGGAGCCTATCAGGGGCTTATTTTGCTGTCACTAACAGGATGTTCCTCCTGGCTGCCAACGTCTCTCAAGGGCACAGGGGTCAGCACGCAAACTCATGTAACCAAAGAGCTCCATCAGACATGCCGCCCTGCAGGCTTCTTTATTAGGGACATCCTGGGTCACCTGCTGACAAAGAGATGACACACACTTCCCTGAGCCCCTCCCTTCTGCTCAGTGAGGAATTGTACACAATGGAATAAGAAGCAGTTTCTCTCCTTGTTTTCTTTTTCTTCTTCTTTTTTTTTTTTTTTTTGAGGGGAAGGGAAGTTGTAATAACTTGTCAGTCCTTGAATTTATATATTCCTCCACTGTCTTATTTAAAACATAAGAGTGGGCTATTTCAAAGATGGAGATTAAAATCTATGTATCACAGCTTGTCAAGTCTTATAATTAAATGAGTTCAAAACGCTTAGGCAACCAAACTCCATTTTCCATATTGACTGTATAACAGAAAGCTCAGCTCGACCAGTTGAATCATGAGAGCTAAAAGCCTAGTCAGGAGCAATCAAAAGGCAACCGAGCTTAAAAGCTGCATGTCCACATTCCACACCGCTAAGGCTGCAGTGAGCACATGGCACGCACCAGAGCCAGGGCGTTCAATTCCGCCTCTCCGCCCCCTCCAAACCTGTCCTCCCACAGGCGCAACCCTCACTCTGTAATCTCACACAGTAAGGCCAGTGTTGTCTGGAGTCACAAAATTTTACATGCGCTCGCTTCTAATTAAAGACCATTCAATTTTAAGAACTTAATAAAAAGCCCCTAAACCTGTATCATTCCACAAGAATGCCAAGAATGCTAAGTACCCAGCTAATATTCTTTCAAAGTGACCTTTCGGGGCTGCCTCTGCTACCTTGCCAGCTAACATGTCAGGAGGCAGAAACGTTCCTGCCCAGCACAGGCTACTCAACAGCAAAGGCCAGCGAAAGGCCTTCTTCAAGTAACTGAAGCAACTTAAGTTCCAACAGTTGAAAGTACTGGTACAATCTCAAAAGTGGCAAAATCAAAGTCTAGAAAGCCACTTACAGTGCCAGCAAATGATTCAGAAGAAGTCTGAGAAGTCGTATTGACAGTCTTGTGGTGGCGCACCTGAGGAGCAGCCACGGGGCCTGGACTATCTTCTGACCAGGTCATTAAATCCTGCAGGAGGCAGAGAGGCACGCACAGATACAAACGAGTTAAATGGCATCTCACAGCCAAGCGATCTTGACAGCTTTTGCCTGTCAGCAGGATCCCTGGACAATGATGTTCTTCAAGGAGACAGGCAGGTCTCTTGGGGCTAATGACAACCTAAGCGCAGGCGATTATAACCAGACTGATAATAATCAATTCCTGCCCCTGGAGCGGACACGCGACTTCAGCAGCTGAGCGCGCACCCGCGCCGTCATCCGGGTCCCCATGGCCGCACGGGCTCTTCCCACGTCCACTCCCGCCCTCTGTAGTCAACACACGCCGAGCAGCAAGTTCCCTTTTTAAAGTACAGATCTGATCCTGTCAATTCCCCACTCACAACCGCTCGGAGCTTCTCCTCTGCCCTCAGGCTAAAACCCCGAACTCTTCTCTCTCCCCACGTGCCCTCAGCTCTGCCATTTTCTCACCAGATTCTGGCCACTGTGGCCTTCCTTCAGTCCCCTGCATTCCCCATTCACTTATTCCCATTTGACAAACAATGACCACGTTTTTGTAAACTATCTACTCCTATGCCAGGCACTGCACTTGGCACTGCGGATGCAGCGATGAAGAAAAGACAAAGGCCCCTACCATCAGAGAGCTCCCCTTCTAGCAAGGGGAGACAAGACAACAGAGAAGTGGTGAGGGCGTGACAGTGTGAACCCACGGGTAGAGTGGTCCAGGCAGAGTAAGCAGCAGCTGCAAACGCTCCAAGGCCGAGGAACCGTTTTCCTTTAACGCAAGGGTCCCCAACATCCGGGCCACAGACCATACTGGTCCATGGCCTGTTAGGAACCAGGTCACACAGCAGGTGAGTGAGCAAAGTGTCATTTGTATTTGCAGCCACTCTCCGGCGCCAGCATCACCGCCTCAACTCCACCTCAGATGCTCAGGCACTGGATTCTCATAGGAGCACTGGTCCCTGGTGCCACAAAGGTTGGGAACCACTGATTTAATGTGTTTCTTACTAAACTGTTAATTTCATCCAACCTCAGCATCGAACATAATACCTAGTTCCATGGGATACATGAATGGGATACATAAATGGGATACATGAATCTGTGTCTAAGAAAAGGCAAACAAGCGTTCCCCAGTAATAAAAGTGTTAACCTCAAGTCATCGAGGCCCTTGGAGAGGTGACACAGGTTTCAGATTTACTAATACAGTTTATGATCAAAGTGAATTTAGTGCTACTTCAAGAGAGATCCTGACAGTAGCGTGGCAAGTCTTGGTCATCAAGGGACAGTCTGAGAGAGAGCATGAAAAGCGGAGAACAAAGAGAACGTCAAAGGTTATAAAGTAATCAGCACCTTCAACCGGTGCAAAGGAAACTCAGTCATCCCAGGGGTTTGCCCCCTCCCAGTGACAGCTGTGCCAGGTCCACGCTCACCCTGAAGGGACTGCTGCCCTCCCCTGCCCCTCCTCCGCCCAGCCTTGGCTGTGGACCACCTGGACCACCATCAGATTCTCTTCCCAGGCTTGTCCCAGGCCGCACCATTGTGTGCTGGACTCTATGTGAATTTTTAAAGTTTGTTATAACGCTTCCACCCCAATTTGATTCCAACCTACCTTTCCAACCTTATTTCCAACTACCCTTTAACAAGAACTCCAGGCTCCAGATAAACTGTTTCCGGAACGCGCCTGCGCACTGCTGCTCCCACACAGGCTCTACCTACCCCTCATCCGAATGCCTTTCTCCTTCTCCTCCTCCTATATGAACGTCATCAGTTTAAAATAACGCCTCATCTGCTCATTGCCGCTATGACAAATTCATCACCCCCAAGCAATGACAGCATTCCTCTGGCTACACCTGCACTTCCTATATTCTTCTCCAGACCACCAGAACCGAAAGCCTGCAAACTACATTACCCAGACTCCTTTGCCAACTGGCTCCCAGTTAGGTTCTTGCAAAGGCTGGAGTCTGGATGGTGGAAGAGGGGCGACACTTTTTTCCTGCTTCTGGTCTCCTGCAGCAGCAGCAGCAAACTCCTGTGAGCTGCAGGTGACTACATCAGCGGAGGGCTGGCTTCTGGTTCCTGTCGACTGCAGCATGTGTGGACGCTCATGAGTGTAGACCCCTGGACTCCGGCCCAAGGGCGGCTTCCTGATCTTTGGGTAACAACTTCCTCCCCCGCTTGCTCCTCTACACACCCCGCTGTCCTCCTCCTGCAACTCAGCCTTGCCAACACCTCTGTAACAAATCTCTCACATTTTAATCCCTCTCTACTTGAAAGTACCTAGAGCGGGTTCCACTCTCCTGACTGGACAACAACTGATAATAACAGATAATGAGGAAGTAAAAACGGCAATATCGACTAAGGTGGAGAATGAAGATTATCAATTATTAAAAAATATCCCATAAAACAAAAACCTAGAAAATATTTTCCTAGGTATATTCCCAGGTAATTTCTGAGTTCTAAAAACTAAGAAGCTGGCTTCGCTGTACATTGAAAGTACATTTTGTTAAAAGGAAGTCAACGCTGAGTCTCTCTCTGACCGAGCGCCTGTGGAATAGGGAGAACCCACATGCATCTCCTTCGATGCTTCCCCAGAGCCTCCTGCACAGCAGGTGCTTCTCAGGTGTCTGGCGTCTGATGATGGCTGTTACGAAGCACTAGAATGCAGAGATTGGGGTTAAGGCCAAGCAGTCACGCTAGTTTTAAAAAGCAACTTGGAAACAAGCCACCTCTGCAGCGCACTCCAGAGGCTTCCGAGGCCCTCCAGTGCTGAAACACAGCCGCTGAGGCCGGGAGGCGGAGACGCAGGCACCTGGTGGGCACACAGACAAGGTCCTCGCCTCATCCTGGCCCAAGCCGCCCCTGAACCCGAAAAGGCTATCGCTACACTTCTGAGGAGGGCCTCTATTTTGCGGTTCAAGATCTAGCTTAGAAACCTCAGTACCGAAACCCTGCCCAGGACCCAGCTCACCTCTCTTAGAAGGATGAACTGAGCCCATCTAGAACGGACTCTGCCTCCATGTCTCCAACCTGCTCAGGGCTCACTTAGACATCTGTCAGTTTGATCTCAAACTCATCTTCCGCTATCACATTAAACCGAGATAACTGTAAGAAGGGTTGGAGGGCATCAATTTTTTTACAATAAAAACTAAATAAAAACTGCTAGCTACAGAGGTTAACGGACAGCTATTACGACCACGCCCACAGCCCGGCATCACTTCATCTGCTGACCCAGTTCTCCATTAACAAAAACTGTCTCATGAAATAGAAACCTTAGAGAAGATGCAAACCCCAACGAGAGCACAAAGAAGCTTGACTCATTCCGATTTCCAGGCTGAATGACAAAACTGGGCCATCAGCTGCTGTCACTTTCCTATTTCACTTGCCTACGTGCCTAACAGATAAATGTTTGAACGTTTCTAACTGGTCCATTGTTACTGCTAACAACCTGACCACAGGAAACCATGCCCTACAACCCAATGTGAGACGTC
Source organism: Rousettus aegyptiacus (assembly GCF_014176215.1). NCBI lineage: Eukaryota > Metazoa > Chordata > Mammalia > Chiroptera > Pteropodidae > Rousettus > Rousettus aegyptiacus. Next base: position 44,267,629 of record NW_023416289.1, on the reverse strand, counting down.
CCGGGTATCAGGCACAATAAATTCCTTTCAGGAACTGGCAAATGAAAAGTTCTAGTAAAATGGGATTTCACTGAATGCTTCATAATCAACTCTCAACAAACTGGAATTTACAAAAATCTAGCAATTACCATAGACAACCACATCTCTCTCTGCTAATTAAGCCAGTGCTTCTCGTTCATCACTTATTGAACATTTGCTGAGGGCCTTCCTGGGGCCAGGGGAGAAACAAAGGGACAGTCAATGCTCATGTGAAGCCCTCTCACTGCACAGTAAGTGGGGTAAGCACAGGAACAGAGGACACCCTAGAACTAGATTTAAACACGTGTGCACGCACACACGTGCTTTCCCGTTGAGTCATCTCTCTTTCATAGAAGCACTAACAGCAAATATTCATGAGCCAGGCACAGTACCAAGCAAACGACATACACGTTATGCCATTTCATTTTTCACAAGAAGACGAAAAAGCAGGCACTATTTACTTCACAACGAGGAAGGCTCAGGGGGGTCTGACCACCCCGCTCCATGCGCCCTCGCGGCTCAGGCCAGCCCCCAGCCCTGTGCTGCTGCAGAGATGAAATGGACAAAACAGCTGTGCAGCCCGCCCGGGTGCTCAGAGCCCACGGAAGCCCCGCACCCCCGCCGCCGGCATCCCCTCGCACCCTCAGCAACGCTCTCCACGGTGGGGGGACAGACTCTGCTCAGCCTAGAGGCAAAACCTTGAGAATTCGCTTCCCATGGTGAGGTGTGTGCATGCCTTAGGGTGCTCGAAGCACAGTTCCACACCTTGCTCACAGCGTCTCACCCTCACCTGGGAAGGGCAAGTGTCCCCGTCATTCCCATTCCACAGATAAGAACAGAGACGTGACGGTCACAGAATGCACCCAGATTCGAAAGGCTGTCCTCTCCACGGGACACTGATGCACCCAAGACTCGCAGGGGAAACAGAGTATCCGCCAGAGTCCTGACCACGGTGGCCACTTCCAAAGTGAAACTGATGAGAAACGGCTGCCTTTAAACTTTACTGATTTGCAATTAAGAATCAATGTAACTTCCGTTTCCCAAGGATTAAGTTGTGAGAACACACTGACTTGCGCCTTTCCTCACTTCTCAAACCATGGAAGGGAGAAGATGCTGTAAGTTTTTGCCCTCACTTTTCTCATTGTATTGTAAAAATTCATTTCTACTCACACAGAAAATATACCTGAAAAAATCACCAAAAAAGGTAATTGTATGAGTTACCTGTTTTGGAAATACTGTTTCAAAGCTCCAGAAAAATGACCTCTACTTACTGACCAGACAGCAGTGTTCATATGAATCCTGAGAGGTTTGGTCTCTCGTAAGAACAACCATAAAATTAAATAATGTAGAAAGAAAAGAAGTCTCAGATTTAAATGAATTAAATTAAAATACCTATATTAAAAAGTCAGTGAGTCAGTAAGAATCCACCTCTTTCTCTCCATCTCAAGAACTCACGAGACCGTAGTCAGACATGACGCAGGACACAGCAGGTGAGGACCCGCGTCTCTCCTTTCACTAAAAGGGATACGGCGTAAACAATGATCCGATGTCAACATCAATTCCATTTACGGCTTCAAAGAAAAACACAAAAACAGCTCAGAGAATGAATCAGAGATAACCTTTTATTCATAAATCAAAGCTACCTTAAATTTCACATCATTGCTTCACACTCAAAAACTCTAACCTCAAGGTAACACTCTCACTTTAGTGGGTCATTTTTGATAAATTCACCAGAGCTAAAAGGAAGCTTGACTTTGTCCATGAACTTCTACATTGTGTGAAAAATCATTTTCCTTGAAATCCACAGGCACTAGATTGCATCCCAATTGCATCATGCGCTCTTTGTTTTGAGGGTACTGAAGACAAATGTAAGGACGAGGGAGTTGTACTTAAAAATACTCAGCTTAATCATGAATAAAAACATGGGGAGAACAGCTGTACTCTGAATTTATGGTCAAAAAAGCCCCAAATCAGTAGAGAATTTGGTTTTCCCCAAAGGCAGGCTTCACCAATGTGAAATTGTATTTAAGAATCCAAGAACCTGTTGGTTTGAAATTTTTTAAAAAATAAAAAAGAAAGAACTCAATAGAAAGACAGAAACAAAACCAATGTAGAAATACTTCAAAAATACTTGTAAGTAAATGTATTCTCAAATACGTTTCTACTTGGTGAAGATGGTAGTACGCACCTACACCCCAATCTTGTTAAGGGATTCACTTATAATACTAAGAATTAAGTCCCTGAATCTACCTAAACCCTGGGATCATCAGTTCACACTCCTATTGGTGCAAAAAGCTCTATCAATCATCCTAAGCTAATTAGCTTACAATGTGATAGAAAAAACTTCAGAGTATTGGCTAATGTAAAATTGCTGGTAGTGACCTTGGTACATACTTCAAATATTTTTAATCTGTTTAAGTTACAGGTCAAAGGTGATGGGGGGCAGTATGCATAATAAATGAGAGAAGAGCACCTCATCACCTTCGAGCAGAGCTTGGTGTCCCTTCTCCAGGTCATGGAACTTCAAGGCTGGTGAGGGGCCTAATGTCCAACCCACCAACACATTCCACTAGAATGGGAGAAGCACGGAGTCTAACCCGGTTGTTCCCGATGTACTCTCGGGACCCAGAAAGTGACATGCTAGGTGCCCAGCACCACCCCCTCCACCAAGTCCAACCCGCTTTCCAGAAACGAAACGACCTGGCTGTGGCCATAATGCTGGCTACCTGTCCCCCATATTCCTGCTTCCTAAATCAAGGTGGGTTCCTCCCCCACCCAGCCTGTCACGGAGGCGATGAAAGCCTTTCCTGTAGTCTCTCCTGAAACGCAGAACTCACGCCAGCATCTGATCCTTCTTTATGTTTTTAAAAGCTCGAACCTGTTCCTTTCCCTTCCTTAAGCAGGTACTTAGCCCCTTCGTATGCATCGTCCTTCGCTTTAGTTCCACAAACCTTTAATTTACTGCCTAATGCTTTACAAAGGACTGTGCCTGAAGAGCATAAAAGAGGAACAGGAATCAGTGCTCTCAAGGGACTTGCAAGCCAATGACAATTAAGATAGGCAGGAGCAGGCAGGAGCTCTGAAACAGAGAACTGGCCCTGCACACTATGGCAGAAGGGACCGTCTAGGCAAAGGGACCAGTGCGAGCTGACAAATCCTGAACACACGGTCAGGAGAAAGCGAGCCGTCCAGTCCGATGGAAACGCAGTGCAGGGAAGAGGCGGCGCTGGCCGGAACCAGCCTGCAGGGAGAGCAGCACATGAGGGAGAGAAGCTAGCACTTAGTTCTTCAGGCAGTTTCTCATGCCCTCCTGTTACCTCTTTTTTTTCCTACTTATCCCACTCCCTTCCTGAAATAGAAGAAAAAAGAAAAAGGAAAAGAAAAAGGCACACGAAAGCTTTTGTTCTTTGTGTTTGGAAAAGTTCTCTCAGTGATATGACGATGGTGGTGGACAATTTCAGGACCCAGGGTATCAACCGTGGCTCTACACCCGCCCAGTCAGTTAACCGATGCTTCATCATTGACAATTAAGGATCGCTTTGACAATCGGGTGAAAATCTGGACTCTCTCCCTCAGGAAAATGCACTTAAACAAAAACTGTTAGGCAGCCAGATTAAGATCTTTTGCCCTAGCAATAATTCTGGGTGAATAAGAACCCCAAAGACTTGGCCACAGTTTTTAACACTAACCAGGAGCGCCCATTTCCCCCTGCACCTAAGTAGAACATTCCTTCTGAGTGACAGTAATGATCCTTAGTGAATAAATAAAACAAGGGAATTTCTCCCAAGATTTATAATCCTCACCCGCTGGAAACAATACAGCTCCCATTTACTGGGCCCTGCTCTGTGACAGGCCCTCTGCAGAGCGGGTCATGTGCAGAGTATGAGGCAGAGGCCCTGGACGGCAGGTAACAGTTTCGCCCATTTCACACATGAGGAACCGAAGCTCAGAGGGGCCAACTGACCCGATTCAGTGCTGCCCAGCTGGACAAATGGCAGATCTGGGTTTGGAACTCGCACTCTGACTTACAAACGCCATCTATACTACCTCCCAGCAGAGGGGACCTTGTCACCATATTGATTACTGCGAGAGATCAAAAGATATTGCTGTCTCCTAGTAAGTAAACAGTCCAGTCCAAGGGTCCAGTCCAGAATTATACACCCTCTGGGTGTCCAATAAATACTTGCTGAAGGACTAAGGGCAAAAAGAACTTTAAATGGTCATATATGGCATAAGGACAATTTGGTCAATGACAAACTACATATATGATGGTGGTCCCAAATGACTACAATGGAGCTGAAAAATTCCTATCACCTAGTGACGTCATGGCCCATGACTTCAAAGGATTTGCTAAGGATGAGGAGGGCTGCAAAAATCAACATGGCAGACCTGCAAAAGAAAGAAACTAGACTGCTATCTATCACCACGCACCAAAATTAACTCAAAATAGATTAAAGACCTGAACATAAGACCTGAAACAACAAAGTGCATAGAAGATAACATAAGAATGAAACTCAAGGACCTCGGACTTACAGAAAATTTTATGAGTTTGACCTTAAAGGTAAGGGAAGTAAATGCAAAAATAAATGAATGGGACTACATCAAGCTTAAAAACTTCTGCACAATAAAAGAAACCGTCAACAAGGTAAAGAGACAACCATCCAAAATATACAAATACGAACCATATGAAATATACAAAGAACTCATATGACTCAATAACAACAAAAAAACCCCGAAACAGTCCAATTCAAAAATGGGCAGAGGACCTGAACAGACACTCCTCCCAAGAGGACATACAAACGGCCAACAAATATATGTAAAGATGCTCAACATCGCTATTAGAAAAATGCAAATTGAAACCACAATGAGATACCACCTCACACCTGTTAGAATAGCTGTTATCAACAGGACAAGGAATAACAAATGTTGGAGAGGATGCGGAGAAAAAGCAACCCTCATACACTGCTGGTGGGACTGCAAACTGGTACAGCCACTATGGAAAACAGTACGGAGGTTCCTCAAAAAACTAAGAATTGACCTACCATATGATCCAGCAATCCCTCTACTGGGTAATTACCCCAAAGATTTGAAAACCCATATCTGAAAGGTATTTGCACACCAATGGTCATAGCGACATTATTCATGGTGGCTAGGTCACAAAAGCAACCCAAGCATCCTACGATAGTTTATTGGCTAAAGAAGCTGTGGTACATATATACAATGGACTATTACTCAGCCATAAGAAATACTGCCATCTGCAACAACACGGATGGACCTTGAGATAATCATGCTAAGCAAAATGAGCCAGACAGAAAAAGCTGAAAATCACATGGTATCACTTTTAGGTGGGATATAACTCTAAAAGCAAAAAACGAACAGGACAAACAGAGACTCATGGTCACAGACAACAGACAAGTGGTTACCAGAGGGGAGGAGGGAAGGGGAGGGGGGAGAGGCGAGTAGACAGGGTAAAAGGGATTAAATATGTGGTGACAGAAAGAAATCTAACTATGGGAGGTGGACACACACTACTATATATATATATATATATATACATGCCTTACTGTTAAATTGAACACCTGAAACTTACTGAATTTCGTTGACCAATGTCACCATAAAAAAAAAAATCAACAGGGCTGTGGCTAAGATGGCAGCACTTTAACCTGAGTGTGGGTGAGGATGACATCGGGGTACTCCCAGAGGTGGTCCCTGAGGGCCTGACTAATGAAGAGTTTTTGGAACTGAAGCAGGCTGAAGAGGTGAGAGAAAAGGAAGCCGCAGGAGCCGAACCCCCCGGGAAGACTCAGCCAAGAGTGTAGCAGGAGCCCTGTAAAAAGTCTGATGACACGGACCCCAACACTGCAGGGTTTTCATTCATAGAGAGGAATGTTTGTGGTGCATTATCTGCTTACAAGCAAATCTAAGGTAAAAAACAAACAAAAAAAAAGTGAACCACCGTGGACGAAAGAGTGACACCTCCTCAAGACGAGCCACAGGCAGGTCCTTCAGGAGGTGTTCCAGAAGAAGGCACTGCCATCACAGGAGGTGACAGCTCCATGCCCATTACTGCCCCCGAAGACTTCCCTGGGAACAAGCTGTGGAGGCGCAAGACAGCGATGCTGGTCACCTCGACCCTGCACAGGTCTGGGTTAAAGTGTATGTTTATGTTTAGTTTTTAACAGAAAAGTTTAAAAGCAAGAAAAAATTTTTTTAATTTAAAAACAGAATAAAGTTTATAGAATAAGGATATAAAACAAGTAAATGTTTTTGTATAGCTGTGTTTAAAACACAATGTGTTTGTGTTTTAAGCTAAGTATTATTTACAAGAGTCAAAAGGTTTTAAAAATGTTTATAAAGTAAAAAATTTACAGAAAGCAAAGATTAATTTATTACTGAAGGGACTGTTTTGTATAACTGCAGTGCAGCCTCAGCGTGCGGTGTCATGAAGCCCACAGGGTGTGATATCCCTCGCTGCCTCGTCCAGGCCCCAGTCCCACGGGCCCCAGCCACGGCTGTGCCCTCCACAGGTGTACCACACTTACCTTTCATGCTCCATCTTTACTGCGCCTTTTCTGTGTTTAGATACACAAGCACTCACCACAGTCACAACAGTGCCTACAGTACTCAGGACAGGAGCAGCGGGCTGCACCCAGCAGCCTTGGCGTGTGGTGGGCTGCGCCATCCGAGTTTGTGTGAGCACTCTGTGATGTTCACACAACGGTAAAGACGCCTAACGACACGATTCTCAGACTGTATCCTCATCACTAAGTGACACCTGACTGGATGGGCAAATGGGGTAATAGTCTTTTAAGGGTTCCATGTGAACACCTGTGTCACAGCTTGGGCCTCAGTCACTGTCCTGTTTCTCAGTGGACCTCCCTCTCTGGCCTGGCAATGTCCCTCAGCCCTAATTATGTTATACCCCCATGTGCAAAAGTGTGCAACATATCAGTGAGGCAATGAGATGAATTAACAGTGAGATTTCAACAAACTGTGGTCTAGAGAGTCTTCCCCCCATGTTCCTATTCTCCCCTGACGCATATTGCCCCAAGACCAGCCATGTCACTGCACGACAGCTGTCCGCACAGGACTGCCAGCCGCCCCTCTGAGCACGCACATGTGTGCCACTGGAAGCCCAGTGAGGCCTGGACCCAGCCATTTCCATCTTTCTATGGCCGCTGCTCAGCTCCCTGGACCAAAGAGAGCCATAATCACCATTTCAAATAGAAAGACATTTGTGCTGTCATCACAAGGAGAAAAATTTGTTCCTTTCCTTTCTTTTTCTTGTACCTATATGAGAAGATAGATGGTAGCTGAAACTACGGTGGTAATCATTTCACGATCTTCGTAAATCAAACCTCGGTGCTCCTTGCACCAAGGACTGCCTACGTGTGAAGGAAAAACAAATCGTAGCACGTAATCTAAAACGGTGAAGCAAAAGGGAGACGAAATGAGGCCGCGGTCTCAGTGTTACTCTAAACCAGTGGTTCTAATCTTTTTTAGGTCATGAATTCCTTTGAGAATTAAATAAAAGCTACAGATCCTCTCTCCACAGAAAATAAAGAACCACAATCTGGCTCCCACTCTTGACAGACTAGAGGACACGCCCCATCAACCCCTTAGGGGTCCACAGACGCTGGAGTTCATAACCTTCGCTTAGCATCTGCATTTCCAGCCTTGTCTAACTAGAGGTAACCCCAATTCACCAGCCATTTTGGTTTTTAGCGGTCATACCAACACTAAGGGACACTGAAGGCAGGGGATGGTGCTAGCACTCAAGCGCAGTCTCACCAGCACCCGCCACCAAGGCCCCCACTCCTCTTGCTACCAGATTCACGTTAATTAATGAGCCACAATAATAAACTAGGGGGTGAGGATGCTCTACCTCCCCCTACTAGAACGTAAGAAATCCTAAAGCAGGGGTCATATCTGATAGTATTACGTGTTCCACCTATAGCTGCACACATTCTAGATAATAATTGTTAATCGGTTTACTAAAGAACAGACTGAAAACAACCTATACATTTATCTTTTATGGTAAAATGAGATATATATTCACATCACGCAAGAAAAAATGCCATATAATTAGCAGATTTTAAAATATTTTCTTAAATTGGATCTGAGAGCTTGAAATACAAGAAGCCTGTAAAAAAATGTGCTTCCTCATCTCTGTAGTCTTGATTCTCTCGATGGCAGGCACTGGGCCGTCTGTGGCACACACGCTGGTGCACAGCACACCACGGCCACAGTCCCCAAGGGCGTGCGGGAAACAGTGGGGAGCCTGAGAGGGTGTGACGGGAGTCTCACGTCTTCTTGTGGAGATATTTATTCAAGAAACATTTCCTGAACATCCACGATGCCTAGATTCTGGGGCCACATGCTTCCAGATAAAATAATGAGAAGCACAGGCGCTGCCTCCTAGAAGCCTGAGACACGGTGGGAGGGAGAAGACAGCACAAGGCGACCTGAACAGCAAGAAGCCCCGCGGCAGGGGTCCACGGCGGCTCTTCTTGGGAAACGGGTCTAAGCCAGACCCTGAGAATAAAAAGGAATTGGTTAAGTTTTTGTTTTGTTTTGCTTTTTAGGAGTTCTCGGTTTTTGGCTAGGTTTGGTTTGGGGTAGAAGGAGAATATGCCGGAAAAAAGGAAACTTCATGAAAAGGCCCAGAAGCAAGGATCTCCGGGGGGGGGGGGGGACGACGACTGTTAGGTCATCGGGTGTGGCTGGACTACGGAGCTTAAGGAGGGACGGGATGGGGACAGAGACTGAGCGGGCTCCTGCGAGGCCCGTATGCAGCCCAAGTTTATGTATGCCACCCCGCTTGATGAAATCACAGCCCCTGGATGCTCTAGCTCTTCCTGGTTTTTTTCTTTTAAACTTATTTTGAAACAATTTTAAATTTACAGGAAAGTAAATTTAAGAGTAAATTACAATAGTTTCCACATACCCCTTACCCAGGCTTCCCTCACACTAGCATGACCACGGTATATACATCAAACGAAAGAAATCATCTTTGATACAAAAAAACTAAACTACAGGCTTTATTTGGATTTTTACCAGTTTTTCCATTCATTCTCTTCCCTGTTCCAGAATTCAATCCAAGATTCCACATTGCACTTAATTCAAAAACTTTTTAAAAATCCCTTCCTTTACTCCTGCGTACCAGTTTTATCATTTAGCATTACTCTCTCTAAGCCCCATCTCTCAACATGGCCAGCTCGCTCAGAAGATAAATACATCATTTCAGAACAGAATGAGAGTTACCAAAACAAATGCTATGGAGAAGGAGCTATTAAGGACTCAGGGATATTTAACAAAAAAAATGAAGTCAGTGACATTGTCATACGGCAAAGACGCGCATATGCATGCACACACACTCCATTTACAGAAAGAATGCAGCCTAAGGTGTCCCTTCCACCACGGAAGATAAAAGAAACTTAAAAGACCCATTTCTGCTTCTGCAGTATTGCCAACAAGTAATAAATCCCCTCTGCTCTCTCTTCATACACCCCAAGCACCCTAAGAAGGAGTCGAACCGAAAACACCAACTCATCCTTAAAACAAAATGCTGGCAAAATCACCTGGGATATGGAAGAGGAAAGAAGGATGAGTCATCCTCTCCTTCCTAGATTTAAGGAGTCTAAATGGTAGGACAAAATTCCATTATGTCACAACAATCTTTATAAAGGCACTAAACCAATATTAGTCATACCTCTTTCTGTTTGTCACATTATGAGCTGCATTCTAAGCCTCCATCTCTAAAACTCCCAAGTCGATCTCTAGAATCAAGGAAGAATGCTATATAGAAATCACTGCAATGTCAATAAAAACTAGCAATTTTTTTCTGCCATTAAAACACAATTGTTAACAATGGTTATCCTTAGGAGGCAGAATTTAAGAATATTTAAGCTTTCCTATATATTTCAGCCATTGAGGGCGATGTATTAAACATTCACTAAATACAGAAAGAGCATGGTCCTGTGCCAAAGCTAGAGACAGGAAAAAGAACAAAGGAAAACCTCCCTGTGGAGCAGAGTCTAGATCCGCACCTCCAGGTGCTTTGGCCACTTAAAGTTTAATCAAAAGTAAGTACAATTTAAAATTCAGTTTCTCAGTCCCACTAGCTGTAGCTAGTGGGACTGAAATGTGGCTAGCGGACACTGAAAAAGGACAGCAGAAAGTTCTAGTAGACAAGGCTGACTAGACGCTCCAGTGCCAATTCGGACCATGGAGGGAGGGAGGATTTGGGAAGACAAGCCTTCCAGGCTGGCTGATGGCAGTCCACACACGCCACTGGCCCTCCCCTTCAGCATCACGCAATACCAAAATTTCCAGGGCTATTCCCCTAAAACCAAAAACAAAACACTTCAAGGAGGCATTACAGAAATGGATTGGGCAACAGGCTTTGACTGAACTTTGTTAAGATAAGCTTAGATGAAAATACCTTAAAATGAACAAACTAGATGATAAAATCCAATTAGGACCTCACTAGAAAGGAAGAGAAAATGAAACTGAAATTAACTGCTAGATCATTCTGGAAATCATTCTGGAAATATTTAACAGGTAAGCTAAACAAAGGATTAAGGGGACAAACCAAAGAATGCACTGTGCTCATCCAAATACCTAATCAAGGTCAAAACCTAAAATCAGGTGATTAACCTGAGGGAGCAATGGGGTGAGGGGGAGAGAGGGCACGCACACCAAACCAGCCTGGCGCTTTCTAAAGAGTGGGGTGGGGTGGAGGAGTTACTCTCTTTTCTCTGAACCCGCCTATATCACCTAACATATGCTGCCGTGGCTTCCACATCTGTAAAATGGGTACAAGCACAGTACCTATTTCTGAGGTCTGGTATGCGATTCCTCAATACACGTCAAGTGAATAAAACAGTGCCATTAGGAGTCTCTGAGGCCCTCATCTCACCCAAGGGAGTCGAAGGATTTCCTGAGGGTGAGCAATGCTGTGTTGACTGTCAGTCATATCAGGAGGTGGGTTTTGAAAAGTCAAATCTGTCCCAAGCTGAGCAAGCTACGCAGACACCTTCCAACAGTGTCCTCTGGACTGTGATGATGCCCAAAGCCACAGGGCACAGCTACGAGAACTTTAGGCAAGCTTCAGGATTACCTCTGTAATCTTGATATCAAGACTTAGGATACTGGTATTCAACTTTTTCCAAAATCAGCCTTGTCTGCCCAGCTAGACTATCCTGTCCTTCATTAAGGCATTGATTAGATACCATGACAAGTCAGACACTTTCCTAGGCAACGTGGAAAGCAGAAAACAACAGATCCCTACCCTCGAGAAGAACATAACCACTCCATTCCTAGGACCTTCTCCCACAGCTATAACCACATACGTGCAAAATGACATGTATTCAAGTTTGCCTTTTAGTGCCGATTGCAAAAGCGAAGAACTGGAAACAAATCAAATATCCATCAACAGGAGACTGGCTAATTACAGTCTATCTGCATAATGGAATACCATGAGGCTGCAAAAAAGAACAAGAAAGCGTCCTTTGTCTAACACAGAATGACCTCCCAAAACAGACCTTAAAAAAAAGGAAGATGCGGAACAGTAATTATAGTATGCTGCTATTCACGTAAAGGGGTAGGGAGGCCATACATATTTATATTTGCTTGTTTGTATGTGCACAGAATATCTCTAGAAGGAAAAAAAAATCTTTCTGGTAAAAAACTGATGTCCCTGAAGGAGACAACTGGGTGGCTAGAGAATAAGGATAAGGGAACAGGATGGGTGTTTTGTGACTGATAACAGAGCCAACCAAATTTAACGACTACACAAAAACAAGGGATCCACCTAACGTTCCCAGCAAGGTGCTGCTGGAACAGCTGAGGACCCCAGGAAGGTCTGAGAACGGTGGACACCTGCCGGCACGCTGAAGGATGAGTGGGAAACTGATCACTCCGAGAAGGGCTGGTGAAGGTGTGTTGAGAACGGGCTTCGTGAAAAACACAGCGGACAGGAAGGTGGCCCAGCGCAGAGACCGAGATGCCCGCAGCTCAGCACGTGGACAGAGAAGCTGCCGGGGGTTCTGTGAGCCACACTAACCACCTCCCCTTCATCTTGCAGGCAACGGAAACACACTGGAGGTTTTTAAGCAGGGGACTGCAATAGTCAGGTTTGTTTAGTGACCCAGTGACACAGAGGAAAAACAAGAGAGGAGAGGATGGAGAAAAGGCCGCCCTGTAGGAGAGTCCTGTCGTCGGGCAGGACACTGCGTCCCGGGACTCCCGGTGGCACACAGCATGGACTGGCGCCCCAGAGCAGCTCCCAGCTTGAGGAGAGCGACCCCGGCAACCGTGCACTTACCCGCCAAACACAGCCCATGCGGTACCTCAGCTTCTCACAACAACTCTGCAAGGCAGACGTCAGAATTTTTATCTTCTACATGAGAAAACTTAGGCTCAGACAAGTCGCACAGCTTGTTTAAGGTGACAAAATAAATGAAGGAAGCGGGACGTGAATCTATGCCTGGCTATCTGGATGCCTGGCCTGTGGCAAAGTTCTCCCCAGTCTGTATAAAAATAAGAATGAGAAACATAACTACGTATGTCCATGCCAGGCTGCCACCTTCTTTTATTCTGATATTGGACACTATTTTTTAAATAACATAATGGGGAGAAGTTTTCTTTTTTTCCTAACGCCCTCCTTGGCAAAACTAAAAACTGGTAACTTTGTATTTGTTTCTCCACCACTATATTCTTCAACTGATATATAAAAACCAAGCCACTGCGCTAATCATGACATTTACCAAGCGTTCACCATGGCCCAAGCACAGTGACCCTATGAGCAGACAGTAGTGTGTTCCCCTTTTTACGGAGGACTAAACAGGGGTCTGAGGCCCCAGTGTTTAAGTGCCATGTCAGAGGGTGCAGAGCTGGCAGGAGATGGGGCGGGGACTCCAACCCAGGCCGTGTGTTGTGATGAGAAACGAGCAGAGGCCTCAGTCCTAACCCGTGAATACCAACCCGACCACCACGACTGCTATTTGGCCTGTGACCAGCAACGTTTAGATGTGTGAGGCTCTTACTGGTCAGAACCCAAGAGTGACCGCTACTGGGGGACAACTTACAAGACCACAGGTCACCAGCACGCACAGCCCGGGGACTCAGAACGCCGTCCCGCTGCCTCCGCAGCCATCTAGCGCGCTGGCGGACCCGACCCGCTCAGTTACCAAACGGTTTCTCCTCCTCCTCCCAGAGAACCGAAAGGCTTTCCAACTCACAGTTCCCACATTCACTCCTGGCATTCAGTTCTCAAAAAAAAAAAAAAAAAAAAAAAATCCAGAATTACAACACAAAAGCCAGTGGCATGCAGCCTAGGTATACAGGCCTCTTTTACAGATGAGAATGCAAATTAAAATAAATGACTTGTTCAAGGTTGCAAAGTGAGGAGTGAAATGAAAACTAATGGCAGAAAGGGCTCTTTACATCACTTGAGGAATCTCAAGAACCCAAGGACCAAAAGATTCCAGAACTTGATTTTTTCCCGGTTTCCCTGAAAAATTCTTACCTTTAATTCGACAAATATTGTGCTCCTAGGACATGTTCAAGGATAAATACGATGGGTCCACAGGACAAATAGGGGGACAGAGAGGGTCAAAAGCTGATATCTGGGTGTAACTCCCTCACACCACACACTACACCTCATGAAAGAAACGACCAGCAAGTAAATTGGGACATGTGTACACCAATGTCTTATTAAATAACAACAAAAGCAAACAAGGTGAAATTTCAAATCTCCAAATTATTTCTTATTCAAGATAAAGCATGAACCTGGACCACTCTCTTAAAAGGTCCTTCTCATAATAAGATGAAATCTATCTTCCTAGTCGACACATTCTTGAGTTGAAATGTTTAGTCACACTGAACTCTTTAAGATAAGATCGGGGAAAAAATCAGGCCATTGGCCTTCTAAATTTTTTACTTTCTGATACAGAAACAAGGTGTTCCTTGTGTTACCTGTAAGAGAAGAATCGCTTTTGTTTCATAAATGGCGCATAAACTCTGAGAAGAGGAGGCATGTTTTGTATAACTGGTACTCTAAACAGTGTAGACACCGAAACATTGAATGGGGAAGAAAAAGGAAAAATAAAAACTTGCCTTCCTGTATCTCTAGCCTGTGAAGCTACAAAGAACTAGTTTGTTCTCTTCCTGCTTAATAGCCCTTAATTATTGAAATATCTAAAGAAAATTAAATATATCGAATAGAATTATTTAAATCTTATTTGTTTAAAGATTTTTGGTTCATAAAAGGGAAGATATAACTAATTTTATAGGCATTCCTGATTTTGACCAAAAGAAGGAAAAATATACTATGGCTTCTTTCTCTTAAAATAAGCATGGGGGGCGCGCGGTCGACATTAGTTCCCCTCACTTCCATACAGCGCAAGGCAGCACCCCAGATAAGGCGACAGAGGCAGCGCTCAGGGCAAAGGCTCGGAGCCAGACTGCCTTGGGAACCTACAGGCCATGAGGCCTCGGGCAAGGCCCCTCTGGAAGCCTGTTCCCCCAGCTAGAAAATGAAACGCCACCTACCTCCGAGGGTTACTGTGAGAGGGATATGAGGGAACACTCAGTAGTCCCCTGGTGCACAATAAGCGTATCATTATTATTAACCAGTTAATTTTGCTAATAATTCAATTATTGTTCCAAGAAAGGGTGACTGCCTCACCTTCAAGGTACAAGACTCCAACAGATCTATTACTTATTAAGCCCTTGCTTTTCAGTTCAATTTTTCCTTCCTATGTGTATAATAAAAATTAAACAATACAACCACATTGCAAAAAAAAAATTGTTTATTCTTTTTTCTGAATCAAAAATAGTAAAATCATTGTGAAAACTTAGGAACTCAGAAAAAAATGTGAATCACTCAAAATTCAACAGCACAGAGATCAGTATTAACAGCACTTTGGCATTATTTCTTCCACTTTTCCCATTTATATTTTAAATAACTGAAATTTTACTGTTTATAATTCTACATCTTGAATTTTTCTCATATTTTATTTTGTGTGTTCCTTACCATGTCAAGAATTCTCCAAAACATTCTATTTTAATGAGTCCATACTCTTCCATAACGCAACTACTCCCCGAAGGCTAAAACATTTAGACTGCTTTTTATTTTCTATACACATCACTACAGTCAACAACACCTTTGCACGTAATCTTTCTTGGTCCATATATATCCCTGTGAGCAGATCAAGGATTGTACATCTTTTAATACACTGCCAAACTGCCTTCCAGAAAGTTCGCAGTTTGCCTATCATGGTATCTCCAGCACTGACCGCTACCTATTTCTTAATTCCCAGCAAACAGACCAAAAAAATCTGGAATTACAACACAGACAAGGAAGATCTGTTATCAAAAGAATGCTTTCGACAACTGTGGTAATTTGTACCAGATCACTATTATCCCATTCTTTATCAGATATGTGACCTTGAGCAAACTTGGAAGTTATAAATATCATCCCACATACATTCGCATTTGTATATTAAAGCTATGACTGAAGTGCCTTCCATATAGAGACTTTCAAATAATTTCCAACTTATTAAGAGGACTTGTGTGGAAAAGTAATTTATGCCCCATAACATGAATGGAGAGCGGGGCGTTGCGGTTGCACAACACATAGAAAATTCAGAAATGCACACTTAAGATTTATGCACTTTTCTACGATAAGTTATACTTTAATTTTAAAGGGGGGGGATGAAAAGATAAAGATATTAAAAGGGGATCTGTGCACAAGAAAATACATGAATTCCTTGTACAGGCACACACACACACTGAAACACAACTCCTTTAGCTAAAACTGCCATTTTTAAGCCATTGTGGCTGCTGACTACTTCTGGGCATATGCCAATAGCCAAGACCTACTCCCGAAGCAGTCAGGGGCCCTTTCCCCTTTTTCCTCATTTATCAAAGGTTTTATCTGCATTCCTCACCTGACTGACCAATGGGAGGAAGAAATTTTCTACAGCCCAGCGGCACTGCAGTATTCAGTGACTTCAGGCCATTGAAAACGCTTTCACAAAGTGTGGCACCCATGGGCCTTCCACCTACGGATCTAATAAACAGTTGTGAAAAATAAAGGTTGGGCGCTGCTTTCATCGCCATGTGTTTAGGGTCACTGTTCCCAGTGACATGACTCCCTGGAAGTGAAAGCCACTCCAGCTGAAGATGCGGATTTCAAAAAATCTAATCATCTTGTATTAATGCGGTGCTGACTTCCATTTGTACACAATCAATTTGTTACTGAACAAAGAATCAATCCTTTTTAATTGCCTGTGGCAATTAAGGGTAATCATTTTCTTTTGTCTTATTCCTAAGTAGTGCAGGCTGCAATAGACAAGCCACGTTTTGACCTTTCTTTGAAATGGAGATGGAGAGAAGTAAAACCCAACGATATATTTTTTTAATTTTTTACACTTCAGGAGGCTATTAGCGGAAGCTGGCCAACATCACCCCAACATTATTTAATAAGTTTTTGAACTGTAGTTTTAAAAAAAAAAGATTACAGTGAGCTCCACGCAAATAACCCAAGGGACAGAGTGTATTTTTATCCATACATTTCTAGTTACCTAGAGAGTTTTCTCAAGGAAATCTCTCAATTAGGAGCTATTCAAATACTTTTCTATTTGCCAAAGAAAATATAGATTTAGAAGTCATTCTGTGATCAAACATTTCTTCTTTCTGTTACACAAGTTTACTTATAAACAGTTTTCTTATACCTGGGTTTGAATCCAGATAATTGTTCACCTTTTTCAACATGCTGGCAAAAAACACAAGCTGGCCCTGCAGCTGTAGAGTCTTTTCAAAATACTATGAACCAGAACCTACTATGTGCACGGGCTCTGAACAGGAAAATCTTTAAGATATTAATACAGATTGCCTCCCAAGGATCCAGGAATTAATCAAAAGTCTATTCAACATTTATTTCCCTCTCCCACCCTATAGTGTGTGTATGTGTGTACATGTGTGTGTACAGTTAACTGTATATAACTGACTATAAATTCCTCACGGAGCTGAATTATAGCTTCTTATATTCCAGAGCGGCAAGACAGACTAATAAAATAAACACACATTTTGGAATCAGACAGACATGGATCCAAAATACGGCCCTACCACCTATTAGCTGTGTAACCCTGGTCAAGACTTTTAAGATATGTATATATGAGGATTAAATGCCGATCCGAGGACAAGCCCTCTGTCAGTTTAAAGCCTAAAAATGGCCATTAGAGTTGGTAAGCACGTCTCCCACCCATCAAAAAAAAAAGGCTTTGGTACCTGTTTGGGTTCAATGAATACTATGCAGCGGGGACCCACTCTCCACAAAGTATTTTGCTAGGTCTGATGAGAGATAAAAAGATATATGACAGGGCCCCCTTCCTCAAGGAATTCACTCTCGAGAGAGAGAAGAAAATTCAGTATCGTTAGCTATAAAATAAGGCAGAATGGAAACCAACTAGTATAATCCCTTCATTTTTGACATGAAGAAACTGCAGCCCAGAGAAGTGGAAATGATTTGGTGGGTCTCACGGCCAGCGTCACACAGCAGCAGAGCCGGGGCTGGGGCGCTACTTTCTTCTTCTCATCGGTTCCACATTCTTTACACCATAGGAAGCTGCCTCTCAACTGTTCGAATTCCATTACCAAGTGCAAATATTACTGTAGTGACCAGTAAGAGGACATTTTCCTAACGAGAATGCAGAGTCAGGAAGAGAGCAAAAATACCTGTAGATACAGAACGTAACAGTCACAACTGCTAGAAATTTCATAAAATGAAAATGTTCATTTCAGTCAAGGAAGAAGACAGAAATAGACAAGTCTGGCTATTTTCAACTAAAATAAGTATTATTTTTTTGTGACGACGCCTTACAGCTG
The DNA here is from genome assembly GCF_014176215.1 of Rousettus aegyptiacus. NCBI lineage: Eukaryota > Metazoa > Chordata > Mammalia > Chiroptera > Pteropodidae > Rousettus > Rousettus aegyptiacus. The sequence continues at coordinate 44,249,716 of NW_023416289.1, read as the reverse complement.
CAAAGTAGTATCTGGTTCTCTATGTCAACTTGATGGTATTTCTTAATATCAGAAGCAAATAAATGAAAAACAGCCTGACAGATGCCAAGTTACTTTCAAGAATTCTTCATAGATGAAGCCTGATAAAGCACTGTATCAAAAATTAAACAGAAATAAACTTTAGAGAAGATAAACATAAAGGACTTGTTTGCATTTCTTAATAACAGCAGTTCGAGTGCTACTCAGACCACGGCTATTTGAGAGCACAGGGTAACAGTGACTCAGCTTGAAAAATTCCACATTGTTTTTAAAAGAGGTATATGGTTTTAGTTATGTAGTTAATACAATCTGGATGCCCCTTTCCCCCCAAATTACAAACTCGTTTTCATGCGAATGACCAAAAGAGAGGCAATGTTTATCTTACATCTGAAAAAGTATACAGCAAAGGTAATCCTGTCCATTTCACTACACCTTCCCAGGGCAAGAGCCCCCGCCCCCTCCCGGGTTCCTGGGTATAATCTGGGGCTGGGCTGGGAGTTGCAGCAGCACCAAGACTCCCCGCTCTAACTTGTAGCTCTAACTTGTACGTGACCCAGGACAACAAGACTGTACAATGAGCTGGACGACACTACACTTCAGACCACAAATGTGAAGCCCAGAGAGGTGAAAGCGATTTGCCCAGCTTTCTGATTAATCAGGTTAAGGCCAAGACCAGAAGGTCTCCCACGTGTATGTCCACACTCTTTCAACTATGACAGGAAGCCTGTTGCCATGGCCCTGCAGCAACCCCTCCACTTCCCCATCTATAAACGAGGGGGCCGGCCAAGGCACAGACGTGCCACTGTGCTGCTCCAAACCCAAGGGGCTTCAGCTGCTCACCTTCCTCCCACTTCGAGCAGAGAATCTCCACATTTAACTATTTCATATAGTGTGAAAAAGGAAATTTAAACAACTGGACTAGATGACCCATAAAACGTCCCACTGACTGGGTAAATTAAGACACTGCACAGACCGACCGCCAGATAGTGACTGCCAACGGTCGCCGTACCTCACTGGAGGGCCCGGCGAGCGGCCCAACACCTCTCAGAACCCATAGCAGACAGAAGAGGGAGAGCAGAGGAGACCGGAAACTTGAGAAGGAAAACCAGTCTCACCTTTTCGATCTCCAGCTGTACTGACCTGATGCTTCCCCAACACATACGGACTGACCGAACACCTACGAGGTTGTGGTTTACAAGCACCTGTGCAACCCTTGCTCCTCCCAGGCTGTCCTTTGCTGAAAGCCACCATCAGGCCCACGGATCTGCACGCGGACACCTTCCACGTGTCTGCTATGCAGAGGAATGTCTATTTTTTGATTTCTTATTGTCCTAAATGCATCATGCCAAGAAAAAGGGGAGATGAGTAAGGGAGGGTAAAAAGGCCAAAACGAAAGGTTTTTGTAAAAGGGAAGAGGAACTTCTCAGGCCATGGATTTTCTAGGCAGGGCAAGAGCCTTTGAAGGCCTGTCACTAGGGTGAAGACAGTAGTCTACAGCCATCTCCTGCTCGATACCCTGCCCCCAACTGGCACACTAACTGTTCCAGAAGGCAAAGGCTATCACCTCAGATTTCAGTAGCACCCAATTCCACCATGAAAGCGAATAGTGACGCTGGGGTTGGAGCCTCTGCACCATCAGAGCAATCTGACAGTCTCTGGAACATCAGTTACCAGTTCAGGAAGAAAAATCAGCTCTTTGTTCTTCTGTCTCCTCTCTTCCTATTATGTAAACTTGGGCTCTGGGCATGCGGAAACTTTCTATGCTGCCAGTGACATTAAAACTCTGGAACACGAATTTAAGCGGTACTGCATATACAGCTATTTTTATTCTTAATTAGCTGCCACTTCTACATTAATAAAAAAAAAAAAAACAACGATTTATACCAACACGGGGAACATAAACTCTAATAAACTCAGAATTATTCACGATTCGCAAAATACCGAAATTCACAGAAACCAACGGAAATGAACCAAAATTCTTTAAGTCAAAAATGGTGATGACACATGCTACAGATAATTAAAATTACCAGCCTCTGCTTGTTGGAAAATTTGAAGCCCTAAGGAGTTAGAAGCTAAAAGAGCCAGATGGATCGACTACCCAGTCCCCATCACTGTCTCACATACAAATGCCCTAACATGGGACAAGTCAATGGTCCAATTCTGTAGATAACAGTGAACGTTTTTTATGTCGAATGTGTTCACACAGAACTATTTCTGAATAAGTGCTGAAATAAACAAAGTTTGATCATAGCTCAGTTAAGAAATAAAGTCCTTCCAGTAAATGCTTCTTCACAGCTGGATGGCTGCTTTAATATGCAATTGCCCTAGGCCACAGGGGGAAAAAGTCAGGCTTTTGATTTACTTAAGAAATAAAATAAATAAACCTAGAACATCCAAAAGGTTCCCTCTCCTGAGTTAAGGAAGGAAAACGGCTGGATGGCTTTTCTGTATAAACCACCTTCCTCTGAATGAACTTCCTAAACCCCACCCCCAACTAAAACCACTGAAGGGTACAGCTCAAGGAAAGGTGGCTAAGGTACATTTCCCAGGAAATGAGACCAAAAATCCAATCGAATCAGCCAGTTCCTGGCAACCCTTTCTCACTCTATCAAATCAGGTCACTCAAAGGCTGGGGGAGTGCCAGGGCCCAAGCCCGCACCCCTCACACGACCAGCGAGCCTGTTGCCCCCCACCCCAGTCTACCCAGAGGCATCTGTCTCCCTGGCTGGGAATGCCTGCAACACCAGAGGGCAGAAATATGAGTGACACTTGGCACTCTCTCTTTCAACAAACAACCGCAGAGCGCTTTCCAAACCCAGACACTCACTACTTTAAAGACCAGGAAGCTGGAGCCTTCCCGGGGCAGAAGCGAAAAAGAAATAGCCCACCCTCCCTCCTCCGCCCTCCCAAAGGTCACACTGCAAACCAGAGGCTGTTAGGGAAGGCAGGACTCAAGTGTGAGATTTGGGAGAACTTGAGAGCTGGCCATTACCCCAGCCAGGGGTAAAACAAAAATATGACTTGTCAGCTAGGCGAAAAAAAAAGCACACCCCCTAAGTTCTCCCAAAGATGCAGGCCTGGAAGTGGAAGGGGCAAGCGGGTACACCTTTCTCTTTACAACAGCGCAGAGAAAAGGGCAGGAGAAGGAAGGAAGAGAAGCCAGACCTGCGAGCAGCCGCCCTCTGCTTTTCCCAAGGACACAAAGCGGTGAAGCCCAGGGAACTGCAGGGGCTGGGGAGCAACATGGGAGTGGGAAAGAAAGCAGGGCGACGGAAAGGGATCCACCCCTCACTACTAACCTTGGGAGAAACGGGAAAATAGAGGAAACGGGGGTGGGTGTGGAGGACACTCTCAGACTTCAGAGATCAGTACTCAGTCAACCAGCCCCCACGTTTACCTAGACCCCACAGAGGTCCCTCAGGATAAACTCCCGCAGGATCCGGGCACCGAGGGAATCTGCAGTCTAAATCAGAGCCCAGAGAACCCTGGGCCAAACCTGGCCCCTTCCCCTCCAGAGCTGGGGATGGAGACTAGAGGAAGGCATGCTTGAAGAGGGGGAGCACTTGGTGGGGAATGGGCAGGTCAAGGTTGGGGAACTGGGAAAAGCAAGTTAATAGGAACTAAAACGGAAGAGAAGGAGCCTGGTAGGACACGAGAAAAAGAAAAGGTGAGGGAGGAAAATAGTCAATGAGGAGCAGACTGGGAGAGGGGATTCAAAAGGTAGGGAGAGTCCATCCAAGACGTCAGGAGGATGCAGGGGAGTGGGCGCGGGGGGAGGCAGGCAATGATGGGAAGGAATGGTTAAGACATCTCTAATACTGGGCAAAATTGAGAAAAAGGAGGACTCAAAAAGGAGGTACACGGCAGGGCAAAGGGGGAGGACAAAGACAAGAAAGAGAGTGGATTGGAGGGTCAAAATGGTGGGGGGAGAGGTCAGGTGGGAAACTTAGAAATGAGAGGTAACAGAGATGAAAGACAGTTGCAAGATGGCCAGGGTTAAAGAGGACCACTCCAAGAGGGAACAGCGGTGGCAAAGTTAAAATGGCTTCAAAAAAATATGTGAGCAAGTGGACAGCTCCAAAAGGGGCAGAGCTGGGAGAAAGACATTCAATAGAGAAGATGAGGCAGAAATGAACAAATGAAAGAGCAGGTGCAAAAGGGTTTGGGGCAGGTCCGTGGGATGCAGAACAGAAAGGGAGAGATCAAAGAGAAGTTATCCATGGTTTGTTTTAGTGAGGCAGAGGGCAAGTCTCAGAAAGGCCAAAATGGAGAGAACTTGGAGCAAAATGAAGGCTGGAAGCAGGTCTTAAGCAGAGAAGAACTGAAGGGGAGACAGGTCAAAAAAAGGGAGCAAATGAATGGCACAGTTCAAGAGCACCATTGAGAAAGTGAGGAGTGAAAACCTCCAGATCACTGGGGCAGACCCTAGCCTCCAGGCTGCAGACAGGCTGGTTTGGGGGTACCGCACAGAAGCGAGGAGCAGAAATGAGAGCGACAGGGTCAGAGACGCGGAAGAGGCTGCTTCATGGAAAGCACAGTCGGAAAGCAAGCAAGTGGGTCGGGGACACAGCAAAAGTTGAGACTGGGTAAGGGGGCAGAGCCGGAAAGCAGAAAAGTCAGAAGAGAGACAAGGGTCTGAATGGCCAAAGGCAGCAAGATCTGAGAAGGGACGGAGACAGCATGGTGAGACGGAGTCCAACAGGGAGCAGGAAATACACTGGGGCATGGAAGGGGTGGTCAAGGAGCTCCCGGGCTTTCCTGGGGTGCAGCAGGTGCTGTGAGTGGGCAACGGGGCCAAGAGCGAGAGGGAATGGAGTCCAAGGAGAAGACCTGGGGCAGCACTGCCTAGACGAACAGTCTCAGAAGGGTCTCGGAGCAGGTGGAACCGCAGGTCCTAGAGGGACAGCTCCTGGTGATGCAAGAGATTCTGAGAGGAGATAGGTCAAAGAAGGGGACAGGTTCGCAGGGTGATGAGAGCGCAGCCGCTGAGGAGGCAGAGGGGTCACGATCTCAAAGTGGGGGTCCAGAATTAAAGGATGCAGAAGGGTCGCTGAGGAGGTGGGTCCCACCAGCGCTGCAGAGCCCAGAGGGGCGAAGGCGGAAAGGGGGGGGGCAGAACTGGTAGCGGAGTGGCCGAAGGGGGAGGGAGCAAGGCGGACACCAAGATCACAACGGGGAAGGGGGTACGGGCCGACGCAGGGACGGCTGGGCTGAGGCGGTCACCAGCAGGTCCGAAGGGCGGGCGGGCCCCACGGACCGGGCCGCGGCACAACGCAAAGGGGCCGGCGGGGCCAGGGGGCTGGGGGGCCGCTCCCTCCCCTCCCCCTCCAGCTCCTCCATTGTTCGCGGGCTCTGGGCCCCGCCGTCCCCGCCTCCCCCTGGACCCCGCAGCGGGGCGGCGCCCGGCCTCGCCGCCGGGGCCCGCGGGCTCGCGCACTCACCAGCTGGGCGCCCTCAACGCGGCCCCGGCCTCCAGGATCCCGGCTGCGGCGACGGCGGCCCCGGCGCCATGTTCTGCTGCTCCTCGTCCAGCGGCGGCTGAGGCGGCGGCGGCTGCTCGGGCGGCGGGGGGCCGGGCGGACCCTCCCTCGCGGGCTCCCTCCTCCGCCTCCTCCGCCTCCTCCTCCCGCCGCGCCGCGGCTCTCCCTCGGGGCGGGGGGCGGGGAGGGGACGGGGGAGGGGCGGGAACCAGGGAGGGCGGACCAGCCTCGCTCGCTCGCGCCCTCGCTCCCTCCCTCCTTCGCAATGGCGGCGGCGGCGCCTCCTTCCTGCGGCCGCCGCTCCCGCGCGCGCGCCCCCTTATTACTGCGCGTGCGTGGCGCGGGGACCGTTGCAGGAGGATAACGGCCCCCCGGCGCGCGCGCCGCTAGGCGACAGCCGGCCGCGCAGGGTGAGGAGAGGACGCCGCGTGCACTCCCGAGGGGCTCGCGGCCGCAGCCTGGGACTGGGAACCGCCGCAGAGGGCGCAGCGCGCGTGCGCCCCGAGAAAATGCAGCTACTGCAGTGGCTGCGGCGCGAGAGCGCGAGGCGACCCGCGAACCGGCCGAGGGAGCGGGTGGGCGAGTGCGCGTGCGCCGGAGGCGCTGCCTGCAGCCGCGGCCACTGGCACGAGGCGGAGGGCGTGGCTCGCGGCAGGCGCGCGCGCCCCCGCGCGCCCCACAAGCCGCCGAACCCCCTCCACGCCGGCTCTGGGAGAAAGCGGGAGGTGAGCGGCATGGCCCAGCGGCGGGGGCGGAGGGCGCGATCCCGCTCGCGCGGGACCTAGAGAGCCAATGAGAGGACAGGGTGGGTGGGCTTGCGGTGCGAGCTGCAACCCCCGGGATAACGGAGGAGGAGAGAGCGAGGGACGTAACGTGTGGCGGTGGGGAGGGGCTGAGGAGGAGGGGAGCGCCCAGCGAGGCAGTTGATTGGGGGACACGAGGAGGCGTGGTCCGCCTCAGCCGGGCCCGAGCCTCGCAGTTCGTCGATGCCGAGGGGGCGGGGCCGGGGAGCGCGTGCTCTTTTCCCTGGCGGTGGAGGGACTCTGCAGGCAATGCTCGCGTTGATACAGCTGGTCCTGAATTCCGTGATCCGCTGATCCTCGGGAGGGGGGAGAGGGCCCGGTCCGCTCTGCGCCCTGGCCTCCCAGTCAGATTGTGCAAATGACTGCAAATCGAATGTCAGTTTGGTCCCCTGGAGGAGAAATAGTAGTGATGGCAAGTTAGCCGTTGTTAACCTCTCCTTTGAACTGCGGAGAGGTTCCTTTGGGACCTCTCCGGAAGTACGGATCGTGGAAGATGAGCGTTCCGGGCGCCTAGTCAGTATTTCTGGAATGCATGAAGAAAGGCTAGGGTTCCTATTGCGTTTTGCGTTTCTTTCCCCAATCTCTTCATCTATAAAGTAGATTAATCTTACCTCCCTCATAAGGTTGCTGTGAAAATTAAATGAGTTATATTTGTAATGCTCTGAATCATACCTTGCTCTGTAAGAGGTTATGCGCTCAACTTTTAAAACATCTCATTAAATAAAGGTTTTTTGATTACTGATTAGGGTCGTTTCCATTGACCTTTTTAAAAATTGAGCACTTTTAATGTATGAAATCTGATTTTTAGGTGTTAGTAACTTTTTTAAAAAGTTTGTTTTAAGCACTGTGGGCCGAACAAATCAAGTGCGTGGGCTAGAATTATAGGCAGCCACTGCAAACCCTGGTTTCTAGGTGCTTTTGGGATCACTTGGAATACCAGAAAGACTGTGGGGAGGAGACACCGGATTTCCCTACTTCCAATTAAAATGTCTTTATAACGCTAGTGCAGTGTTCCAGGCCCTTCCAATTTGGGGAAATTTGTGAATTGATAGCGCCTGGAGAAGAGAGACGTCTGCGCTCTCTTCTGGACCTAGATGCCCATCAACTGCTTTTTCTTTCAAGTCTCAGATTGAAGTCACTTCCTCGGTAGCCTCCCAGATTTGGACTGATCCCTCATTCTTGGGTAAAAATGGGCACTTTATGTTAGGCAGCATTCTAAAGCACTTTAAACATGTTAACTCACTTGATCCTCCCCAACACCTTATGAGTAGGTTATAGTTGTTCAAAACAGAGAGGTGACATTGCTAGGAAGATGCAGATCCAGGATTCAAACTCAGACAATTCGGTAGATTACATCTTCATACTTCTTCATAGCACTCCATCAGAGTTTGAAGTTCTGTATTGGTATCACCATTTTATGTGTGAGCCCTCTGAATGCAGAGATTCTGGCCAGTTCCTCAGTCTGGCAAGTGGCCCACGATAAATACTTGTTAATGAATAAATGAAAGAATCCAACATCAAACAGAGAGGATGATGGCAGGCACTGGAGGCATAGTAGCCAAAAAGACAGTCCTCGTTCAACGACTAACTCCTACCCCTCTTTCAGATGCTAGCTCAGGTGTCCCCTCCTCCAGGAAGCCCTCCTTGATCCTTCAGGCTGGATCAGGCACCCCTTCTAGGCTCCCACAGCCCCTTTGAGTCTTCAATTCAAGCCCTGACCACCCTGGGTTGTCCCTGTCGAGTGATAGATCTTTTGCTCCTACTGGACTGTGAGGACAGAGCTGGGACTGTCTCGGTCACTGCTGATGTCCCCCAGAACAGGTCCAGGCACAACGCAGGGGCTCAAGCAGGATTTCCCTGGATGAAGGAACGGGACCATCAAAGAGGGCCTTCCCAGCTCTGCATTTCTTTCCAGTGTACAATAGGGTAGGTGTCGGCTGAGGAAGACAACCACAGGAAGCAGGCTTCCCTGAAGGCAGCCGCCCCCGTGCACCCAGCTAGCCTCCACTCCAGGATAAACAACCGACTGAACGATTAGCCTAAAGTAGTGCCAACTGCTGGTATGGGCCACTGTCAAGAATTCCCAAGCACTGCCCTATAGGGCCCAATGACTGCAACTGACGGTCACACCAACCAGAGCGCTGGAAGAGGTACGAGTGGCCTGAGGATCCGGACCCACTCGGAGGAGGTGCACAGACAGAAAAATCCACAAGACTTGTGCAAAGAGGGTGGAGGTGCCGGGGCATATTTTCTCTCCATTTCTCAGAAAGAATCAGAGGGTGGGGACCAGGTCTGCGCTAGACCAAGGCGTCGGTGAGCTCACAGCGCCGCCTACAAACCGAACTGAGGAAGCTGCAGCTAGATGATGCTACCGGAGAACTGTGAACTCTTTCGCCATTGGCCAGAAGGGCAGCCAATCAGGAGGAAGGAACGGGAGGCGGGGATGCTCTGCTTACCTGCGTTATCCCAGCGTCTGGCCAGTGCTTGACAAGTAATGGACATCCACTAAATATCCGATGAAAGAACGAACGATGAATCTCTCAATTTCTATAAACTTTACAAATTGAAATGTAATATGTATACCGAAAAGTGCACAAATCACAAGTGTACATTACGATAAATATTCACAAAGAACACGCCTATAACCAGCACCCAGATTAAGAAGTGATATGACCAATTCAGTGGCACTAAGTACCATTCAGAATGTTGTTTAATCATTACCACTATTTTCAGAACTTTTTCATTTTACCAAACTGAAACTCTGTACCCATGAAACAATAACTCCCCTTTTTGCCTCCCTCCCATGTCCCAGGCTCTGATAATGTGTATTCTACTTTCTCTATATATACATTTACCTGTTTTAGATACATCATGTAAGTGGAATCATACAACCTTTATCCTTTTGTGTCTGGCTTATTTCACTTAGTCTGAAGTTTTCAAAGTTCATCTATGTTGTGGATGTATCAGAACTTCATTCCTTTATCAGGCTGAATAATATTCCACTGTATGTATATACCACATTTTATTTATTCATCTATTTATCTATTCATTGATGGACATTTAGGTTTTTGGCTATTGTGAATAACACTGCTATGAACATTGGTGTACAAGTATCTGTTTGAGTTCCTATCTTGAATTCTTTTGGTTATATACCTAGAAATAAAATTGCCGAATCAATTCTATGTTTAACTTTTTTGAGGAAACACCAAACTGTTTTCAACAGTGGCTACACTGTCTTACATTCCCATCATCAATGTATGAGGGTTCCAATTTCTCCACATCCTTGCCAACGCTTGTTATTTTCTGTTTTGTGCATGTGAGCATGTCTGATAATTGCCATCCTAATAGTTGTGAAGTGGTATCTCATGTGGTTTTGATTTGCAACCTGTAAAGACTTGTAATGTTGAGCATCTTTTCATGAACTTATTGGCCATTTGTATATCTTCTCTAGAGAAATGTCTAAGTTCTTTGCCCATTTTTGAATTGAGTTGTAGTTCTTTATATACATTGGATATTAATCTCTTATCAGATATGTGCTTTGGAAATATTTTCTCCCACTTTATGAGTCATCTTTTCACTCTCTTGATAGTGTCCTGTGATGTACAAGTTTTAAATTTTAAGTTTTTAAATTTTGATGAAGTTCAATTTTTTCTTGTGTTGCTTAGGCTTTCGGTATCATATAAATCATATAACTTTCAAAAAGAAAAATGGGGCAGACAGTCAAACTTAACATCACCAAGTATGAGACAAGTAAATAACACATACCCCCAATAGAATCCTCTGAGAAGGACATAGCATCGCTTTTGTGATATTCCAGCCGAAAAAAAAAAAAGTCAAACCTGGATCTAATCATGAGGAAACATGGACTCTTTAAAAATGCCAACATCTTGAAATACTGACAAGGCAAGGGAACTGTTCCATATTCAGTGAGGCTAAAAGAACATGACAATTAAGTGCAACTTGCGATAATGGATTGGATACTGGAACAAAAAAAAATCTATGAAAACTATTACTGAGATGCTCAAGGATATTTTAATATGCACCCATATTAGATAGTAATATATTAATATTAAATTTATCGAATGTGTCATTTTAGTGTTTATGGAGATGTCCTTGTTCTTAAGAGGAATGTTGAAGCACAAAAGTCTTTTGGGATGAAAGGGCATGATGTCTGCAACTCACTTAAAAATGATTCAAACATTTATTTATTTATTTATTTATTTATTTATGTAAACATATATGTGTAGAGAAAGAGAGACTGTAGCAAGATGTCAACAGTCAGTGAATAAGGTGGATAATACATTGAAGTTCATTGTGCTAATATTACAACTTTTGTGGATATGAACATTTTCTATATAAAAAGTTGGAGAGATAAATAAAAAGAAAAATCAAATGACACAATGTGTAGATGTCATTCTGTGCCTCCCTTTGTGTCTCCAACAATATGTCTTGGGGATCATCTATGTCAATGCAAGAGATCTCTCTCATTCATCTTAACTATATTTTATGTAACTGCATGTGGACTAGTTGACTTTTCCCCATCATGCATATTTTGTCTCTTTCCAATTCTTCCCTATGACGAGAAGGATATAATGACATATTAAAGGAGAGAATTTTTCCAGGGTCCATAACTAAAGTGCTAGGACTGGTCCTTTTTGTCTATATCTGTGGAATGTCACCTCAGACTCCAAACTGTGAGATTTCTGTGGGCAGATACTCTGCCCAACTCCCACATAATCATTACTCGGTTAATATCTACTCATCTCTGATCACTGCTCAACTAACACTCCTTCTGGGAGGCTGTCCCTAAGTCTTCAGTTAAGCCAGGTGCCTCTGCTATGAGCAATTATGGTAGCCAGCGTCCAGGATGGACGGCAATGACTCTTACTGGTGGTATTCACAGCCCCTCCTACCAATAGGATATTGTGGAAATAACGGGGTGTGACTTCTGACTCCCAAATTCATGTTCTTCTACTACTGTCCATCTTCCACAGGGAAACATTCAAGGTAATTTAGACAAAGCACTGCTGGATCGCTGACAGTTAACACTTCTAGCTCCCCCAGCGCAGTTTCTTATTTAAAACTACTATTCCCAGCATGCCCTTTCACGCCTTGGAAGCGGGGGTGGGGAGAGAGCCTGTGTGGAGGGTACCAGAACTACATTTTCCAGAATGCAACGCCCACCTTGATGACTGCCAAGCATTTCGGGAATTGTAGTCCTCCAAAGAGGTTCACTCGCAACTCCCAGCATGCCTTGGAGCCTGAACGGTGTGGTGGGAAACGGGCAATCGTGCAGCATGTTGGGAAAAAGGACCGTCACTTTCCCCGGCTTGCCGCCGGGACGAGCAAACCCATTCTTGGGACTACAATTCCCAACGGGCTGTGCGCGAGAGGGCACGCTGGTTCTTCTGCCGGAAGTCCGCTCTATCCCTGGGTCCCCCAACTGCTTCCAGAGCCGGAGCCGCCCAGTCGCCGCGGTACCGGGGCAGCTGGGGTCCGGACGGGGGTCGCCATGGTAACGGGGGCGCGCTCACGCTGGGGACGGGAGGAGGGTGGGTCCACGCGCGGATACTGGAGGCTCGGTTGGGTACTGACAACCCCCCACCGCCGCTTTGCGATGGTCTGGGCCAAGCACGGGCTCCCGGGACTGGGACAGATCAAAGGCCGGGAAGGGAGGTGTTGAGCGGTGGTTCTGGGCGCCAGGGTGCACCGGGGGTCTCGAGCCTGGGGGGCATTGGAGACCAAGTGCCAAGGGGAGAGGGCTGTGTGGGTGAGGCATTGGAGGTGATCGCGGAGGGCGTTGAACCAGGAAGGCATCTGGCGAGGCGGGGTCTCGGAGGTGAGAAGAAATTGGAGGTGGGGAGGGTCGTCCAAGAGGAGGGTCTTCTGGGAGTGTGGCAGGAGCGTGGGAGAAGAGTGCGAGATCTCGGGATAGAAGAGGTCTCTAGAGGCAGGAAGCTGGCATTGCAGGCAGGCGAAGGGGAGTGTTGAAACAGGGGCGGGATACTGCTGATGAAAGATAACCTTACGGTGAAGAGACTGGGCAGTGCAGATGGAAAATATACAGCTGTAGGGAATGGAATGAGCCTTTAGAGTCGGGTAAAGTGCCTCACAGGGGAAGATGGCTTCGAGGTAGGGAGTAGATACTAGAAGGGAAGGGGTTATCATGGAGCGAGTCTTTCCAAGAGGAGGTGTGTCGCGGGTAGGGAGTAGGCATGGAAGTATGAGAGGTGGGGATGGGGCTTTTGGAGTGAGGACTGGGTTGGGCGGTATTAGATTTGGCAGCCCTCCCTCCAGACAGGGCTTCGAACTACAGAAAAGGACTCTCTGGTCAGGGAGCTAGGAAAAGAAATGAAAGGAGTTGGGTGTCAGAAGAGCTTTCCTTCAACTCTATAGGTTTGCTTCTAGCTTTCCTTGCCGTACACCTTATATATCTCTGGCTCTGCCCACAGGCTCTGGCTGCCTGGTGTGAGCCTCCTCACCCCTACCCCTGCTTTTTCCCTTCCTTCTCAGGACCCCTGCCCTGCTAGGAAGTGGTTTTCCCTGGCTCAGCAGAAGGGTTTCTTGGAAGGAGAGTGTAATATCCTGTTCTCCGCCAGCTCGATTGGTTGGGGGGAGGGCGGTAGATTATGTGGAGAATGAGGTTTAGGAAAGACAGTAGACTCTCATGAAGAGGTTGAGGCTCCCACAAAGGGAGTTCACAGCAAAGCCATTAAACTCCCAGCTCTTCTTGCTGGCTGTGAAACTTCTCTGATCTCGGTTTCTTTGTCTATAAAATGGGCATAAGCATGCCCATTTTATAGACAAAGGCAAGTTTCCTAGCTGGGTGAGTTCGGATGGTCATGTTTTTCTCAAAGTCAAATGATGATGTATTATAATACAACTAAGAACTAATACTTATATATCACTTAGTGTGTGCTGCCATTGTACTGTATACCCCTTATGTTTATTAACCTGTGCAACAGCCTTATGAGGAAGAGACTGTCCATTATACAGAAGGTGAAATGGAGGTCCAGAGAGGTTAAGTGTCTTGCCCATATGTACACAGTAAGCAGTGTCAAGATTCATTTGGACTCTTTAGTTTGTGTTCTTAGCCACTTGGGCAAAACCCCTCCGTCACAATGATAGCTAATTTTATTGAGTGCTGAGTATGTAATGGGTACTGTGCTAAGCACTTCCGGCGTTAATTCATTCCAATTTCATAGTAACCCCACGACGGCTGACCTGGCGTTTTAGAACCATAAGGACAAATTTCCTAGCCATCACCAATGATAATCATCATGGACACAGAGCACATAATCTGAGCCAGGCACTGTTATGGGTACTTCTCATGTCGTTTTCTCCTGATCACACCTTTATGTGGCCCTATTTTCCAGGTGGATAAACTGAGGCACCAAGTAGTCAAGTCACTTAAGAAGTGGCAGCTGCTTTGGAAAACAGTTTAACCGTTCCTGGAAAAGTTATCGTAGAGTTACAGCAATAACCCAGCAATTCCTCTCCTAAAGGAAATGAAAATGTATGTCCATGTGAAAACTGGTACACAAATGATTTTAGCAGTATTATCACTGTTACCAAAAAGTGGAAACAACCCAAATGTCCATCAGCTGATGGAAGGATAAACAAAATGAGGTCTATCCATATTATTCAGGCATTAAAAGAAATGGAGGGCTGATATGTATAACATGTGTGAACCTGGAAAACATTACTCCGAGCAAAAGAAGCCAGATGCAAAGGGCCACTTTTTATCTGATGCCACTTATATGAAATGTCCAGACAAGCAAATACATAAAGACAGAAAGATTAGTGGTAGCTGGGGCCTGGGTGGAGGAGAAGTGACTGCTAATGAGTGTGTGTGTGGGGGGGGGTTTCTTTTAGGGGTGATGAAAATGTCCCGGAATTGGTGGCTTTTGCACAATTGTATGAATATACTAAAGACCATTGAACTGCATGCATTTTGGGTGAACTTTATGGTATGGGAATTATATCTTAATTTTTTTTTAAGTAGTAAAAAAAGAAAAAAGAAGTGGGCATTGTCGAGACTCAAACCAGAGAAGTCTGAAACTGAGTTTTTGAGTGCCTGCCACGTGCCAGCCACCGAGCTGATTGTATAATCTTATTTAACCTGCAAAACACCCTGATAAGGTGGATCTTCTGAGGAAACTTAGGGAAACTGAGGATCAGAGGGGTGGATCTTCTGTCCAGTGTAAAGCAGATAAGAGGTGTTCACCCTGGGACTCAGGGCCCTGGAGCTGAGCGTAGAGCTAGCCGCTCAGTGGAAGAAAGATCACTCTGCAGGGGTATCAGAGGGACCTGGGGCTGGCGTGAGTGTCCAGGCGGGCCTGGCTGGGCCCTGGGGGAGGCAGGCGGCAGAGGAGCTTGGCCCCTGTCTCCCTGGTGGCAATGGGTGGGGCTGTCGGGTGTAGCACTGCCCCGCCCCCCACACTACTCTCACTTCCTCCTGCCGCCCCCAGATCCGCTTCATCCTCATCCAGAACAGGGCGGGCAAGACGCGCCTGGCCAAGTGGTACATGCAGTTTGACGATGATGAGAAACAGAAGCTGATCGAGGAGGTGCACGCCGTGGTCACTGTCCGAGATGCCAAACACACCAACTTTGTAGAGGTGATGGAGCCCCGCCCCAGTGCCCCCCACACGCCCCTGTCTCCTTTCCAGCCTCCCGCCCCACCGCCCGCCCCGCCGCCTGCAGTAACCCCTCAGATCCTCTCTCCTTCCCACGTTTATTTATCCACTCAACATGCTTGCAGCTTGCTGCCTGCCTTCCTTTGGGGGGATACTTTGTATTGTGAGAATTTTCAAAAGCGCAGATTAGTACAATGGGAGGGAAGTTGATTGAAGATTTATGTACCCCCTACCCAGATGTAATCAGTATTAATATTTTGCCTTTTTACTCTATCATTTTTTAGCCAAAGAATTTTTTTTTTTTTTTTTTTGGTGCCAGCTTACTGTGTTGAAACACACAAAAGTAGAAGGAATAGTAGAATGAACCATCTTTGCTGTAGCGTTTTAAATGTAGTTACAGAGATTGTGAAATTTCATCCCTAAATATTTCAGGATATGTCTTGGAAAATAAAGACGATTCCTTCCATTTTCGCAATATCGCTCGCTATCGGACGCGATACAATTCATCATACTTCCTAAACGTGTCTCTAATACCCAATCAATATTTAAATTTCCCCCAGATCTTCAAAGCTGATTGTTCTGAGCCAGTTGAGGACCTTGCATTGCTTTGGTTGCTGTGTCCCCTCGGTCTCTTTAGAATGAGAAGTCTCTGCTTTTCATTCCTTTACTGTTAGCCTGTTCAAGAGACCAGGCTGCTTATCCTATAGAATTCAGCAAATGTTTATCGAGGGCCTGCCGTGTGTCAGGCGCTGATCTAGGTACTGGGGATACCGCATGGGTGTGACAGACGGGTCCCTGGCCTCGGAGGGTGATGGTAAAGGCAGCGTATAGGGTGGTGAGAGGTGCCCCGGAGCACGGAGAAGCAGCTGTGAGGGATGCGGAATGTGCACTGGACTTGCAATAGTGGTTTAAGTGACTAGATCAAGATCTCTTCATTGAAGAGGTGACATTTGAGCCAAGACCTGAAGGAGTTGAAGAAATGAAAGAGATGCTATCTGAGAGAGGCACATTCTAAGCCCAGGGAATTGGCAGGTGCAAAGGCCTTGGGGTGGAAATGTACTGGGGCCTTCTTGAAATAGTGAGAAAGCCCGCAGGTGGAATAAGGCCAGAGGAGGAGGGGAGGAAATGAGGTTCAAGAGATGATGAGGGCAGATGGCCCAGGGCTCTTGCTCTGAGTGAGGTGACAGTCACGAGGGTTTTGAACAGAAGAGAGAAGTGGGCTGTCGCAGGGATCCCTCCGTGGGGACAAGTTTCCTCCAGAGGACAAGAGCAGAAGTAGGAATACTGCAGGAGGCGCTAGTGAGAGGTGCTGGTGCCGGGACTGGCATGGAAGCCGTGGGGGAGGCGAGAAGAGTTTTAGAAGCAGAGCCAGCTGAAGGACCAAGGATGAGACATGGAGTGTGACAGAAAGCGGGGCCACCAATGGGATGGCGCTGTTACCCTCTAAGACAGGACAGACTTTGGAAAGATCAGGTCGAGGTGAAGATCCGGAGTGAGACGTCCAGGTTGGGGTTCAGGTCGGAGTTCGGGGACAGGGTTGGGCAGGGTATGCCATCTGTAAGGTCCTGCATGTAGCAAGGAGCTGCAGCTGCGGGACTCGCTTCGTGCGCAGGCGGAGCACGAAGGAAAGGAGGGAGGCCAGGGCTAGAGGCAGGAACGAGGAGGCAGAGGAAATCCAGGCGGTCCAAGTGGCCCAGCAGCTGGGGCAAAGAGTTTTCAGGACCACGGGACTGGCCCCCGGAGGCAGGAGGCTGGCGGCCTTGCTGAGGGCAGCCTGGTGGGGTGAGAGCTGAGCAGAGCAGAGCCAGGAGGGGATGAGGGGAATGGCGGGGACGTTGGGGGTGCCCACTCTTGTGGGGCGTCCTGCTGCCAGCGCAGTGCCAGGTCCAACCCTGAGTGCCGGGGTCGACGCGTCTGAGGGGCCGGGAGGGAATGAGGGAGGCCAACCGATGAGAAGGCCACAGGAGCCGACCCGCAGACCCTTCAGATCCGGGCCCAGTCTTTCGTTTGTTCATTCACGCATTTGTTTACCAGCCATTCCTCTGTGGCCAGCCCCGTGCTCAGCTCTCAGTGGGGACTGAGACAGCCCAATGAGGGACACAACAGACAGTGACAGCTCAGAGTGTGCAAGGCTGGCATGGAGTAGCCTGGCAGCAAGAGCTTCCTGGAGGAGGGGTTGCAGTGAGGAACAAGAGAGAATCATTCTCTCCCCCAGTAAACTAGGGAGTATCAGGAGGGAGAGGCATTAAATAACGTCTCTCATGAGATTGCAGTCAGGGCAGGCTTCCTGGAAGAGGAGACTTGTGAGACGAAACAAAGAGATGAGCAGCCAGCCAGAAGGCCAACCATCCAGACTGTCTTCCCCTCATTTATTCATTAATGCCTATTTCTTAGCACTTGTGTTAGTTTCCTCTCACTGATGGAACAAATGACCATGAACACAGTGCCTTAAAACAATGCACATTTGTCTTACAGTTCTTTAGGTTAGGCATCCAAATGGGTCAGCAGGGCCACGCTCCTTCCAGAGGCCATAGGGGAAAAGCCATTTTCTTGCCTTTTCTGGCTTCCGGGGCCACCTGCACTCCTCAAGCTCATGGCCCTCCGTCTTCAAAGCCAACTGCGTGGCATGTTGAAAATTTCTCTGACTCATACTCGCTGCCTTCCTCTTCCCTTATGGGGACCCTTGAGATGTCACTGGGCCCATCCAGACGGTCCAGGATCATCTCCCCTTCTCAAGATTCTGAATCTCATCTGCAAAGTCCCTTTTGCCTTGTGGGGTCCCATGTCATAGGTTGTGGGGATGGGACGTGGACATCACTGGGGTGAGGGATGGAGAGATTACTCTGTCTACCGAAGCACCTATTCGGTGTCCAGCCCTGTGCAGGGTAGTGCTGGGGACACAGTGGTGACAGCCCCAGCCTTCCCTCCCGGGGCTCACAGTCCAGTGGGGAGACAGAGCTGTCCGCAGACAGTGACACCTGCAGTGGTCAGGGCTGCAATGGGGCCTCCGTAGGCCGGAGGTGTCAGAGAGGCACCTGCCCCCGCCAGCAGGAAGAGACTTATCTGGAGTATGCGGCAGAAGCCGTGCGCGTCTGGGGCTGATCCCAGAGGGGCCTGGAAACAAAACAGAGCACAGGAAGGAGGGAGGAGGTATCAGCAGGAAGGGGAGGCTTTCAAGAAAAGAATGTCACATTCTGCCCAGTGTCACATTCCGCCAAGGCCACACCAGCTGTGACAGTCAGTTGGTAACATCCCCAGATAACGTTTTCTTGCCCCAGCCTCATCTGGGATGCCCTCCCGCAGCGCAGGAACCTTCAAACATCTGATCACGGTCTTTATCGGTTAATAAAAGTAGAGTGTGCGCCCTGATACGCACCTAGTAATCTATGGATTATGTGTGGGCATTACTGGAATAATGTCAGAAAACATACTCCAAGTGTGAAAAGGAACAAAAGGATGAGCTGGGGAAAAAAATCGAGGCGTAATGTTGGCTTTCGCAGTTGCTACCAGTTGGTGCCACACACGTGCCAGACCTACAGCTGGGGTTTTTCAGATTTAGGCTGATGACATCATGCTTTGCATATCTCTGTCTACATCTGTCTATCTCTGTATCTACTTACACATATAAAATTGGACTCTGCATCCCCAGCCCTATTTATTTATTATGTGTTACTGTAGTAATGTTTGTATGTATGTTACAGTTCAGTTAAGGGCAAGGCTGGGGTTGTCTTGGTTACAAGTCACCACTTGACTCTGCACAGCCCTGCACAGAGCTCCCCCGCGGTCGGCACTCAGGCAGTATCTGTGCTATGAATGAATGAATCGGTTCTATTTTGACTCTTCCCAGAGGCAGCAGGGAGCCCCGAAAAGATGGATGCCATGGAACACTCCAGGCTTCCCCTCAGCTCTGGGCTTTTGCACAAGCTGTCTCCTCTGCCTGGAGCACTTCTGCCTATTTTCTCCTGCTCATCCTCCAGATCGTAGATGCCCCCCTCCTCCAGGAAGCCCTCTGTGCTTTTGCAACACCCCCCACACACACACTTCCCACTCCAGAGATGTCTGAGAATGGCATTGTCACCACTGGACTGTGAGCCCCAGGAAGAGAGAGCCAAGCCCATCTCGGTCACCACTGTGTCCCCAGTGCAGGACCAGACACATAGAGTAGGGCCTCAGGGACCATGAGAGGAATGAAGAACTGAATATACTGGCCCCAGCATGCCCCCCGCGCGGCACGTTGGGTCCTGGGCCTGGTCGCTGACAGCCTCTCTGCCTGCAGTTCCGGAACTTTAAGATCATCTACCGACGCTATGCAGGCCTCTACTTCTGCATCTGCGTGGACGTCAATGACAATAACCTGGCCTACCTGGAGGCCATCCACAACTTCGTGGAGGTAAGTGCGGGTGGCTGGGGGCTGCGGGTGGTGCTCAAGTCCTGGGAACAAGCCCTGGGCTCCTCTCCCAGGAGGCTGGGACTCTCTTCCCTCCCCGTGGCTGGGGGACTGGGTCTTTCTCTACCCACCCCCATTTCTTTTTGTCCCTGGCCCTGTATCTGCCCCAGCCCACTACTGTCTTTACGCTGCCAACTACATCCCTCTCCGTCTCTCTCTGACCAGGCGTCTCTGTTCATTTCTCTCCCGCCAATCTGTCCTTTTTGCCGTCATCTGCTGTCATCATCTGATGAGCTTTATTCTTGTTTCTCTCTGTCTTTATCACCATCTCCGTCTCTTTCTCCCTCCAGCAACATTCCTGGCTCAGTCTCTGTCTAGCTGTATCTCTTTGTCTCCGCTGCCCCCATCTCTCTCTGTCTTTCGCTATCTGTGTGATAATCTCTGTCCCTATCTCCCTGTGCCTCTCTCTCCCCGCCCGTCTCTCACCATCTGTTCCCCTCTCCCAGGTCTTAAATGAATATTTCCACAACGTCTGTGAACTGGACCTGGTGTTCAACTTCTACAAGGTGGGCTCCCGGCAGAGACGAGGGCGGGGGAGCCGGAGGTGGGGCAGGAGGGTGGGCCGTCACCCCCATACACACACGCCCTGCTGCCCAGTGCCTCGGCTGGTGTCCATGTCCTGGCTCTCGGGCCCCGGGGCCCCCAGCTTCTGAGGTTCACATCAGCACCCCGGGCGCCTTTGCTCACACTGGGCTCTCTCTTCTCCCCACCTTCACTCAGGTGTACACGGTCGTGGACGAGATGTTCCTGGCGGGTGAGATCCGTGAGACCAGCCAGACAAAGGTGCTGAAGCAGCTGTTGATGCTGCAGTCCCTGGAGTGAGGTGGGCACCCCCACCGGCCCCAGCGCCCCGGCCTCGCCTGCTCGCTCCCCCTTCCCAGGCCTGGGGCCCACCCCAGCAGCCCCCTCCCTCAGCTGCCCAGGAGGAAGGCACCCAGCTGGGTCTGGGCCACGAGAGAGGAGACCACACCCCACCGCCTCTGGGCCCCAGCCGTGGGCAGAGGCAACCTCGCGTGTGCTGAGTAGCCGTGCCGTTGTCGTGTGATGCCGTGAGTGTGCGTGCGTGGAGCCCTCAATAAACCTGTGGTCCCCACCTGGCCTTGTGTGTCTGTGCCCTTGCCTGTCTCCATGGGAGCCGTGGGCACTCAGGATGCCCTGCCAACATTGCATCAGTCAGTCAGTCAGTCAACAAACAACCCTCACTGTGCTGAGCAGGGCGAGGCCCCAGGCGCGTTCACAGCTGCTCCTGCTCACAGAGGGCCCCCGACCGAAGGGGACATTTGCTACTAAAATAATGACATTCACAACTGACGCTCAGTCGCACTGGGTATCCCCAGGTGTTCTCAGCATTGGCACGTGCTACCTTACTTTGTCCTCACGAGCTATGAGGAAGGACTGTTAGTACCCCCACTTTTCGGGTGAGCTCAGGAAGGTTAAAAGGCTCTCCCAATGTCACGGCTAGTTAGTAGCTGAGGCAGGTTTGTTCCAAGCTGGTTAGGATCCCAGGCAGGCGGTTCCAGACCCTCATTTTTAATCACTAGGCCAGACGGTGGTTGCAAGGGCAGGCGCCCGGTCTGGTGTTTAGTGGTTCTCAGTGATGGCATGGTCCGCACTTGGGGGGACAGTTCTTCAGTGGGAGTGTCCCAGGCGTGGTGAACTGTCATTCCCCATCCACGATTGCCAGCAGTGGCCCTCTGGCTCTAATGACAAAACACCCCTGCTGTCGCTAGTGCCCTCTCCAGTGGCACCGCTCCCCTCCCCCAGGCCTACCGAGGGCAGAGTGGCGGCTGCTGGCCGTACCCCTGACCGGCGCCCTCGGCAAGCTGAGGACTGTGCCAGGCACATCGAGTCAGCTCTCATGCGTGTCACACAGCCTCGCTTCAGTCTCGCAGCTCAGCCACATCCACACCGTGTAACCTTCGAGTCACGTCGCCTCTCCTGCCTCAGCCTCTTCATCCGAAAAATGGCCAGACAATAGTTTTCTATCAGGCCGCGCTCAAGGGTTAAATGAACGAATCGTGGGACAGTTCAGGATAGTGTGAGCGTTACTAGCGCGTATTCCCCCCACAGACAGTAGCCGCCTGCTGTATGCACAGCCCTGTCTGAGACGGAAGTTGTCTGCAGAGATGGACAATGGGCGCCAGCTCCAGCAATTGTTACTTTACACGTGGGGAACGGAGGCTTGACGAGGCAAATTCTTTTATCGATAATAATCGTGACAACAATGTGTTTGTTTCTGATTGCTGCTGTGCAAATGGCCACAAACTCAGTGACTAGAAAACAACAGGGCTTTGCGACTGTTGTTCGAAGGGCGCGGGCAGGGGCAGCGTCCAGGCTGAGGCTTGGATCTGAAGCCGGGGGTTGGGGTGGGAGGTGAGCTCAGCCCTGAGGAAGCAGCAGGTTTGAGGACTATGCTGAGGTTATTAAGACTTGGGGACCGTATTTGTTTTCTGGGGCTGCCATAACAAGTGACCACAGACTGGGTGGCTTAAAACAAAAGAAATGAATTTTCTCACCAGTCCAGGGGCTAAAAGTCTGAAACTGAGGTATGGGCAGGACAGGGCGAGGCTCCATTCAAGTTCCTAGGGAAGGACCCTTCCATGCTTCCAATGTGTTGTGATTCCTGATATTCTTTGGCTTGTGGCTTCATTGCTCCAACCTCTGCCTCCGTCTTCCCATGGCCATTTCCTCTATGTCTATGTCTCCTCTTCTATCTCCTTTAGGGACACTCGTCATTGGATTCAGGGCCCTCCAGGATAATCTAGGATGATCTCACCTCAAGGTCCTTAATGACATCTGCAAAGACCCTTTTTCCAAGTAAGGTCATTTTCACAGGCTCCAGGATATGGATGTAATCTTTTTGGGGGGCCACCATCAACCCACTAGAGTGAACGTTGGCCATCGGAGGTCAGCCAGGAAAGGTGGCCAGGAGGCCTTTGGACACACAGACCTGAGGCTCCGAGAGGGAAGGATGCAAAGAGCATTTGCTTATTCATGTATTTGACAGATGTCTCTAGGGCATCTACTATGTACCAGGCACCATTTTAGTAGCAGGAAAAAGAGCAATGAGCAGGACAAAGACCTGCCTTCAGGGCGCTTGTGTTGTCCTAAGGGGACAAGTCCACATCCAGTACATCACCAAGCAAGGAGGCAAAGCAGAGTGATGGGGCACGAAGCCTGGTGAGGGCACCGCTGCTCTCGATGAGGGCTCGGGAAGACCTCGCTGGAGGTGGTGACGTTCAAACCGAGACTCGAGGAGGTAAGAGAAGGAGCCACGGAGAATGTTAGGAAGAGTATTCTAAGCAGCAGGGACAGTAAGGGCAAAGGCCCTGAGGCAGAACTCAACAGGAGGCCAGCATGGCTGGAACAGAGTGAGCAAAGGGGAGAGAGGAGGCCCTGTGTTCGGAAGAAGCTGGGGCTGGGGGAGGAGGGGAAGGCTGATCGCACCAGCCACACCAGCTGTGGCGAGGACACGAGGCTGCTCATGGGTGCAACGAGAGCCACAGGAAGGGCTTTCTGTTTGGAGAGTTTGGGGAAGTTAGTAACAGCTTCATTGAAATAGAACTCATGTATCATACAATTCACCCATTTTAAGTGGATAGTGCGGTGGTTTTTAGAGTACTCACAAAATTGTGTCACCATCATCACAATCCATTTAGAACATTTTCATCACCCCCAAAAGAAACCTGTACCCTTAGCTGTCATCCCTCCGTCCCTCCAGCCCTAGGTAATCGATCAGTACACTAACCCACTTTGTGTCTCTGTGGATTTGCCTCTGCTATGGAATCACCCAACGTGTGGGGCATAGGAGTGTCTCGAGATGAAGAGGGACAATGATCTACCAGATCTAACATGAGGAAGTCCAGGGCGGGAGGCAGGAGGCCAGCGTGGACGTGATGGCGATACAGGCGAGAGGTGATGCCAGCTTGGGCCAAGGTGGGGGTGAGGAGGCGAGAGAGAAGTGACCAGCTTCCAGATGCACTGTGAAGGTAGAACCAGGAGGGTTTGCCGATGTCTTACTCAGGGGCGGGAAGTCGTCAAAGACCAGCCCGATTTTACAACCTGAGTGTCTGGAAGATGAGAATCTGTTTTTCTAGAAGTCAGAAGATGGTGGGAGGAATAGATAGAATTTGAGCTCTTGGGCCTCTAAGAGAAGATGCTGTGGAGACAGTGGTCACATGGGTCTGGAGCTCAGGACAGAGGTCCAGGCCAGAGATAAGACATTTAGGAGGCAACAGAACGCTGATGGTGTTTACCACCAGGAGGTGAGCTGAAAGCACCAAGGGAATAGGTGGGGAGAGATCTGCAGGAAGGGATTAGGAAAAAGAGAACTCAGAAGAGGAAACAGAGAAGGAGCAAGAGGGAGAAGCAGCTAGGGCAGTGTCCTTGAATCAGGAGGAAAAGCATGTTAAGGAGGAGAGGGTCTTCCCGTGTGAAATGCCGTTAACACCACTAGGCCTCTATTAGAATGGCTCGATTAAACTGCCTCGTGTGGCAAGTGCACAGAGTAACCGGACACTTTATTTTGCACTCCCCATGTTGCTGGTGGGAGCACAAAAGGGTGCAGCCCCTCCAGAAAACAGTCTGGCAGGTCCTTGTTAAGTTAAACATTATACTTGGTTTATGGCTCAAGTCATCCCACTCCTACTTGTTTATCCAAGAGAAATGAAATTTATGTACAAATTTCTATGCGAACCCCAAGAAACAGAAACTCATGTTTATGCAAGACTTGTATGTGAATGTTCATAGCAGCACTGTTCACAGTAGCCAAAAGGTGGAGACAAGCCAGACATCTATTAAGCGATGATGGGTAAGATGTACTATAGACACACGATGGAATATGTTTCAGCCATAAAAAGGAATGAAGCGCTGATAGATGCTACAACATGAATGAAGCTTGAAAACACGTGAAGTGAAAGAAGCCAGACAGAAATGACCACATAGCATATAATTTCATTTACTGTACATTAAATATCTGTAATAGGCAAATCCATAGAGACAGAGAGTAGATCAGTAGTTGCCAGGGGTTGTGTGGAGGGGAGAGGACTCAGAGGGTCACTGTTTTATACATATGGGGTTTCCTTTTTGGGGTGATGAAATGATCTGGAGCTGGATCATGACAATAGTTATACGACCTAGTGAATATATTAAAAAATGACTGAATAAAAGGTGACTTTTATTATGGGATGTGACTATACGTCACTTTCAAAAAGATGAAAGCTTCTGAGTGATCAAAGAAAAAAAAGGCTGAGAAAGGAAAGGGGTACAAGTGCCTGTAAGCCCCTCCGAGGAAGTGTGGCTATCGAGACAGAAACAGGGCTGCAGCTGGAGGAGGTTGTGAAAGTGAGCAGATGGGGGTGTCTTTTCTAACAGCAGCATTTTTAAGTTGACGGGTATGGTGCAATCGACAAGGGAAAGAGCCTGAAGATGCAGGAAGGTGCCAAGGCTTGAAAAGATTGTGCGGGCGGTTCTGGGGGCTCCAGGAGGGGACAGCTCATGCCTGGGGATGGTCAGGAAGGCAGGGCAGGTAGGCATCCAGGCACTGATAGATGCTACAACATGAATGAAGCTTGAAGGTAGGGGCTGCCACGGGAGCTCAAGACAGTTCTTCCTCCAATGGCTTTCATCTTCTAGGTGACTGACGTGGGAAGCAAGGCCATTGGCTGGAAGGGAAAAGGCAGCTACCACCACAGCCAGCAACCCTGAGGCTATAGCGGAAGGCGGGGCCTGTGAGTTGGAGCCCACCTGCCTCTTCCACGCCTCTCCCAGCTGATGGGGGCCCAGAATGGCTACATCTTCTGACTTTTCCTGAGACATTGACAACCTAGAATTTTTCTGAATGTCAAGTCTTCTCAGAGTTTAATGTTTGTCTTAAAAAAATAATAATAATTTTTTTTTTTTTTTAAACACACAGGGTCAAAGAAACACGTCCAATGGCCAGATTGAGCCCTTGACCACCACATGTTTGCCACTTCTGGTGCAAGTGGACCAAAACACAGGCCAGAGTCCATTCTGGATTCTGAGGAATTTCAATGTTTAGGTGGGGGCCAGGGAGGAACTTGAGAAAGTGACCAACAAGAAAGCTTCTGGAACGTGGGTGGAGTACCTGTTTGAGGCCTGGCAGCTTCTAAGGGATTTAAAGGCATAATCCCATTTAATCTTCGCAATGATTCTGTGAAGCAGTGTTATCATCCCCATTAGGAGTATTATTCCCTCTTTGCAGATAAGAAAACTCAGGTTCAGAGAGGAAAGACCATTAGCCCAAAGACACAGTGAGCAGATGGGACTGGAACCTAGATTTCTAAAATGCTGGAGCCAGGATGTTGGCCTTCACTTTAACGCGACAGATATTGGAGCAGGAATCTCTCGAAAAAGCGAGAAAAGAAGCACGAAATAGTTTCAGAAGTGGAACAAGATTTATATTTAATGCAATTCTGCTCAATATCTACCCCCCTATTCCCCTAAAAAGATCTTTCCAAACTTAATGAGCCCATTATCAAGTTTACTTACGTGGTGTTATGGGTTGAACTGTGTCCCCCTCCCAAGGAAAGATATGTTAGAGTCCTAACCTCCAGGACCTCAGAATGTGACCGCATTTGGAGGTAGTCAAGTTTAAGATGAGGTCACTAAGGTGGGCCCTCATCCATTATGACTCGTGTCCATTAAGAAGGAAAAGTTTGGGCACAGAGACAGACAGACTCAGACGAAAGAGGAAGCGAAGAGACTCAGGAAGAACCTGGCCATCTTCAAGCCGAGAAGAAAGAGGCCCTCAGAAGGAACTAACATTGCGATACCGGGATCTTGGACTTTCAGTCTCCAGAACTGAGACCTTAAGTTTCTATTGTTTAAAACGGCGGTCTCCAACCTTTTTTGGCACCAGGGACCAGTGCTCCCATGAGAATCTAACGCCTGATGATCTGAGGTGGAGCTGAGGCAGTGATGCTGGTGCTGGGGAGTGGCTGCAAATACCTAGGAAGCTTAGCTCACTCACCGCTTACCTCCTGCTGTGTGGCCCGGTTCCTAACAGGCCATGGACCAGTACTAGTCTGCAGTGCTGGAGGTTGGGGACTCCTGGTTTAAACACTCAGTTTGGGACTTTCTTATGGCAGCCCTAACAAACTAATATGTGTGAGAAGACAAAGCCACGAGATAAAGCAAGATGATAATTTTGGGGACAAATATGAGAGGCTTTGCCCAGCTAGAAATCAAGATCATTATTATTCAGCCTTAGCAACCAAGAGATCGTGGTATTGGCATAAGATTAATTGAGCAAGAAAAGATGAAATACTGCCATTTGTGACAACATGGATGGATCTCGAGATAATCAGGCTAAGCGACATAAGTCAGACAGAAAAAGTTGAAAACCATATGATTTCTCTCATGTGAGATATAAAACTGAAAGCAACAAACAAAGACGACAAACAAACAGAGACTCATGGACATGGACAGCGGATTAGAAGGGGGAGGGTGCAGGTAGGTAGGGGTAACAGGGGTCAAATATTTGGTAACGGCAAAAAATCTAACTTTGGGTGGCGAACACACAATGTGATATATATGACATACTGTTGAATCGTACACTTGAAACTTATTTGATTTTATTAATGTCGCCCCGATAGTTTTTAATAAAAAAAAATAATTAAATAAAAATAAAAGATTAGATGAGCGGATTAACAAAAAGTGTTCAGGGAGCTGAGAAACCGACCCGTGCGGCCAGGGAAGTGTGACAAGAGACAGAAGTCACCTTTGAGATTGTGGCAGAAGGTGGCGGGTTACCCACGTGGGTGATAGATGGGGTCTCTACCTCACACCATACGTGAGAGTCATTCTCAGGCGAATCAAAGCTCTAATGGTGCAAAACAAAACACAGAGAAAATACATTTTGGGGAACAGTCTTATGACTTTGGGGTCAAGAAGGGTGGTTGTATTAAAAATTATCTTAATTTAGTTCAGTGTTTGAAAGGTACTTCATTTCAAAGTTCAACAGGTACAAAAGTGGATATAGTGAAAGCAAAGTCTTTATTCCCCTCAATCTTTACCCTCCAACCACCAACTGGTATAATCAATTTCTTGTTATCTTTACGGAGATACATTACGCATGGAAAAGCAATATGAACACACACACGCACACTGTCTACCCCTCCCCCACTGTTTTAATACAAATGATGGCATGTCGATCATACAATTTTCTTACCTCGAAGATGATTCCAATGGAATATGTTGAGAACTTTCTTATCTCTGTTATGATGACATCCTAGAGAAGAATTTCTTAGGCTAGAAAAGACCACAAACAAAAAAAAAGAGGAGCCTCAAGTTATGAAAAGGTATTTGCAACACATGTAGCTAACAATGATTCTTAGCCACAATATATCAATAAGAAAAAGACAAACAACCAAATAGGAAAATGAGCAAAATAGGGAGGAGAAACAGCTTCAGAAGTTGTGGAAGATTAGGAAAGAATCACGCGCATCATACACAAAGCAGCTGAGATGTAGCCTGTGAGTAGTTATCAGTGACCGGAGAGAAGGCAGGAGGCTGTGGGAGCCTCATCAACCTGGCTAAGAGTGAATTCAAGGTGGAGATGGGTGAGATTATTTCTGTCTGGCCTGGGGAGGAGAGAGGCCAGCCCAATCCAGCCCATCTCAGAGGGAGGGCGTGAGGTGAAAGACAAGGCTGGCTCTGTGCCCAACACCTGCCTGAGTCTCCTCAGTGTCAGCCCTGTCTTTCCTTCCCTGTGATGCATTCCTACGCCTGGCGACATCTTCCTCTGTAAGTGACCCAGCCCAGATCAGGCACTTCCGGTGTGCAACCACATGCTAAGTGCTTTGAGCGGCATGAAGGCCACCACCTTTCTAGGCACTTGGGCTGAAAATTTGGAAGAGATTCCTGTCTCTTCCTAAAACAGGAAATCCGGTTTGCTTGACCTTGATATTGTATCAAAAGTCCCACTGCCATCATCCCCGACGTGGACCAGACGTGGACCATTGCGGTCGCTTCCTTGCTGCTTCTGCCCTTGCCCCCAAAGGAAGTTCCTAAGATGGCAGCAGCCTCTTTTTATATTAAGTGTACGATGACACTTCCATCCTCAATCCATCTTGCGGCTGCCGCCTCACTCAACAGGCCCCCAAGGTCCCATCCCCCTCTCTACCTTCATCTCCCACCTTCTTCCCTGGCTCACTTCATTACATCCACGCTGGCCTCTTTGCTGTTCCCCTGCCTCAGAGCTGTGGCACGAACCCTCTCAGTAGCCCTAAAAGGTAAGTAAGTGTCATGGCTATGCCACCTTAGGGATGAAGAGACCGAGGCACAGAGAGCTGAAGCCACCCACCCGCCTCTCGGGCGTTGAGCTCTTGCTGCAGGTCAGGCTCTGTACTCAGCTCTGGATGCGCAGACTCAGATGAGGTCATGATCGTTTCCTCCACCAGACAGGTGAGGGGCCTGGAGCTCAGAGAGGCCAAGTCGTTTAGATGAGGCCGCAGAGCCAGGAAGTGACAGATGTGGGATGAAGGCAGCTCTGTCCATATCCATCCTCTCGCCTATAGTTGCTGGAGAGTCTCAGTGAAAAAGCCCTGGGCTGAAAGATTGAGCATCCTCATTCTATTTGTCGTTTTCAGCATTGTGTTTTGTTATCAGCTAACCCTGTGCCCTCATACCCTCTCCACTGCCCATACCTGCATTTATTTCAAAGCAGATATCATCCCTCCACACAGCCCTTGGTATTCATGCAGCCCAAGAATCACCGAATCTTTGGACATTGGAATCATGAAATTACAGACTTGTCAGCCTCTGGAAGTGATGCCATGACCTCCTGGAAGCCTGTCCACTTTGCGGAATATATTCGAGCTGTGACCAACAGTGAAGCCGCTGAGGCCGGACGGCTTGAGTTCGCATCCAGCTTCCCCATTCACTGGCTGTGTGGCCTCAGGAGAAGAGAGAGCCTCAGACTTCTCATCTGTCAAATGGGGATGATAATAACAGTCCCTACTTCATGGGGCTGTCGGGAGGTTCAAATGACTTAAAGAGTCAACTACTTAGAACAGCACCTGCATTTAATGAAAGTTATTAAACATTTGTCTTTGAGATTTCAAATCCTCTCCTCTTTGAGCTGGAAAGCTCACCGCGGTCTATGGCCGTGCCACCCTGAACAAGCCAGATACTACTTGATCTCAGAAGCTAAGCAGAGTCTGGCCTGGTTAGTACTTAGATGGGAGACCACGTAGGAAGACCAGGTGCTGTAGGTGTAAAAAATAAAAAAATAAGGGATTGTAAGGCCCTTGCAATCTGGGAAGTCAACCAAGGGTTGCCTCGCCTAAAAGAAAAAAAAAAAACTCATGGTGAATTTTGGTACATATTTTGAAAAATGCCCAAATGCCATTATTAATAAAATATTTTAGTACGAAAAAAAGAAAGATGGCTTGATCTTCCTCATCATCTCTGCTTTGTTTCAGACCTTAAGAGTCAAGCCCGATCCATCAAATGGACAAACAGATCAACAAAATGTAGTCCATCCAGACAGTGGAATATTATTCAGCCCTGAAAAGGAAGGAAGATTTACAACATGGGTGAACCTTGAAAACAGCATGCTGAGCAAAAGAAGCTGGACACAAAAAATAACACATTTATAATTCCATTTCTATGAAATCCCCAGAATAGGCAAATCTATCAAGACAAAAGAGATTAATGGTTACCAGCAGCTGAAAGGGATGAAGTCACTGGGGAATGATGGCTAAGGAGTATGGGGTTTCTTTTGGAGTGGTCAGAATGTTCTAAAGTCGATTGTGATGGTTGTGTGACCCTGTGGATGTATTAAAAACCATAAATTGTACACTTTAAGTGAATCCTTCAGAGTCGTATGCTGTATGAGTCCATTTGTACAACATCCTTGACATGACAAAATTCTAAAAATGGAGACCAGATTAGTGGTTGCCAGGGGTTAGGGAGGGGTGGGATAAAAGTGGGGGTGGCTATAAAAGGACAACAGGAAGGACACTTTGATGAGAGTGTTCTTGACTGTATCCATGTCAGTATTTTGGTCGTGATTTGAACAGTGGAACCTCATTATTTATGAATTTCATAATTAAAATGTGTACAGTACTTTCCTCAATATTTGGCACTTTGGGAGTCACGCCCAGACGTGTACAGAGTGGCAAAAATTTGAATTGCAAAAAACAATTTTTTTTCCCCCAAATTGCCCAATACACACATTCCCGGCTTGGAGTCAAACAAGGTGACGCCCTGCCTTCTGGGCTCAGCTCGCACGCTGTAAACAAGTGTGCTTTTCAGGGTCCAGTTAAGTACCACATTTTTCACATTTTTGTGCTTTTCGACGGTGGTTTTGCTGTTTAAAGTGGCCCGCAAGGGTAGTGTTGGAGTGCCGTCTGGGACTTCCCAAGCAAAAATTATCGGGGCGACAAGAAGGCTGTGATGACCTCTATGCAGAAAATTCACGGTGGTTTTTTTTTTTTTTTTTTTTTTTTTATGCGTTAGATAACTCCACGCAGGCAGGAGTAACAGCGCGGTTGGCAGGAGACCAATATGAGTCAATCGACAGTGTATGTTATACACAGTGTCTTTACACAGAAACACAAATAAAACAAATCATACGTTGATGGGTTCACGTGTGAAAATGTGTGCGGAAGCTCACGGAAACCCGACCGCATGCTTCTCCACGGTGAGCAGTGGTTCGATATTTGCTAACTTGGGGTTCGCGGCAACTTTACAGAACTGCTAGAAAGAGAACTGACTGTATTTGGGTGATTAAAAACATCACGCTATCCTTGAATACTGGGAACTGAGGAAGAGGTTCTGGGAACCTCTGATTTAGAGCTGGTCAGTCAGAAGCACAGGTGACGGCCTGGACTTGGGACTGGTGTCTGAGGTGGGACTGTCTTGTGGGGCTGAGTCCTTGAACCTGTGAGATCTGAGACTGTCTCCAGGTAGACAGCGTCAGAACTGAGGACCCCTCTACGAAGGTGGGAAGTAGAAGGTGAGGGAAGAGTCAGGACTGGGGCTGGGAACCCCAGAAAGGGTTTGAGCAGGGGAGGGATGTGGGCCCAGATCTTATACTTCAGGGAGAAAAGAAAGGGCACCAGCTGCTTCGCTGGTCCTTGACAGTGCACACGCTCCTGCCTCAGGACCTCTGTACATGCTGTTCCACTGCTGGGATCTCCTTTCCCCTAGAGAGCATCATGTCTTGCCCTCCTACCTCCTCCTTCAGCTCGTCCTCCAAGGGCTGCCTCCTCCCCAGCCTTGCCTTTGAACACCGCACCTCCCCAGCCCCCACCCTGGCTGCCTTCCCTACCTTCTCCCTGGCTGCCCAGCTCTCAGGCTCCTGTAGCTCACTTAATATTTTACTGGTTGATTTTACTACTGCCTGTCACCATCCACTGTTCCCCAGAGCAGGAGTTTAGTCTGTTCAATTCTGCCTCCCCAGTGCCCGGAAGGGGTCTAGCCCACAATAGGTGCTGGGGAAAAAGTGATCGAATGAATGAATGAGTGAATGAATGAATGAACTGGGGGCAAGGGGTCTAGAAGGGAAATTAAAGAAAAATCTTTTCATTTAAAGAAAGTTTAAATGAGGACTCTTTGATTTACCAAAGATAGTTATTCTGCACTGGGAAGCAAAGGCAACATAGAGAGTCCTGGTTCCAGCTTCCAGTTCACTCCTCCTGAAAAGCTGGGAACCCCTTAGTGGTCCAGGGGGGTACTGGGCAGGTCTGAGCCCTACAGGCGAGCCCCCCACCCTCGGCATTCCCTTTCCTTGGGCTGAGAGAGCTTCCAGGTCTCCCCCCTCACCTTCTCTTTCTCTTCTCCCATCTTCTCTCTCCCCACATGACCCCAAACCCCAGCATGAGGGGCGTCTTCCTCCAGCTTGTATAATCAGAGTTTGAACCATATGGAATGTTCATTTTTAGTTGAAAAAGGTCATATACATAATATGTATGACTATTAGCTAAATAGAAGTATTATATATAGGAATACAAAAGAATACTATATATAGGATTATTGCATATAAAAATACTATATATCTATGAACATATATAGGAAGGTGGTATTTATAGAATTATATATAGTAATATTTGCATGGGAAAATTGTATATAGATATATATGGAGAATATTATATAAATGAATATAATTGTGAATGATATATAGGAATATCACATATAAAGAAATGCACAAGTATATTTAAGAATATTATATACAGCAACACCATATATAAGAATACATAGGAATATCACACCTATAAGAATAGTCTTAGGAGTATTATACATGAGAAAACTATTATAGTAATACGCTCAAATATTATGTAAAGAACATTTTATGTAAAAATATGTATTATATGTAAAACTATATATAGAAACATATATAGGAGTATCGCGTATTTAGGAAGACTAGGGATATAGAAATATATACATAAGAATGTTACATATTTAGGAATATTACATACATAAATACGTGAATCTATATTTGAACCTTACATACACAAACATGTGAATCTATATTTGAACAAATATGAATAAATACTTGACTACATAGAGGTATGTATAAAGTTTAGGAGTTTAACGCAGCACAATTTCTGGAGCCGGGTGGCCTGGATTCGAATCCCAGCTCTGCCGCTGAATAGCCTGTGGCTGCGGGCGAGCGCCAGAACCGTCCTGTGACTCAGCTTTCCCCGTCTGTAAAACGGAAATAATAACAGGTCCACATCATGAGGATCAAAAACTCAGAAGAGTGCTCGGCGCGGAGCTTGATAACGCGGAGCACAGGGGGCCGCTTCTTCCTTGGGCTTTCTGTTCTCACACTTCTGGGTCTTCCTTTTTTCTCTTACTCAGTCCCAGGAAATCCCTCTAAGACAGTAACTTCTACTCCAGCTGCACTTGGAATCACCTGCGGGGCGGGGCTTACAAAACGCTGCCGCCCTAGCCCGGGGGACTCTAATTTGGCAGCTCTGGAGTGTGGTGCCCATGGGGCTGAGGCTGAGGCTGCTGGGCAGAGGCCAGTAGCGTGGTTTCCAGCTTGGTCTTTGGAGAGGTGCATTCGGAGTTCACAAATTGGGTGGAACAGCACTTACTCAACCCAAAGGCAGGTTTCATCTTTGATTCCCAGCTTCTTGCAGCCAGCGCCCTTCCATCTAGGCCTTCACCTCATCCTGGACGTTTGATGCCTATAGGCTGAGTTCCCAGCAGTAGGGTTGCTGAGTCAAGGATAAAACCCATTTCTGAACGTAGCAGCCGCTGCCAGATTCCCCTTCAAAAAGACTGTAACTCCTCAGTGCCATCAGTGGTACATGAGCTGCCTTTTCCCACAGATGCCGCCTTTTAGCAGGTGTGGCCCCTCTGTAATTTGCGCCATTTGTCAGGTGTCAAGGAAAACCTCCATGTCATTTGTCTACATTTAGCCCTGCTTCCTGAGGAGGCCGAGCTTCTTCTCATATACGTATGAGCTGGTTCATCTTACTGCTCTGAAAAGTATCCAAATCGTTTATCCATGTTTCCTTGGTGGTGTTTGTCTTATTGATTTGCCAAAGCTCATTATATATGTAAGACCTTTACATGTCATCTGTATTTAGTGTTTATGTTTCCTTTTTAACTTCCGGCTTTGCTGCTTTGATGAGCAAAGCCTGTATTTTCTCATAAGGTTTTACTGTTGTGGTTTTTATATCTTTGATCTTTCTGGAACCCACATTTTAACATGGTGTGAGATTGAGACACAATTTCATTTTACCAGCTGTGTCGACACTGTTAAATAAATTCTTATTTTCTCACTGATGCGAGATGCCACCTTTATCACATATTAAATTCCTATGTAGCTAAGAGTCCTCTTGTGGCCTCTCATCTTTCCATTCCCTTGCTGGAACCCTACCATTTTGATTATCGTAGCTTCATAGTTACTTTAATATCTCATAAGTCCAATCAGGCTCATTCCTCTTTTTCATACATACCATTCTCACACATCTATCTCTCCAGAGAAACGTCATAATCATCTGGTCAAATTCCAAAATAAAATTCCGTTAGAAGAGATCAAACCATATGGTTACTGATGCTAACCTAAAAATAGAAAGGCCTTTCAAAGTGAGAGGCAACAAGTGTTTACTTGAGATCAATAAGAATAGTTATTCGGGACACATTGAGTCAGGCAGAAGCCCTAATAGTGTACGATGAGAAGACAAAGGCAAGGGGAACAATGCCATCATAGAAGGAAGGCATTGCTACTGGTGTAAATTGGTACAGCCACTATGGAAAAAATAGTATGGAGGGTCCTCAGAAACCTAAGAATTGATTTACCATATGATCCAGCAATCCCTCTACTTGATATTTACCCCAAAGACTTGAAAACTCATATCCAAAAAGATATTTGCACACCAATGTTCATAGCAACTTTATTCACAGTGGCCAGGACATGGAAGCAACTGAAGTGTCCTATGATAGACAATTGGATAAAGAAGCTGTGGTACATATATACAATGGAACATGACTCAGCCATAAGAAGAGATGAAATACTGCCATTTGTGACAACATGGATGGACCTCGAGATAAGCATGCAAAGCGAAATAAGCCTGACAGAAAAAGCTGAAAATCGCATGATATCACTTATATGTGAGATATAAACCTAACAGCAACAAATGAACAGGACAAACTCATGGACATGGACTGTTGCAGTGGTTTGTTACATGTGAATTGTGAGTTTATTTGCCCTTGTGTGAACTAGATTTGAATTATATTACATGTGTGTAAAATGGCTCCACTAATGTTAAACTTTAGAAATGTAACCAACTTGTTTGGCCGAACTGAAGTTGTTTACCCCAAGAGTGAAACTGTTTTGATCAAGAGTGATAAGCAGACACCTGCTCACCTGGCTGATAAGACACTGAAGACGTCACCACTACACATAAAATCTCCAGGACTCTCTGCCTGAATCAGAGCACTCTCTCTGTCTCACAAGAGTGTGTTTCTCCGTCCCTTGATTCACTTCTTGGTCTAAGACTCTGCCCATCCAAACGAGAGGCCTCTTCACCGATCGACGGTTGATCGACCGGCAACTGACCCAGTATTGATACGGCGCCGCTCCTGCTCATCGTGTGTCTGTCTCAGCCAGCATCGCCGGGTGGTCTGCTAGGACTGAAAGCCATCAGGATCTGGTATGAATAAACCCTAGCATGCTTGCAATCTTATTCGTTTGTGTGTCTGCATCCTTACTTAGTTGTCGTCTCGCTGGGGTCTTCATATTTAAGTATATTAAGCAAAGTGCTGTCGCGGGTTCGAACTGGCTCAAGGGCCTTAAGGAACAAGCGAAGCCACCTGTGCATAAGTCCAAAAAAGAGTTTGACTTGGACATGGACTATAGACTAGAAATTACCAGAGGGGAGGAGGGAGGAGGGAGGGGGAAGGTAGCCGGTGTAAAGGGGGTCAAATATGTGGTGACAGAAAGAAATCTAAGTATGGGAGGTGAACACACAACGTAAATATATATATATGCCTTACTGTTAAAGCATACAGCTGAAACTTATTTGATTTCATTAACCAATGTCACCATAAAAAAATTAATTAATTTAAAAAATGTTTTTAATTTCAGTCCAGAAGTCATAATATCTGCTTTCTTGTTATCTTTCCAGTTCTTTTTGGGGTGATGGGGGGCCTAGGCATAATGTTGCCTTAGGCTCAGTCCAAGGTTATTTTGCCCTGTTTTTCCATTCCAAAGTCTTGAGGCACAAGAGATACAAGGCAGTTCTTCACGGAAACTGCAGCTCCATTTAAAGTGGCTCTGTTTATATTATTTTTTAAACACTGATATTTTGATGTTTTTTTTTTTTGACATTTAAAAACGGCAATGTTTCCATTTCATTTATATATTAAATGTTGAAAGAATTCACATTTTTAATTATATTAATTCTTCCTGTTTCATGAGGGTCTCAGCCTATCAATAACCAGTGTTAGTGGACTGGCCCTCGGGATTCTTATTAAGAAGATTGCAAGACACCCTTCAGAAACAGCCATCAAGAAAGGTTGATAAGACAGACACAGGTTTACTACTTACAGGATCTGGAAGCTAGCCAGTACACCTGGCCTAAGTTTCTATTTTCACTGGAGTGGAGGGTGGGGGCCTAGGCTTTCACAGACTCACTCTTTACTGGAGAATATAAAACAGAAGAGTGGGAATTTAAAGCAAGAGAAAACAAACAAGTAGCCCAAATGGTCAGATGTTGAAATCAACCAAATTCTCTAAAGCAAAGGAGAGCTGGGTGTAGGGCTCTTTATCTAGTCTTGTGGCTGTCAACATGTTTATTCCAGATACCTATCTTTGAAAGGGATGCCTTGGCAATCACAGCTTAAGTCAGGCACCTGCATTACAAAAGGAAACAAAGCAAAACAAACAAAACAAGGCTCCCGGGACAATCCACCCTGTGATACCAGAGACATCTAAGTCAATGGTGAGGACATTAACTGCCTGGGTAGTTGATATGCTCAAGGTCAAGGGTAGGGCACATTATAACCCAGAGAGTATACATCTAAATAGGATTATAGAAGCAAATTCTATAACAATTAAACAGGCAATAGATTGAAATCCAGTCCATAGCCATTGTTCCCAACTTGAAGGGTTCATCCATGAAAAGAGGTCATTCACCTCAGGAGTCCTGGGAATCTGTTCAAGGATTTGGGAAATAGTATGGAGTATTTTGACATCTTGTGTTAGCTGGTATAAGTAAATTTGAACCTATCTTGCCTTGGTAGATTGTTCTAGATCTCACTGAATCAGTCTTAAGAGACAGGTCAGGCAGGTAAAATTTATGGCTCATCTCAGGAAGTAGTGATACAGATCGGCGCCCAAAATTAGGCCTGGATTGCGTAAGTGAGCAGTCGGGTTTTTTAAGAAGAGGCATTCCTACTAAAACAAAAGGAAAAAAAGAAGCCCATGATTAGAGCAAATTATAAAGCCTGGAGAGCTGCCAGTTGAGACGATTTCTAGTTGTCAGGCTTGAAACTCCCTTTGTAGTTTGAAATGTCTCTGATGATGTCATTGGATGTTCAGGTAAA
The DNA here is from genome assembly GCF_014176215.1 of Rousettus aegyptiacus. Classification (NCBI taxonomy): domain Eukaryota; kingdom Metazoa; phylum Chordata; class Mammalia; order Chiroptera; family Pteropodidae; genus Rousettus; species Rousettus aegyptiacus. Next base: position 44,212,299 of record NW_023416289.1, on the reverse strand, counting down.
CTTTTGTTTTGGTGGCTTACACAGCAGCAGACGTGGAGGTTGTCTAAGCATAAGCTATCATCGCGATTTCTCTGACGTTTACATCAAGTCGTGTAGTGGCAATGCTCAGGATTTCAGGAAAAAGGACAGTTTTAGTTCTCGATGATTCCAAATCAAAGGACAGAAGAAAGATGGAGACATTAGTTTAGAGAGTTGAAGCCAAATATTTGAGGAAACTGGAAAAGTTCAGGATGCAGTCCAGTTTATAGGTGGAAAACAAAATCTCTGAGATAATTAACCAAACTGGAGTCTAATATCCATAACTGCGTATTATAGTTTCACTCCCACCTCTGCTTCCTTCATTACATCTCCCTCTCTCTATGACTCTCCTGCCTTCCTCTTTCCCTTATAAGGAGCCTTGGTTACATTGGACCCCCCTCCCCACACACACACCAGATGATCCAGGATAATCTCCCCATCTCAAGCTTCTTAGTCACATCTGCAGTCCCTCTTGCCATGTCCAGAAACCCATTTATGGGTTCAGGGAATTAGGTCATGGACATCTTCAGGGGCCACTGTTCTGCTGACCATAACTGAGTTAAATAAAATGAATACGATGTATTATTAAAATTAATCTTGTCTGTTTTTTTTTAATACAGCTGTCGGAATATTTAAAATAACCTATGTGGCTTCAATTCTATCTCTATCAGACAGCTCTATACGTTTGCTAGTCTATTTATTATCCGTCTCCCTCCAACTAATAGGATGTACACTCGGGTTTAGTTTTATTTATCTCTGTATCTCTGGCTCTAGTGCAGCTCCTGGCACATAGCGGATCCTCAATAAATATTTGTTGAGTGAACAAATATTATGGATGTTTTTCCTAATGACTTATCTGTCCCATGAACTCTCAGACACCCCCTATTCCCACACCACCCTCATGCCTTCCTCCTCTTCTCCCAAGATTAAGGATCTGGGTTAGAAGCCAGAGGGAGTGGGGAGATTTGGAACAATCCTGGAAGGCTTCCTAGAAGAAGGTGTAAGACTGGTAAGAGAAGGAAACCGTCTTCCAGATGATGACACCCTTCCTCCAAGAGGTGGGCCTGGTTTGTTTCCATGGAGATGGATGCCCAGCCCCCACACCCCGCCCAATGTGATGGAGATGTGGTTGCCATGGCGACCCCGCATCCTCAGGATGGCGACATCTGTTGCATCTAGATGCCCTTTGGGTGGAATTAGAGTGATATGGAATAAAAATAGCAGCTTGGGGAAGGGCTTAACTTTCCATCTCGAATCTCACAAATGACACGGCATCACCCGCTGCGCTGGAAAAACCCTGGCTCTCTGGCCCTCCGTGCTCCGGCTTCTTTCGCTCTTTCCCGCCCTAATTCTCGGGCATTAGGAAAGGCACAGAGAAAACTGCTCCAGCGCGCTGGCTTCTCGGTGCCTTGACCCCTTCTCCTGCAAAGACCTTGCCTCCCATCCTCCCTCAGGCCCTCTCCCCGTTCCGTCATCAGAATACACTTTGTCACAACCGGCAACCACACTCGCTCCCTCCATAAGCTCAATTTCCAGCATCCCAAACCAGCGCCAGCACTGGGACCTTTCCAGCTCACTCCCTCTGGCGACTCGACTCCAAAACTCCTTCAACCCAGCCCGGGGACCTTTCCATCCTATTAATTCCATCACTTTCCGCTGGCTCCGCCCCCTCACGCCCACTCTACCCTCAACCCAGCTTGAGCCTGTGGTTGCAATCTTGTCCTTGTCCTCGCACTCAGCTGCCTGGATCTCTCTCACTCATCCGTCTCAAAGGGAAGCTCTCCAACTATCCGCCTGCCGGGGGCTACCCCTCCTCTGCTGAGTGGTGGGAGAAAAATGCAGAACCAAGATGAAGGGTCTACACTCTACACTTTAACTTCAGGCCCCCCCCCATCTCAAGGGGGCGCTAACGTCTGGCAACTAGCTATTAGAGCCGTGGCCCGGTTGCTTTTCCTGTACCCCTAAAACATTTTTAAATTATGGTAAAGGATACATAACATAAAATTGACCACTTCAGCGATTTTAAGCAAACAGTTCAGTGGCATTAAGTGTGTTTATAACGTGTGCGACCATCACCACTGTCCACTTCCAGAACTTTTTCATCCCCAAGAGAAACTCTGTTCCCATCAAACCCTAAAACTACCCCACCCAGCCCCAGGTAACCTCTATTCTACTTCCTGTCTCTACGAATTGGCCTATTCCAGGTACCTCATGTAAGTGGAATCATATAATATTTGTTCCCTCATGTCTGTCTGATTTCACCGAGCACATTTTCAAGGTTCATCTGTGTTGTGGCAAGTGCTGGAATTTCACTTCACTTTTTTCTCCATTGAGGCATTTTATTTGCGCGCATACATTACAACCCTAGGAAAAAATCCCAGGACTATCCCTCCTATTAGTTTTGTGTTTCTTCTTCTTGGTCCATGATACTGTAACCTGTGGTCGTCAGTACCATGAAACCAAACTAATGGGACAGGCCTGTGAAGATCCCACAGTCCTCCCAGCTCTGTGATCATCCATAATTTCAAATTCACTAATGGAATCACATTTCATCATCATAATCAGAAACAGGAAAACAACTTTGGAGCATGGCCTAATAAGATTTAGGCACGGGCCTCTCTTTTTGGCATTATTGATGCCCTTGAGTTCTTGAGGGGACCTTCATGCCAGCATAATGGTGACACACAAAGATGGTGGCTGAATAATCCATCGTTTGGTTACACCACGTTTTGTTTATCCATTCATTCACTGATGGACGCTTGGTTTATTTCCTAGACTTCTACATGACTTCTCTCTCCTCAAACTCCTACTCCTCATCCCTTTCTACTCTCAATGGGGACCTTGTTTCCTACTTCACTGAGAGTAGAACCCATCAGAGGAAAACTTTCCCTGACTCCTATCACCCATCTACCCACCTTTCCTTCTAATACTTGATGCATCAGTTACCTGCCGCTTCGTAACAAAGAGACCCACCCCTTAATGCTGTTAAACAGCCCTTGTAATACATTCCCAGATTCCATAGGTCAGGACTTTGCACAGGACACAACAAGGACAGACCGTCTCTGTTCCCTGATGCCTGGATCTTCAGCTGGTAAGACTTGCAGACAGGAGGGTGACTTATGGTGGTGGCTGAGACCTAGAATCAGCTGGTGGAGGCTTTGGTCTCATCTGGCAGTCAGCCTAGCAGCTGCTGTCTGGGGCTCCAGCTGAGAACTTTCACGGGACCTCTCCTCGTGGTCCCTCTGTGGGGGCAGCTCAGCTTCCTTATGACATGGGGCTGAGTTCCAGGAGTCTCCTGAGAGCGAGTGAGAAGGCCCTGACTTTACTAGTCCAGGCAGTCACAAAGTTCTGCCCAGGTTCAAGGGGAACAGCCATAATCTCACACAAAACACACTCAGTGGGGGGAATGTTGAGGTCATGCTGCGAGAGTCTTTGGGGGTGGGGGCGTGGGTGGGGTGGGGGTTGGGGAGAGACTGTCATGGCCTCTTGGGAAAATGCACCTTCCCTACCAACTATGGGCTGCGGTGATGGGCTGCGTCTAGAGGGCGAGGGATGGTGTGCATTTCCTCTCTTTCTTCCTCCAGACAACATTCCAGCCATTCCCCTCTCCCTCTCCTCTGCTTCTGAAATTGAGGAATTTAGGCCATTCCCATCAGCACACACCTGGCGTTTGATCTTCTCTGACCTTTTCTCTCTTTTTCTCTCTCTCTCTTTCTTTCTCTCTCTCTCTCTCTCTCTCTCTCTCTTTCTTTCTCTTTCTTTCTTTCTTTTTTTTAAACGGACTCCCTAGCCCCTATCTCCCGCCCCTTCCTTATTTTTCTCCACAGAACTTCCCAATGTTTGGCACACCCCGCATTCTCCCCCACTCTGTTTATCATCCATCTCTCCCATTAGAATATCGGCTTCACGAGCACTGGGACTTGAGCCTCTGTTGCTCACCGTTATACCAGAGCATAGAACGGCTCCTAGCGCATATAGGTGCTCAGTAAATATTTTTTGAACAAACACTTCGAGAGACACTGGTAATCATAATTGCCTCTGTTGCCAGGGAGCTCAGAGCTCCAGTGACCGGTTCTCGCCTTACCCTGAGATAAAGAATTCAAGGGCAAGATGGACAACAAGCAAGAGAGTGCAAGGTTTATTAAAGGGAAAGTACACACTCAAGAGGGGAATGCAGGATTCTGAGAGAGGAGGGAGAGGGGGAGGGGGAGGGGGAAGGAGGGAAGGAGGCCAAGTCATGTGAGGATGTAACCATCTGGGTTTTTGTCCTTCTTGGAGGTAGAGCCCAAAGCATGGTGCTGATGCAACCTCGTTGTCACCTCCCAGTGGGTGGAGAGATCCCTTTGCCACTCTTTCGTCCTTATATGGTGTTTCTGGAACTGTCCTGACCTAGGTGCATGATGGGAGCCTCAGTATTTGCAATGCAGATGAGACGATAAGGTGTAATTAGTCGAAGGTCTTGCCTTAGGCAAAGATGGCGTCTAAGCTGGAAAAGACTGGTTTGGGCTCCTGTGCCTTTGCAGGGGCTAAAACGGGGGCCAGTCTAAGGGAAAGGAGAAAATTTCTGGAGCCATATCCTGGAGGGGCATCTCTGCTCTGTCCATCCTGCCTCACTCCCGGGAAGCGGAGCTGAATGAACAGCAGATATACCGTGTTTAAAGTTTTGAGCTGCCCCCACTCAACATAAAAGCTTGTTTCCAACCTTTTAAAATTGTGAAATAGGGATGCTTGCTTTTCCCCATGAGCCTTTGGGGTCTTATGCATTTTGCATTAATAAATGACATTATTGGAGGGTGGAAATTAGCCCAGCTCCTGGCATGAAATACATCGGCAGTTGGAAGTTGCATTATTACTATGATGGGAAAATGTATGGGTGCTTTTGCTGGGTCCACGCCCTGCTGGTCCCCCCTCCCCTTCATTCTCCACCCTTGAGCACGGGTGCTGGGCGCCTGCGTCCTTGTCCTTGTCCTTGTCCTCGTCCTGGGAGCCTCCTCCACGCTGGCCCAGCCCAAGACCAGCCCTAGAGCCAAACTGTTTGATCTGACCACTTCTGAGGCTTTGCCTCAGGTCTGCAGCTCATCAGGCAGCTGGAGTTGGGGATCCTCCCCAGGAGGGCCTTTGAGGGTGAGATTAAAGAGCCTGGGCCTAAGACACACGGACACACCGGTGGGTGCGAGTGGCCAGGGAGACTGCTAGGGCCAGGCCAGGAGAAGGCACAGGTGGGGGAGGCAGAGAGGAAGAGAAAAGAACCCTTCCCAAGGTGGCGAGGGGATTTTACCGAGTGCCTGCCATGTACCCGGATGTGTGCTGGACAGGGCTGGAGACACCACGGTGGCAGGCCCCGCCCCCACAGGGCAGTGCAGGAGATAAGCCAGTGACCAGAGAGTGACAACCTAGAGGGAACAGGGTGGGGCGGGGGCACCTGACGCAGTCCGGAAGGGCTTCCTGGAGAGGGGAGGCCAGACCCCTCACGGAGCAAGTCCGCAGCCCCCGTGGACACCGACGTTTTCGGTGGCGTCGATGGCACATTCCCTCGCCCCCTTGACTCAGCTGCACTGGCCTTCTTTCTCATTCCTGAACTCTCCAAGTTCATTTCCAACCTCTGAGCCATTGTCCTCGCTGTTCCCTCTGCCTGGTCTCGCATCTCACCTGGGGCGGGGGGTGCGGGGGGAGCTTCTCCTTGTCAGATTGCAAGTCAGTTATTTTCGCAGCATTGAATTCTTTTTAAAAATTCCCTTGTTTCTAGTCTTTGTTGATTTTCTGTCTTCCCAGCTAGGATGGGCCCTCCCATCAGCCTCTGCTCCCTCAGTCCCTGACAAGGTGCCTGACAAAGAGGTGATCCCTGGCAAATGTTTGTTATATGGAGGAAGGAAGCCTAGATCTCTGGGATAAACTACAGTCCAGTGAACAGGTGGGGGAAGAGTGTTCCAGGCAGAGGGAACAGCATGGGCAAAGGTATGGAGCAGAAAGAGAGCTGGGGAGGCAGGAAGGAGGAGCTGGAGGGGGAAGAATAAAGAGAGGAGGGAGGAGGGAGAAATAGGAAAAGAAGACAGGAAAAAAGGAAGAGGAGGGAGAAAGATGGAAGAAGAGGTAGGGAGAATGAGTGGGAAGGAGGGAGGAAAGAAGAGGAGGAGGAATGGGGGGGGAACAGGACCGGATGTGAGTCAGCTCTGTCCCTACGCGATTGGCTATGAAGGGGAGCTTTGATCACTGCAGTCGGAGGCAGCTGGATCTTACTGGAATCTTTTCCACGTAGGGGTGGAGGCGGCCTTTCTGGGAGCTCTGCCTGGCTGGCCTGCAGAGGCTGGGCCTGAGGGACAGGCCTCGCCTCCCAGAGCCTTCTAAGGGCTTCGAGAAGAACATTCCGTGGCGAGACCTTCTGGAACAGGCCGTGATGGCTTGGCAGCCCTGTCCGGTCCGCTGCCGGGTCATTCCCTGGCTTCCTCGTGGCCAAAGCTCACCCTCCTCTATGTCCTTGCTCCCCACAGGAGCTCCAGGTGGTACTTTTCATAGAACGCTTGAAAAAAATTTTAATAAGTAACGAAGGGCATGAGGCACAGATTTCTAAAGGTACAGGAGGGAGTACAGGGAAAGCCTTCCTTTCTCCCCTCCTTCCATGTCCCCTCTAGGAGGCACTGGGGTGACCAATTTCCCCAGAGACAGTCTATCCAATGTAAGCACAGATGATGAAATACTATTCAAGTTATTAGCATGATTCTGCACCTTATCTTTACAAGGTGATCTATAGTAGGTTCCAGATCACAGCAAGAAAACCAGTCGTAATCTTTTTGGTGGTGGAGGGTCTTGCCTTCAATTTGTAAAAAAAAAGGCAACATCTGTAACAATAAGACGACATGTGCCTGTATTCGTTCATTCAATACACATTTATTGAGGACCTACTATACTCCAGGTGCTGTTCTGGGCACTGAAGATTCAGCAGAGAAGAAAACAGACAAAATTCCCTGCCTCGTGGAGCTGCCATTCTAGTTGGGGAGAGAGAGAGACAGTAGTTCGATAAAATGACAAATACATTTTAACATCTCACAGTAGGTCAGATGGCATGGTCAGTGCTGTCGATAAAACAAAGCTGGAGTGTGGCAGAGGCAGCTTTCTATTTCATGACAGTCTGGTCAGAGGGGGCCCTGAGATAAGGTGACATTTGAGCAAAGGCCTGAAGGAGGTAAGGAACTGAGTCATGTGGTTATCTGGATGTAAGTTTAGAAACAGCAGAGAGGACAGCAAGTGCAAAGGCCCTGAGGTCGGAGTGAATTTGAAGTGATCTGGATCCAGGAGAGACGGCGTGTGGCTGGAGAGGAGTGAGCGAGGGGAGAGGGAGGGATGAGACACTTTCTGCAGAGCCTTGTCTAAAAGTGAGCTCGGGCTTTCTCGTTTGGAGCTGTCTGGGTGGTGAGCCAGGGCTGGCTTGTAACAGTCTGTGAGAGCTGATTGCTAAACTTTTGGGAATCTTGCAAGCCAGTTGTTAAACAAGCCATTGCTAAAAATTAAATCATATAAACTCACAATTAAACAAATTATGTTAAACACAAAGATAATACGTCGTCGTGATTTATCACTTCCTCTAGAGGTTATTTGCATCTCTTGTTTCTATATGGTAGAAATACTGCATGATGATGGGCTATTATTACATGTCTTTTCCAGACTCTGCCTTCAGTGGTGTCACGTTGGTAGCTTGAAATCAGTGGCGGTGAGAGTATTTACACCACAGACATTGGCAAACACTATGAATCGGCTCTGTTTTTGCCCCCTGAGAGGTGGTAGTTAAGTACCTACCAGCTCATAACTGTCATACATAGAGTCAGCTCATTCTTTTGTACAGCTGCATAACAGTCCATTGCATGGATGGGCCGTGAAATATTTTGTGGGTGTTAAAAAGACCACGGGCTCAAAATGGTGTCGCTTGCGCTAAAAGCCCATAATAACAAACTTAGATTTAATATCTGGCCTAATTGCTGTTTCACCCTTTCCCAGAAATATCCTCTCAATCAATCAGTCTGGAATTTTCTGGTTTGTACCAATGAGGTTGTCTGCCATGTGGACCCTCTCCATTCCGCGATCCCCTGCCATGAAGAGAAGCAATGTGCGTGGTAAGAACCCTTGCCATTCTCTGCCCTCGAAAAGATGGCCTGATCTAAAAATCAGCTTTTTTGTTTTGTTTTGTTAACAGCTCCCTTGGCCCACCCTTCTTCCTACAAAAAGTCCTATTTCGTACAAGCCCTCTGAGTATCCTTCTAGCTGCTAGGTGGGAGGCTGCCTGATTTGTGAATGGTTTAATAAAGCCAATTAGATCTTTAAATGTACTCGGATGAATTTTGTTCTTTAACGCTGGTCTCCTCCTGATGGGTCCTTAGCTGGTTCCCAGTCTCTTGCTAACAAGAATGGTGCTTTGGTGATTTTCTCCATGTGGATAAACCCCACAGACAAGAAGTGCTGTGTCAAAGGCCATGGGAGTTCTAACACTGACATGTTGCCTCATGCCTTTCCACGGAGGCCCTGCTGATTTCCACAGCCCCCAGCAAACGGGTCAGAGTTCAGGCTTCTTAAGATGCAGACTTGATGGTGTCACTCCACTGAGTATGCCTCCTGCTGCTCTCAGGATGAAACCCTTGGATCCTCCCAAGGGCTCCACAGTTGGGCCTTGTCCTTTTATCTTGCAACCAGAAAGTTGCACGTGAACCCACCAGGACCCCTCGTAAATTCCACATTAGAGCCACCTTGATAATCTGCCGTTTGTCCCACCTACTCTTGTCTGCTCACGCCTTCCCTTCTCCTGGAGTCACTTCCCAATGTTTGGTCACCAGGCTAACTCCCACTCCATCATTGTCGTTCCTTTTCTGTTTCAAGAGGCTGAAACCCCCTCTGCAAGGGTCTTCAGCAAAATCAGGAATCGACTGGCTCTTCTGAGTGAAAAAATCATCGCGTTGGCTGTCTCCAGCCACAGTTGGCTCCGGGTGCTTAAACAATGCATGGAGCCACAGAGCCGGTCTTGGCCTGTCTGTTCTCATCCCCGCCGGCACCCTTTAGCAGCCCCTGCCTTTAGAAATCTCCCTCGTTGTTACAGGAGACAAAGAGCTGGAGGTGGAGGGAAGGTTCCAGGCAGAGAGAGCAGCCCACTGAGCTCTAGATCCTGGCTGGGCCGAGGGAACAACCCAGAGGTTACATGGCACCCTGCGGGCCTCGCTCCAAGCGGGGGACACGTTCTTGTCCACTCACTAAATTCTTCAATTGAGAGGCAGGTTTGAAACAGCTGCTTGGGCTCCGGTGGTAGAAAACTGGGGTTCACATCCTGGCTCTGTTTTCTGGGGTGATGAAAAAAGGCTTGGGACTAAATAGCACTGATAGTTACACAATGCTGTGAACGTGCTCAACGCCACTGAATTGTACCCTTTGAAATGGTTAAAAAGGTCGATGTCATGTCATGCTTTTTTCACCCCAGTACAAAAAGGAGGTTGAACATGCTAATAATAATAACATAAAAACAAAAAGGAGGAAACAAAAAAAAACCTGGCTCTACCACTTACCAGCTGTCAAAACTTGGGCAGGTGAGGCCACCTCTCTGCACCTCTGTTTACTAAACTATAAAATGAGGATAATAATAGGATGCCCCTCACCAGTCGCTGAGAGGCTCAGATAGGTTAACACATGTAGAGTTCAGGGAGCAACTCTCAGGATATAGTAAGTGTTTGACAAATGTTACTCTTATTAAATCAAAATATTGGGTGGGTTGCTGAGTAAAAAATGTCAGATGCAAAAACTCATGGTCTTGATTTGGTTGGTCTGCCCACAGGGCAGACGACCTCCTAAGCTGGGTGGGGGCTTATAAACAGCAGAAATTTATCGCTCACGCTTCCATAAACTGGAAGTGGGAGATCAGGGTGTCACTGTGGTCAGACTAGAGGGCCCGTTTCTGCGTCTCGGATATCTCTTTGTGTCCTTACACAGTAGAAGGAGTGAGGGATCTCGGTGGGGGGGGAGGTCTCTTTCATAAAGGCACAAATCCCATTCATGAGGGCTCCACCCACGTGACCTCATCACCTCCCAAAGGCCCTGCCTAAGCAGCATCACCTTGAGGGGTAGATTTTGAGGTATGAATTTTGGAGGGACACAAACATTCAGACCATCATTTACAGAAATGTCCAGAATCAGCAAATCCATGGGAACAGGAAGTTTAGTGGTCACCTGTGTTGTGGTGCGATCAAATCTAAGACCCACGGCGCCAATTGAGATGAATTGTGAGCCTTTATTAGCCCAGGCCAGTGACTGACTCTCTACCATGCAGGGTTAGAAGAGATCAACTCCGAGCTCCCAAAAAAAGGCAGTTTATAAAGCCTAGAACCACACCTTGGTTAACATCAAACAAGATTAACAAGCAAGCAGATTACAGAGTCAGAAGTTGGCCATTAGCGTATCTTCGAGCATATTACAGAAGCAGAGTAAATCCTTAATGCTGGCTTACTGGACAATTTTCCACCCTTAACAGCCTGCCATCTGAGGGGAAGGGGAGGGTTGTGACTGCTCCATGGGCTGGGGATTTCCTCTGGGGGCTGACGGAAGTCATTTGGAACGCCGCAGAGGTGATGGTGGCATGACATGGTCAGTGTCCCAAATGCCCCTGAATCCTACACTTTGAAATGGTTAACTTGTGCTATGTGCATTTCGTCTCAAAAATGTAACGGGTACTTTGAAAAAAAAAAAAAAAATCAGGTGGACTATATCTCGATGTCCTTCTCAGGCTGTGAAGGAAGGCTCTGGCTTTGGGCTTCTGGATGCTTTGTGCCCTTCTCTCCTCCAGGCCTGACACCTCACCCAGGCCTGGGGCCTTCGCTGGCATAGCTCACAGCTCCTCCCTTGCCTATTTCAGTGATTTGCTGTGAGACTTTGGGGCTCAGTTTCCTTGTCTATACCAAGGCGGGACGGGGGCGGGGGCGTTGGATTCATTGGTTTCATATACCGCGGGCCTGCTTTACTTGGGTTCAATATAGTGCTCCCTTCACCCTGCCCTCCCCACCTCAAAATGCTGACCCTGCCCGCTTAGCTCTGGCAGGACTTGCCCGGGGTCTGTTGAGCACTCAGCCTGCCCCCTCAGCTCAAGCTGAAGTGCAAGTTCTACCAGCTCTCGAATCCAGGCGACTGGCCTTCACCCCTCAGAGAGCAGGCAGGGGCTCTTCAGAGCTTTCTCCTGGGATCCAGCCAGCTACACCCAGCGAGGGGAGTTACTGTGTACTCAAGGACTCCTGTAGCCTCAGGCATTCTGAGGTGGCAATGTCCCCAGACTGAATGTCCTGGTCCTTCGGTCCAGCCCTCGGAGAGATGCCCACATAGTCACGTCAATGGGCTGTGTTTATCTACCATCAGAACTAGCTCATGATGGGGCCACGTCACTTCACACCCCCAAGGCAGGCCCATGTCCCCTCAGATTCCTCAGCGTGTCTCTTGGCTCACTTCTAAGCAGGGCTTTTTAAAGGGAAAAGCTAATTATCACAGCAATAAAAGCCCCCACCTCCTAATATCCTGATGCCCTATTGCATCACTCAGGCCTATGCTAAGGGCTTTTGCCTCTTAGTTTTCTTTAAGCTACCTCGGGGGTGGACACTACTTCTTTGTTTTTCCATAAGTGAGGACGTGAGGCTCAGAGGTGGCGTCAGTGGCCCAAGGTCAGCTAAGAAGTGGGAGGACTCATCTCTCTGCCCCCACCATACCCCCTGCCTTTGACCATTATTCTATACTGCCTCTCTGGAAGCATCAAAGGTCTTTCTATCCAAGTCACCTGAGCCCCAGGGCACCTGTAGGGTCCCAAGGCAGAGCCTGGAGTGGTGGCAGGGACAGCTGCCCTAGGAACCAGCTCCCGTGGCCTTGGCTGGACTTGCAAGGAGGTGGGGAGGTCAGCATGTGACATGCCTGTTCTGGGCCTCCAAGCCCAGAAACCTGAGTTACTGTTGGACCAAGAGCCACAGGGCCCTGACAACCTGCAGCTGGTGGAGGCAGGGCGGAGCAGAACAGCCTGCTCTTAAATAAATAACTAGAAAGGTTGGAAGGGACTCTCTGGGCCAGGCTCCAGTCCCTCAGGCTGCAGCTTATCAACCAGGCCAGAAGGCACGCAGCCGTCATGCCTCTGCCTGTACCTTTTCCCTCCTCTCTTCCCTGGCCAGCTCTGACATCCTTTAAAATTCAGTTCAGATGCCCCCTCTTCCGGGAAGCCCTCCCCAACCCCACTTTCAAGGCTGGGCTTCTTTCCCGGGCTTCTCTAGCCCAGTCCAGCTCGCTGTCTGCCCTTCTGGAGTGTGAGTCCAGGAGGGCATAAGCTAGGTCTGTCTTAGCCACAGGGTCGGGAACACAGAAAGTGCTCAGAAAAAGTTTGTGGAATGCACGAATGCATGTCGAGGAAGGAGACGAGGTCTCGATCTAGAGTCTGATGGAGGAGGCCGAAGCCTTCCAGGTAGGTGTCAGACACCTGGCCCTCAGGGAGGGCACCATTCAGACCAACGCTCATTTCACAAATGGGGAACTGAGGCCGGGCAGGGCCTCCCTGCTCTGTGAGGCCTCGATTTCCCATGGCTCAGCCCAGCCTCCCCTTGGCCCCTCTCCCTTCCGTTCTGGAGCCCCAGGCCATTCACTTTCCCCCAGTGATGAAATCAGAATCTGGGTAGGAGGTCTGGCTGAGTGAGAAGAAAGCTAGCTGGAACCTGGGCCTGGGAGGGCATGGGATGGGGCGCCCCTGGCCAACCCTGGACCACACCCTCAAACCTGCCCCTCTTGGCCCAGGCCCAGCACACGTTCCCAGAGAGTTCCTGAGTCCTGGAGCCTCCTCCCTGCATCTCGCCCCCGTGTCTGGCACCCCTGTGCCTCGAATGAGTGAGCAGTGAGTGACTAGGCTAGGCCCGGTCTGCCCCCCTGTTCCACCTGGCCTGAGCCATATTTCCATCCCCTGGGGGCCCTGATTACCGGGAGTGCTGCCAGAAGCTGTCCCTCGCCCAGCCTGGCACCTGCAGCTTCTACAGCACCTGTAACTCAGCTGCTGGGGCCCACCTGGGGCCTCTTGGGCTGCGGCCTCCAGTCCTGGGGGGAGCACCAGCCTGTAAGTCTGCACCAGAGGGAACCCATGAAGGAGGTCTTTCTTACTTTTGCATTAGATATAATGTTGATCTCAAAAGGTCACCCCAGCTTAAAACACCACGAGGCGGTGGTTTGCCAGGCAGCAAACAAAGCGCTTTACGCACACGAACTTGGCTCACCCCTCCACGATCTCTGAGGCAGGTGTTCCTGTTAGCTCCACGTCGTGGCTGAGTAAACCAAGGCTGGAGAACCGTGTGACTAGATGGAGATCGTTCGGCTGCTAGGCAGGGAGACACGGCCGCCACGCAGAACTGCGAAGCCACCACCTTCCCACCGGAGAGTGACCACTCACAGCAGTTTCTACAAATTCTTGTAGAGGTAGTCAGTGCATTTTTAAAAAATTTTTGTTAATTATAGTTGACATACAAGATTATATTAATTTCAGGTGTACGACACAGCAATTCAACATTTATATACCTTACGAAGTGGTCACTAAAAAAAGTCTAGTAGCCATCTGTCACTGTACATAGTTCTAACACTATTGACTCTATTCCCTGTGCTATACTTTATATCCCCGTGACTGATTATATAACTAGAAGTTTGCATTTTTTAATCTCCCTTCCTCTTTTCTTCCCAACCCCTCACCCCCGTCCCCTCTGGTGACTATTGGTCTGTTCTCCATAGATAATCAATACACTCAAAAGAGGCTGTAATATATTCATTTGTTTCCCCCATAGATGACATTGTGGCATGTCCTATATGCCTTTCTCTGCACCTGTGTTTTCCTCCTTAATATTTCTTGACCATGTGACTTCCTGAAGACTGTCTCAGTCCCCTTGACATCTCTCGGCATTCTGTTCTGCAGATGTGGGAAGGAATATCTTACCGGACAGGTGTCCGGCTGAAGAGTTTGGACTTTGCCCCGAAGGAAGCCAGGGTGGCCGCTCAGAGGGTGGAGTGACTAGGTCAGATCTGTGCTTGGGAACCTTTCAACCTCTTCTCAATCCTGGGGCTTTGCACGGACTGTTCATTTTGCCTGGAATACTTTCCCTGGGCTTGGACCAACCTCTTCCTACCCAAGCTGTGATGCCTCCTCCTCCAGGAAGCACTCCCTGACCCCTGGGTAAGGTCAAGGACCCTTCGGGGCTTCCCCATCCCAGCCCTGCTCACTCTATATTGTCGTTGTCTGGGGGTGAGTTTGTCTCCCCCTCTGCACTGTGATTTTCTGGAGCATGGGGCTGGATCATCTTGGTCACTGCTGGGTCCCTGGTAATCTCCCATCGCAGGGTCTAACAATGTGCTCAGAATAAATGATGGTCCCTTGAAGGAAATGTATCTGCTTGGGGAGAAACCAAGTGTAGGGGCGGACGTGGTGTCCGATAGGGGTTGAAGGCGCAGGCTGGAGTGAGAGACACCTGAGTTCAAGTCCCCTGCCCGGCTCAGAGGTGCAGACCACACCAAACCTCATCGCCTCATGTGCATCCAAATCAGTAAACCCAGAGTGAGTGCTCATGGCTTAGTGGAGACAAGCCAGCGCTGACGACACTACTAACAGGGCGTCCCCTCCTGCTCCCTCAGGCCTCTGCACCTGCTTTTCCCTCTCATCAGAATGTTCATCCTATATTGTCCTAGTACACTCCTTCCTGTCATTTAGATCTCATTGCGAATGTCACCTCCTCAGAGCGGCCCATCATGACCACTGTCTCTCTCTCTGCTGTACGATGCCTCAGCTTTTTCCAGCTCTTACCCGCACCTGAGGGCCCAAGTTTATTTTCTCATCTCCCCTCACTAGAATCTGGCAAGGAGTTTTGTCTGTTCTCTCTCTTTTTTTATTTTGGTTTTTATTTTTTATCACTGCTGAATCCCCAGCACCTCAAACAGTGTTTGGCCATTAGCAAGGGCACAAGGCATGTCTGTGGGATGAATAGAGAGCTCAGAAATTGTCTCCTCGTGTTTTGTATCCAGGGTTAGTGAGTGCACGATTGAATTTATACTCACGTTGACTCTAGGACAAATGAGGAAACTGATACCCAGCTGGTAAGTGGTGAGGTCAGGATTCGAACCCACTTCTGTGTGGCTTTAGTGCCCACACTTTCAGCGTCTAGCATGGAACCAAGTTCACTGGAGTTTACCTTGAGTCTGTTGAATGAATATCAAATAAGACTAGGAGGGTAGGATTGGGCACAGGGGCTTTCTGGAGCAGGTGGCTTTGAGGCTGGGAGGATTTGGGAGGGGAGAATCTGACAGACACGGGAAGGAGTTCCATGAGGCTATGCATGCCTGGGCAAATTGTCAGTTTGGCCTGGCCCCAATGCCACAGATCCTGCAAGATGTCAGTTCAACCTCTCAGAGCATCTACTCAAGCAAGTTTAAGTCTAGGGTTGGCAGTGACCAGCAGAGAGAGCTCACCACCAGGGCCCAGCAGTGTCTGGAGCTGGTCTGGGCCCAAATCATGTCCTTCAATAATAATGACAATAACAACAAGAATAGTAGTTAGTTAACTTTATTAAGAGCTAACTTGCACCCAGTAAACATATGATTTCATTTGATCCTCTGAGCAGCCAGGGAGGTATGCTCTATCATTATTTTTTTCCCATTGTACAGATGTGGAGACTGAGGCTCATAGAGGTTGTGACTTGTCTGAGGCCCCACAGCTGCTGCAGAAAGAAGCTTGTGAGGTGACCACCTACAATCTTTGAACAAGTGTGAACCCCTAAAATGTTACTAGAGAACAGAACAGATGTGGAAGGAATTAGGATTTCAGTAACAATAGGTTCACTGAAAACCACCCAAATGACCACCAAGAGGGAATTCAGAGAAGTGGCAGAATAGGTATGGTTAAAGCCTTGGTTAAGGCCCAAACTCGTCAGGTGTGGCCTCAAGGTGAGTAACTTCCTCTGGCCATAAGCCCCAGTTTTGGGCCTTTGGAGAATGGGTATAAATAGTGAGACCAACTTCACCAAGCAGTTTTGAAGATTCGAGGGATATTAGGCATATGCATTTGTCAAAAGTCAATGAATGTCACTTAAGATTTGTGCATTTCGTAGTATGTAAATTTTACCTAAAAAGAAAAAAATAGCCCCCGTGCAAATATGGAACTCCGATTAATAAGTGTACACCGAAGTATTTAAAGGAAAGTGCTCTGCTATCTGCAATTTATCTTATCATGCATCAAAAAAAAAAAAAAGGTGAAGGGATGCATGAAGAGAGAGAGATAAATGGATAGAAATATGATATAGAAGTATGACAAAATAATTGTAGGCTAGGTTTTGGCAAATGACGTTCATTGTAAAATCCTTTAAACTTTTTGCATGTTCGAAAATTTTTTATAAGAAAATGTGGGGGAAATATTTGATGAAAACATTTGTAAAAGCATTAGCACAACCATTGAATTATAATTTTTAATAAATGAATGCAAATTGTGTACCTAGGGGAAATGGATTACAATCCTAATCTATATGATAATTGCCATTAATTGATAAGTGTAGGGCGCCTACCTAGGAATATTTATTTTAAAGATCATTCACATTACTAAACAAATGACTCCATCTCATCGAAATCTTATACTAAACGCGCGGGGGATCTGCATTTTCGAGGAGGCGATAAAAGACCGAATTTAAGGCAGTGGAGGGAGGAGTTCGAGGCAGAGCTGATTTGCAGATGAGCCACCAGCGGATCCCCTGCGCTGTCTAGAGAACCTCACGTGCTCCAGGTAACCTTTGTGGCCTAACGCGCCCCAACCCACTCTGTGCCGCCCCTCCCTCGCGGGAGGGCCATGAACGCGCTGCAGCCAATCGGCACCCTCAGATGATTTGGGTGCCCGCCTTCGCCAGCCTCGCCGTGTCTTGATCGGAGCAGTTTCCGCCCAGCCGGTTTAGAGCCACGCGCCGCGCTCAGGATCTTGTCTCCGAGTGACCAGTCTTTCCCTCCTGGTGTCCGCGACCGCCGCCCTCTGCATCCAGTGGCCTAGACCGCCCCTCCTGGACCCAAGAGCCTGGGTCCCCTCCTCCCGGGGCTCTGTCTCCGGGCCTCCAGACTCAGGCTCCCGAGCCCGCCGTTTCTAGGACCCGGGCACCCCAGGTGCCCGCCTCCCGGATCCAGGCTCCCGGATCCGCGCCACGAGCACCTCGCTTCTTGAAGATCTCAGCCTCGTGGTCGCCGGCCGCCTTCCGGAGCCCAGGACCCCCCCGCCCCGGGTCCCAGCTTGAGAAACTCCTGCGTTCCCGCTGTTAGGACCAAGACACCCAGGCGCCCCCGGCGCCCCCCCTCGGAGAGCCAGGAACGTCTGCGCTGCGAACCCACGCGGCGAGGAGCTCAAAGTTCTGACCGCCAGACTCTTGTTACTCAACTCTCGGTGCTAAGGACCGTCGGCGTCCTGGGAAGGCGCCCTAAGCAGTCCCCACAAGGAACCCCAGGCACTCGCCATGGTGGCCGATCCGCCTGAGGGAGACCCCAAGGGCCAGGCGGCGGCGGCAGCGGCCACCGCGAACGGCGGCGTCCCGGACACGGTCTTCGTGGAGGAGCTCGGCACGGTGGGAGGCGGCTGCTGCGGCTCCTGGGACCAGGTGCGCCGCTGCCTGCACGCCAACCTGCTCGTGCTGCTCACGGTGGTGGCCGTCGTGGCGGGCGTGGCGCTCGGGCTCGGGGTGTCCCACGCCGGAGGCGCTGAAGCGCTGGGCCCCGCGCGCCTGGCCGCCTTCGCCTTCCCGGGTGAGCTGCTGCTGCGCCTCCTGCGGATGATCATCTTGCCGCTGGTCGTGTGCAGCCTCATCGGCGGCGCGGCCAGCCTGGACTCCAGCGCCCTGGGCCGCCTGGGCGCCTGGGCGCTGCTCTTTTTCCTGGTCACCACGCTGCTGGCGTCCGCTCTCGGCGTGGGCTTGGCGCTGGCCCTGCAGCCTGGCGCCGCCCTCGCCGCCATCAACGCCTCAGCCGGGGTCTCCGTCCTGGAAGAGACTCCCAGCAAGGAAGTGATGGATTCTTTCCTGGATCTTGTGAGGTTAGACCCTGCCCGCGGGCGGGGGGCGGGGGGCAGGGGTGGGGAAGCGAGGGTGGGGAGGATGCTTCGGCCACGTGGGGAAGGGGACACAAGTTAGAGATGGCTGCAGTGGCCACGTGGACAGGAGGGGAACTTTGGGTCCTCCAGAGCTGGACATCCCCAAGGTCTTTCCATTCATTTCCTCCCTCTGCGCTCCTCCCTCTCCCCAAGGGGGCCGCTTAGAAAGGAGGTAGATTCTTTTCCTGGTGGTCTCTGCTTCCCCCCCCTCAAGAAAGGCTCTCTCCCCTTTTAAAGGAGAACAGACTACTGGGTCCACATGGCCTTTGCCTTTGGGGCCTGTGACGCAGTGTCTCTAGGTTGTTTGGGGACTTCCTGGAAACCTTAGAGGGAAATAACGAGTCAGAAACCAGGTTCCACCAGCCTCTTAGGGCCCCCAGAGGCAGCCTGAGATGGGACGTTCAGAGCAGAGCTTGCTGTGGGTGGACTCCTCCTGGCTGGGGGAGATTAGCTGGCCTGGGTGGGTACAGCGGGCCTGCAGACAGGCACACCTACTCGAAAGCTGTTTATGTGGAGGGCTTGCCCTGCGTGCCAAAACAGATGTAACTCACACTTGGCCAGCCACTCGGAACGGAGGCTTAGCTGAAACATCTCAGAGCCACACAACTTTATAACCAATGACACACAGCTGGACACAAGCACACCGACACTCAGCCACGGCTGTGAAGGCTCACACCGACACACGGGGCTAGCATCAACTGTCACACACACACACGTGCGCGCGCATGCGCACGCATTGGATATTAATACCCCGTCAGCACAAACATCCACACTCACATACACACACACCTCTATGGCCACACACCAGCAGTGTCCCACGTATCTCAACTAACCCTCACCCCGACTGGATACCAACACTTGGCAAACTGAGTACAGATAGTAGTTGGGGAGAGGGAGGATGTTGGGGTGCCCAGTGGTTAGCGGGGAGGATGTCGGGGCACCAGCGGTTAGCACTGTGCAGCTGGCTGGCGGGGTTCCAATCTCAGCTCTACCACTTCCTTGCCATGTAAATGTCTTCATCTTTCTGTGCTTCAGTTTCTTTTTCTGTAAAATGGGATGATAGGGCTGTCCTGAGGATTGAATGAGTTGATTTACGTAAAGCGCCGATGACATGTCTTTCCTGCTGTTTTCATCCGGCCCTGAGACACGAGGCCATTGCCTGACACCCCTACATGCTTGGTGGGGTTCCATGCACGCTGCTGCACGCTGAGTCACCCTCACGAAGGGTCACAAAAATGACCGTGTAAACACAGATGCACATTCATGATGCACACAGCCATCCCTTGTGGTTCTCTCTCCCCACCTCTTCCCAACGCCCCGCCCTTTGGACCCACAGGCCGCCGCCAGCCCCCAGGGCCAGCTCTTTTTCAGCCCTCCCAGTCCCCTAGGAGGAAGTGGCTGATGCAAGTCTACTGCCTGGGGCGGAGCTGTGGCCACGGGTCACTCTGCCTCCCCCCTCCCCCGCCTGCCTTGGGGAGCCAGCGTTTTTCACTTCCAACCACCATCCCTCAGGTCTAGAATCCCAGGCTACAGGGGGCCGTAGGAGACCAGCTCAGAGTCCCCAAGCCCTGGAAAGGCACGCAGGCCCAGGTGGAACTTCGCCTGACCGAAAGCGTGCCACATTTGGATTCGAATGGGGCCTCCGAGGAGGTCCCCCCATCCCGAGACGCCAGCGCAGACACCCCCTGAACTATTGCGGTATCTAATAACCTCTCCCCCATGTCTGTCTCTGCAGAAATATCTTCCCCTCCAACCTGGTGTCTGCAGCCTTCCGCTCAGTAAGTCCTCGGGGGTGTCCTGAGGGGTGGTGGGTGTCCAGGGAGGGAGACAGCCAGCCACAGCCCTTTGGGCCCTAACCTGGGGCAGTGCCTGAAAAAGCTAACCTGCCTCATATTTATAGGCAGTATTGCAGGGTTCTTGGGTGACCACCGAAACCCATCTGTGATGCTCATCGAGAAACAAGAATATGAGTTCTGAGTCCCCTTCTAGATTCTAATTCTAGCCATGTGACCCTGGGTAGGTGCCTTTACTGCTCTGAGGTTCCTGCCTCTGGAATACAGGGGCACGGAGAGTCCTGCCTCAGTGGGGTTGCCGGCGGGACAAAATAAGGGATGCTCAGGGCAGGCTCTGAGCACTGTAGGTGCCAGGACAGGTAGAGAAGCCTCAACGACAAGTAACACGGACTCCCTCCAACCCTCTCTTGCAGTACGCTACCTCCTATAAAATGATACCGCACAACGAAACCCTGGTGAAGGTGAGAGCAGGGGAAGGGACAGGGCGAGGACGGGAGACCCCACCCCTTGGTCCCTTGTCGTGGTTTTTCCACTCTGTTCCCTCCCCAGCCTTTGCGTGCTCCCTGAGTCTTCTACATTTGCTGTGCGATCTGTTTTTGTGCAATCTTTTCCCCCATCCCACCTTGCCTGGACTCCCTCCCTGATTGGCCCCCAGGCCCCCTCCACCCACCTTCAGCCTGGTAGCTAGAGAAGTCTTTTCAAAGCACAAGCCCCACCCTGCCTCTCCTGGCCAAAGTGCTGGCATGCTCCCTAGCGTCACTGGAAGAGAGCTTGGGCTTCTCAGCACAGTCCACGTGGGGCGCTGCGAGGTCGCACCCCCACCCAGCTGTCCCCCCAGCCTCGCCTTGTGTGTGACTGACTGCCTGGCTCACTCCACTCCAGGCACAGTGGATTTCTTTCTTGCTCTTCGAAACCCCAAGTCGCTCTCATTTCTAGGTTGTTGCGCATTGTCCCCTCTCTCGAGAACCTTCTACCGCTGCTCTTTACTTGGTTCATTCACCCTTCCTGTTCCCAAGGTCTGAGCCACTTCCTCCCGAAAGCCCTACCTGATGACCCCACCCCTGAACGGGCACCCACCCCTTCACCTCAGTTCCCATACCCCCCCTGGGTTCTCCCATTTCAGCTCAGCTCACTCTGGGTTGCCCCTGGCAATGGGTCTATTACCCCTGGACCTGGATAGTGAGCCATGGGAGGAAGGGGCCCAAGGGACTGGGTCCTAGCAGTGCCCAGGACAGGCTCTCAGTGACTGTGCAGGTTGACTAAGTGTCCCCATCTTTTCCTTGCCAAAAGGTGCCCATGGGGGATGAGGTGGAGGGCATGAACATCCTCGGCCTGGTGGTGTTCGCCATTGTCTTCGGCGTGGCCTTGCGGAAGCTAGGGCCTGACGGAGAGCTACTCATCCGCTTCTTCAACTCCTTCAACGATGCCACCATGGTGCTGGTCTCCTGGATCATGTGGTAGGTCGCGGGAGAAAGGACTGTGGGTACAGGGCGGGCCAACCCTCTGTCCACTCTATGGAGCCTGACAGCCTGGGTTCAAGTCCAGCATTGACCGTTCCCTGGCTGTGTGACTTTGGACAAATGACTTACCCTTGCTGTACCTCAGATTGCTCATCTATAAAATGAGGACAGTGCTGTATTACATGAAAGCTGAGAATCATATGCGCACCTTCTTGATTTTCCTGGAAGATGACAAAAAGACAGCCAAACTGTGGCCACAGCCTGGCTAACACATCTCAATTTTAATTAGAGATTTAAAGGTGACCATGTGTTCACCTTTGGATCAATGCTCTAAAATTGTGCCTGCTTTATAGGATTGTGACAATGAAACAGGTGACTGGAGTTCAGGTAAAGAAAGCCCTTAGGAAGTGCTTTAAATGCCTGGCACCTTCTGAACAGTGATTTAATATCAGCTATGTACAACTAGTGCCATCATGAGTTTTGTTAAATGGCCTTAGGAAATGAGAAAAAACCCTGTGGAGGCCGCCGGCTTCCGCCCTTGTCCTCTCCCCCAGCCTCACCTCCACATGGTGTCTCGCTGGTTCTCAGGGCCCGCCCTGGATCTAGGAGTCAGGAGCTGAGCCAGAGTTGCTGCATTTTTCACAAATCTCTCCCCCCGCATCCACCCTGATTCTGGTGCCCCTGGCATCTGAGAAGCTGCTGTGTAGGCATTGAGCACACCTCGACTAATAAAAGTACTTTGCCCGAGAGGCGGGGTGGAGGGTTTGGAGGAGCAGGCTCTGCAGCTAGGCAGCCTGGGTTCCCATGCCCACGGGGCTGCTTTCCAGCTGTGCCCTATGACAAGTTACTTCTCCCTTTGTGCCTCAGTTTCCTCATCTGGAAAATGGGTTGGTCATACGAGGCACAAATGAATTAATACGTGGGAAGTGTTTGGAACAGTGACTGACCTACAGCAGGCCCACAGTTAACGATATTAGATAATATTTATCCCGTAGTTGTATAACTTTTTGGCATGTCCCACTGGCCAGAATGTGGGCGTTTGGCCAAACCCAGGTGTGCAGGTGGGTGGGAAGTGGTGCCTTTTTTTCTAAAGAGGAAAGAGCTTTGGGCAACAACATAGTGATCAGGCTGTCAAAGGAAGCCTTCTGGCTGGGAGGCATAAGCACCCCAGGATCTTCACTCTAGGAGAAGGTGCTAAAGTTTATAGATGAATTATTAAAAAGCTTTCAACTCATTTCAACAGGCTTCTCGTTTCATCCTGCCAACGTTCCTATGAGGTCAGGAGCATTATCTTCCTCGCTTTGTAGACCTGTTAGGTTTTGTTAAGTCAACAGTAGCTGTAAGAGACTCAATTGGAGCTCCCTTGGGGTGAAGATTCAACCACATTCAAGGGTTCAGTGCATCATAAATGCTTCACGTCTGGGAGTGGTTGTTAAGACCTGAACACAGCCTGAGAGATTGTCTTGGTTTCAGTTACGGTAGTTCTCTATAACAAACGAATCTAGAAAATGTAATTGACTCATACGTGGTGGTTGTTTTTTTTTCTTGGTCATGTGTTAAGTTCAAACACGGTTAGTGACTGTACTCCAGGTGGTGATGAAAGCACCCAGGCTTCTTAAATCTCCTAGCTGCACTAACCACAAGGGCATGGAGCAGGGCAGGGGAGATGCCCGGACATGGCTACGGGCTCCCCTTGACTGCGAGGGAGGCTGTGGTCAGGCCATGCAGAGCACAGTGCCTGCCCCTGGGGGAGTATGTGGTCAGAGTTGCCATCTGTCTCTCGTGTAATTAGGTATGCCCCTGTGGGCATCTTGTTCCTGGTGGCTGGCAAGATTGTGGAGATGAAGGATGTGGGAATGCTCTTCGCCAGTCTCGGCAAATACATCCTGTGCTGCCTGCTGGGCCATGCCATCCACGGGCTCCTGGTCTTGCCCCTCATCTACTTCCTCTTCACCCGGAAGAACCCCTATCGTTTCCTGTGGGGCATCATGACGCCACTGGCCACTGCCTTCGGGACCTCTTCCAGGTGCGGCCTTGGGGTACATCAGGGTGGGAATTTTAAGCTAAGGGGCTCAAGGGTGGCATCGGATGTCTGAAGGCCCATGGACTTTTGTGTTTGGGGTCCCCGCACCTGGGTACAGGAGCCATACTCTCCTAAGCTTCTCACAAGGCCCCGGAAACCCCCCTTCTTAAAATTAGGGAACTGCGCCTTAGAGATTTCTTCCTCCTCTGCACTGAGCCCGGTCCCTGGGTGACTCTGGTGCTCCACCCTGGATGCGACCTCTGGGAGCTCTTTCTCCTTTCTCTCCTGGATATCTCACCCATCTCTACTGTCCCTGTTCCTCCCAGGACTAGACCTTCTCCCAGAGAGTAGGAATTCATAGCTGAGGTCTATTGGTGGAGGTGGCAGGAACTCTCAGACATAGAATTTAGGTTTGAAGTTTTGTGTGTATTTTGAGGAGTAGCAGAGGGTCCAGGACTCCTACATTTTGGAATGCCTACAGTCTGCTGCGGGATCCCTACTGCCTTCAGGCTCTGGGAAGAGGAAGGCCTAGAGAGCCTGCGGGGTGTCTTAGGCCTGGGCTGCAGGGCTCGGTGGGCGGGGCGGTGGGCGTGGTTTGGGGGATTGGGCGGGCCCGGGGCTAGGTTGTCTGTGTGGGCCAGCTCAGATCTGCGGTCCCTCAGCTCTGCCACTTTACCGCTGATGATGAAGTGCGTGGAGGAGAAGAATGGCGTCTTCAAGCACATCAGCCGCTTCATCCTGCCCATCGGTGCCACCGTCAACATGGACGGTGCCGCACTCTTCCAGTGTGTGGCCGCAGTGTTCATTGCACAGCTGAACCAGCGATCCCTGGACTTCGTGAATATCATTACCATCCTGTGAGTGCGGGGTGGGCTGAGACTAGGACCCCCGACCCACCTGACACTAAGAATGAACACAGGCTGGGCTCCAGCTTCTCCCACTAAGAGGCCCCTCCCTGACCTCCCCTCCCCACCTAGGGTCACCGCCACGGCATCCAGCGTCGGCGCCGCGGGCATCCCTGCTGGAGGCGTCCTCACCCTTGCCATCATCCTCGAGGCAGTCAACCTGCCGGTTTGGGACATCTCCTTGATCCTGGCTGTGGACTGGCTAGTGTGAGTGTGGGCTTAGGGCTTCAGGGGGTTCGGGAAGGGGTACCCCTGGGAAAGAGGGCCATTGAGAGTCTCTGGGCAGAGGAGGACAGGAAGGAAGGAGTTCTAGAGGAAGGGGAGAGGTCCTTGAGCATTCCAGTCAGAGGGGGAAAGAGGGATCTTTGGGCTTCTAAGAAGAACCCAGAAAGGTAGTGTGCCTGAGTCGTTAATAGAGTGGACCCTTAGGTCAGGCTGCTTGTGTTCAGATCCCAGTGCCACCGTTGCTAGCCATTATGATCTTGGGCAAGTACTTAATCTCCATGTGTCTCGGTTTCTCCATCTGTAAAATGGAGGGAATAGTTTCTCCTTGTGATTAGATGACTTTTAATACATGCAACTCCCTGACGAGTAGTAAATAGTACATTCATAATTATTAGCTATCACGGTTAAGCTATTGAGGGCATAAAAGATCGGAAATCGTTTGGTTTCAAAAGTTAAATATAGAATTACTATGTGTCTTAGCAATGTCACTCCTAAGTATATGTCTGAGAGAATTGAAAACATCTCCATGAAAACTTAAGTACAAATGTTCATAGTATATTATTCTATTATCACCCTATCAATCACTCTTCATAATAGCGAACAGGTGGAAACAACCCAAATATCCATCAACTGAAGAATGGATAAACAAAAGGTCACCTAGTCATACGGTGGAATATTATTCAATAAAATGGAATGAAGCACTGATACATACATACATGCTACCACATGGATGACCCTTGAAAACATGTTGGGTGACAGAAGCCAGGCACAAAGGACCACATAGTCTATGATCCCATTTCTATGAAATGTCCAGAATAGGCAAATCTATAGACAGAAAGCAGATTAATGATTGCCTCGAGCTGGGAGGATGTGTCGAAATGCGGGATAGCTGCTTAATGGGTATGGAGGTTTCTTCCTGGAGTGATGAAAATATTCTGGTGTTAAATAATGGTGACAGTTGCATAACTCTGAATATGCTAAAATCCACCGGGTTGTATACTTTTAAAGGGTGAATTATGGTATGTGAATTATAGCTCAGTTTTCTAAAATGGTGTACACACACACAGCATAAAGAGGAAGGAAATAGATCCTTAGGATTCTAGGGAGAAGAAAGGCCCGAGGGAGAACTCAGGGAGAAGAGGAGGGATGGATGGGTTTTCTGCAGCCCAGTAAAAGGGAGGGGCGACTTGTGAGGTTCCAGAAGCAATAGATCTCACGTTTTGTTGGAAAAAGGATCATTGGGGTCCAGGAAGGATCGGGGAGATTTTTGGGGTTCTGGGGCAGAGGAAGTATGATGGGACACTTCGAGTTTCCAGAGAGGCAGATAGGGGGCTTCTGGGGTCCTAGATGAAGAGATCTTCGAGGTTCTAGGAGGAAGAGGCACCTGAGATCCTGGGAGGATGGGAGGCTGACATTCTAGGACTACCGGAGTAGGACAGAATTCTTTGTAGGAGGGTGTGATGGGGACTTCACGACTCCAGGGTGAAAGGAGGGAGGGTTGGGCCTGGACCCTCCCTCTCCCACTCCCACTCACTTTCCCATCTCTCCTGTCCCCGCAGGGACCGGTCCTGTACCCTCATCAATGTGGAAGGTGATGCCTTTGGGGCGGGACTCCTCCAACATTACGTGAATCAGACAGAGTGTCAGAGCTCGGAGCCTGAGTTGATCCAGGTGAAGAGCGAGACACCCCTGGCTGCTCTGCCTGTCCCCACTGAGGAGGGGAACCCCCTCCTCAAACGTTATCCGGGGCCTGCTGGGAATGCAGACATCTGCGAGAAGGAATCCGTCATGTAAACCCCAGCGGGGACCTTTTCTGCCCTGATGGGGGTACTTTGGACATTGGGATCATGAGGGATGGATAAATGGACAAGCTGGGACTCTGGGGAGCCTGGGGCCCCAGCAGTCCTCCTGGATGCTATATCCTGGAGGCCTCGTTGCTGGGGGGTGTGTGTGTGTGTGTGTGTGTGTGTGTGTGTGTGTGTGTGTGAGTGTGTCTCCCCAAATCTCCCCAGCTCCCAACTTCTGCCCCACACCCAAGGCTAGGAAACTAGGTGGAGAAGTAGCATCCTCCACACCTCATTTTGGGAGCCTGCCTGGCCTCCCTATCTCAGGACACAGGATACCAGTCACCCCGTGGAATTCTGCCCTCTTTGAGAAGGATGTTCAGACGTGTTGCTCTCTCCTTTGCTGCTTAATTCGGTGGCTGTAGCTGTGTGCGTGCATGTGTGCACACACTCTGTGACTCTCCATAGTACGTCCCACCCTGTCCCTGCACCTCTGTTCATGACACAGTAACAGAAATACTGCCAGGAACTCTGGGTAAGGGGACATTTTTAGCAATAAAATTGTCGAGTATATGTAATCAGATGTTTTTAAGAATATGACCAAAAGCGCTGGGGGGAAAAAAAAAAGGCTGGATGCATTAGACTTCATTGAAATAAAATGTTCATGAATGCCGTTGGCGGCCACCATATGATGCCACTACACACACCTACCACATCGCCACGTGCTGGCAATGCAAAATGGTCCAGTCTCTTTGGACATGGCTGGGCAGTTTCTTATCAAGTTAAAATATACATTTATTATGATGCAGCTCAGGAGTCCTGCTCCTAGGTGTTTAGCCAAAAGACTTGAAAACTTCTGTTCACCCTAAAAACTGGTACCCAATGTTTATAGCTGCTCTTTTCATAATTGCCAGAATTTTGAAATAAATCACTTGTACACAGAAGGCTACTCAGCAAAAAGCAGGTATTATATAGTTGACCGTTGAACATGGGTTTGAACCGCAGGTCTGTTTATAGTGGTTCCCGCCCCGCCCCGCCCCCCCCCCCCATAAGCACCTGTGCTGTTTCCATCTGGTTTAGTAGGGATGCGGAGCGCTTATTGTGCATTGATCTACAATCTTATATAGGAGATGCGCATCCATGGGTTTTGGTATCCACAGGAAGTCCTGGAACCAGTCCCCAGCAGATAGTGAGGGACGACTTAAAAGTTTTAAGGGAGTCATGGATTTTCCACTTTTGGGGGATTACCACCCCAAACTACCATGCGGTTCAAGGGTCAACTGTATCCAGCTTGGGTGTATCTCATAATATTTTGAGTGAAAGAAGCCAGAAACAGAACGTATTCTATAGTTACATTTATGGGAAGGCACGGAACAGCCTAAATTGGTCGATGGTGAGAGGAATCGGCTGTGGAGACCTGTGCCTGCTTATTTTCTGAGGGCACAAGGGACCCGTGATGCGGCAAATGTTCTATGTCTTGATACGGGGGAGGCTTGCACAGCTGTAAACACTGGGAAAAGTTAATCTGTACATTTAAGATATGTGCATTTCACCCTACATATATTATCTTCCAGTTAAAAGCTTTGTACAACTCATGGCAAGAAATTCACTTTACACTGTAACTGCCAGCAGAGGAATGCAGGTATCCCTCGATATCTGAACTCTCACTCTGCACTTAGTCCAAATAATGACTTGCTCTTTTTCTTTTACCCCTAAATGTGTTATTTGGAGCGAAAACCTGTGGTGCAACTCTTTTTTAAGTCATGTGACTCTGGGATATGGACACCAGTTAAGGCTCACTTGTCCTAACAGGATCCTGTCTTGTGCGCTGTTGAAGCGTGTTACAATATTACCTGCCTGGGTCCCTGCCTGGAGGCACGACAGATCTGGGCGCAGTAGATGGCATTTTGATTATCTTTAGCATCTTTTTTTTTGTTTGTTTTTGGTTTAGTTACATCTCATGACCATTGCAGTATGGAAATATAATTTATCTGATACTGGGCAAAACTGCACATTGCATTCAAACGTAGCCACTAATGAGTTCATTAAGTGTCGAATAGTTAAGTAATTGGTGTTTTCAACGCTTTCTATTATTCAAGAACCCTTGGTGGTTTGTTACAGAAGTGTTTTAAGAATGTTTTTAGTGATATTTGGGGAAGTCTGTTGGGGTTTTTGGATGGAGCTGGGAGTGCATTATTTTCCTTGCTTAAAATAATTGTTTATCCCCAAATATTCTGTTTAATGCTTTTTGGGGGATGGATTAGATTTAGATTATGAGAAATGCCTGTTTAAAGAGGTACATACCCTATGCATGTAACATTGCGTATACTATATATACAACATGTGCATATACAAAAAATAGGTAACTGGGCCAAGTTCCACCAAACAGTACTTAGCCATTTTTTCCTGTTCCATTTTTTAAATGTGGGGGCACATGCCACTAATTTGCCTAAAATGCCGGTATAGGTCATACTGGGAGACAGGAACCATCTGGTCTCTGTGGCATTGGACAGGGGCTTAGGTGGCTCCCAGACCTGGTCCCCATGAAGATGTGTGCTCCATGACAGAGCAGCTTTAGTCCTGTTCACTGCTGTATGCCTAGAGCACAGCACAGGACCTGGCACATAGTAGGTACTCAATAAATCTTTGCAGAAAGACTAAATCGGGGTCCAGCTACAGAGCTGAATCTGTCATCCTGGTTCAGATCCTGCTTCTGCTACCTGCCAGCTAACGTTACCTTGGCCAAGCACTGCTAACTCTCACCCTCTGATAACAATGGCTGTTTTACTTCACTCAAAGGCTCTGGTGAAAGAAAGTTAAATACCAGCAGAAGATAAAGCACCTGGATGGCTACTCCCCGGGTTGAACTCCACCCCCCCATGTCCTCCTCTATTGCCCTACCCTCTCTTATGGGACAACCCTCTTGCTCCTTTCAAGGACTGTGGCTTGGGAGAGAGGGCTCAGGCTGACCCTGATTCAGGCTTGGGCCTGGGTTCTAGGCTCAGTGACAGTATGGAAGGGCAGGCAGGCACAAGGTAATGATTTAGTCTTGTCTCTCCTAGTGATAGATCAATGTTTCTAGGTCTGTCGGACTCTCCCCCACATCTGCTTTTTGAGGGTCGACCTTATTGAGGTATAATTTACATACAATAAACTACAGCCATTCAAGTGAACAATTGGATGAGTTTTGACAGATGTGCACACTCTGTGAAAACCCACCATCCCCAAATTTCCCCCTCGTATTTCCCTTCCTCCACCCCCAGGCCCAGGCAACCACTGACCTGCTTCGGGTCACTAAGGTTTTAGAAAGTCACATCAGTGGAATCATAGTATGTAGCTTTTTGCATCAAGCTTCCTTTACTTAGCATGATGCTTTAGAGATGTAGTCGTTTTTGCACAGAATCAGTAGTTCATTCCTTTGTTTTTAATCTCCCCCCCCCTCCCATCATTGAGGATTGCACTGTCTGGATGTACACAGTTTGTTGATCTCACCAGCTAATGAACTTTAGGTGGTTTCCAGTTTGGGGCTATTGGGCATAATGGTGCAGTTGGACACAGGTCTTTGCATGCCACCCGCTGGCAATTGTTGTGTAATGCCAAGGGCGAGTCACAAAGAATTTATTACCTGGTAACTGACTGTACTGGCTCCTCCGACAGCAGCTGGCAGCCCCTTCCCTCCCACTGCCCAGTGTTAACCCGTTGGCCGCTGGTCAGGGGGAGGCCTGGGGGTCCCCAGGGAGAGCCAGGAGGATAATAGTAGGGGACTCAAATCCGTAAATTTTTGTTTTTGTGTTTAAACCACTGTGTGAGTGTGCTGGCTGGAGTCAGCTCAGCTCTGGGGAAGTCTTCTTGGCTCTCCTGAAATGAAGTTCACAGATAAATATGACCTACCTGCACATGATTTTAAAAGTAAGCTCTACATTGTTCTAACTGTAATAAAAGAAAAGAATAGTGATTTATAGCATGCATTTCTGTATTTGAATGGAACCCAAGGAGGTAGCCATTCATTCATTCACACCTGTGATGTATGTGGCTCCAACACAGCTGGAAACACTGTGGTGTCGGTGTCTAATTACCAAGAGCCATGTGGAATGTGATTTTCTGAACTTGTTGACAAGCCTTGGCCAAGTTTTGAACAAAACACGATACAAACTTCCCTCATTTTACGTGGTTGTTGCACTTCCTGGAAAATTTAGAGTTTATTATAACCTTACTAAAAGGACTTGGCGTTTGCATGAATAGTTAGGTTCTGGGCTCAGATAATTCTTAACCCAGTTTTTCAATCTGGTTGTTAAAACATTAAACTACTTCTGTTTTTTTCTGGTTAATAATACAAGAGTAATTGAGAAAGCAGTAAAATTCAATATCATGTAATACAAACTTGCGAGTTCAAGTTAATCGTTGCTATGGGTTTTGTCATATTGTCGTTTAGTTAAAAACAGACATTGGATATACAAAACTATCAGACAATACTATAAGGGCTAGAAAAGTTTTTAATGTATTGCTGTTAGTTTAGGAACAGCAAAGAGAGAAAACACCAAAACATTATGGTTGATGCTAAGAGAAATTCTTTATCTATTGAGATCCCAAGTCACCTAATGATTCTCAATTTAATGGGAAGTCGCTAGAAGCATTTGATGTGGTTCCCTCATCAAATCACAGCTGAGCCAAGATTATATGTCTATACGTTATTTTATGTATATACATGTATACAGCTGTATCGATCAAGAAATCACACCGACAATTTCTAAATAAAACAAAATCATTAAATAATTTGAGTTGAGCTTCAACTATGTTCTCAGCAAAACTTAAAGAAATGTGTATCTACAGATAGACCATTTTGATTGAGACTTAAAAAGTATTTCAAAAATTGGGTGTATATATTGATTTATATATTAATTTATATTCCCATATCAGCTGCAAAATATTATGGACGTCACTCATCCTTCATGAATGTCTGATGGGACATTTTAAAACTGTATGTGATAAAGGATGCTGCTTTATCATGTGCAGGTGCTCTGTTTATAAGACATTTCTGTCCCTGGGCCATGCCGAGAGCTAGAGCAGCACCCCACCACGGTGATAACCCACGTTTCCAGAACGTTCCATGAGAACCCAACCGTCTCTGCGAGCCAGTCACAGGTTCAGGACGTTTGAGTCTTGGGAGATTGGGCCAAATTTGCCTATTTGTCTTCTCTTGCGGGTCTGTGAAACCTCCTCCTATAAGGGTTTCACGTTTCAATCCCCAACCCAATCTATAGGTTTGGAGACTCAGCGACTTGCCTAAGGTCACAAAGAAAGCAGGCGGCCAAGCCAGGATGCAAATCCAGCCCTGACTCGTGACCCCTTTAGCACTCACGGCACCCCTGTGAGAAAAGTGCCCTCCTTAACCGCATTTCCCAGGTGCCAAGCACAGGTGCAGAGACAGAGTCTCTGAGGCCCGGATTCAGGTGGGAGGGAGCAGCAGCCCTGGGGTTTGAAGCCAGGCGGCCTCTACTTCAGAGCCACCCCCAGGGTGCGGGAGACAAGTCATTGAACAAAACACGTTGGGATGTTGGGATGAAACAAGGGAAAAATAAAACCTCTACATTTATAATTTTAAAATGGAATAATTTAAGCCTTATTACTAATATACAGCATGAGAGTAGTATTTGCATATAATTTATAAATAAATACACATATTGGGGACACATGCCCAAACAGCATTTACTTTTAGTTGCACGGTCATAAAGGGCAGGCTGCCATCAAACGTCAACTGCCTTGCCTGCTAAGTGGTGCGAGGCCCTCTGGGGTACTGGAGCTGGAAAGGGGTGCCATGGGTCACTTCAGTGTGGAACTTCCAGCCGGAAGTTCCGGCTCTGCCACTTCCTAAGCTATCTGACCTTGGGCAAGTGACTTTACTGGACTGGCCTCAGTTTCCTCACCTGTAAAATGGAAATAATAGCAACTCTCACCTGGGAGGGTCGAGGCGAGGGATAAACCAGTGAGTACTCAGTAAGTGTGAGCTGTGATTATTTACCCCGGCTGCAAGCAGGACAACAGATGCAGAGAACAATGAGGTAACACGGTTAATAAGCGGTGGGGCCCAGATCCAGAACCCCATGCATTAACCATGGCCGCACCTCAGAACTCTGTTTCCTCCTCTGCAAAATGAGGGTAAGAGCAGCATGCACCTCACAGTGCTCTCCCAAGAGGGAAGGTCATCTTGTCCTGCTGGGCGCAGGGGCTTAGACAGAAGACCAGACTCAAGAGCTGTAAAAGCTACGGACGGAGGTCCTGGGCTTGCTGTCTCCTTGGCCCCGCGGTAGGACAGAGGCGCCCTCTAGTGGTAGAGGCAAGCCCAGCAGCCACGTGTCCTGGGCTCCATGGGCTAGGCGTCGATTGCAGGGCGCTCTCACTGAATCCTGGAGGAAACTGAGGCACAGAGAAACTGGAACACTCGCCCAGGGCCACCTAACTAGTAAGTGGTAAAGCCAGGGTTCCAAACGCAGCAGTCGGCCCCAGAACCTACACCCTTTCTCCCTTTCCTTCCAAAACTCTGTCCCAGCCCCGAGCCCAGGGTTCCTGGAAATCCTGGGCAGGGCAGGTTTCAGTGTCGCAACTGTGCTGGCCTGCCCACCAAATGCCAGTGGCACTAAGCACAAAGGACGGTTCCCTTAACCCCAGGCATAGGAGTCAGGGCCTCAGCCACTTCCTGCCAAACTCAAGAGTGCGGGGTTGGGGTACTCGGGGTTCTCGATGACCCCAGGACCGAACTTGAGCTCCAGGAAGCGGCGGTAGTTGTTAGGCGCCTGCGCCACGAAGCCAGCAAAGGGCAGGGGCACGAGAGGCTGCAGGAAGTGTTCGGGGAACTCGACATCCTGCCGGTGGTCCAGCCACGTGTCCTTGGTCATGACCCCGTTGCGGGGGTAGAAAGGCCACAGGTCCACATGCAGGTGGTTGCTCTCGCTGTACTGCACGCGGAAGAAGTCGCCCTCTATGGCCTTCTCCCACACGAAGCCGCGCTCATCCACCACCGAGCCCCCCTCGGCCCCCCGCAGCTGCTCGCAATTGCCCACGTCCTCCAGGTAGATGCCAAGGTCCACGTCGTAGTCCCACGGGATGATGTCCCCATGGCGAGCCGCCCCTAGTAGCGAGCCGCCCTCCAGCCAGTAGCGCACGCCGGCCGCCTCTAGCACCCCCACCACGTACCGGGCGGTCTCGCGCAGCGCGCGCAGGCAGCACGGGGGCGTCCAGCGCCCCTCGTACAGATAGGCCGGCGTGTCACCTACGACCGTCCCAAAGCAGCGCGGGGTCTCCTTGCTGCAGCCGAACCACTCGAGTCTTCCGCCCTCCCACCTCACGAGGCGGATGCCCAGCGCCCGCAGCAGCGCGGCCCGCCGGGCGCGCCCTTCGCGTTCCGCCTTCCAGCGCGCGTGTGCCGTGGCCAGCGGGGGCTGGCGTGCCACGGGGAAAGTCAAGTCCAGCAGCTGCACCATCCAGCCACGCAGGGCCGTCTGCAGGAAGAGGCTGGTGCCCATGGGCCGGGCCAGCGGCGCAGAGAGGTTGAAGAGGTCGCGGGAGCGCAGGAGCACCACGGCGTCCCCATCCAGGGCGTCGCAGCGGGGAGCGGAGGGGGCCGGGCCGTAGCGCGCTGTCCACTCTCGCAGGCTGACGTTCAGGGCCAGGCACCGAGCAGGGTTGGCCGAAGCGACCGGGGCGGCCACCAGGCGTGCGCCTCCCGCCCGGAGCACCTCCACCATGCGCTCCAGCTGGCCGGGTGTCTCAGCCCTTGCACCGTCGGGTACCAGGGCCACGTACTCAGTGGCCACATAGGTCTCAGGCCGTGAGGCCCCAGCGGTCCGGTCCAGAGCAGGCTGGAGCAGCGCCAGGCGAACATTGGGGATGCGGGGTAGGGCCAGGGGTGGGTAGGGGAGCGTGTCGGCTGCCACCACCACTGGCTGGGCTGGATCCTGTTGCAGGAAAGAGTCCACCATTTCCCGTACCGCATTGTCAAAGGCCTCGAACTCCCGCACCAGGATGGTGACATGGGGACCGGAGGCAGGTCCGCGGCGGGGACTCCGGGTCCGGGAGTTCCTGGGCTGCTGCTGCAGCCACGAGACATAGAAGAAGACCAGGAGGTTGAGAGTGATGGCAGCCGCCAGGGCAGCCTGACAGCGGGTGAGCCGCATGGGGCCAGGTCCGGGCCCTAGATGGGCCTCCAGGGCATCCTGGAGAGGGGGAAATGAAAGAGGCTGGAGCTGGTTTTCAGCAACCCTCCAACCCATCCTCGGCCTATCCCTTCTTTCCCAGCCCTTTCCCTATTTGGTTTCAGCTCTGACTTCCCCTCTTCCAAGAAGCCCTCTCTGACCTCTCCTGACTGGCTGGCACCTCACTCTGGGCTCCTTCAGCCCCTTGGGTAGCCCCACCATTCTAAGTCATTACTGTGTAGGGACCTGTCTGTCTCCTCCCACTGGACTGTGAGACCCATGAGGACAGTCCTGAGCCTGTCCTGGTCACTGCTGGGTTCCCAAGGCCACCCAGCACTGAGCTAAGTACACATTAGGTGTTCAGTTAAGATTTTATCAAATGAGTCACCTTCCCTTCTCTGTTCAATCCCATCCTTCTATTCACTGTCCACTTCTCATTCATATTAGAGTTCAGTTATAAATGCCCTGGACCCCATTCCCAAGCCCGACTTATACCTTTTTCTCCACCATTCTCTCCTCCAGGAAGCCACCCCTGATCTCTTCCTCCTGTTCCTTCCACACCCTGTCCCTGGCTCCAGGGTGAGGCCGATGCCCTGCAGCCTTGGCCCCCAAGCCCCTCCTCCACCACCCCCTTCTCACTTCCTCAGACCCTGTGCTATTCGGTCATCTCGTTCCTGATGGTCAGCCAGATGATTTAGGTTTTACAAAAAAAAAGCTAGAAATGTTTTCTCAAACCAGAATTGTCCTCGTTTTTAATGTTGGCTACTAATTTTTTTTTTTTTTTTAATGGAGTGGGTTGAATTCATAGAAACAAGATGTGGAATGGAGGTGGCCGGCGGCTGTGGTGGTGGGGATATGGGGAGATGTTTAATGGGCTTATAGTTCCAATCTTACAACATGAAAAAGTTCTGGAGATTGTTTGCGCCATAATGTGGATATACTTAACACTACTGAATGATACACTTAAAAACTGTTAGGGTGATAAGTTTTGTTATGTGTATTTTATCACAATTAAAATTTTTTTGTTGTTGTTTTAAATGGAGTGGACTGTATTCAAAGAGGCTGCTAGCCTTAGACTCTCTTTCCCATTCATTGGCTACACTCCTAAGCAACCCCCAGATGGCGCTGTCTCCCTGTCCCCATCGCAACTTGAAGATTTGGCGGGTTTCCAGCACAGGAGTGTAACTAACTCTCTGGGTTCTGAGCAAATACTCAAAAAAAAAAAAAAAAAAAAAAAAAAGGTTCCCATGAAGGGTTTTCATAGGTGTCTGCTCCTCCCAGGGAGGGGGACATCAGAGACCCAGCTAATCTTCCTAGCTCCTAAATACTTAAGACCCTCCTTCCCATTCCCACAGCTCCCCCTCGACCTGGGTCCACCCAGACCCCTACTCAGCCTCCCCTGGCCTCCTAACCAAGTCTTCTCCTCCTGGCAGCCAGAGGGGTGGGTATTCATAAGGCACAAATCTGACCTCTCCCTCCCTGCTCAGAGGCTCCCCAGTGCCCTGTGGAGAAAGCTTCAGTTTCTTACAATAACCCACATAGGCCTTTTGGGACCTGGCCTTGGCCTGCCCACCATTCCAGCCCCGTGGCTGGCCACACCTCCTCAAACTCTATGCCTAAGCCTCCTTGGGCTTTTCTTCAAATAGGTCTTATTTCTAAGCCTTAGCATATTCTGTTCTTTCTGCCCAGAAGTCTCCTCTTGAATACTCCTTCTCCCCTGGGGAACTCCTACCTGTGCTTTAGGCCTCCGCTAAGATGGTCCCTCCTCCAGGAAGTCCTTGCCGAACCCCAGACTAGGTCAAAAGTCCCCTCCAGCCTCTCCCATCCCAACCCTGCCCATTTTGGTTTGGCACCGTGTGGGGATGGGTCTGTCTGCCCCACTAGACCTGGGAAGGT
The DNA here is from genome assembly GCF_014176215.1 of Rousettus aegyptiacus. Lineage (NCBI taxonomy): Eukaryota > Metazoa > Chordata > Mammalia > Chiroptera > Pteropodidae > Rousettus > Rousettus aegyptiacus. The sequence goes on along the minus strand of NW_023416289.1, from coordinate 44,175,882 downwards.
AGAGCTGGGCTCTCTCAATGACCACTGTGTTCCTAGCACATGGCTGGGAAAATGCACTTGGCTGGGGTCAAGGTTTCTGTGGGTCTGTAAAACGCACTCGGGTCCCTGGAGCCAAACTCTGAGCTGTGGCCATGTGTCTGGGGTTCTGCACTTGTCTCCCTGTCTCCACCCTCTCTCCCACCAGGAATGCCCTCCCGCCCCTTTCCACCTGTCCCAGTCCCGCTTGTCCATCTCTGACCCAACCTGGATGTCACTTAAGAATCTGAGGTGACCCCTTAGTCTTTAGGACCTTGGAATTGCCTTCTGGGCCTTAGATGGATCCTTTCTTCCCTTAGTCCTTCAATATGTGCTTGTTGAGCTCCTATAACATGCCAGGCACTCACTGTTCCAGGCACTGGGACACAGCAGTGCGCGCGCGCACACACACACACACACACACACACACCCTGACCTCATGGAACTTACATTTTCGTGGGCGGAAAGAACCTTTTGAACCACAGAATCCCTGAGTTTTAAGAATCTTAGAGTCTTACAGCTTAGATGCACAGAAGCACAGGAGAGACCCTTAGATGCTTTTAGGAGCTTCCAAAAATTCTGAAGGGACTGTCCTCCTGCTCTGCTTTTGTTCCTTGTTTCCCACCTAGCACCAAGAACTTGAATTAGTTACTGTCCTGCATCTGCTCAAACCCTTCCATAGCTCAAAACTCACTCAAAGGGGAAGCTAGTCTTCGCTGTAGCCCATAAGGCACCATGTGACCTCTTGCCCTCCCCCACTTGCTCACAGCTCCTGCCACACTGCTACCAAACGACATTCAAGTATGCATAGGACACTGCGGCCACAGCACTGGCTTTTCCCTCTGCCTGGATACTCTCCCCAAAGGTATCTGCACGTCTCCTTCCCCATGGCCTTCGGGTCTTTGCTCAAATGTCACCCGTCCATTTAACCCTTCCTTTGGCCACCCTATTTAAAAACGCATCTTCCTATTATCCACGTACTTCCTCTACCCCATCTCTGTGTTACTTTTCTCTCTTACTGGTTATCATGTAGATTTTACTTATCTTGTTTCTTGTTTTGTCTATTTTGTTCCCTGCTGTATGCCCAGAGTACAGCTCAGTGCCTGGCACACAGCAGGTACTCAATAAATGAATGACTCCAATTGTTTGGATGATGAACCTGTGGCTCAGAGACAAAAAGGATGCAGGGACCAGGACCCAGTCTCCATGTCCAGGCCCTGGCTCCTGCCACTACCTGTCTGGATGACTCTGAGCTGGGAGATACCAACCAGGACAGAGGACAGAAACTGGGTCCTCAGAGACCAAGAGTGTATGATGACTCAACAAGGAGGTGCCACCTACTGGGTGAGGGGACCACAGAGGAAGAAGAGAGGCATCATCTCGTCCCCTGACAAGGTCAGTTTGGACTTCCCTAAATGTAAGGGCTCAAAACCCCTTCGCTGACGCAAAGTGGATGAAACATGATTTTGAAGCTCTGAATATTCTATGTGTTTCTCAATATTTTTCATAATAGGATACTAACATCGACAATTCTAGCCACTCACGATGTGCCAGACCCTGTTCTAAGTACTTTATACATATCGTTAACTTGGTTAATCTTCAAGTTATGATCATGTTTACAGATGAAGAAACTGAGGCACAGAGACGTGAAGTCACTTGCTCAAAGCCACACATTTGGAAAGTGGCAGACCCAAGATTTGATCCAAGAAGCTGGCCCCAGAGTTGTGCTTTAACCCAATCAATTCTGTTGTCTTTCTTGGGTCCATGCAGCCCGGCTCTGAGTCCACCTTCTATGAGCCTTTTCCAGCCCTAGCCTAAGGAGGGCATTCAAAGCAAAACATGGCACATCAATTAATTCGACTCACTAAGTCAACAAAGCTATTTACTGAGTACCCTCTGTGCCAGACCCAGTATTCTGGGACATGGGATGAATAGGGCAGATGCTGAGCCGGCCTTCTAGAGGTAGGGAGACAAACAATTTACAGATGGGCAAAGAAACCAGCACGGGGCATGGCAGAGGGAAACGGGCTTGCTTTAGAAAAGGTGGTCAGGGAAGAAGACAGTTAAGCCAAGATATTATTTTTCTCTCCATCTCCCATAAAATAATGTTAAATGGATTCAGACTCACTGCAGGCCTGGGTTCACCTGGCTTGAACTCTGATTTGTCATGAACCCCAGTTGCTGCATCTATAGAATGGGAACGTGATGGGGAGAGAAAATGAGATATGTGGGCAAGCCTTTGGGAAAGAGGCAGTGGCAGTGTCCACATCAATGCTGGTGACACTGAGGGACTTCTTACCTCCTACGTTGCAGCCTGGGGGAGCTCCAGGGGGGTGGTTCCAGCCCAACTCAGCTGCACTGCTGAGGGAAAAAGAACCAGAAAACCCCAAATGAGCCAATTTCATACAATAGAGCACAATATCATCTTACTTTCAAGAGTGGCTATGTGAGAGTCAGGGAATCATTTCTCTTGAAGCCCTATAAGCTCAGACACTACCTGGAGCATCTCAGGAATGGGTGGGAAGGATGTCAGTTATAACAACCTATAACCATCCCTCTCTCGTGAATGCATCCAGAAAGGTAGAGCTAGAAGCAACAAGCTGTTACCATGACAACATCTTCTCTTTACATACTCCATCCTGAGAGAAAATCCTAAAACATCCCTACCTTGATGGGTCTGTCCTCAGGTTACTGGAAGGGGGACTGCCACTCAGTAACCAGGGCTTGGCCTTGCATGTTTTCACCTCCCTGGGGATGGTCAGGCCCTGTAACTATAGCAACTACTCCTCAACAGAGCATCTCCTGGTTGGTTTGGTCCATGGACCTCCCACCATGGGAAAGGAGGGGAGATGGTTACCACGGCAATGCGGCAATGCCGACTGGGTGGCTGGGGAGAAGGGATGGGAAAGAGGTGTTTCCCTCAGTAATCAGTACGCCTGGGGCTGGGGTCCTTTATACCTGAGTGTTAGGTGAGGTTGCCATAGTAACCAATGAGGATAGAGGCAGAAGGACCACCAGGGATTTAGGTTACCTTAGCAACCTCCTCCTGGTGCAGGGACAGGAGGGGTTTGGGGCTCCATAACCACAAAGGTGGAGGGGAGGGAAGGCTGGGGGTGTTCCTGGCTGGGGAAGAGTTACCATGACAACCGACCTGGGCGAGGAATCAAAGAGGATGGGGCCGTACCAGAAACCATCCCTGGTGGTCGACCTTTCTCTCTAAGAGTGATAATGATGCTCGAGGAGAGCGGTATTTGGGTCTGAAGGTTAGACTTTTTGTGGCGAAGCGGGAGGAGAGAGACAGAAAGCGACCCCCTCCCCCAAAAGTCCCACTCTCCCCAGGGACCACCCTCCGCAGGGAGCGCACCCCCGCCCCGCCGCTTGCAGCGTGCGCGCGTCCTCGGGGTCGACCCGGGTGGGCGAGGCGCGCGCCCGGCCTCGCGCCCCCCCACCGCCCCGGCCCCCGCCGAGCGCGCGCGCGGGAGTTGGCGCGGCCGCGCAGGCGCGCGAGGTACAGCGGGCGCGCGGGCCGGCCCCGGGCCTCCATGATGGAGGAGCGAGCGGCCGCCGCCGTCGCCGCCGCCGCCTCCTCCTGCCGCCCCCTCGGCTCGGGCGCAGGCCCCGGCCCGACGGGGGCGGCCCCGGTCTCCGCCCCCGCCCCCGGGCCCAGCCCGGCTGCCAAGGGAGGCGGCGGCGGGGGCAGCCCCGGGCCCACGGCGGGGCCCGAGCCCCTGAGTCTGCCCGGGATCCTGCACTTTATCCAGCACGAGTGGGCGCGCTTCGAGGCAGAGAAGGCCCGCTGGGAGGCCGAGCGCGCCGAGTTGCAGGTGAGTGCCGCCCCGGACTCCCGAGCCCCCCGCCCGGCCCGGCCCGGTCCGGCCCGGTCCGGCCCGGCTTGGTCCGGTCCGGCCTCGCCTCACCCGCCGCCGCCGCCGCCGCCATCTTGGAGCAATGGCCGCCGGGACGGCCGGGGGGGGGCGGGAGGGGGCCGCGACCGGCTGGGAGCGGGAGTCCGGGGCCGTCTGAGGGGATTCCTGGGGCACCGGGGCGCCTCGCGGCGCGAAGGCCCGAGCCCGGCCGGCCTGGAGAAGGGGCGGACGGGCCCAGAACCGGCTGGAAGTGGAAGTGGGAGTGAGCGGACCGGACGGCGGGTTCCCGAGAGTGGCCTCGGGTTCTGGCGGGGTCCGGAGAACTCGGCCGAGGGTGCTAAGGGGAGTTGGAGGAGCTCGCGTGGGAGTGAGCGAAAGCTCGGCGGGTCTGGAGGGACGCCCGCCCCCGTCCCGACCGGGTGCGGGTTGGAGGTGGGGCCTGATGGGCTCCTGGTAGGAGAGGGGACGTCGGGGATACTTGGGACCTGCCAAAGGCGAGAGCGATCTGGCCGGGATCGGGCCTGAGTATGGAGAGGAAGTCGCGGAAGCCGGGACTCGGGGTGTTTCGGAGCGTTTGGACGGAGAGAACTGAAAGAAAGCTGTGCGAGGAATCCGGGGTAACAGGACGGTCTCGAGGGGTCCCAGGGTGATGCAGAGGAGAAAACCGGGGGAGCCCAGCGCAGGGAACGGGTCCTGAGGACGTGTCCTAGGAGCCTGTGTGGAAGAGCACGAGAGCGGAAACTCGTTTGGGGGTGTGGGGGAGTAGGGGGACGGTCCTGACATCTCACATCTGGAAGGTGTGCGGAGGGTGGCAGGTGGAAACCCTTGAGCTGGAGTTGAAGGGGGACGGGCATGGCCAGCGTGGGGAAGAAGAGACCTGGGATGGGGACTGTGAGGAGGAATCGGACGCTACCAGGGGATGGCAGAGGGGAGCATTTCGTAGAGCAGGGAGGCAGCGGAAGGAAGCAGCGCAGAAGGACCTTAAGAGACGTGTTTGTGGCAATTTCTGAGAAAGGACCCTGTGGTTCGTGGAGTAGCTTGGGAGAGGGATGCGCCCTGGGATGGTGTCTGGAAGAGTGAGGAGCTGGGCTGGGCTTTGTGACCTTGAGAGGTGTGGTTTTCAGAGTGTTCCCAGCAGCCTGGGCATCCATGGTGTGAGGATTTGGAGGAGTCTGTGCCCCGGCTCTGGGGTTCTATTAGCAGAAGTCAGTATCTACTTCTAGCACCCCATCTTTCCTCTTCTGATTGCTGTTCCCTGTCTAGTCAATGCGAGGACTCAAGTAAATAACCGATGGTGAATTTTGTCCACAAGATGAATAAAGAGCATCCCACAATTCCCCCACCCTGCTGAGGGGTCTTAGCTGTGGGCAGCTGAGGCTTGGGGTGGGAGAGGAATCCTTATGTAAGTGTCCCTCTCTTTTGTGTCCCACCCTCAACTTCTGGAACTCTTTCTCAGTGCATAGCTCATTAGATCTTCTCAATACCCCCATTATGCAGGCAAGGCCAAGGTCATTGCCCTCACTCAGCAATAAATAGCAGCTGCTGTTTATTAAACACATGTTATGTGCCAGGCACTGTATTAAGCACTTTGTATATTATGTTATCACTTAATCCTTGCAACGTTCTGGGAGGGTAAATGATATAATCCCCCACCCCCTTTTTTTTTTTTAATAAGAGGAGGAGGAAACGGAGGCTTTGAGAAGGTCAGTGATTTATCTAGGATACAGCCAATGGGTGGCAGGGCTGGTCTCTGGGCTTTCAAGAAGCCAGTGTGCTTGCTGTTCCTTTCTGCTGCCCAGTGCAGGTGAGAAAACCGTTCTGAGAATGCTCAGTGGCCTCCCCCGGGTCATCTGCGCAGGCATAGCAGAACTGGGGTTGGATCTTGGCCTCTGAGAATTCATGCCAGTACCCACCACACTGCCTTCTCATCTTTGGGACTAACAAGAGGAAAGGTGTGTGTTTATTCCCTTACTGAGCGGCCCCTCTTGGAGTTTGAGAGGAACTGGTGGGTAGCACCCAGTTAGGCTGTCCTTGTTTTGGCTCCAGCACCACTTCGTACTTTTGTTTTTTCTGTTGTTAAATTAGTAAAAGTTCAAAGATCTTAGAAGTGTGTGTGTGTACACATGTTTGTGTAGATGTCCCTCTCCCACTCTACTCCCCACCTTATTGCTATAAAAGTTCAGCTCCTTGGACGTGGTTCCATAGGGTAGCGGTGAGCATGTCTGCTTTACACGCAGAAGGTCCTGGATTCGCACCCCAGTGGAGCCATGGTCCATGGTTTATGGCCATGCTGCCCTGAACAAGCTAAGCAGGGTTGGACCTGGTTAGTACTTGGATGGGAGACTGCCTAGGAAGACTAGGTGCTGTAGGCATTAAAAAAAATAAAAGTTGAGCCCCTCGTGTGTACGACATAAGATCCTTTTTACATCATTTTGTGACATTTCACACACTCGTGCATTGGTGTCCTTTCATGTCAGCACGGAACTCTTTCTCATTATTTTTGTAACTACATTCCACTGAGTGTAGCATAACTCATGTAGTTTGACCCCTGTTACGGACTTTTTTTAAGCTTATTTCCAATTTTTCCCCATCAGAAATGGTTGCAATGCATGTCCTTATATTCCTGCGTCAATATGAGCAGAAGGAATGGGTGGAATAGTAGAATAGGTGTGTTTATAAAGTGGCGATTGGTTCTGCCAAGCTGTTCCACGTTTACACTCCCTTCAGCAGCACCTCTTTTTACACACCTTTGCTCGGGCACTTATCACATGTGGAGGCGTGACCTCCTGTGAGATGCTTTGAGGCCCGGACTGCGTCAGATTTTTCTGATGAACTCTGAATGCCTTTTCTCTGAGTAACAGTACAGCTGCTCCAGGCACAGGAGCTGCGGCGCAGTCAGGGCTCAGTGTGTGTGGCATGGCAGCCCCTCGCAAGGTCCTACTGGGAGGCACCCAAAGATTGGAGCAGGGAGGTGGTGAAGCTTCTGTCTGACAGTAAGCAGGATTTTGCCAGGCGGGGGACTCTGAGAAGTAGGGAGTGTGGTTTCTGCCCTTCAGAAACTCCAGGCTAACAGAGGAGGCCAGTTTGCACAGGAGGCTAGAGTTTTGTGGCTCTGTCCATGGTCTGTGGCACTTCTGGGAAGGGGAGCTCGCTGAGGGCAGGAGGAACCTTGTGTGTGGGAGGTCTGAACTGAGCATCCATGTAGGAGCAGTGGCAGAGATGCAGCGAGTGTAGTGGCAGCAGAGACGGTGTGGAGCTGGCCCCTCCCCACTCAGCCTCACAGGGGGCTCTGAGGGATCCAAGGGACTTATCACCAAGGAGCCATGAGAGCTTGAGAAGGAGGGGTTAGGAGATGCAGGGCCAGATGGGACCAACCAGGGGACGCCTTCTTTGGGGCTGGGACAGAAGGTTGGCTGAGGGATACGTCGAGGCATCAGTTCCTGGGAGGAATGAGATGCCTAGGCTCTTCGGGAAGTCTTTTAGATGCTGCCTGGCTGGAGAGAGGGAGCAGCCGGAGAGGCAGCAGTCTTGTCGCAGAACAGTTCTGGGCTCATGTATGTTCTAGCAGGCTGGCCAGAGGAAGTGGCAGTGGGTGGATTTGGCAAGCAGAGAAATTCCAGATCCCAGACTTACCTGCCTGCCTGCCATGGCTCTGGTAGATCAGGCGGCAGTAGTTGCTAGCATTTGCAGAGTAGGAGGGACTGGCCACAAGCAGTCCCATTTTTGTGGGTTTCCATCACCTTGGGACCCTTCAACCACGTGTTTCTGGTTCTCTTTTTTTCTCTTCTTTGCCAGAGGAACTGGGAAGGGGACAAGAGAGCAGAGTGGGCCAAGTGATTCTCCACCTTCTTCCCCCACAGACAAAAGTCACGGGATGTTATCTGTCCCTCCTCCTTCTCCACTATTCCTCCGGGCATCACACAGTCCCTGGCCTGCCACTAGCAGAAGCCTGGGAGGGCCGGGAGGAGGTACCTTGGAGCTTCTGTTTGGTAATCAGCATCTTCTCCACCTAGCACCCCCCCCCCCACTCCCCTTCTAAAATGACTCATGGACAGAGTAGATTTGAGTGACAGAAGATACACAAAGGACAGAAAGTCAAGCTTCCAAGATGTTGATCACAATGAGTCTGCCACTCCGACTTTAGATATTTAGAGGTATGTATGTGTTGATTTAAAGTGTAGAGAGAAAAAAGTGTTAAGCAGAGAGAAAGAAGTCCATTCTCTCAATGGACAGATGGAGTTTCTTTCTTTTTTTCTCTCTTTTTTTATGACTCAAAAGGAAAGTCTATTAAAGAAAGAGAAAAGCAAAGACCGGAGAAAGCCCAGACAAGGGAAATAGCCAAATAGCCCCGGGTCGGGGAGTCCAGCACATGTCATCATTGAGATTCTGTGAGCTACAATTTAATTAATTAATCTTTGTGTTATTTATTTATTTTAATTTAGGTTGTCCCCCCCCCCCCGTGACATTAATGAAATCCAGTAAGTTTCAGGTGTGCGAGGTTTCCATGGCACACCTGGTTTATTTGTTCATTGTTTGTCCCACACCCCTCTCTAGAATGTCAGCCTCATCTTGTTCAGCACTGTGTTCTCTGCCTACAGCTGTGCCTGATCCATTACTGGGGCTCAATAAACATTTGTGGGTGTGTGGATGATACTTATGCCACACATTAGTGGATGTATGTCCCTTTTTCTTTCAAAAGGAAGCCTACCATTGCAATTAAACCTGCAGGATAAATTCCTATAAATAGGATTAGCTCTTGTAATTCCTAGAAGCAGAACCACTTGGACAAAAGAAATGTGCATTTCACAGGTTTTTGGAACTGGCCAGGTCGCCCATCAGGAAGGGCGCGTCAGATTAGAGCTCGTTCCCTAGGCTCCCTCCCGGTTTCCCTGCCAACACTAGGCTGTATTTCGTATGTTCTCAGTTCTCTGCTAACCTGAGGGAGAGACCTGGTCCCCGGAGCAGAGGTGACAGACAGTAGGCCTGTGGGCACAGGGTTGTGCTGCACTCCAGGTACACAGGGCATAGATGAGGGCCCTTCAAGCCCCAGGGCAGAGGACAGCAATGAGGGTGGGTGTCTGAGAGGCTGCTGAGCTCTGGTGGTCCTGGAGCGAGGTGACGAAAATGGGCACAGCCTAAGGGAGGTGTCCGGGGCTACTACTGGGGCTTGTGGAGCCACCGAAGTTCTTCAGCCTGCACGTGCTATGTGGGGATTGGCTCTGGAAGATGCAGCTGCAGCGGGCGCAGGAGGCCTGTTAGCCATGGACATCCTGCTGCGTGGGCCTCAGGTCTCAGAGGGACCCTAGGTCCCTTAAAGGACTGGGCCTATGATAACACTGGAAGAACAGACAGGAGGATAGAAATAATAAGAGGCAGGAGCTGGCATTTATTAGCTCTTTTTCTGTGCTGTGCCTTGAGCTGAGAATTTAACATGTGAGGGGCAGGCACCCTGGTGAGCTCCATTTTCTAGAAGGGGAAATGGAGGCTCAGAGAAAGCTGATGACCTGCCTAAGAGTGTGCAGCAAGGAAGTGACTGAGCTGAGCCTGGAGGTGTCTCAGCCTGGGACAGTGGAGCACTTGGGGAGAAGCCAGGGACGAGCCTGGCGCTCAGGGCTTTGGCACAGGACTTCTGGAATGTGGCAGGGGCCAGGATCCTGCCTCACAGGCAGCCGGCCCAGTGCCTCCAGAAGACCTGTTGACAGACCAGAGCAGACTGGGGCAGCCCATGGCAGCAGACAGCGTGAGTGGCTGGGAGGGGCCCCGTGTCGAGTCTGCAGCTGGCCTTCCTCACCCTGGGCAGACTCCAGGGGGACGGCTGGTCCCCATGGTGGGGGTCAGGTGGTGCAGCTTTTGTATTGGAGCAGGAGCTGAGCTGAGCCACCCACTCTTGTCCCTAAACTCCAGAAGTAGCTTCCTACGCCTCCCAGAGACAGATGCTCTGGTAGGAATAGTGAGATGCCACCTCCGCCAGCAGCCGAGGGACAGCACCTGCCTTTGGTTGACGGGGGGGGGGGGGGGGGGGGGGAGCCCAGAGCTGTGAATGCCTGCCTCCTTCATCCTTGAGCCGACTTCTCCCCGAAAGGCGGGGACAGGTTAGGCCCCAGTTGGCCCCATTTTCATTTTAGGGGTTTAGGGTTCCTCTTCAGCTTTTTCACTGTGAATGACGTGGAACGGAACTCTGGAAGCAGACCCAGCATGCCCTGTGTGTTCCACTGAAGCCTGGGTCAGAGTTTTCATGCCTGAAGAAGTAGCTGCTGCAGGGCATCGTGGGGGTGGGGGCTGGCACTGATTGTCCTTGCGTGAGTGAGACACACAAATCAGTGAGCCTGAGCCCTGCTATCTTCCTGTTCCCTTCTGTCCCCTCCCCCCAGGCTCAGGTGGCCTTCCTCCAGGGAGAAAGGAAAGGGCAGGAGAATCTCAAGACAGACCTGGTGCGCCGGATCAAGATGTTGGAATATGCACTGAAGCAAGAGAGGTGCGCCTGGGTGCCCCTGGCCCTGCCTTCTGAGAGCCGGTCCCCAGTGGCACAGTCAGGAGACTGGGGATCGGGTATTCTCCCCATCACCGGTACTGTATGGTTCTAGGAGAAGGGACAGAATGAGACTAGTAGGTGGATTTAGGATAGACACTTGTGACAGTATTCATGATGGCGGTGGCCCACTGTGACACCATTAATAGTGTCTCATTCCTTCCAGTAGCCAGGCAAGCAAAGACGGGGACTGCTCCAAGCACTCCTAGAGCTGGGAGAGCAGCCAGTCTCCAGGCTCCAAAGAGTGGGCTCTTCACAGCACCATCTGCGGGGCTTCCTAATGTGGGGTGGGGGGCAGAAGGGGTCTGAGCTTCAGAGGAAGGAGAGTGGATTGGGGGGGATGGGATTTGGGATTCTTGAGGTGAGTGCTGGCCCTGCCTACTCTTCTGTCTTATTTGTTAATCACTTGCTCTTTTAGGGCCAAATATCATAAGTTGAAGTTTGGGACAGACCCGAACCAGGGGGAGAAGAAACCGGAACTGTCAGAACAAGGTACGCACCCTCGGACCCTCCCCACCTGTCCTTGCCAACGAAACCAAATGTGCTGGAAGAGTGGCTGGCGAGCTGGGCCACCTCCTTTCTTTGCTCCCTGGGAAGCAGAGTTGGCCAGGGGTGGCGGCGGGCTGGGGAGGGATCGAATCTGACTCTCCGTTCCCCTCCCCATAGGCCGCTCTGCCAGGTGCTGGGCCACTCGTGCCAATGGGGGTGCGGACAGTGGTAAAAGCCATCCCTGCTTGCTGTCCGTCTGCGAAATTGACACGCAATGTCCCTTGTAGTCTAAGCTTCTACAACAGGGATCAGTTCACCAGCAGGACCTTAGGGAAGGTGCTGTAGGTGGAGGGAAGAGAGTGGTTAGGGAACAGGTGTTATTGGTTATTCGGTGTGACTGGAACATGGTGCTGGCTCGCAGTGAGGGGGCAGGAGACCTGTCCATGACCTGTCAGAGCCCTCACTGCCAGGCTAGTAGTGATTGTTCCTCATGTCAGGCTCTTCCTACTAGAATGTGTGTTCCACGGGGCAGGGGCTTTGTTTACTGTTGCAGCCCTGGGATCCAGCCAGGCACATGGTATGTGTCTGATAAATATTCAGTGGTTAAACAGATTACCTCTTGTTTAATCCACACAACAATTCCAAGAGGTAGGTGCCGCTGTCATTAACTTTGTCAGAAGAGGAAACTAAGGCTCGGATAGGTAAACTAACCAGCTCAGGGTCACACAGCTGGGATGTGGCAGAGCTGGACTTGAACTCAGTTGAATCTGCCCATTCTTCCAGACTGGGCCAGCTTCCCGTGTAGGAGAATTAAATAACTAGAGCTGAGTCAAGAGATAGTCTGGGGATGGTTTGGGGAATGACCAGTCAGGAGATTAGCGACAAGGAGTGCAGAGGGAACAGTAGGTTTCAGACACTCTTAGGAAATGACTCCACAGGACCGCAACAATAACTGATATGGGTTTGAGGGTGAGGAAGAGGGAGGAGGCGATGGGTATGTGGTAGTGCCCTGATCAAGATGGCCTGTTCCTCTTTTTCTCTGCCCTCCAGTCTCCAACGGCCCCGTGGAGTCGGTCACTCTGGAGCACAGCCCACTGGTGTGGAAGGAGGGGCGGCAGCTTCTCCGACAGTGAGCGCAGAGGGACACGGGGGCGGGGGATGAGGGGAAGGGGACGTGTCTGGCTTGGGAGATAAGCCTGAAGGCTCCACAGTTCTTCCTGTCCCCACTGGGGACACTGAACTATTGGGATTCCTGCCGGCCATAGCCGAGATAGCCTGTCACCCTGTAGGTGGAGCCCTGCCTCGGGAGAGGGTGGGAAGATGGCTGCAGAGGCAGACGCAGGGGACCCCGGGGACCCCCACTCTCGGAAAGCAACCCCATGTGCTCCGTCACTTTTGTTTTCCACGAGTAATGTTAAATTATTTTTAATACTTTTTGTAGACACAAAAAAAATTGGAAAATTATTTATTTGTCTATATCCTTGATTTCCTTAAGCTGATATCTGGAACTGGAATTGCTGACTGACAGTGTGTGCAAACAATAACAAACCGATTGTGATAGGCAACACTTGCCAGCTACCTGTGGCACGTGCCTGATACTGTTTCTGTTCGGCACACATCGATTCCTCACGTAGATCCCTGTGCAGCACAACTACTGGCATCCCCCTCATTTTCACGTATGAAAATACCAAGGTGTTCGCATAAGGTCACGTAGCTAATGGGCAGAGGGTCAGAGGTGCCATCTCAGGCAGCCTGCCCCAAGGCCCAGCTCCACCCTTGTGCTTCCCTGCCTCTCCCCTGGGAAGAGGAGGAGCCTCGGACACCCTCAGGTACACAGACAAGACAGCACAGCAGGCCTGTCTTGTCTAATGTGTGAGGGGCACGGGTCCCAAAGGTACAGGGTCACAGTAAATAGAAAAGACTTCTCAAGGACCAGCGAGGGACTCTTGTCTCATATCTTTTGAAGCCATTGATCCTTGTAATTGATTTTTTTCTTCTTCTGTTAGCTTTTAGAGCATTCCTACCTGGCTTTAGTTTTTAAATTGCAGAAGTAATCAATGTTTGTTTGTAGAAATGAATGGAGTAAGTTGCAAATGTTCCTCTCATGTTCCTTAATCCCATTCCCAGATGTAACTGACTGCTCAGAGGTTTAGTATGTATCTATCTTGGCCTTGTGGGGGCATGCTCTGTGTGAGTGGTCTATACTTACGCACTCATTAACACATTTTTTAAAATTCTTGAATTTATGGAATATGTGTAATTACGGTTTTTGTTTCATTCACGTTTATCCTGGCCATCTTTCTTGGCATTCTGCCTCATTTAGTTTCTGGCCAGTGTCCTGTCAGTGATTGACGTCCTCAGTTCCGTCAGTGCATGGGCAGGCTGGCCCTGCGTGCTGTTCTCCTGTGCAACATCGTGGCCAGCATCATGTGACAGCACTGTGTGTGTGACGGCTGCCATGGGCAGTAGTCTTGAAAGTGAAACGGCAGGTTAGGGGTGTGCTCATTTAAAATTTCCACGTACAGTCTTAAGCTGCTCTTCTGCCAAGGCCATCCCGATCCCGATTTGTTGTCCTTTACAAAAGCCTGCAGTGTCTACAGACGCCCCGAGAGGCTGACTGCCCTGCTTCTGCCTCTGCAGGTACCTGGAGGAGGTGGGCTACACGGACACCATCCTGGACATGAGGTCCAAGCGTGTGCGGTCCCTCCTGGGCCGCTCATTGGAGCTCAACGGGGCTGTGGAGCCCAGTGATGGGGGCCCCCGGGCCACACCGGGCCCTGGGGCGCTCAGCGGCGGGGAGTCGCTGCTGGTGAAACAGATCGAGGAGCAGATCAAGAGGTGAGCGAGCCCTTGGGCCTGGCGCGCCCATCACCCTGTGCCTTCCAACTCCTGGCGGAGGCCGCATCAGGAAAGTGCTCCCAGGGACCCTACTGGCTGCTTCCTTCCAGAGCGTACTGTGAGCTCATTTGTTCCAGCGTCCCCTGTCCCTTCATTGTGGGAGCCCCAGTTCTGCTCTGGGTTCCCCTGCACATACTCCCCACAGCCTTGCCTTCGTGCTTCCACGCGTCAAAGTTCATCCCCAGCTCAGCCCCTCTGCTGAGGCTCAGGCCCATCCACCCCGCAGCAGGCATGGGATCGAGCTCCTGCCGAAGGCAGCCCTGGGCCGCATGCCAGCACCCGGCGGGGCATGAAACACGGGCACCGCCCTCGTCTGTAGTTGTTATTCATCAGAACAAGCAAGGGGATGTTAGGTGTCATGAAGAACATGGAAGATGGCAAGGCAGCGGTGGGGGAGACGGTGCCATTTTGGGTGAGGTGGCGGGGTCTCTTCATGCAGCTGGTGTTGGGGCCGAGAAGCGTAGGAAATGTAGGATAAGCCATACAGGTAGCTGGAGCAAGAATGTTCTAGGCAGAGGGCACAGCAAGTGGAAAGGTTTCCGAGATGGAGGAGACCCAACACGCTCGGGACCAGCAGAAAGAAAGGCTCATATGGCTGCCGTGGGGCGAGCACATGGGTATGCAGTCCGGGTGCCCTCAGGGCCACGGGAAACCCGTGGTTTCTAGCAGGGAGGTGCCGGAGTCTCATACTTGGTCTGCTTCGGGCAGGAGTGAGGAGGAGGGCGGAGTAGGGGCAGGGAACCTGGTTGGGAGAGATGGGGGACATTGGAGTGAGCAGTGGTCAACTTCTTGGCGGGGTTTAAAGGAAATTGACACAATTTGAAGAATTGGATGTCGGGGAGAGGAAGGAAATTAGAGCTGACTCCAGGATTTGGTCTGAACTCTGCAAGCGGCATTGGCACAGATGGGGAAGATTAGTGACACGTCACGGAGGCTGCTTAGGATGGATGGACTTCAGGGTACCTCATGACCCCCAGTGCAGGCGATGAGTGGCCAACCTGGAGCTGGAGTGGGGGGGGGGGGCGCCTGACTTTTAAAGTTAACCATGTTTACCGGCACATGGAGGTGCCAGAAAGTCACAGGACTTTGTAGTCACTGAGGGAGAGCACAGATGGGAGACGCAGAGAGAAGGTGCGAGAACTGAGTCAGAGGCGGCCAGCATTGTGACAGGAAGCCCCACGCGGGGCCCTGCAGCTTGTCCTGCAGCTGAGCCCAGAGATGTCCGGGGAGGCCAGGAAGTGAGGCTGGATCAGGCGGCCTGGAGGATGACCTCTACCAAGCAGTAACTGTGTACCTGGGAAGTTGACAATTACTCTAGAGCTTCAGCCTAGTGGAGAAAAAGGATGTTTGCATTTACTTGAACTTCCAATTCCACCCCCTTTCTATCTGGAAATCTGGTTCGACAAATACCTCCTCTGCTAACACATGTCACCCGGTGGGAGGCACTAATGAGTAGGCCGGGAGGTTGAACAGGAGCGCCATCTGTCAGTGGGAGGTGACAGCGTGCAGGCGCTCTGGGGCCAGGCTGGCCTTGGGGCCGAGCATAGAGTGACCAGTTCCTCTTCCCTGCTGGGTGTGTCTCTACCGGGCCATCAGAATGGGATCTGCTGGTCAGTGGCACTTTCTCGTCCAGCAGGGAGACATGTACTCAGGATTGGGTATGGTTCTCTGGAGCTCGGGGTCAGAGCTCAGTGAGGAGTTGGGCCCAGTCTGTGGTCCAAATGAGGGTTGGAGTTGGGGTGAGCATCTGTTAGGAAGAGGCTGGGATTGCCGCCTGGGCGTGACTAGTTAGGGCTCCTGGGGTCATGGTGGGCTCAGCCCCCTCGAGAGTTAGGTCCAGGCTCTGGCCACCAAGCCTCGGTGTTCTCCCATCTGAGCTTTGTCACCTGGCAGGACTAATGCCCCCTCTGCCCCCTGTCGTGGGCAGGAATGCGGCAGGCAAAGATGGCAGAGAGCGCTTAGGCGGCTCGGTGCTGGAACAGATCCCCTTCCTGCCAAACTGTGAGGACGAAGACAGCGACGAGGACGACGAGCTGGACAGTGTGCAGCACAAGAAGCAGCGTGTGAAGGTGAGCGCGTGGCCCAGAGGACGTGCCCCTCCCATTCTCCAGAGGCACCCCCCTGCTTTGTACCCAGCAGCAGGGTAGCCCTGGGACAGCCTCTGTGGTCTGCGTGTGGCCTGACCCCATCCCAAAGTCCTTGTACCTTGTCTCAGTAACCTCAGAGGTGCCAGGTCCCCCTGTTAGGGCCCGTCTCTGCCCACCTGCACTCCTGTTCCCTCCATCTTCCCTCTGCAGCCCAGGTGTTCCCTAGAGGCCGCTCCCAACCTCTCCAGCCCCAGCCGGCCCCTGTGGTGCCCTGCTATAGCACGCTCTCCTTTGGGCTAGCCTGGTGCTCAGATGTTTTGGGTGACTATGGCTCTGTCTCCCCCAGTAGATTGTGAGCTCCGCAAGGCCGAGACTCTGGGTCTTTCCATTGTTCTTACCCCAGCACCCCGAATGAATGTGGCTGGGCCCAGGGTTCTACGTAGGTGGGGCATGGCTCAGCCTGGAACTAGACTAGGGGATGCTTCGGGGGGTGGTTCCAGAGGATGAGGTTGTCCAGTCTGCTGTTGGTGTCAGGACCCAGGCCTAGATCCCCTCAGCATGACATTGAGATACAGCTCCCACCACATTTCACCCCTACTCCTTGACTGCCCAAGCCGCTGTGCCTCCGCCATCTCGACGGCACTGTCCTTAGGCATGGCATGGTCTTATCTGTCTTGTAAATGTCACCTTGGATCTTTGAGGACCAGCTCTGTTCCCATTGAGGAGCTAGTGGCTGGTGGAAGGCTCATAAGCAGTCATGTGCCAAGGGACATGCCATGGTGGAGACAGAGACACATGCCCGTGAGGGGTGCCTGTGGGAGATGGCCTTTCCTTAATGTAGGCTCCCGTCAGAACCTCCTCCCTCCTTCACGCACACCTCAGACGCCCCTCTAGGAAGCCTTCCCCGATTCACCCTTGCACCCCTTGCCCGCACAGGCTCAGGAGCCTCCTGGGGGCTCCCCCATCCTTACCCAGACCACTCTCGGTCCTCCCTGTCTGGTGTCAGGTCTGTATCCTCCCCTCCCCCATCCCTGTGAGGGACCAGGTACCTCCTGGCCTCTGCTTTCTAGTGTCCCCCACACGGCTCAGCGCAGGGTCTTGCCCTGACCAGGGGCTCCGCGAAGGCAGGGCACAGAGCCTGAACTCGAGTTGGGCTTGCGGGTGACCGGACGTGTCCGAGTCTGGCCACTCCAGGACTGTCCCCGGTCCCTTCTGCCACCCCTGGGGATTTTCACTCCTGTACAGGTCTTATCTCCTCTGGGAAACTGTCTGCAGTCCCTGCTCCTTTTGTCAGAAATTATCGCTGACTTGTCATACGCCATAAGGTCTTATTTCTGCCACTGCCCTGTCTCATGTGCCCTGTGGGGTAGCTCATTGTGTAGGGGTTTCACGCCTCCCCGGGCCCCTGGCCCCACACAGCAGACCTTCAGTCACCAGACTATCACTTGGGAAACCTGCTTGCAACTCCCACAGTGGCCACTGGTCTGGCCATGTAACTTTGGGCACCCGATTCTCTTTTGTCTTAGCTTCAGCTTCCGGGGCTAATGGTCTCTGGGTTGTCGAAGATTCAGTTAAAAAGAGTTCACTCACAGAAAGCCCTTCGCTGCACCACGTGCTCAGCGGTGGCAGTATGAGTGGCGTGTGGCAGCGGCGTGGCACCAGTAGTCACAGGCGATATGGGCAGAACATGATTGCCCAGGGCCCTCCTGTGGTTCCTCAGTCCTGTGGGGCCCTGACCCCTGCCAGTGCCTCTCTGGGCATGCTGTCTAGACCTTGACCTTGGGTCTCCTGGGAAGGAAGAGGAAGGTGCCCATGTGCCATCTCTTGGGTCCTCACATGTAGGCCAGAGGCTGGCCTCTCACGGATGCCTGAAAGGTGTTGCCTCCAAATTTGTACCCCCAGACCCAGCTTGGGGGTGCCGAGCCTGTGGGAGTGGGTCAGCTTTGCCCTCGAATTTGCAGTCTGAGGCCACCCCCAAGGTGCCCAGGACACTGGGCCAGGCGGGGACCACCTAGGTGGGAGAAGGTTCTCAGGAAGAGGTGATAGTCCAGCCTGGTGGTCCTCAGACCCAGTGCCGGGGAGGGCTGTGTTCCTAAGCCGGCCCTCAAAGCAGAAGTCGGACATCAAAGCTGTCACTGCAAAACCCTGGGGTTCCCGGAAGCTCCAAGTGCGCGACCCCTGGCTGGCGTTTGGTGTAAAATGGGATGCCCCCCCCCCCCCCCCGAGAGGGTGCGGGATCACGTGCGACAGGTCGTTCCCTGTCTGCATGGGAAAGGCGTCTGTGTGGGCAAACGCAGGTGTCAGGCTGCTCCCAAATGCACACGTCTGGGATGGACCTGAGGAAAACGGATGGTTGCATCCCCGCCCTGGTGAAGGCCCACTGTGGGAGGCGGCACACGGCAGCCACCTGCCCAGCATTTTCTTTCTTAGAGCGGAGGAACTGTTGTTTTCTCTCATTCTAAAAGCAATACGTGGCAGTTATATAAGAAAATAAGAAGTCAGTTAATCTAGAAAGTTCTAAGGAAGCTTGGAGAACCCCAGGAAAGCTCACACCCCAGAGCTGTCTTAGCGTGTAAGGTGGCTTGTACCTGGTCATCTGGGCCAAGGGCCTTTACCCTGCTGAGCCTGTTTCCTCATCTGTAATGTGGGAATGATAATTACTGTGATAACTTTCTATTTGGGGTTGTAAAGTCATATGTGAGTCTTACTCAGTGCCCTGAATAGTGCAGAGAGGCTGGCACGGTGCCCGATGACGGTTTGCTGTTACCGTTACACCCGCGGGTCTGTGCCTTTAACTGTGCGCTTCCATACACTCACACACGCAGACTCGAATGCACCGCTCCTCTCCCCAAAACAGGTTGTCCTGTTTACTTTCCTTCGTGAGAAGTTCTGCGCTGCCTGGCAGGGATTGCGGGGAGCAGGAGCCGCCTGAGCAAAAGCCAGGAGGGCTGTGAGGGGGTCAGAGCTGGAGATGAGGAGGCTGGGGTCTCCAAACCCAGGCGCGGGGCTGGCACCACCCAGCCCTGGTAAAGTGCAGCCTCCGAAGGCTCCCAGCAGGGGGAGCACAGCCACCGAAGTGTGGGGCTTGGGGAGGGAGCTCGTGGCCGGTGTAGAATGGTTCCAGATGGAACCCTGACGTCTCTGTTTGCAGAGACCTGGTGTGCTTAGGCTCTTGGCCTGAGCCCCTGACCTGTCTGGTTTTTCCTGTGTCCCAGCTGCCGTCCAAGGCCCTAGTGCCCGAAATGGAGGATGAGGATGAGGAGGATGACTCAGAGGACGCCATCAACGAGTTTGATTTCCTGGGCTCAGGAGAGGACGGGGAGGTCTCTCCAGACCCCCGGCGGTGCGCTGGAGAGGGTACCCACCATGAGCTGGGTGAGTGGAGGGTTTTTTGTCCAGCCTTCCTCAGCGAGGGTGGTTGAGGCACACAGCCACCTGCAGCCGCTTCCTGCCCAGGGTCTCCACCGGATGGTGACGCTTCCTGACAGGAGGGTAGCCAAGGAGAGCTGGAGGCCCACGCCACAGTGGTCAGGCCTGCACCTCCTCCCTGCAAAACCCGTGGGGACACAAGCGGGCCTGACTCTTCCTGAAGTAGAGCTGCCAGCCCTCTGCGCGCGTGTGTCCAGATCTTGGTGGACCCCAGGGAGGAAATAGGAGGCGGGGGACCTGAGGGGCAGAGGCAGACGGGGCAGTGCTGCATCTTTCTCTCATCCTGTGACTCTGAGCCACGAGGCGCTCAGGGTCACAGGATGACTGGGGACTGAGGCCCCAGCAAGGGCGGCTGGCAGAGGTTCCCAGCTTAGTCACTCTTTTCTGCTTGTCCCCCACCCTCACCCTAACCTTGAGCCTCAAGGCACCCTGGGGCCAGGGCTTCCTAGGCTCCCCACGGTTGTAGGATAGGCTTCCGGTGGTGTGGAAGGCATCACCTGAGTATGACCGGGTTGAGCTGGTGAGTGACTCCTGCCTGGTGCCTGTCCCTATAGAAAGCCGGCGAGTCAAACTCCAGGGAATTTTGGCTGACCTTCGGGACGTGGATGGGCTGCCCCCCAAAGTGACTGGCCCACCTCCTGGCACACCCCAGCCCCGGCCCCACGAAGGTAAGAGGCCCTTTCACCCTGGTCCAGTCCCGCGGGGCCTGCAGCACCTATGGCAGAGGGTGGCTGCAGAGCCAGTAAGCCCAGGCCAGGCCCTGCCTATAGGCTGCAGCCTCCCTGTCCCAAAAGTTTGTCTGTCTGTCTCTGTCCACCCCTCTTTTTGTCTGTTCTGTCCTGTCCATCTGTCTCTCCCTGCCTCTCTCTTTGCAGCTGTGATTCTTGTCTTGTTCTCTCCCTGTCTCTCTCTCTCACACCTCACCTCTCTCTGCCTCTCTCCTGGCTCCTCTCTGCCTCCTCCCTCCCCTCCCCCCACCAGGTTCCTTTGGCTTCTCCTCAGACGTCTTCATCATGGACACTATCGGGGGCGGGGAGGTGAGCCTGGGGGACTTGGCCGATCTCACCGTCACCAATGACAACGACCTCAGCTGTGATGTAAGTCCCCAGGGTGCCCCACCCTCCACGGCCCCCGTCAGGTGGTCTGTGCTCAGTCCCTTACACGTGAGGACAAGAGGTGCCGATGCAGACAGGGTGGGGCACTTGACGGGCACCAAGGTGCGGGGCCTAGAAGGTTCTGGAGCCCGTGTCTTCATCATGGTGCC
Organism: Rousettus aegyptiacus; assembly: GCF_014176215.1. NCBI lineage: Eukaryota > Metazoa > Chordata > Mammalia > Chiroptera > Pteropodidae > Rousettus > Rousettus aegyptiacus. Next base: position 44,155,305 of record NW_023416289.1, on the reverse strand, counting down.
AGGCTCCTTCTCCAGGAGATGCTCCCTGCCACCCTGGCTCACACACAGCCCAAGTCTAGGAGCCACCACTGCTGGGGGTGAGGCTAGGGGGAATCAAATCGAAGGCCAGTGTCAGAGGAGGACGGGGGCTCCAGGCAGGCGGCAGTGTGGGTGAGGTGGTCTGAGCAGGAGTGGGGATTGAGCTGACCTTTGACGAGAAGGTGGCCTCCAACCAGTGACCAACTGATCAGGCCAGTCTGGTGCACATGGGGAGGAGCCGTCAGGCTAGAATGAATGGCGACCTTAGGGCCACTGTCCTGAGCGTGAGGTCCATGAGGGTCACATATGCACCTCCCTGCGGCAGAACGCTGCCCCAGAGAGGCCAGGGGCACCGCTGCAGGGGGTGGCTCAATGCAACCCCCTCCTGGAGGTGGTGCGAGTGATGGAGTCACCCCACAATGTCAGGTTCTCTGCCCATAAAGAAAGTGCTAGAAGTGACAGTTGAGGCAGGGACCTTGGGGGACAGAGCCTAGATAACAAGGTTCATCAGATGCGATGACTTGGGGCTGATCACTGAGGCTTGCCTGACAGGCTGCTCTTTCCCACGTGACCCACTCTGGGTCCCCACTTGGAGAGTGACACCACTGTCCCTCAGACATGTGCAGTGTCTCTGGGATTCTGCTCACTGTTTGTCCCCATTTCCCTCCCCCAGTGTTTAGTCTAAATGCACTTCTCCTTCGGAAAGACTTCCCCGTGGCCACTTAACCTCAGTTCCGTCTTCCCTGATCCGAGCTCCCCTTGGCTGGCTGCAGCAGGCCAGTCATTTTGCTGCTCTGGGCCCTACCAGGCTCCCCGTGTCCCCTGGGATGAGATGCAGGTTCCTCAGTGTGGCTCACCTTGGCTCAAGCCAACCTGTGTGGCCACACCCTCTGCCACTCTTCCCTGGCTTTCTGCATTCCAGTCTTCTCATGCTTGCATCCACCCCTGCTGCCTCCTGCCTCCTGCCTCCGCATGTGGCATAGGCGGCTTCCTTCTCAGTCCCCTCCCCCTTACCTGGTGAAGTCTCGTTCATGTGTCACTCGCGCAGGAAAGCCTCGTCCTGATGTGCTTTTAATTCACAGCGCTGCCTGTGTCCTGGTGGGGCCATCCAAGTGTTTCCCCTGATCCCCCCTGAACTGGGAGACCGCAGGGCTTTGGGCTCACCTTTGTCTCCCCAGAACCAGCGCAGCTACAGCACACTGTAGGAACTTGTTGAGTTGGGGGGTGGGCGCTGCTGGGCGAGGAGGAAGGGGGCGTGGCCAGGGCTGGGGGCCAGTCTAGGGCCCTCCCCAGGCAGGTGGGGTGGGGGATGGTTCCTAGATGTCAATGTCTGCAGAACTACTGGGTGGGAGGAGACATTGAGGCAGCTCCCATCCCCCCGCGCCCCAGCTGTCTGACAGCAAAGATGCCTTTAAGAAGACGTGGAACCCCAAGTTCACCCTCCGCTCCCACTACGACGGCATCCGCTCCCTGGCTTTCCACCACAGCCAGTCGGCCCTGCTCACTGCGTCGGAGGACGGCACACTCAAGCTCTGGAACCTGCAGAAGGCCGTCACCGCCAAGAAGTGAGGCAGCCACGTGGGTGGAGGGCTGGGCCCAGGGGCCCGGGTGACGAGGGGCTCTTGGTGACACCTGTCTCCCCACAGGAATGCAGCACTGGATGTGGAACCCATCCACGCCTTCCGGGCTCACAGGTAGGGAGGCATCCCCAAAGGCAGGAGGCGGGGTAGTCGGCAGGGTCTGAGTCCCTGGGACTCTGCTCCTGTCCCCTTGCTCCTGGTGCTCTGCACTCAGTGCCCGTTTTTAGCCAGTTGTCAGCGCAGCTTTTGGAGGAGGAAACGTGGGGTTGGGGCAAAGGCAAGGGGCTGGTAGCCTGCCTGGGTGGCATAATGGGAGCCCCAGATGCCAAGCTCTTTTCGGTTATCCTTGAAAAATGCCAGTGGAGAAAGAACTGCACGGTCCCTGGGGCAGGGCGGGGACTGAGTGTTTCGTCATTCCCGGCCCCCCCCCGCCCCGCATCCTCCAGGGGCCCCGTGCTGGCAGTAGCCATGGGCAGCAACAGTGAATACTGCTACAGCGGCGGGGCGGATGCCCGCATCCACAGCTGGAAGATTCCAGACCTCAACATGGACCCCTATGACGGTTACGGTGAGACGGCCTCCTCGCTTGGCCTCCCTTTCCCCTGCCTGTCGTCTACTGGGGCCTCCTTGTTCCCTCAGCACATGTAGCACCCGCCATGCCCAACACTGCAGGTATTTGGGGGGACACCAAGTGCACTCAGCCTGGGTGAGCATGGGACAACGTGACTTTGCCTATGACTGAGGGTTGGACAAGATGAGCTGATGGTCGATCTGGCTCAGAACCGGTGTTGGGGGAGGGGCCGGTACGTGCGAAGGTGGGCCCTGTGCACACGGGCGACGTTAGCTGGGCAGGTGTGTAGGGAGTTTGTGCTTCATCCTTGGGGCGCCTTCAGGGGTTAGGCAGAGAAGTGACCAGACGGTTCCCTCTGTTCATCATCTGTTTCCTTACTCTCTGATGTCTCTTATGATAACCCTGTCGATCACACATGGCTTTGTGCAACATCCTGTCAGGGCAGAGTTTAGAGGCCTGTGTTCCCTTCAAGGGACGTAACGCCATTTTCCTGAGAGCAGTCTCACCCCGTGAAAGGTCAGGCAGGGGTCAGGCCCTGGCACTCTGGGCCAAACAAGCCACCACACACTGGGTGTCAGCAAGGCCCAACCAGAGCCCCCTTTGTGGACTCAAGCAACCAGGGAGGCAGCGGTGGGAGTGGCCTTTGGAGAGACTGGGTGAGGCTGATGCACGTGGGCAGAATAGACTGCAGGGACCAAGCGCAGGGCTGGCCCACGGGGCCCATGAGGCCCAGGCTGCAGAAGGTCTCGGGCCAGAGCCGCCATTCTTTCTTTAAGTAGGTCCTAAAAATCATGTATTGGACACCCATGTTGTGCTAGGCACTACTGCGGGCCCTGGGGGCTGGCAGGGAACAGAGGGCCGTCCCCACCCACTGGAGCTCCGAGCTGAGCTGCCCTCGGGGGCCTGAACTCTTGCAGAGGGGCCAGTGGTCAGAGTGGCAGCGGCTGCCAAGGCAGGCCGCACTGGTGACAGCTCTGAGGCATGGGTGTGAAATGGGCGAATGGGTGGCAGAGCTGCTCCTGGCTTTGCAGAATGGGGCTGGCGGCCCTGACGCAGTCCCTCTCCTCCCTTCCGTGAGTCCAGACCCGAGCGTGCTGAGCCACGTCCTGGAGGGCCATGGGGACGCCGTGTGGGGCCTGGCCTTCAGTCCCACCTCCCAGCGCCTGGCCTCCTGCTCCGCTGATGGCACTGTTCGCATCTGGGACCCCAGCAGCAGCAGCCCCACTTGCCTCTGTACCTTCCCCACAGCCAGTGGTGAGTGAAGGGACAGGGATATTTGGGACCCCGACACCTTGCACGGGAGCCAGATAGAGCTAGAGGCGCGAGAGGAGGATGACGCCTACGTGCCAGTCCCAGGCGGTACCAGTCTTTCAGGCAACCTTCCCTGCACCTCAGATCACGGGACCCCCACCTCAGTGGCCTTCACCAGCACCGACCCTGCCCACATTGTGGCTTCCTCCCGCTCTGGCGACACCATCCTATACGACCTGGAAGCTGGCAGTGCCCTCCTCACCCTGGAATCCCGGGGGAGCAGCGGTAAGGGGGCCCTGGGGCGGGGATCAGCGTTCCTCCATGTTCTCCTGTGGCCTTGGTGACCCAAGGCTCAGTGAGCCACAGAGGGCTTCTCACCGCCTCAGCGGCTGTGAGTGGGAAGGAGATCAGGTCCCGTCTGCTTCCCTTATGGACACCACGGTCTTGGCAGGGCTGAGAGGAGAAGGAGTGTCAGGGACGCTCCCATCAGCCCCCTGGACGGTGTGATGGCCCTCGCAGTGCCCATCACCTTTCCTTCCCACTCTAAAGCAAGCCCTGTGCCTACTGTACCGGCAAGACCCTGCAGCCAGTGCAGGGTGCAGCCTGGGTGCCCAGCTCCCCTGACATTGAGGCCGATGCGGGGCCATGGTGTGTGGTCCTGCTGCTCGTACCTCCATCCTGGTCCCCTGATTTCTCCTTGATGACGTTCCTCCCTCTCCCCGCTTTCTCATCTAGGCCCAACCCAGATCAACCAGGTGGTGAGTCATCCGAACCAGCCCCTCACTCTCACCGCCCATGACGATAGAGGCATCCGCTTCCTGGACAACCGGACAGGTGAGGCTCAGCCCTCCCTGCTCCCTGACTCACCTGTGCTTGTGGGAGGAGGGGGTGGGCCAGACTCAGGTGCTGAGCCCTGGTGCCCGCATTAGAGGCTCTGAGCATCTCTAGCCCTCACCTCCCTGGGAAAGTCGTAGAGTGGGACTGTATGCTGCTGCTCCTCCCCCTTCAGGGAAATGTGTGCACTCCATGGTCGCCCACCTCGACGCAGTCACCTGCCTGGCCGTGGACCCCAACGGTGTATTCCTGCTGTCAGGAAGTAAGTTGGGACCTTCCTGGCTTCTCAGGAGCAAGGGCAGGTGCCTTCCCCATCTGGGCCTGGGCCCCAAGGGAGTCTGTGGGGAACCTTGAGTCAGGGGAGCTGGTGAGGGAGCTGTCTGAGCAGGGGCTGGGCTGGGAGCCTCAGTGGCAGGATGCAAGGTAGTCAGAACGGTGACAGCAAAGCACCGCACCGAGAGCCCACTGCAGTTGCTTTCCTGTCTTATCTTGTTGACTCAACAATCCTGAGGTTGGTACTGCTATCCCCGTTGTACAAGTGTGGAAACTGAGGCTCAGCGAAGTTTTGTAACTTCGGCACAGCACAGTGGGTGCAGACATTGACGTTCCGGTCTGTCTGACTCAGTCCCCACGAGCTTGTTTTGCATTTGGTGTCACTTTGTTCTCTGTGGTCAAGGGCACTGCGGCCCAGCAATCTTGGGGCTGTGCTTCAAAGGTATGGGGCAGATGGAGAAGGGGCTGAAGCTCCCCAGAGGGTGACAGGTGTGTGCTGGTGGCGAGGGAGACCTGACAGGAACGAGCCTGCTATAGGGGAGGGACTGCCACTTGCGTCGGCTTCCGCGTGGGGTGACCTCGAGTGAGCGAGTGAATGCGCAGAGGTGCGAGCTGTGGGGTTGGAGCGAGGCCTGGATCCGTCTCCTCCTCGCGTCTGCCCTGCGATGGGATCAGCGGTCTCCGAGGAGACGGGTGAGGGGGCAGCCAGTGAGATCTAGCTGGGGCAGGGAGGATTCAGTAGAGGCCACAGGTCTCCCCAGAAAGAGACAGAAAGAGAGCTGGCCTCCACCTCAGCTAGCCTGATCCTTCTAACGTAAGTCAGGCCATCTCCCTCCCCTGGCTCACGGCCCCCAAGGCCCAGCCCATTCTGCTCTCTGACCTCTTCTGACACACCCTGCTCAGGCCTGTGGGTGCTGCCACCCTGCCTCCTGTCAGCCCTCGGGCCTTTCCCTAGCTGCCTGGAAGGCTCTTCTCTAGCCCCCTTTTGCCCATTCTGTCCTTACACTGACTTGTGCCCATCGCACTCCTGACCACCTGGCAGTGCTGATCCTGTTTTCTCGTTTCCTGCCTCTCCCACACCGCAACGCAGGGAGGTTTGACCGTTCACTGTGCCCTTAGGGCTTAGTACAGGTGTTCGGTAAATACTTGGTGGCTAGATGCATCAATGGCAGGCAGGGACTTCAGGAGGGGACTGGGCAGAGTTGGGCAGGGGGAGGACTGAGTCTCCACCCAACTGCGAGGCCTTTGGAGAGGCCAGCTGAGGGTTTTAGGGCTGGGTCCGAGCGGGGAGCCAGGGGAGCCGCCGCAAGTGACAGCCCGTCCGGCTCCCGCACCTTCCCAGGCCACGACTGCTCCCTTCGTCTGTGGAGCCTGGACAACAAAACGTGCGTGCAGGAGATCACGGCCCACCGCAAGAAGCACGAGGAGGCCATCCACGCTGTTGCCTGCCACCCCAGCAAGGCCCTTGTCGCCAGCGCGGGTGCCGATGCCCTGGCCAAAGTCTTCGTATGATGCCCACCTGGCCCCGCCCTGGCCGAGGAGCGGGGCCGGGCAGGTGGGACTGAGGTGAGGGGCTGGGCAGAAACCCCCTTCATCCTCACCCACAACAGGGCCCTCGAGGGTATCAGGTCCTACAGTCGGGGCACCTATATGTCCCCTGGGCATTCAGGAGAGGGGCTGAGGCCCAGAGGGACCCAGAGCTGCCTTACCTCCCATGCCCTGGAAGTCATGGGTCATTCTTCCTGCCCTTGTTTCCCACAGGTGACTCCCAGCTTTGGTCTACAGGCCCAGAGGCCTGGCCTCTCCCGCCCGCCCTGGAGCCTGGTGGTGCTAATGCCGCTTCCTCGGAGGCCCCCACACCCTGCCCTCCCCTCGGCATCCAGCCTGGGGCGGCACCTCCTTCAGGAATTGCCCTCCAAGATGGCCTCCAGGAGTCTCTGCCCTGACACCCACTCCTGGTCTCTGAGTGGCCTTCTGGGGCAGCACAGCCAGGGCTGGGTGTCCTTGGGAATCAGCTTTTCCAAGACGCCAGAAGGTGCCAGGTTCTCTCTGAACCCCCAACCCCACCTCTCCATCCTCCCAGACCTGGGTGGGGACCATGTGGGGGTAACGCCAGATGCCCCCATTCTGGTTTGCCAGGCTGTCCTCAGTGGGAGTGCCAGGCCTGGCCGTCCCCTCCAGCTCCCTCAGCGCAGCTTTCCAGACACTACCCATCACTCCAGGGCCAGTGACTGCCTGGGAGCAGGTGACGCCCTCCGGGAGGCGCCCACCCCTACCTCCCCAGCACTCCTCTGACAGCAGCCCTCCACCTCCCACAGGGCCACCCATGGCGGAGATGGCCTCTTGCTCCTCCCTGGGGCATGGGAGGTGGAGGAGGGTCCCCCAAGTCCCCCACAACTCCCTGTATATCTGTATAAATAAATGGGATTTTAATGGAGCCCTCTCCCCCCCCCCCACGTCGTTATCACTGTGTGATAGTCTGTCTCCTCTCCTGGCCCTCCACTCTCTTCCTCTATTTATTTCACTCTTTTTTGGGTTCCATCATGAGCCCTCAGGCCCCTTCCAGATTCCTGTTTATAAGCCCCACCCCTCTGTCCTGGAGTTGTACGTGAAACTTGTTTCAATAAACCCTTTGGAGTAAGATGGGTGCCAGTGCTGACTGTCGAGGGACAGGGTTGGACTTACGGGGGAGGAGTAACTGGCTCTCCATAGGTGGGTGGAGCTTGGAGAGAGGAGCCCAGAGCTCGGGCAGGGTGTGGGTGGAGGGACGGAAGCAGGGGCACAGGACCGAATCTCCCCGTGCCCCTCCTTTCTGTCCCTAAGCACTCTGTCCCCAGGGGCTGCAGCAACAGCCTCGGACAGAGCCCCACAAACAGATGGTGTGATGTGACAGTCTGGCTCCAGACTCTCCTCCCCAGGAGTGTGATGAGTCCTGTGAGGCCAGAGACCCCCCGCACCAAACACCTTGCCAGGGCCTGGGAGCTGCCTGGAGGAGTGTTTTCGGAGGAGTCCCTTCCCTTCTCTGAGGTGGCCGAATCACGGCCGTCAACTGTGCACTAAGCAGGAACCAGGCCTCATGCTCAGCTCTTCCTGTGCCATGACACTGGGTTCTCAGGACAACCTCAAAACAGGGGCGCTGTGCATGTTTTCCAGAGGAGGCAGTGGAGGTGGGTGTTGGGGGAGGCTGCTGGGGGGGCAGGCAGTTTGCCTAAGGCCTCCAGCAGGTCATCAAAATTTGTATCCAGTCCCTTGTCACTCCTGCTCAAGCCTCCACCACCTACCAGCCCACTATCCTTGGGCGAGTCCCAGCACCACCTTGGTTGTCATGGGCTGTGCTCCAGTACCCAGAACAGGACCTAGCCACTGGCAGGCCCCCCGAACACTTGAGGATAAAGTCCTGCTAACTGCACGCTCATGACATGTAAGCAGCTCAAGGAAAAAGGGTGCAGGTGGGCAGCTGGCCCTCTGGCGACACTGTAGGAGTCTGGCTGTGGGCTTCATGTAGCCTCACTCCCCCCTCATCCCTCTGGGCTCTGAGCAGCTTCCCCAGGTGGTGGTTTGGGTTTTCGCTCCAGCCTCAGACTTCCTTCCCCAGCCTCAGCCAGCCCCAGCCAGCCCCCGGATGTGGTGACAATCGCTACTGTACAGACCTCAGCTGCCCCCAACAACCTTGCACCAGGAAGTGGGGCTCATCTCATGGCCCTCGTCCCCAGCCAGCCCTGCCGGTCTGGAACCCAGGCAGGCAGATGGCTCGTGTGTGTCGGGATGCCTTTGGTGCTCAGACCAAGATGACCTCGAATAGGATGGGGTGGTGGTAACTGGCTTGATGATCTTTGACAAGTCACTTTGCCTCTGAGTATTCAGCTTCCTGTATGTAAACTAAATGGTAGCCACTCTTACTAGCTGGGGAGAAGTCTGAATTGCTTCTGAATGAGTTGGAAGAGGTGTTTTATGACAAACTTGGCACACAGTAGGCTGTCAGTTGGTGCTTGCTGGATGACTAAACATACCCGCCCACCTGAGTGCTTGAGGTACCCACCTTTATCCCTGCAAATTATAGCGACACCCACCATTTCCTGAACTGTGTTCAAGGCACCATTATACAGTCTCATTAATCCCCACAAAGACCTGGAATCAGACCATCTAACAGATGGAGAAACAGGCTCAGAGAGGGGCAGTCACCTACCTAAAGCCACACAGAAAGACACATTTCCCCAGGAGAACAATTGGTTCTTCATCTATGCAGTGGTGTGGATATGTTGCCCGCCCTGGTTGTATGGCCCCTCCAAGCACCCCAAGCCTGCTGACGGGTGGAGTGAGGAGCTGAGGGAAGGAAACCACACGCGTTCTCCACCCGCCCTGTGCCTGACTCCTGCACAGGTAACCCGGGCCCAGCCCCTTCGGTTCTCTCCATGCACCTTGCTCAAGGGTCCTGGAGACAGAGCTGAGGCCAAGACCTCTGCCCATCTGGAGATCTCGACTTTCCCACGTGTGGAATGGGTTGGGGGTGCTCTGCAACACCCCCTTCCCGGGGCCGGGGCGCGGAAAGGCAGAGCTGAAGCCCTGGGAAGAGGGAGGCCGAGTCCTGAGAGCGGGCCAGACCTGACACCCTGTTTCCTACCCTTGCACTGAGGTGCGCCCTGGATTCAGGCCGTGTGCAAGGGCCCCCTTCCTTGAAGGGCCAGGCACCTCCCCCGGCCCGGCCCCCGGGACCTGCAGCGGCAGTGAGGAGGGTTCGCCCCTCCCTCTCCAGTCAGGAAAAAGTTAACCTTGCACACCCTGGTGTGTTTGGAGGCGGAATCGGCTCCGCCCCGCTGCCCCGCACCTCCCAACCTAGGCCCTCGGACCCACGCGGGGGTGGTGCCGCCCCCAACTCGGAGGTGCTGCGCCCGCCCTCCTCTTCCGCCCCCAGCCGCTCGTCAAACTCCGCCCCTCGTGACGTCACCGAGGCCGGCACCGATTGGCTGGCTGCGCCGTCGCTCCGGACACTTCCTCCTGGGCCGCCGCAGCGGAGTTAAACTTTGGGGAAAGAAAAAGAGCCCCGGAGCCGGGCGACCCTCCCTTGCCCCACCCCTCACCGCGGCCGGTAACGCCCCCTTTCCGCGGGCCCCCGACCGAACTTTTCTCCAGCGTCCGAGATCCGTGAGCTTCCCTCCTTAGCACCCCGGCCCTCTGGATCCCTCTGCCCATCCCCGGGCCCGTCGCGATCTCCAACTCAGAGTCTCCTGCCCTTCACCTCCAGGGTCTGGTGAGTTCCTCGGCTCCGCTTCTTAATTGGATTCTCTTCTTAGAGCCGCTGAATTCTGGGGTCCCCCTGCTCCTTTTCCAATTTCTTCTCTCTCCAAGGGGCCTTTGGATCCTGCGCTCTGCTGATTCCTGCGACCCTGACCTATTAGATTTTCTTCTTTGCTTTCTTGGAATCCCTCAATCGCTGGGCCCCCAAAAACATTTTTTTTTTTTCCCTGATCGTCTGTGATTCCCTTGATTCCCGGGCATCTGAACCACTAGATTCTTTTCTCTAATTTCCTAGGGTCCCGCCATCCTCCAGTCCCCTCAACCTGCCGGATTTCTCTTCTCGTATCCTTGGGATCCCGCGCTCCCACCACCCGTTTACGAGACCCCTTGGATCCAGTGATCCAGATTTCCCGGTCTCCTCCGGCCGGATCCTGGGTGGGCGCCGGGCGGCGGGTCCCGGGCCTCCCCCCATGGCCGCCGCCCCTTCTCATCCCGCCGGGCTCCCGGGCTCTCCTGGGCCCGGGTCTCCTCCGCCCCCCGGGAGCTTGGAGCTGCAGTCGCCGCTACTGCTGCTGCCCCAGGCCCCGGCCCCAGGCCCCGGGGTCTCCTTCCACATCCAGATCGGGCTGACCCGCGAGTTCGTGCTGTTGCCCGCCGCCTCCGAGCTAGCCCATGTGAAGCAGCTGGCTTGCTCCATCGTGGACCAGAAGGTGAGTGTGCAGGGTTCCCCCATCCAGCGTGGGGAGGGGTTTGGAGGAGGGGGGCGCAGGCATCGGGGAGGAGGATGAAGGGAGTCTAAGCCTTGGGAGACTGAGGGCTGGAGGTAGGACATTGGCCCCCATTACCTCCTCACCCCACTACCCGATTGCGGGAGGCCTGAGCAGGGGTGGAGTACCCCAGAGGCCTCCCGAAATTGCGAGTCCCTGCATGTTGTTTTCTGCAGCCAGCAGGGAGGAAGGGAGGGGCCGGCCAGGTGTAGAACAGGGGAGGAGGAAGGGGCAGGTGGGGGCAGCAGATGGGGTGGCCCCTCCCTGGCCCGGCCCATCCCTGACCTCCCCTTTTGTGGAAACAGTAGAAATTGAAGCCAGGCTGACCATGGCGATCGGGTGACATGTGTGGGTGCGGGCGTCTGTGCTAGATGCCAGGGGCAAGTGAGGTCTGGGAGCCCAATCTCCGTTCTCCCTCGGGCTTGAGGCGTGTGGGGGCGCAGGCACCTCTTCCCAACCTTCAGAGGCTCTGGGGACTCTGTTCTCTCTCCTAATCAATGTCCCCAGTCCCCAGTCCCCAGGTCTGACGCTGGCCTGTTAAAATCAGACTTCTCCACCCACCCCCTCTCTTAGCTTTGGACAGCAAGATCACCAGGATGGGGGCTGGGATCACGGCAAGAAGGAATCAGATGGGGCTCAGTGCCTGAATCTGGGAGCGGTTAAAAGTTAGAATGGTGTGGGCTTCTCTGTTGTTGGCATTCTAGACTGTCGAAAATGTGAGACTATTTGAATTCTAAATTGTTGAAATATGCAATTGTGAGGTAATTGAACTCTGATATGAAGTGTGCAGACATTGGACTCCTAGGTTGGTTTGTCAGACTCCTAGAAGATCGAAATTAATTAGACAACTGCTAATCTGGGTTGTTGAACATCCTAAAATGTATGATGAGAATGTGTTGCAATCTAAAATGTCTAATCCTGTAACGTGAGGAAGTTGCAATCCCCACATCTCCAAATTCCAGAATCTTTTCAGACTCCTGGAAATGAATTCTTTGGGCCTCAGAGAAATGCTGGGAGCTGGGCCAACTCCCCCATTTCACTGACAGGAGAACTAGGACTTGGAGCAAGACCCCTCCCACGCAGCCAGGGCCCAGGCAGGCTGGGTCACCTGTGGACCCTAAGAACACATAGGGCTCTCTTTGTTCCCCGTAATACACCAAACTAGCAGGCCCAGCTCCCACACTCAACTCAGTCCGCTCCTTGGAAGGGCGCATGAAGGTTGGGCAGATTGTTACCTGGGTGAAATTCTTTGTCCGATGCTCAGAATCTTTAGCCTGCCCCCCAGGCCTCAGCGTTTTATTTTCTACTCTCTATACAGGTGTGGTAGGGCCTTTGCTTCCAGCCACCCCACCTGCGCTGTTTCACTTTCTGTTCTACGGGGTTTCGTTTCCTGCCCCTACCCTCCCAAACTGGGGACCCGGACACCTGGGTCCTTTGCGCATTGGGTGGGGGCCACCGTCCTATCTCCAGCTCCCTTGAGCCCCAGCCTCCCTGCAGCTCCCCCCAACTCCCAAGAGTCCTCAGTGCCCTCCTTCCTTCTAGCCCTGCCCCGATGCTGGGACTGGAGCCAGGTACCAGGGACAACAATAGATCCAGGAAGGAAGCTGGGGGGGGCAGGCGGTGTCATAAGGAGAAGGGTGCTCACTCAGACCCCACCCCACCCCCAATCTCCAGGAAATTCTAGGTGCGGGGGTCCGGAAACCTATCTCCCTCCCACCCCAGATTGATGATCCAGCCACCAAACTCCCAGCACACCTGGGGCCCTGGCGCTCTGCCAGGCTCCAGCTGGGCTTGGGAGGGAGCAGACAGGAAGCGAGGGGCCGCAGGGTCTCTGGGTTTCCGGGGGAAACAGCCGGCCCTGCCCCGGGGAGGGTTCCAGACGGCTGCTCAAGGCGGCTCTGAGCTTTTCCGTCGCACCTCCCTCTCCCGCCCGTCAGTTCCCCGAGTGTGGCTTCTATGGCCTTTACGACAAGATCCTGCTCTTCAAACATGACCCCACGTCCGCTAACCTCCTGCAGCTGGTGCGCTCCGCGGGAGACATCCAGGAGGGCGACCTGGTGGAGGTGGTGCTGTCCGGTGAGCGGCCAGGCCCGCCTAAGGGCGGAGCCTCGAGCGGGGGCAGGGCATCTGGAGAAGTTGGGGGGAGGTGGGCCCAGAAACTTGCTCCTTAAACTTAGGGGTCAGTGGTTCTAAGACCTGGCTGCAAATTAGAATCACCCTGGGAGTTTTACAAACTGCTGCTCCAGAATGGGTCAGTTTAGTGCAGTGCACGCACAGGGGAGTTTGCATGGCACTGAACATAAACCATCCACAGCAGCAGGGATGAATTCACGAACCTAATACTGACACAAGCCAGACATCAGACTCCATTTCCGTGTAGTTCCAGTTTTGAAGCACAAAGACAGATACAATTACTCTGTGGTATTAGAAGCCAGGAGAGTGGGTGCCTAGGGAAGACGGAGTTGGGTGGAGGGCACAAGGGAGCTTTCTGAGGTCTGCTTTAAACTTCCATTTTATCCATCAGGGTGCTGGTGACACGGTGTGTACGGTTTGGCAGTTCGTTGAGCTCTGTGCTTCTGATGTGTCCTTTTCTAGATGCATGTTAGATGTATGTAGTTTTAAATGTTTTGATGCCATGCCTCCTTCTCAATGAAATGCTAAGTGAAATCTGACTACAAGGCGAGATGACACCTGGGCACCTGTATTTTCAGCCAGAATCTAGTCCACCTGCTGGCCAGCGCCACTTTACGCACAGGTCCTCAGCACCTTAGAAGAGTCTGTGGCCCTTGGTTTCTTCGGGAGGGGGGTTAGGGTGGGGGAGGGTCGTGATGGTCTCCATTGTGGCTGTCCTTCCTCTACCCTCTACTGCCCCTTGCAGACTGTAATGATCAGTTAAATTTGCTAAATGGATGGGTGACAAGTTAGAAGTTTGGATTTAAATTCCCGGTGACCTTATTCAGGTTTTAAATACCCTCGGTGTAGGCTGTCAGCTCTTAGATTTTTGTCTTCATCCTGGTCCCTCCCCTAAAACTGAGTCTTGTTCGTGTCGCTGCCTCCCTGACACTTCCACTTGGTATCGCTGGGCATCTCAGACATTATCTGTCCAAGACAGAAACTTTGATTTGGCCCAAACCTTGGGGTATTCTCGATTCCTCTCTTTCTCCCACCCCTTCGTTTCATCATCAGACCCGTGGGTCCCACCATTACCATATATCCTACATTTATTTCTGACTACCTCCACTGGTCCGAGCCGCTGTCACCTCCTGCCTAGACTGTTTCGGTAGCACCTAAGTCAGATCACAACACTCCACTGCTCAGACTATCCCCATGGCTCCCCATTAGCCTTGGAGTAAAATATAAACTCCTCGACATGACCTCAAGACTGCCCATGATCCAGCCCTTGCCAGTTCCCTGAATTCATCTCGACACCGTCCTCACTTCCTTTGTTCCAGCCATGCTTGCCTGCCCTCCATCCCTTGAACAAACAAAGCTCCTCTTCTACCTCAGGCCCTTTGCACTTGCTGTTCTCGATGCTTGGAATGCTTCCTCCTCCCCCATCTTCTCTGCTAGCTCCTTCTTGTTATTTGGACCTCAGCTTAAATGCCATTTCTTCCATTGTCTGAAATTTCCTTGTTTATTTATATGTTTTATGTTTCGTGTCTGTCTCCCCAAAAGAATGTCAGCTCCCTGAGATGTCAGTTCTCTGTCTTGTTTATCTTCAGCTAGTGAACAGTGCTTGGCTCACAGAAGAGAGTCCCCTTCCCGTTGCATAATACAAAAAAAAAAAAAAAAGCTTAATATTAGACCAAAACTCGGGTGGAGCCAGATTTAGTCTAAAAATAAAACTTTCAAAATAATAGCTGACATTTATTGAGTACTTTCTATATGCCAGGCACTGTTTTAAGAGCTTTCCACATATTCATTTAATCCTTAAAGAACCTGTAAGGATATATATTATGATACTGGTCTGTTCTTTCCTAGATATCTGGAAGGCTCATATCTTCAGCCTTTGCTTTAACGCCACTTTCTCGAGGAAGTCTTCTCTTATCACTTATTTAAAATGGTACCTCTTGCAGCTTCCCTGTATCCCTTCCTTTCTGATTTTTCTTTTGAACATGTATTGATTTCTAACCCGCTGTATATTTTATAACTTAAAATTCTAGAGGGGCAGTAAGTTTGGTGCTAAAAGCATTGAATCCTAGAGCCACGCTAGCCTGGATTCGAATGCTAGTTCTGCGACTTGCCAGCACTGTGTGACTTTTGGCGCATTGCTTGACCTCTCTGTGCTTCGGCCTTCTCATACAGAAAATCCGGATTATAAAAGGATGATTCTCACAGGGCTCTTGACAGGGCTAAATTCATTAGTGTTTTTTAAGTCCTTAGAGCAGCTCCTGGCACAGAGTAACTGCTGGACCAGGTGATGGTTGAATAAGAATATTTATTTTATTTATTTTGTTTATGTACCTTCCTCATTAGAAGCTAGGCAGGGATTTTTGTCTATTTTGTTCTACGCAGTGTCCCTACTGCTTAGGACAATACTCGGTAAATATTTGTTGGATTTCCATTTTAAAGATGAAAAACCGAGGTATGGTAGGTCAGAAACTCTGAGGGTGGCACCCAGGCATCTGTATTTTTTATATTTAAAGATATTTAATCGTGGTGAAATATACATAAAACTTACCATCTTAACCATTTTTAAGGCTACTGTTCAATGGTGTTAATTATATTCACGTTGTGTGCAACTAGTCTCCAGAATTATTTTCATCTTGCAAAACTGAATCCCATTCATCAGCTCCCCATTTCCCCTCCCCCAGTCCCTGGCATAGACACCTACGTGTTTTGCCCAGTGGTGGAGCTGGTATTTGAATCCAGGTAGATGAAACATGTGAGTAAATGAATGAAGGACGGAACGATTAAACCTTGTAGCTGGGAGGATTGTCAGAAACCTGGGAACGCGGTGACTGGAATAGCCTCCGCTGGTCCCGGCTCAGTCATCCCTCCTCCCCGCTGCCTGCAGCTTCGGCCACCTTCGAAGACTTCCAGATCCGCCCGCACGCCCTCACGGTGCACTCCTACCGAGCGCCTGCCTTCTGCGACCACTGCGGGGAGATGCTCTTCGGTCTAGTGCGCCAGGGCCTCAAGTGTGACGGTGAGAGGGGACGGCCTGGAGGCGGGGCCTGAGGTGGGGCTCAGGACCAAGAGGTAGGAGCCTAGGAGGCAGGCTTGGAGGGAAAGGTAAGGGGGAGGGGCAGGAGGTGGGGTCAAGAGGCGGGGCTTGGTGGTGGGTGGGGCCTAGGGCGGGCCTGAGCCCTGGGGGTGAGGCCTAGGAGGTGGAGGGCAGAAGGAGAGGTAAGGGGCACAGAGAAGAGGGCGGGGCCAGAATCAGTCAAGAGTCAACCAGAGAGACAGTAGAAGATACCTATTAAAGGATTTTTGGAAGGAATTGGCTCACAAGATTTGCGGGACTGGCCAGTCACCTCCGACGTCCGTAGGGCAGTGGTCAGCTAGGGGGGACTGGAATGCTCAGGCAGGAGCTGAAGCTGTTATTCACAGGCAGAGTTTCTTCATCTGAGAAGTCTCAGCTCAGCCTTTTAGAGCTTTCTGCTGATTGAAACAGGCCCACCCGGATGGACTAGCAGGTTAGGACCTCAACATACAAATTGGCGGAGGGGCACAAATAGTCTACAACAAACACTGGAACACATCTCTTTAAATCATACTTTAAAAAATAATAAAGGAACACACCATGTTCCTTTAGCCAAGATATCTCAAGGTTAAGCCCAAGCATCAAGATCACCAGCAACGTTTGAGAGAACATTGAGATCTCGGCCACCTGCAGATGAAGGCCACACGCCCACCTTGGATGTGCTCCACACACAGCAGGTGAGGGCCGTCCATTCTGTGATGACAAGCTGCACCTCCATTGTCTGTTCAGTATGCCTGCTCTTAGAGGTATATTCCATTGTTCCATTGTCTAAAGATCTCCAGGTTCGTGGCTGTCATGCTCACATGGGAATCTAGAGTCTTCAGTACCCTATTTTCCAGGTGATCTACAGCATTGACTAGAATTGTTATCATGCAGCCCTAAATACTGTGGCATTATTTAAGGACTTGGGATGATAGCCATATCAGGCCTGCAGAAAGCCGTTTCGGTACCGT
The DNA here is from genome assembly GCF_014176215.1 of Rousettus aegyptiacus. Classification (NCBI taxonomy): domain Eukaryota; kingdom Metazoa; phylum Chordata; class Mammalia; order Chiroptera; family Pteropodidae; genus Rousettus; species Rousettus aegyptiacus. The sequence goes on along the minus strand of NW_023416289.1, from coordinate 44,138,617 downwards.
CAAAGCTACTACCAACATTGCCATCATCCACATAACATATCCAACTCTGGATGTCTTGGTGTATGTAACTTTCATCGTGGCACAACCCTGGTATCGTCAAACTCCGATGGGCATTCTTAGCATGGATTTCCTTGGTTGAGCATCACAGATGATGCTCCAAGTTCACATAGTTCCCAAAGATGCCACAATGACCATTCTGAATGCCACCGGCGCCTTCCTACGTGACTTTGATTTTACCTGGATACCCATACCTGGAATCATGGGTGAGATTCTGAAATTCCGTGAGGCATGTGAGTGATGAAAGGCCACACTGGGAGGTGGTTCCTCTGTGCAAAGGCCATTTGCCATCCCAAAGGTCTTCTCTGCAGTGTGACATTGTGCATCCGATGGAGAGTTTTGAGCTGGAAGGTCCATAACAGGCAGATTAACAGGACAGGCTTCATGAAGCATCCCAAAAGAAGCTTCCAGAGGCTGGAAGCACATTCTTCACTCCAGAGCAGATCCTGGAATCACTGGAGATGGACTGGAGCACGGTTCCAGGAAGCCCCGTGGGAATCACAAGCTGCACCTGTTCTTTCATGGATGAGGATTGAAAAAAGAAAAAGGAAAAAGGAAAAGAAACAACAACAAAGTCATACTTCCATCTGATACGATAAGCCTTTCTGAATACAACCAAAAGCACGCTAACCCTTTCTTCCCCCAGAAGACGATGTGTGTCTTTGGGTGGTGTTCCTTCTTCTCCTTTGATGTCCTGTCACTTAAATACCACAATATAAAGTTAGTTATTATTAATATATTACATTAGGTGATAAGGGGGTACAAGAGGGGAGAAAATTAAAGTATTTGGTACACACACACATATTCATAAAATATGGGAGAAATACACCTTATTTCTGCACTGGTCACTCGGCGATGGCTTTCTTCTTCCACTCCCCAAGCTGTATTCTCTTTGTCCTCAGCAGATGCCTCGCCTTTTCAGGGTGCTTTGCCTGGCCACGTGGTCCAAACCTTCATTCCTAAAGATTCTGAGCCATTAGCAGTTCTGTCTGAATTAGGTTTTCGTAGATTTTTGTTGGCTTTAATCACGGGAGGGTTCCGCTGTACTCTCAACCTGCGGAAAAGGAGGGGACGGAGCTTTCGAGGCCAGGGCAGGTGGAAGCTGTGCCTTTAATGCTCTTCCCCCGCCTCCGCCCCCTACAGGCTGCGGACTGAACTACCACAAGCGCTGCGCCTTCAGCATCCCGAACAACTGCAGTGGGGCTCGCAAACGGCGCCTGTCCTCCACGTCTCTGGCCAGTGGCCATTCAGTGCGCCTGGGCACCTCGGACTCTCTGCCCTGCACAGCTGATGAGCTGGTGAGGGCCTTGGGGAGTGGGCTAGGTTGGCGGCTGCGGCCTGACGAGGCCCAGACGTGGGGCGACGAACCGATGAGTTCATTCTACTCTCGCTGATCCACAGAGCCGCAGCACCACCGAGCTCCTGCCTCGCCGCCCCCCGTCATCCTCCTCCTCCTCGTCTGCCTCATCCTACACTGGTCGCCCCATCGAGCTGGACAAGATGCTGCTCTCCAAGGTCAAGGTGCCACACACCTTCCTCATCCACAGCTACACGAGGCCCACTGTCTGCCAGGCTTGCAAGAAACTTCTCAAGGGCCTCTTCCGCCAAGGCCTGCAGTGCAAAGGTCAGCGGGATCCCTAGGCGTGGGGTAGGGAACCGACAGGGTCAGAACTCTCTGCACCCCCTCCCTACACACCCCCAGAGGAATACAATTTTAAAAAAAGGAACTTAGAAGCCCAGAACCTTATAAATATGTATTCATAAGACAGCACAGAATTCGAAAACTGTAACTTGGGAATTCTAGAATCAGAGAACCTTAGATGTATAGGATTTAAGAATGCTGGATCATAGGATTTAGCTAAAAGAACCACAGACGTTTACATTCATAAATCTTAGAACTACTGATTGTAGAGTCTCAAAATATTAGATCTTTAGAACCATAGGATCTGAGAATAACAGAAACCTGGAAGCATCAAATTCAAGGCTTAGAAGTCTAGAATCATATAACCATGGAATCATGGCATTGTAGAGTTCTAGAAATCTAGAACCTCAGAATGTTGAATGATCGAAATCTAGAATACGGAAGTCCAGCTCCATAAAAATTTGGAGCCTTCCAATTTTAGAATTTATTGGAACAATTAAATTCTAGGATCTTAGATCTCTATTCCTAAAGAACTGTAGAAACATTAAATTCTAGAATCTTAGCGCTACAGAATCCTAGAACCTTAGAAATCATCAGCTTCTGGAGACCTTGGAGTGCAGACCCTAGAACTCTAGAGTCACCGAACTCTAAGGCCTGGGACATCAAGGAGTCTTAACAGTCTAGAACTGTATAACTGTAGAATCCTACATGTGTGTAAAGTTCTAGAAACTTGGAATCTAACTCTAGAGTCTTAGAAATCTAGAAGCACAGAACCTTAGAAAATTAGCTTTCTATCAAGTTCTAGAATCACTGATGTGTACAATCCTATAACCTTCGCATCATCACACTCTAGAGCAACGATCTCAGCCAGGGACAGTTTTGCCCCCTCCCAGGGGATGCTGGGAAACATTTTGTTTGTCACACAGGCATGGTGCAACTGGCATCTGGTGAGCAGAGGCCAGGGATGCTGCTAAGCATCCTTATGCACAGAACAGCTGCCCACACGGGGAAGTAGCCAGCCCCAAACACTCCCAGTGCCAAGGGCTGAGAAGCCCTGTCCTTGGGTGTTCAAAGTCTAGAAGCACAGGATGTCAGACCCTGTTACATTCTGGAATTGTAGGAAGCTAGGGTGATGGGTATTGACAGTGTTTGAGCTTTAGTGTCCTGCCCCAGATAGCAAAAGCAGACTCTTTTGAGCCTGGGGGTTAAGGATCAAGATTGAACCCTTACAGGTGACCTCTCTTCCCCCACTCACCTGTCTTCTTATTCTCTGTCCTACTTCCAGACTGCAAGTTTAACTGTCACAAACGCTGCGCCACCCGAGTCCCTAACGACTGTTTGGGAGAGGCGCTCATCAATGGAGGTAAGAGGCTGTGGGCTGAGAGCGAAGGGGCGGGGGGTGGGGACGGGACTGGGTGGAGGCCCCTCTGATACCTTGACTCCCCAGATGTGCCAATGGAGGAGGCCACCGATTTCAGCGAGGCCGACAAGAGCACCCTCATGGATGAGTCAGACGATTCCGGTGTCATCCCCGGCTCCCACTCGGAAAACGCCCTGCATGCCAGTGAGGAGGAGGAAGCTGAGGGAGGCAAGGCCCCAAGGTACCCAGGGCGCCCTCCGTACGTGCCCCTGCCTGTCTCGCCTGAGGGTCGGTATCACCCTCTGCTTGTAAATGTCCCAGGTTCCTGAGGTGAAGCATTTGAGCACCCACAATTCATTTTTCAATTTATCCTTTCTTCCTGATTTAAATTTTTAAAGTTTTCATAAGAGCATATTCTAATTTATATCGTATTTTGGAACTGGTAATACAGTCATTCAAAAGGTACATGGTCAAACCCTCCCACTTTCCTGCCTCCCAGCTGCCTAGATCCTCTCCCCAGAGGATGCTCCTGGGAGCGGTTTCCGGTAGGTCCTTCCAGAAACAGTCTGTATTGCAGACTGACAGTACAAAGTGTGAATGAGAACATGGACTCTGGAACCAGACAGCCGTGTGGCCTTAGGCAAGAGATTAACCTCTTTGAGCTTCAGATTCCTCATCAGTAAAATGGGGAAAAAACGGTGCCTACCTTATAGAGTTGTTGTGAAGACAAAATGAATGAATACAAATTAAGAACCTGAAACGGTGCCTGATATGCAGTGTTGTATAGTGTAGTGTTAGTTCTTATTACAGAGCACTAAAATCTTAAAAAGGAAGGGAAAATATCCATTTCTTTCAACGATTTTGGCCTCAGATTGACTCGTGTGGCCTTAAACAAGCCCCTTTCGGTGCCTTAGTCTCCCTGTCCGTAAAGTGGGGGAGGGGAGATATCCCCAAGGACCTGGCAGGTAGTGACTTTCCTCCCATGTGGAAGCTCTGAAAAATAATAATGACTTGTACTTAATTCCACATTTTAAATTATAAATGGAACTCACATTTATTCTGCTCCACTAGAACGTGAGCTCAAGTGCTTGAGGATAAAGATGCTTGTCATTCCCCAGGTGCCAAGGACAGGGCTTAGGTGTGGGGTGACTGTTTAGCGAGGAGGCAGGAAGGCAGCAGTGCTCAAGCCCAGGGTGCTGGAGGCTGAGGCCCTTGTCACCTCAGCATGTGCCTCAGTTTCCCCTGGGACAGTGACGGCACCCACCTCGTACGGCAGTGTGCAAATTCCATCAGATCCTGCAGGTGAAGTGCTTGCCGGGTTCTAACTGCTGAGAAAATGGAAAAGAAGTCCTTCCCGGTATTTTAACCATGAACCCCAAAGAGGGGAGGGTGAGGGATGATCCATTTGGGGGGTACGGGAAGAAAATGTTTGACTTTCCAGTGCCCTTTATTTTTAATCTCATCCTTGAAATGTTTTCAATTTTTTTTTGCCTACGTTTTAGAACAATGTTAATACAGTCTCATGAATACCTTGTATTAATACAGTAATACATGTCTACATAAAGAGAAACAAAGGGAAGTGGCCACGGCCACTCTAGGCCTGATCTAGTGCAAGAGGTAGTTGGTCCTGGAGTTGGGCAAGTCACTTCATCTCGCAGCCTTCTCACTGTAGTGACAGCATATGCACAGAGGAGGGAAAGGAGGCACCGAATGGTTGAGTCACTTGCCCAATGTCACACAGCTGGCTGCATCTCTGGGCTCGAAACTAATTAGCACTTACTGAAGGCCCACTGTGTGTGGAGCACTGTGCTAAGCTCCTTAGCAAGGTTTTCACTCTTCACAGCCACCCCTTTGCAGGAACTTGGTAATCTGTCAGGCAGCCTGACTTGAGAGCCCAGCCTCTCAAGAGTCCCCTTCTAATTATGGGATATCTGCAAAACAGGAGGGAAAAGTGTGCCCCCCCCAAAAAAAAAAAAATCGAAGTCTGGGGCCACCCAGAAGCTCTGTGCAGTGGTTATTTTCTGCTTGCAGTAACCTCTCGCCCCTTCCACTCCCCTCCTCAGCTCCCTCGGTTACATCCCCTTGATGAGGGTGGTGCAGTCAGTGCGACACACCACACGGAAATCCAGCACCACACTGCACGAAGGTTGGGTGGTTCATTACAGCAACAAGGACACGCTGGTGAGTGGACGGGGTGGGGCCAGAGTTAGGGGCGGAGCGGGGCGGGGTGGGTGGGCGTGGCTGCGCTGAAGACCTGCTAGAATTAGAGGTGGGATGAGGGGGCGGAACAGGAATTAAGAAGAGGCGGGGCTAAGGGCGAGGTCAGGTGGGGCGGGGCCCACGGGGCAGAGCTATTGCTAGGGGCGGGGCTAAAACTAGAGGCGGGGCTTGGCTGAAGGCGAGGAACCCAAGCTGCAGACTGGGCCGGAGACAGCCTCACCTTCAAACACCTCTCCCAACAGAGGAAGCGGCACTATTGGCGCCTGGACTGCAAGTGCATCACACTCTTCCAGAACAACACAACCAGCAGATACTACAAGGTAGGCCTTCTGGCTCCCAGTTCCCTCAGACTTTCCCTCTTTGCTACAACCCTCTCCATTTCTCTCCTAGTTTCTCCAGCCAAATGCCCAGAATCATACCCTGTCCGCACTCAGTGCTTGTTTGCTCCCAGCCGATCAGCAAGTGCTACCCCACCTGTGTGTTTGATTCCAGCTTCACCACTGTCCAACCGAAGGACCCAGAGTGCCTTAACTCTTTGCATCTCACGTCTCTTACTTGAAAAAGCCTCAAAGAATAGCCCTCCCCTCAGGGCTGTGGCCAGAATTTGGAGATAATTTATAGGAAGCAGTTAGCTTAGGGCCTGGCATGCATTAAGCTACCAATAATTATAACCTCGTTCTCATTATTACTTTAATTTATTGAATTATTTATTTGTATCCATCACTGCCCCCCATGCCAGCACTGTATTGCAGCCAATGTCCTACCTGGATGATTGTGACAGTCTCCTCACTGGACCCTTGCTTCTGCCCTTGCTCTCACAGATTTTCCCGCATAGCAGTCAGAGGAGTCAGTTAAAACCATCAGAACCCTCTGATGGCTTCCACTGCCCTTAGAATAAAACCCAGATGCCTGGCTGTTACCTGCTGTGCATCGCCTTCCCTACACTTCCCATGGCTGGGCCCTTCTCATCCTTCTCGCCTTCCTCAAAACACCGTCCCCACTATCTAAAATGCCATCCCCACCATTACGTCTCCGACTCCTGGTTTTAGTGGCTGCAGAAGTCTGTCACTCTTTTGTGACTCTTTCATTCTCTTCTTCCTCTCTCCTTCCTTTCTCTTTCAGTCCTTTTCAAAACACATCCTTTTCCTTTCCCAGAGACCCTACGCCTTCTCTCCCACTGGGCCCCCTCAACCTCCTTCATCATTTCCTGTCTCAATCCCATGGCCTCCCATCCACCTTCAACACACAGCCAGGGAGACCTGCCTTTTCTTGCTCTAAACCCTTCCATGGGTTCCCAGGGCCCTGGAAATAGAGCCAAGGCTCCTCCCTAGGGCCCAGGAGGCCTTGTGCATGTGGCCTGGCCCTTGCCTCATTTCCTTTATTTATTCATCAAACATGGCATACCTAGCATGTACCAGGCACCATCCACGTGATGGACATATAACATGTCCCCTGAACACCAGCCTTTCCCACCTTAGGGCCTTTGCACGTGCTTTGTCCACCCTTCCTCCCCCAGCTGGCCTCTCCTTACCTTTCCAGTCTCTGCTTCAGTGTAGCTTCCTCCAGGAGGCCTATCCTGACCAAATCATGCAAACCAGGCCCTTCCCCACTGACACTGAATTCTGTGTGTTTCTGAGTGGGGGGTGGGGTGGAGCAGACCCTGCCCCGCACCCTCACCTGCACTGGCTCTGCGCCCTGCCAGGAAATCCCACTGTCGGAGATCCTCACTGTGGAGCCCGCCCAGAACTTCAGCCTTGTGCCACCAGGCACCAACCCACACTGCTTCGAGATTGTCACCGCCAACACCACCTACTTCGTGGGCGAGACGCCTGGTGGGGCCCCAGGAGGGCCCAGTGGGCAGGGGGCTGAGACCGCCCGGGGCTGGGAGACAGCCATCCGCCAAGCTCTGATGCCCGTCATCCTCCAGGACGCACCCAGTGCCCCAGGCCACACGCCCCACAGTAAGTCCCCCACCCTGGGTCTGGGAGGCCTTGGGTGGGGTCCTGGGGAAGGGAAGAGCCCGGGGAAGGCCAGGAGCAGCACAGTGGTGAATGTAGCCCCTGGACTCAGTAGGCCTGGGTCCAAATCTCCATTAAGCACTGGACCTGATGTGTAGCCTTGAGCATGTTGCTTCCCTTTCTGGGTTTTGGCCAGGTGATGGCGACACCTCCAGACTGTGAGTTCAGACTCTTGAATTCATGCATTGACTGAGTACCTCCTCTGTGCCCAGCCTCTGCTGGACAGTGCTAGGGACACAGCTGTGACCAGGACAACCCAAGACCTGCCTTCACGGGGCTCACAGTCCAGTGGGAGAGATGGAGCTATCTTTAGACAGCACTACCCCAGAATGAGCAGTGCTGGGACATGGGAACTAGAGGTATGGGGAAGCCCAGAGATGGTGCCTGATGGGTATCCAGGAGGGCTTCCTGGAGGAGGCAACATCGGCTGTGACCTGGAGGCTGAGGAAGGGTGAGATGGGGTAAGCAAATGGGAAATGATGCCAGACAGAGGCAAAGGGTGGTCAGAGAGTTCCAGGTTCCTGGACTTTTGGAGCTTATAATTCAGTGTAAGTGACAGGCATTAATCACATCATCCTGTACGGTGACAGTGGTTACGTAGAACATGTGCTGGAGTACTCTGACATGGCCCCAAGAAGTGACACTCAAGCTGAAACTAAAGGACAAGGAGGATTTAACTAAGTCCACAATGAGGGACACCGGGTGCTCCTCGCGGAGGGAACAGCAAGCACCGAGGTCCGGAGGCAGGAGAGAATGTGCTGTAACTGAGGCCAGGGTATCAGTGACGCACAGCGGAGGGCAGGGCTTGAAGCCAGAGGGGCAGACGAGGGACCAGACCTTGCCTGATGGCCACAATAGGGCCTCGGGCTCCTTCCCCAGGGCTCTGGGGCGCCATGGCGTGTTCTGAATGCGGAGGGATTGGGTCGGACCTGCGCTGCAGGACGATCCCTCTGGCTTTTCTCTAGGAAAGAATAAGATGGCGGCTGGGAAACGAGGGGTGAGGTCTTGAGGGAGGGGAGATGTTCCGTGGTAGGAGGATTGTGACTTTGGAAATGTCTGGTTCTGGTTGGGCCGGTAGGGGAGCAAGCTCAGGGGAAGATGCTGAATCACTTTGGGCTCTCCTCCTCTATGAAATGGGGTCAGCATGTCTTCCTTGGCGCCGAGACCACGGGGTGAGGCGCTCAGTGGGGTCGTTCATGACATCGCTTCTCGAGCCCCCTCAGCACATTTCACTGGCTCTTTTCTCCCGCCTTGCGAGGGAGGTCCTGGTATGATTCCCATCCTCCAGACAAGGAAACCAAGGCTCACAGAGGACAAGTCGGTAGCCCGAAGTCAAGCCTTGGGCCACCTGGATTCAAACCTGGGTGGTCTGGCTCCATAGCTGCCTCTGGAGCTATGGACAAACATAATCTCTAGCCTGGGGTCCCCTCACCTGTGCCTCTCCCCTCTCCCCAGGACAAGCTTCTCTGAGCATCTCTGTGTCTAACAGTCAGATCCAAGAGAATGTGGTGAGACCCCTGCCCATACCCCACGGCCCCAAGGCTGTCCTCCCCCTCCCACCACAGTCTCCTAGTCCTTCCACCCACCCCACCCCCCAGTCTCCTAGAACCCCCATCTCCATTCACACCCCTGATCGTCCCTGTCCCCCGCCACAGGACATTGCCACTGTCTACCAGATCTTTCCAGACGAGGTGCTGGGCTCAGGGCAATTTGGAGTGGTCTATGGAGGTAAGCATGCTTCAGAGTCACCCAGAGCGGGTCCCCAGGGGTTTCTGAGTTCCTGATCATCCCATCTGATTAGCCGCCTGTTACCTCCGGCTTTGGCTGCTTAGAAAGCTAGATCCTGGGTCAGATGGTCGCAGGCTGTCCTTTTCTCCTTGGGAAAAGCAGTGGACTGTTCTCCCAGCATCACTAGGAAGAGCAGGTCTGCGCTCTGATTGGCCACAGAGCTAGAGCCTGGATTCCGATTGGTTATGAATCTAGTTTCCCAGGTAATCGAGTCCCCTCTTTAGGGCTGTCTTTACCTTCCTTCATTCCACCTTCGTACTGTCTGCCGCCCCTCACATCTCTCCCGGGGGCCACTCAGAGCCATCTCCACGGCCTTCCATCCACTTTTGCCTAATGCTGGCCATGTGCCTGTGTTGGGGGTTCCTCTTGCCAGTACTGGAAAGTTCTGCTCCCCTCATCCCCCCCCCCTTCCCTACCCACTGTCCAGGAAAGCACCGGAAGACGGGCCGGGATGTGGCAGTAAAGGTCATCGACAAACTGCGTTTCCCCACCAAGCAGGAGAGCCAGCTCCGGAACGAAGTAGCCATTCTGCAGGTGACCACTGGGGTCTGTGCCCCTACCTAGGAAGGACCTTTCCTTCTCACTTTCTCCTTTCAGGGGTCAACTGACCCAGTCCGGGAGTAGTCAGGGAAGGCTTCCTGGAGGAGGGAATATGCATGATTAGACTGAAGGTGTGGAGAAAGTGTTCTGAGCAGAGGGACCAGCCTGTGCAAAGGTGATAGGGAACTTAATGACTTCTGGGAACTTGAAGGAGTTCAAGATTACTAGATAGTTTATGTAGTGGCCAGGGAGGAGGCGGGATCATACCCTGTGGACTTTCTCTTGAGGATACTGGGGATCCATGGAAGGATTTTGGGCAAGGAAGGGATGTGCTCTAGAGAGATCCCTGGGCTGCCATTGGAGGGTAGGTGGACTAAAGCCTAGAGCCCAAGGAGGCAGTGGGTGGGGACCTGGGGGGCAGAGCTGGGGTCAGGTCAGTCCAGGCCTAGGGAGAAGGGAGGAGGTGCAGGTTTAAAAGACAGATGTACAGAGATTCTTCTCATTTCTTCACACTCTCCTTCCATCCCTCCCACAAGCCTGGGCCTTTATCAGAATTTCATGATGTAAAGATCCTTCTGGACCCCCAGTGGTACAAGGGGTTAGTTCTGTCTGGGCTTGAGGAACACCTCATTCCTTCCCCCAGTGCCACCCCTAGAGAACAAGCTGCTCACTTGGGGACAGCTTCTTTGTCGTCCACCTGTTCCCACGGCTTGTCCTCAGGGGTCCTAAGTTCAGGGGTGACCTGGGCCTTGACCAGCACCACCCCACACCCCACCCCAGAGCCTGCGGCACCCGGGGATCGTGAACCTGGAGTGCATGTTCGAGACGCCGGAGAAGGTGTTCGTGGTGATGGAGAAGCTGCACGGGGACATGCTGGAGCTGATTCTCTCCAGTGAGAAGGGCCGGCTGCCGGAGCGCCTCACCAAGTTCCTCATCACCCAGGTATGCCACCCGCCCCGCCCATCGCCACCCTCCCTGCCGCCCTGAGGCACATGTCCCCTCTGAGAGGGCCCACGTGCCCAGAGGCCAGGCAGACACTGGGCAGAAGTCACAACAGTGGACAATAGAAAACATAATATTAGAGTTATAGTAACAATAGAAGAAATAATAGAGTGATAATGATTTTTAAATAATATTAGGACAGAAACAGAGTAATAGCAATAGAAAAGTAATAGGATAATAATTAGAAAAATTGTATTCATAGTTATTAATACAGTTGGGGGCTGTGTTTCGGTCAACAATACAGCCTGTGTACAGCAGTGGCTCCGTAGGTCACAGTGGAGTTAAAAAGTTCCTGTCGCCTAGCAACACTGCAGCCATCGTAGCATGTCAGAGCGTAACACACGGCTCACACGTCCTTGGTGACGCTGGTGTAGACACACCTACTGCACCATTGGCCGTACAAAAGTGTAGCACACACAGTTATGTGCAGTACCTGATACTTGATAGCAAACACCAATGTCACTGGTTTATGTATTTACCGTACTGTACTTATCATCGTCATTTTAGAGTGTTCTCTTTCTACTTATTAACAAAGCATGCACTGTAAGCAGCGTGTGTTACCCCAGCGGCAACCTCGTCCCTCTCGTGTTCATCACGTGTCTCTCGATCGCATCGTTCTCTCTCGTGCTTGATGTTGTTTCGTGCGGTGTCGTGCCTGGGCTTGCAGCCCGGGAGCAGCAGGCTGCACCCCGCAGCCTCGGCGTGTGGTGGGCTGTGCCATCCGGGTGCGTGCGAGCACGCTCTGCGATGTTCGCACAATGATGAAGTCGCCTAACGACATGATTCTCGAAACAGCCCTGTCACTAAGCGGCACGTGACTATGCTCTGTTGCAGCCGTTGGCAGAACCACCCCTTTTTCTGAATTGTATTCCGTGATGGATGTCACCAAATTCCCCAGCTGCTGAGCATGGAGGCTATTTTCACTTCCTTGCCAGTACAGACAACCTCCTGTGAACATCCGTGTTCAGACGTCACCGGGCTCTGGTGGGAGAATTTCAAAAGAACCCTTTCAGAGAGTAGATGCCCTAGTCCAGCAAAATATGCTTTAAATTTTCTTAAGGATGTCACCCAGTTATTCTCTAAAATCCATTTCAGTCTTTGCTTTCACCAACAGAGTTTGAGCATGTCTTTTTCTCATTTCTCACTAACATTGGATAAAATAAATGCCAGTTTTACAGGTGGAGAAGTAGCACTCTGTGGCTTCGTTTGGCCATTTAAAAATATGGGTGTGCTCGAGCATGTTTTTATATGTTCATCATTCTGTGTTTTATGTACCCTTTTTTTGGTTGGGTTATTCTTATTGAATGGTAAGAGCTCTTTGTATATGAGGAGCTTTGGATCCCTGTCACTGTGTCATTCACTTCTTTTACCCCACTATTTGCTTTCCTGCTCATTTCATTCATGGCTTTTATTTGCCAGAGAGAATTTAACTTTTACAATGTGAAATGTTGCCTTTTGTGGTTTCTGAGTTTCACGGCCTTCGTAGGAAAGCCTTCCCATCTGACTGGTTTCTCGCCTGGTTCTGGGACGCGTTTTCTGTTGGTTGCAGAGACCGGCTCTCCCAAGCTGTGTGCCTTTGTCGGGCTGGCTGGCAGGGTGGGGAGAGGGAGGTGCCAGTCTGCAGCAACCGAGTGGCATCTCTTCCTGTCTGGTCAGCCATCTCTTCCTCTCTTTCTGCCTGTGTTTTTCTCTCTCTTTCTCTCTGCAGACTTCTGCTTTCTGCCTCTTGCCTGTCCCACCCCAAGTCCTGGGCTAAGCCCTTCACTTGTTTAGGCCTCATGACCACCCTTCGAGGTAGGTATTACTGTAACCCCCTTATCTTACAAGTGAGCAGACTGAGGTTCCTGGCTATGGACCAAGGCCACACAGCAAGGTAGCAGTCTGGCCGAGATTCGAACCTGCATCTGTCTAGCTTCCCGTCTACCCTGTTTGCTCACTACACTCACTGGGAGTATAGAAATCAACAAACAGGAAATTGAGAGAAGAAGATGTACAAATACATCCTGGTTGCTCAGCCTCTTCGCATGTTGAATGAGCACATTAAACCTAGCAGTGGCTTTCAAGTAGCATTTCTGTCCTCGAAAGTCATCCAGAAAAACAATGAAGACAGACATTTCAGTTCTGAGGTGGAGGTGACAACTTCACGCTCACATCACTCTCCTTCCATTGTGTTTGGTATTTTGTTTGCATTACACAGAATCAAAGGAAAATCGTGGTTCCCACAGTTAAGTGCTTACAAATGGTATCCATTTTTGTTTTTTGTTTTATTTTAAAATCAGCTCACCTTGTCATCCTAGAATATTCTTGACTTAACAGATAACAGCAAGAGAGGCTTTGTTTGAAACACAGAGAAATATGTTCACCAACAGGCCATCACAAAAATAATACCCAGTGACAACAATAATGGCAGCTAACATGTAGTGCTTGCTCTGTGCCAGACACTGTCCTAACACTTTCTATGCGTCGGCTCATTTAAATCTCACGGCAACTCACGAGGCTGGGTGCTATCATCACCCCCATTTCACAGGTGGAAAAACTGAGGCCTGGAGCGGTAAAGCAACTTGCCCGAGGCCACAGCCAGTATAGAGCCAGGCTTTCCACCTTGGTAGGCTGACTCCGGAACCCCTCCCACCTCTTAATGCATGTCGTGGTGGTGTTTGCATCGTTTCGTATTACAAATTTTTCATGGATGAAAGAAATATTTTTAAAGTGGAGTCACACAATTGTACTCCCTTGGGGACCACCACCTTATTAATAGCTTCTTTTTATCAAGAGCCAACATGCCAGAGGGTCTCGGTACCTTCCCAGACCCATTGTTCCGATTCAGTGTTTCTAGAATTATGTGTCTAGAATTATGCCTGTCTCAAGCATAAATGGTTCTGGGGTTCTGGGATTCTTCTTTGGCCCTCCAATGCCTCCCTCGGCCCCAGCGAGGATCTTTAGGGGTTCAGAGAGGAGCATGAATGGGGTTTGGAGGGCCAGCTGCTTGAAGGCAAATCCGGGGCGGGTACCTTTCTACCTTTCTAACCGGCCCCATCTCATCCCCTCAGATCCTGGTGGCTTTGAGACACCTTCACTTCAAGAACATCGTCCACTGTGACTTGAAACCAGAAAACGTGTTGCTGGCATCAGCCGACCCATTTCCCCAGGTCAGTTATATCCCCTCGAGATTCGGGGAAGTCCAGTCAACACTGGTGGCAGGTGAGGATGCTGCTGACTATCCTGCAGTGCCCAGGACAGCCCCAGAACCAAGGCTTCTCTTGCCCTAAATGCTAATATTGATGAGCATGAGAAAGACTGATTTTGAGCAATAGTATCCACTAGAAATACAATATGAACCATATCCATAGCTTTACATTGTCTAGTAGCCACATAGAAAAAAGTAAAGAGACTGGTGAAGTAAATTTTAATGATATACTTTATCCAAGTATATCCAAATATTATCATTTCAACACGTAATCAACATAAAAATTATTAATGAAATAGTCTTTTGATTCTCAGGCTTCAAAATCTGGTGTGTATTTTATACTTAACAGCACATCTCAATTCAGTTGTTAAACTGTCATCAGAAATTCTTGATTTGTATTTAGATTTCACAAAATTAACAGTTGGATAAGTACATCGGCGTATGCCAAATTGTTACAAACATGTTGAAAAGTTTTTCAATAACTGAATCTAGGATCCATTTTAAACACACGTTAATTAAAATTAAATAAAAATTTAAAATCAGTTATTCAGTTGCATTTGCCACATCTCAAGGGCTCAGTAGCCACATGTGGCCAGTGTCACCATAGCGGACAGTGCAGATCATAGAAGAGCGAATGTTGATCAAATTGTCACAAAAAGGTAATTATATCTGTGATGAGTTCTGTGAGCCCAGTTGGAGGGTCAGAGAAGACCTCTCTGAAGCAAGTGGGAGTTAGTTTTTTAGGGCAACAAGGGTTCCAGGCAGCGGGAACAGCCTGTGCAAAGGCCCTGTGGTGGAAAGATCTACGCTTTTGCTTAACAGCTTTATTGAGATATAATTCACATTCTGTACAATTCAGCTATTCTAAGTGTCTTTCAGTGGCTTTTAGCGTATCCACAGCATCTTGCAACCTTCATCACAATCAATTGTAGAACATTTTCATCACTCCATGAAGAAACCTCATGTACCTTAGCCAGCATCCTCCAATCCCACCAGCCCCCCACCCCCACCCCCAACTACTGATCCACTTTCTGAGGATTTATCTGTTCTGGACATTTTATGTAAACAGAGTACATGATAATATAATATGTTGTCCTTTGTGACTGGCTTCTTTCACTTAGTTAATGTTTTCAAAGTTCACTTATGTAGGAGCATGTGTTTCATTTCTTTTTATGGCTGAATAATAGTCCATTATGAGGTCTGTAGAAAAGGGTAGATCTTAGAAAAGAAAAAGCTCTATAAGGAAAAGGGTCTTAGGGAAAAGTGGTATTGGCTATCAAGTTGGGATTTGGGTTGGGGGTTGGAGTGTGCCTGCTTTTGAAGGTGACAGGCTTGGGGCTGCAAGGGTTTTGGACTTTATCTGGAGAGCGGTAGAGAGTGGGGGAAGGATTTTGAGCAGGGAAGGGACGATACATGACTAGAGGTGGCAGCACAGAGGTGGTGCTGCCCATGGATTGGTTGGCATCAGAGCAGGACCTTGGACTCAGGTATCGCTGGCTCTAAAGTCTGTCCCATAACCCTAGACCGCCTCCACCACTGAGGGAAAGGTAGGCGCACACCTATTACCATCGGGATACTGTGGTCAGCAGTTTTCCTGCCCAGTGCCATTGAATCCCTAGGGGAGCCTGAGAAGAAGCTGCTATTGACATCCCCAATACGGATGACAAAACTGGGGCTGGGAGAACTTCGGTCCCTCTACTGAGATCATGGACTCACTCTGTCAGACACTGCTCCTAACACTTTACGTGTGTATGCTTTTTCAGTCCATCCAGCCACCCTACCCTCTAAGGGAGGGGAGGCAGGGACAGTTAGCATCTCCACTGTACAAAAGAGGAGACAGCCACTCGGGGGTTAACACCCGTTCCACCTGACAGGTGTAGTGGCAGGTAACATTTATTGAGCGCTCATTGTTCCAGGCATTTGTTGTCCTTTGAGCTTTGGATGTCGATTGACTCATGTAATCCTCATGACAACCCTTGAGGTAGGCACTGGTATGATCCTTCTGCTCATACAGATGAGGAAACTGAGGCACAGAGAGTAGAAGTCACTCGCCCAGGGTCACTCGACTAGTGAGCGGAGGAGCCTGGATTCGAATCAGTATTCCAGGTTCTCTGGAATACTGTGATGGGGAGGGTGTGGTCTCAACACTCTTTCAGACCCTCCATCGGTCACCTCCACAGGTGAAGCTCTGTGACTTCGGCTTCGCACGCATCATCGGTGAGAAGTCATTCCGGCGCTCAGTGGTTGGCACGCCCGCCTACTTGGCGCCCGAGGTGCTGCTCAACCAAGGCTACAACCGCTCGCTGGACATGTGGTCGGTGGGCGTGATCATGTACGTCAGCCTCAGTGGCACGTTCCCCTTCAATGAGGATGAGGACATCAATGACCAGATCCAGAACGCAGCTTTCATGTACCCAGCCTGTCCCTGGAGCCGCATCTCTGCGGGAGGTGTGTGAAGGCTTGGGACAGAACCACCGCGTGGGCGGGGCGAGGCGAGTGGGAGGGGCCACGAGAAGAGAGGGGGCCCTGAAACAGCCCAGCGCCGTGGGGGCGGGGCCTAGCGAGGGGGCGGGGACGTGGGCGGTCCTTTAAACAGTGAGGCACCCTGGACCTGGAACTTTGGGGCAAGGACTTAAGGGCGTGTATGGAACCAAGGCCCCAGATTCAGGCCTAAAATCAGGAAATGAAGTCCCCAGAAGCGTTAAGGCAGACATTTGGTTGGCTCCTTGGGGGCCGAGTGAGGCCTGATCTATCTAGGGACTGGACCTGAGGGGGCCGAAGGGCTGGGGTGGCCAGGAGAAGAGGCACATCCTCCTAAGGTGTTGGCTGGGGCCTGGGGTCTTTGGGGTTATGACCCCCAAAGGATTAGCCCTGCAAAAGCGGGGCACCAGGGGATAGGGTTGAAGAAAGGGGCTTGGCTAATTTGCTGGGTGCTAGGATGGATGGGGGATTAAGGCCTGGGGGTGGGTCCTGGTTTAGGGGCGTGGCTAGAGGAGGGGCAGGGCCGCGGAGGGTTTCTAAAGTTGTTTGGAAAGAGGACGGGCCCTGAGACCAAAGTCGCACCTGGAATCTACAGGCCACTAGGGTGGGGAGAAGCATGGCACCGCAAAAGAGAGGGAGGCCAGGATCCAGGAGGACCTTGGATATCTGCATATAGGGAGAGGCTTTGGCGTTGTGCCAGGTAATGTCACTGGGTCTGTGACTTGGACCTGCTGCCTTGGGGACTGGCCTGGAGAGTTAAGTCGTGGGGCCCACAACTTTGAGGGGGAGCCAGGTATGAGGGTGAGCCAAGGGCGGGGCTAAGATAACCATGAATAAGTTAGAACATGGGGCAGGCCCTGGAGCCAGGAGTTGAGGAAGACAGAGAGAGTTTGGGAGGAAGGTTAAAGACAGTCATTTCTCCATGACAGCTTATTCGACAAGGACATGTCGAGTGCCTACTATGTGCCTGGTACGGATGGTCTGAGGTTCTGGGGATACTGAGATGAGTCGGAGTAAAGGGATTGTGTGGGGAGAAGGTCGTTGAAGTGGTCTGTGAACAGAGGGAGGGGAAAGAGCCCTAGAGAGGTGTGACTTCATGAAGCAAATTGGAGGGGACAGTGGTGACAAAAGGGGTACTCGATGCAGAAAGACAGTTGGCGGTGGGCCTAAGAAAGGTAAGCACTAAGAAATAGGCATGCGGGTTGACTTGGGTCCTGGATAATACAGGGGTCCTCGGGGTTGTCTTTCTAGACCTACTCAGAAGTCACTCAGTAAAATTCATCAAGTGTGCGTGAGTGAATCTGAGTGCGGGTGGATGTGCATGAGGGGGCCTGTGGGTGTCGCCCACAGCAGAGGGCATGTGTAAACAAGGCCTACACTCAGAGGCGGTCCTCACAGTGAGGCCCTTGTCCTTTAAGGGTACTGATCAAAGACTCTCAGACAAGTGCTGGTTTGTCTTGAATGCCTGACACTCGCTAATCCTTTTCATAAAGAACAAGCCTCGTCTCTGGGCCTTCTGCAGGAAACCAGTCGGTGACTAATTACCATCCACTAACATTGTTTATTTTTGTTTTCTTATTGTGGCCATGATGAGTAATCTTTGGATTCCCATTGACCAGGATGATGTAAAATTTCCATTTTATATAAATTCATTTTCACCTTAGAAAGTGAACTGAAAAAAAAGTGAATTAATTTAAAGCAATCTTATCGATTTTCACTTAAATTAAATACATGGTTCAAAGTTTTAAATATACAAAAGGGCCTATAGTGAAAATTCTCTCTCTTTATCTGCCATTCTTCCCAAAGGCAGTGGCTATTATGAGTCTTTTATATATATGCAAGCAAATATGTGGACATATATCCTCTTATTTACCCTTTACACGGCATACTATACATGTTGTTTTTCAACTTGCGTTGTCCACTTCACATTATATTCTGGAGAAATAAGTTGGTTTAAGCAAAAATATTAAGTGAGAATAGTACAGGTGTACCTATACAAACCTGTGTACGACACAGGAATGGGGAAACTGAAGTAGAGACTTGAGATGTAGGAGTGCGTGTGATGTCACGTGTGTGTGGGAAAACAAATGTGTAATTTAATGAGGAAATGGTCGGGTGAGTGACTGTGGCAGGTGGGGCCGCCTGGGTCAGTGCAGAAGGAAGGCCTGGATGGCAGGTGGGCGGACAGGCTTGTTGGAAGAGAGGTGGCAGGACTTGAGTTGTCTCTCTCCTTTCCACTTAGCCATTGACCTCATCAACAACCTGCTGCAGGTGAAGATGCGCAAGCGCTACAGCGTGGACAAGTCTCTCAGCCACCCGTGGTTACAGGTGATGCAGGGGGCCGAGCTTGAACTAGACCTTTAATTGGTCGCGCAAATAGTGAAGGGCGTAGGTACATTTTCCGCGGTTATGGGACGTGGCTGAGTCTCCCATTGGCTGGGCTGGAGGATAGAGCTACGTCTCTATTGACTGGGCAGGTTTTGGGTGTAGCTTCACCTTCTTTGGTACCTGGCCTCTCACTGGTGGCTCAGATAATGTGGAGTCACTATTGTTTGCCCTCCGTGCACCGCCCCCCTCCCCCACTAATCCATTTGCTCCCGGGCCCAGGAGTATGAGACGTGGCTGGACCTCCGAGAGCTCGAGGGGAAGATGGGCGAGCGGTACATCACGCATGAGAGCGACGATGCGCGCTGGGAGCAGTTTGTGGCGGAGCACCCGCTGCCCGGGCCGGGGCTTCCCACCGACGGGGAACTGGGTGGGGCGCTCCCACCGCAGGACCACGAGATGCAGGGTCTGGCCGAGCGCATCAGCGTCCTCTGAGGTTCTGTGCCCTCACCCTGGCTGCCCCGTGACGCCGTCCTCCCGCCCTCGGCGAGCCGCCCTGCACACCATCCCAGTGATGGCCGAACTGCTCAAGGGGAAGCGGCTTCCTGACCAAACTGGATGAGACACATCCCAGGGGAGGAGCGTGGTGGAGATGGGCGTGGAGGGCGGGAGTTATTTCCAAAGTTTATTACTCAACAATTAAAACGGACTCATCTCTGACCACGTGGCCATGGTCTCTGGCCACACCACACTTTTGTGTCGTTAGTCTGGTGGTCACCTGGAAGGAAGGGGACCTGAAAAGGAGGCTGGATGGAGGGGGGGATGGCGGGAAAGGTGGGGAAGAGGCGACTTAAGGGGGAGGGCTTTGGGAAGGAGGACTGACTGGGGTGGGAAATACAGAGGGGGAAGACACCAGGAGGCGAGACTAGGGTGGGGGGGATGGTACGGAGGTGGCATAAGGAGGAGAGAGAAGAGTAAGGGGTCAGAATTTGGAAATGGAGGAGAGAAGAAAGGAATATGACTGGGGAAGGAGGCTGAAGGGAGCATGACCGGAGGGTGAGAGGATTTAGAGAAAAGCCAGTCATCTCATGGCTCGTTTGAAGCATCTTTTGTTTGGTGATGTTACTAATCACAACTATTGATAATGGCAATGCAATTAGCATCCATAGTAGAAACCTGATATTTAGTATTTTAAATTGATGTGATAACTTCTCTACACACCAAGTGTGTTTATTCATGGGTTCATCCGTCTGTCATTCTGCACTAGGTGATGCTGGGGACACCCTCAGAAGTTTCACCATCCAGGGTGGAAACAAACCTCTCCTTGGACAGTGATGACCCAGAGTGGGCAGGGCTGGGATGGGGAGCCGAGGACGCTGGGGCAGCCTAGCGGGAGCCTGGATGTCAAGGGGGGCGCATCTTCAGCGCTGCCTTCTTAAACTTCATCTAGGCTCTGACACTGTAGGCAGAGGGATCTCCCTCCACTTTGACCCCTACCCTCCAGTCCCCCAGCTCCCCATTGTCAGCCAGACTCTGGCCTCACGGCTGGAGGCTGGCGATGGGAGCATGCACCTGAGAAAGTTCTCTACACCTTGGTCACGCTCGGACTTAACACAATATAATTAAAGACTCCTGTGAAAACGGCAGCGCTTAGCAGCCAATTTAGGCTACCTGGAGCTTCCTGGTCAGGTCTTCCCAATGCATAGCAACTAGTCCCTCTGCCTGTCGGTTCTGGAACTGCAGGTCTTTGATTTGCAAAAGCTATATGAGCCTCAGTCAATGAGGATATCCAAATGAGCCAGAACGCTTTTGAGGAGTAATCCAAGCTAATACTGATGGGTAGTGTGTTTCAGACTTCATCCTGAAGGCCTCTGCCTCCAAAACAATTCGATCTAAGATCTAGGGGTATAGACAACAGAGGGACAAATCTACCTCCAAAGTAGACCCAGTCTGGGAAATGTATGGCAAGTGTCCTCAGCCCCGATCCCTGACAATCATACTCATTCTGTCTTAGCCACTAGTTTTCATATCCTGAGACCAGAAATCAGAGACATGATCAAAAGACAATGATAACTAGAAAAATGCCTTAATTACAGAATTCCATGGGCTAGCCCAACATCATGAGAACTCTGGTAGATAAAATCAAGTCCACACAATGCAATTTAAAGTCCTATAACTTAAACAATTAGAGACAAAAAGTCCATCCTCTCAGGCCATCAATACCACAAAATCTAATCTTGATAGAGACACTTGTAGGTACTGAAAGAAAAGGGACACTGGACTCGAGACTGTCCAGCATTATAATGCAAAAAGGAATTTGAGTCTAAGATTGTCTCCCCAGTGACCCCCTACCAGCAGACCTTCTCTGTGTCTGTAAATACCCCTCCACCCACACAGGGAAAAACCAGCTCTATTAAATGGCCTGCTGCGTCCCTTTAAGATAGCTGCCCCTCTCCCATTTGTATAGTGCCCCCCTGCCCCCAGTAACAGCAAAGGTTGTCAGGACCTGCTGCATTGTCCCCTGTCTAAGCCACTCTGCCTCGTCAGACCCCTTACAGTAAAGTTTCTTATTCCAACTACGTCAATAAATCTTTTCAGAGGGTATATTCCATCTGGAATGTTAGCATTTCACATTTACGAGAGCGCCTCTCACAGCCCCTGACTGCTCCTATTCATCTTGGTCCACTAGCCTTTCTCGCCCCCCCAAATAACCCATCGGCCTCTCCCTTGGGCCCACGAAGTTGAGCCATGCTGACTCCAATTCCTGACTTTCTTTGGGCCTCCAACTCAACAGACATAGGGTGCATCTTGGGGACTGAACCCCTTAAAGTAAAAATAGATCCTCTCCTCCCCCTCCTGAAACTGCCTTAACAAACTCTGACACCAGAAGCTCTCCAGGGCCTCCAACCCATCTTTCAGACTGTCTAATAATCTGCCTCCAGCCCCTGTGACACTCCAATGTTGTTCGTCAAGGACCCCAGTGTTATCATTGGCATATGGCTAATCCAAGACCTCTAGGCAATAAATAAAGTAGTCAAACCGAAGTTCCCACAAGTTCCCAATCTAACACCACCCCAGCCTCTGTACCTTCCAAATCCTACCCACTCTACTGTATTAACATCTCCTTTGCTTTCTTTCACATATCTCCACATCCTGAATTGCAATCTCTTTTTGCTGTCACCTGGAAAGTCACCAATACACACAGACGCTTATGCTTCAAGGTTCCACTGAAGTCCCTGCTTACTTTTCTCAGACTCCGACTGCTACTTTGAAGGATTCAGTTTTCTCTTGCAATTCCTCCCTAATCCAATGTGTGTGTGAATGGTCTTGTCTGCTCAGCTCAACACCTCAACAGCTCACTCACTGACAGTATCTACCCCTAAGCCCTTGCTCATAGGGACACAAGGTATCTAGGGACAAATTACAACTATGTCAGTCACAAGTACACTGTTTAGGACATGACCTTGCACCTGAAGGCAAACCGCTTATCTACAGAACACATTTACCTCATCATTACTTTCATCTTTACCTGCAACTCCAATGGTTTCTAGGACTATTATGGGTTGAATTGTGTCCTTCCCCCCACCCCACCACCCACCCACCCAAAGATATGTTGAAGTCATCCCCAGTACCTCAGAATGTGACCTGATTTGGAAATAAGATCATTGCAGATGGACTGAGCATTATCCCACATACCTCCCTCAGAGACTCCTCCCCATTTATGAATTAAGGCTTCTGTGTTTCTTCCTCAACTTCCCTAATGGCTCTTTCACAGGACTCAGCCTCTGTAACCACTGACCCTTTTATGCAGGAAATGACACACTCTAACAACCTTAATGACAGGAGCTACCCTCATTGAACTCACCCGTGTTTTCCAGATATCAGAATATTACCCATCCCAAGTCAGTCAATACCGCTGATGATATCTCTTGGTACCAGCAGCATCGCTCCTCTTGTGACTCATCTCATGGTCCCAGTCCTGTCCCTGCATCTTCTTCTTGGTTTTTCACCTTTAATTAACATTTGCTTTCTGACCACTCAAATAAAGAAGAAGTTCATCTCCACGAGTCTTGGATTGTCCCCAGTGGTGCATACTCTACGTGTGGAGAGTTCACTGACCAGTATCTACATACCAGCCGAACCGGCTTTGTCATCGTGCCAATCCTGTAAACCCTTATCAGAGTTTCGACTCCCCTTATTCTCTCAATACCCAAATTTCGCTTTTTCTCCCCTCAAACCCCCAATCTCTCACAAATGTAGGAGACCAGCCAAATCCTGTGGAGGCTGAAAAATCACCACGCAGACACAAGATCCAAGATGACGGTGATCTCCTTTTTCATCAGGACTCCAATAAACCTTGGAACAAGAAGGCAGAGGCTTAGGGTAAACTTTAAGGATTCAAATATGGCCTCCAACCATGTTTGGGCAACTTTTGTACCCAGGTCAGGGACTGCCAGGGGAGGGACTTGTGGGCTGTGGTCCAAAGTAACTGGTACACGTTCATTCCCAGAAACTCTTCAGGCATTGTCGTCATCAATAAGGACATCAAGAGGCCAACAAGGAAACCTTCAGAACTGCTACCGCTGTTCTGAATCCATCAACCAAGGGTCTCTCTTCGCTTCCTCCTCGGGCTCAAACCTTGGTTTTGCTCCTTTATTCAACCATTTTTATTTATCCTTCTAGGAATACCCATTTTCAAATGCCTGGTGACCGGAACCCGAAATCAGCTCCAGATCCAACATTTTACGCAGCAAATGGTTCATCTGGTCTTGCGCAAACAGCAGGGATGAAAAACCAATCCTGACATCACCCCAGACACTAACTACTAAGATCTTATTCAAGAGCAAGCTTTCCAGATCCCTATCATCTCCCCATTGTTGGAAAATTGAGGCCATTTAAGAACAGTATAGGTCCAGCTTAAACAAGAGGGGCATTGAAAGAAGTTTGTCTCTACTAAAGTCCAGACTTGTTTTTCTCCTTTGGACTCACTAGAATCTTTTTTACTTGTTTATCAGAACTTTCTGTAGCTCTAAGCACTTGACAAATATCCCACTTAATCCTCAATATGAGGTAGACAGTATTCTGACCCCCATTACACGATGAGAAAATTGAGGCACAGAAAGGTTAGGCAAGTTCTCAGGGTCACACAGCTGGAAAGTAGCAGAATTGGGGCTCACTCCTGGCAGTTTTTGCTTTCAATCACTACTATTGCCTCTCAGCTCATGACCAGAAGGTCGCTGGTGCAGGTGAGATCGTGAAAGGGGGAGGTTCTCACATGATCTTCTGGGTCCCAGCTTTTAGGCAGTCGAGATCTGTCTGAGAAATGGGTATAAATATTGGAGCTAGATATTGAAGGTTGTAGGGTCGCACACACAGCGTAGTGACACTGATCGACCGCCTGAGGGGGCGCCAATCCCTCTCGCGGAGCCCCGGGAGGGAGGAGGGAACCTTGGAAACGAATGTCAGGCTCAGACTCTAAGGACCATAGAACGTTGAGAACACAGCGTCTAAAAGGCTGAGGACAAAGCCTCTTAGAACGTAGAACAAAGGCCCCTAGAATATAAAATGGTGAGCGCAGAGCCTCATAGCATGAGGGACAAAAGACACTTAGAGTCTGTTATGGTCAAATCAGAGACTCTTCCACCCAAGGTCTTATAATTCCAGAATTTAGGAAATAACCGCTCTTAGACTCTTCGAAGCAAGACTGGTTACAAAATTTGCGAGGCCCAGTGTAAAGTGTTCTAAAACTAAGAATTTCAAGACAGTAACAGCAGAACATTAAAACCAAGGCCCTGGACCTTCTAAGACGCTCGCCTGCCAGTAAAGCAGGTCTCGCTTAGAATCATAATTTTATCGGAGGTTATTGACGTTAACTGTTCTGGCCCTCTAGTTTTACAACTGAAAGTCTGGGAAGGCTTCGTGGAAGAGGAGGCAAAATCAGAGCTCTACTCTCTAGCCCTTTCCTCCCCCGGCGCGTCTCAGAAGCTGAGGGTTTTGAGGGAATAGGGGGAAAGGAGCAACTGCCAAATTCTCGCTTGGACCTATTTTCTATTTATAGATCACCCCTTCCCCTCCTGGCCCACAATCCAATGGTAGCCAGAGCTCTCCCGCAAGAGGGCGGAACCAGCTGAGGAACCGGGGAAGCACGGACCAATGACATTAGAGCAAGGGCAGACTTGTTTCATTGTGATGCGTGGGGGGCGTGGCCAGGGTCCTCTGGCCCGCAGGCCGTGGGAGGCGTGGCGAGGCCGCTTGAGAGCAGAGCGAGTAGGCAGCTGCGAGCATGCGTCGCGCTGTGGGGCGGATGCGCGGCCGAGCATCTTCGCAAGGCAGGGTACCGGCCAATAGGCGATGGTTGCCGTGCGGCCGGGGGCGTGGTCATGCAGATAAGGCGCGGGTGGGCGGCCCAATGGGCGGGCGCCTATGCAGATGAGACGGTGACAGCCGGGCCAGCGGGCGGGCGGGCTGGCAGGCGGGCTGTTGGGGCGGGGAGGTGGGACCGGGAGAGGGGTGGCCGCGGGGCCCGGCCGGGCTGGGGCGGGGGGCCGCAGCCATGATCCGGGCCTTCTCGTTCCCGGTGAGCCCCGAGCGGGGCCGGCTGCGGGGCTGGCTGGAGGGCAGCCTGGCCGGGCTCTGCGAGTTGCACTGGCTCCGGGAGAGGCAGGAGTACCGCGTGCAGCAGGCGCTGCGGCTGGCCCAGCCCGGAATGGGGGGCGCCGAGGCCGAGGACGAGGAGGACGCCGACGAGGATGAAGATGCGGCGGCGGCGCGCCGGGCCGCAGCGGCCCTGGAGGAGCAGCTGGTGAGGGGCCGCCTGTCCGTCCGTCCATCTGTGTCTGTTTGTCTGTCTGTCTCGGTTGGATGCTCAGACACCCGTCCCGATGGGGGAGGGGAAGGGGAAAGGACAGGGGGTGGGGCTGCAGACCCTGGAGTCTGGGCGGCAGGCGGGTTGTGGTCTCCCCGCCTCCAAACTGGGAAAGGGGGGATTGCATCGCTCCGCTGGAGCCTATTGAGATGCACAGGCCCTATCCCCTACTCCCCTTCCCCAAAGAAAATTCTTCTGGGCGCCAAGTATGTGTCAAACTGGAGGCCTGCATTGTCTTCTTGTAGCTTGGGAGATAAAGGGGATAGTCCCCATTTTACAGAGAAAGAAACTGAGGCTCGGAGAGGGCAAGCGACTCACCCAAGGTCACACAGCTGAGATCCAAACATGCCCCCGTCCGGGCCCTGGCTACCAGAGCTCCATCTTCCCTAAGTCCCGGTGTGCTTGGAGATCTCTGGAGGGGGCGAGATGGGGGGAGGGGATCTTAGGGCCTCCTGAGGGAAGGATAACTGCTGAGAGGAAGCTCTCCATCTGAGGTCCTCATAGTGATCTCGATCCTCTGGACACTTTCCCTCCTTTCCTACCTGGTCCCAGCCCTGGTTAACCCAAGAGGTGGTAGGTTGAGGCAGCATGGGGGTCTGACTTCTGCGTTCCCTGGGTGCTCTAATGGGGCAAGATGAGGCAGAGGTCTCTGAACGACTTAAGGAGCACCATCCCGCTCTCCCTCTCCTGTCCTTTCTTGAATCTCCCGACTTCTTCCTGGGTTGCTGGCACTCTCCCTTCCCACCACATCTCTGTGACTTTCTGTGTGTCTCTGTCTCTTAATCCTCTGTCTTTCTGTGTCTTTCTATCTGTCTCCCAGGTCTTTCCTTCCTGCACGTCTGCACCTCTCCCTGTCCTATGACCCCCTCCCCGTCTCTCTCTCCTTCCCCTTCCCTCGAGCCTGCCAGGGCCCAGACCCTGCCTCCCCTTGCAGATCCCATCCCCAAGCCTGTGGGTGGTCAGAGCTTCCCGGTCGGGGAAACCTGAGCCGAGGAGGCTGGGGGCAGGAAGGGGCTCTCCCTGCTGCTGACCTCGACTGCCCCCTCCCCAGACGGGGGCTGGGGAGGGGACTGAAGTCAGACTCCCAGGCTGCGAGCCCAGCCCCTCCCCCGGCTGGGAGTGGGACCCTGCACATTCTTCTTGGAAACAGAAACAGCTGTGGGAGGCCCCACCCCCTCCCAAAGTTAGAGACGCACTGTGGGGGCCTTCACCAGCTCCCCCACCCCACTTGGAGCTGGCTGGGCTTGGGAAGGCACCTCCCACCTCTGCAAGGAGAAGGCATGGGGATGGCAAGCTGTGTCCTTCCTCACTGTCCCTCAATCTCTCCCTCTCTCTGCCTCAATCACTTTCTCTCTTCCTCCCTCAGCTTCCCCATCTCTTCCCCTCAGCCCCCCACCACCCCCCCATGAGCTGGTAGTAGACAGGCCTATTCCCCCCACAGTCTCCAGGCAAAGCTCCGTCCCAGCGTCAGGGAGGAGGCGGTGGCAGGCAGCAAGAGGGAGACAGCGGCACTGAGGGAGGAGCGGAGAAGCGCTAAATATAAACCCCTCTGGTGTTTGGAGTTCCTGGGTCCTTCTGAAGGGGACGTGGAGGCCTTACTGATACCTGAGCCTCTGTCTTAGGATCCTTACGCCTCCACCCCTCACGCCTCCCACCGAGGAATACACTCCCTTTGAAGCAAGAAAGGCTGAAGCCAGACTTCATTCCTGCCTTCGTTTCTAATAAGAATGATAGGGATGCAGGTACAGACTAGGATATTGCAGAGAAAAGATGCCAGGATCGTGGGAAAGGGTGGGGGTCCTGACCTCTCCCACCATGGAAAAAGTCTCCTTCTATCAAGAAGGACTTAAGTCAGACTTGCAGAAGGACTTCCTAACAGGGATAAAGGGAATTGGACACGGAATAGAGGCATGTGAGGAGAGGAGCAAAGGTCTTGGAAGGTTTGGGCAAAGGGGTCTCCAGGGGCCCTAACCACACTGCCTGAGCTGGACGCCCTCAGGACCCCTGGCAGAAGGACTTGCAAAAAAGGATGAAGGGCATTATGGGCAGACAGGGAGCCAGATTCGGACCAAAGACCTTTTCGTCTTTTAAAGATTCATCCTTTTGCAGCTGGAAAGAATGAGGTCAGACTTACAAATAGCCTGGCAGGGGGCAGAGGAGTGATGGGGTGGGGGTGGTCTGGGCACAAGGGCAGAGGAGGCCTCTCCTTTCTGTTCCCCTAACTTCTGCTTTCCCTGCAGTGGAAGACCTGAAATTAGATCTACAGAACTCACTGGCATTTATTTTTAATTACACAAGTAAAACATGATTTTATATTTTCCTTGTAAAAATTCAAAGCTTTCATGTAATAATAAAAGCTAGTATTTATTAAGCACTTAAAAGGGACGGCTATTTTAGCTCATTGAATACTCACGACAACCCCATAAGAGAGGGAGTCGAGTGATGCCCACGTTACAGATTAGAAAACCAAGGCCCAGAAAGGTTAAGTAACCTGCTCAGCGCCAGAGCTGAATTTGAAGCCTGGCAATTTGGCTCCAAGCCGTGCCTCCTTAACCACTTCATTTTACCATCCAGTCCCCTTATCCCTCACTTGACCCCCTAAATACACCCTCTCCCCTGGGATCGCCGCTATTGTCACCTTGGCATGAGTCCCTCCGGACTGCTTCCCGTGCATCTACTGGCAGAAACAGTTTATGTACCAAGAAATGTAAAGTTTTGCTTTGCTTTTTACAAATTCCAGTTTCTTGGGTGAGATCCCAAAGACTATGCTAGCACCACCCCATGGGAACCTGTAGGAAATGCAAGTTCCTGGGCTCCAGCTCTGGAGGCACCACCGGCAGTTCAGGTTTTAACAGGCCCTGCAGGGTATTCGGACTCACCCTCCTCCTACACATTCTGCACTTTTCCCACTCAGTGCTCTATCTTGGTGATGGTTCTATATAGAAATCACCTCCTTCCATTTTGACAGCTGTATAGTATTCTGCTGTATACATTTATTCCTTAATGGAACATTTCCTGGGCACCTACTTGGTGCCTGGCAGTGTTCTAGGGATTGGAGGGTGGGGGATGGGAAGGGTGCAGCAGTGAGCAAAACAGATGGGAATCTGCACTCCAGGAGCTGACATTCTAGTGAGAGACTCTAATAGACAAATGACGACCTGATATATAGCTTTGAACTGGGGAAGGTCATTACTGCAATGTAGGAAAACAGGCAGGACCCCAGGGGTACAGAATGACAGGGGAGTTATTTGGAAAGAGGGTGGGAGGAGGGATCCGATAAGCAAAGTTTCTGAATGAAGCAAGGGAGCGAGCCAGGAGTCGATGCAAGAGACACATCCCGCTGAGGCAGGAGCACGCCCGGCATGTTCGGGGTATAGCAAGGAGGCCGATGTGGTCAGCGCAGTGAGCAAGGGGCAATTAGTGGGGGACATGACATAGGGCATCTGGGTGGTTCATGGGTTTTTTTTAGCTACTTACTACTCCTGATGCTGCACAATTTGGCTGCTTTCCTGGGTTTTGCTCAAAGATAATGCCACCCCAAGCACCTCTGCACACCAGAGCCCAGAGCGGACTGATTTGTTGATTTTCTTACCATAAACAAGCCCTGATGGGGGCTTCTGTTCTGGGGGGGAAGGGGGAGGACAAGGGCCTAGGAGAGCAGTCACTGGAATGGGAAGCGGGGGTGGGGGGGTGGGGAGGGTGGAGCAGGCCAGTCTTTCTGCCCTAAATAGGCAGGGCTAGGCGCCTGCCCTCCCAGCCCCTCCTCCTCATCCCCTCCCTCTACCCGCCGCCCAGACAAGCCGCTTTTGTCTGAGGGTCAGCCGTCGGCCCAGGCTGCCCGCCACCTCTGGCCTCACTGAAACCCATGGGAGACTCTTCCTGGCTCTGGCCCTGTTTACCAAAATGGGGTTAAGTCCTGGTGTCTTGGACACCCCATCTGTGTTGTTTCAGCCCCCACCCTCACCCCCAGTTACTGTTACACTCCCCCCAAAGGGTTTTTACCTTCATTTCTTCACCATTTCTTTGGAGATGGTCTTTTCCTGCGGCAAGAAGGATCCCGGGTAAATGCAACAGAAACTTCATATGAGAATGAGGAGCAGTGAGCAGACACGGGGGTGCTTCTGGGTGGGAAGGGAGCAGGAGGAAGATGTGATCCCTGGGGGAAAAGCAATCTGCTGGGGCCTATTGCTGCAGCACCATCGATCGAGGCTGGACTCACAGAACTTTCTAGTCAGCATGGGGGTGGGGTCCTCTTGATGGGAGGAGTGGAGACTTATGAATCATGTAGTCAGCCTATTTTATCCATACGAGGGGAAGGGGCCATCTGTACCCAGGACTCAGGAAGACTTGCAAACCAGCTTTCTACTGGCGGGAAAGGAGCAGTGAGGGGAGACGACAGCATCTGAGAAGGAGAGACTGGGAGAAGGCAGACCAGTGGCTAAAGGATCTCAGGTCCTGGCCACCAACTTTTAGCAGAGAACTGCCCTTCATGAGATCAGCAGTTAGACTAATAGGGGTCAAGGGGCCATGAGCACAGATGGAAGGAACAGTTGACAGGGAGGGGGAAGGGATGGGGCCTCACCACACCTAAAAGGGAATGGGGTTTCTGAAGTGTGCAGGACTGGAGTTTGCCAGAACTTTCTAATGGGATGAAGGGGCAAAGACCTTGAGGAGGATCCTGGGACTCAGGAGCTGCTTGTATCCTTTGAAGTCAGAGTCACTGTCTGTGAGCTCTTGGAACAGGGGACCAGTCCACAGAGGACCGGAGCCCACTGACTGTCCTGTCCTCATCATGCCTTCAGGAGGCCTTGCCGGGGCTCATCTGGGACCTGGGCCAGCAGCTGGGAGACCTGAGCCTGGAGTCCGGGGGCCTGGAACAGGAGAGTGGCCGCAGCTCGGGTGAGCATGGGGGAAGGGGGAAGGGTCGGCCTGACACCCAAATGTTTTCCACTGCCCCCCATCTCTCAGGCTGCCCCGTCTCTGCCTCTCGGTCTCCTTGTCTCCCCATCCCTGGTTTCCCCAGCCAGGCCGGTCCCATGATTGTCTCTCCCTTTTTCCCTGGAATCCAGGCTTCTATGAAGACCCCAGCTCCACAGGAGGTCCCGACTCACCACCCTCAACCTTCTGTGGGGACAGTGGCTTCTCTGGATCTGGCTCCTATGGACGCCTGGGTCCCTCTGAACCCCGGGGCATCTATGCCAGCGAAAGGCCCAAGTCCCTAGGTAAGGTGGGTGGAGCTGGGGCTCCGAGGGCCAAGAAATGGACAGTGAGAGGATGGTTTTGAGTAGAAGCTTCTGAGTCAGACCAATCTGGATTCGAATTCCGGCCGTGACATTCCCTTTTCGTGTAATTTTGAGCACATCACTTCTTTCTGGACCTCTGTTTCTCCATCTGTTAAAATGGGATTACTAACAGCACCTACCTCACAGGGAAATTCTTAGTATACAGCGAGCCTCTACCTTAAGGCATTGGACTGGGCATATGAGAGCCGCTCAGTAAACAGGAAATGCTGCTGTTCATTTATATGTGTCTGAGCTCCTACTCTGTGCTGGTTTAGCACTGTCCTAGGGAAGAGGGATACGGCAGTGAAAAAAATCCCTGTCCTCACGAAGCTGACATTCTAGTGGGTGAGACAGAAATACACAAGATAAATAAGTAGGATATATAGGGTATTAGATATTGGCATGTACAATGGAAAGAAAATTAGGGAAGGGGGCTAGGGTGTGTCCCTTTGAGTCAGGCCAGGAATTGCAATTTTTCAAAATATGGACAGGGAGAGCATCGCTGAGACTGTGACACTGGGAGTGACACCTTGAAATAAGGGCGTGGGCCAAGCAGATATCCTGAGGGAAGGGTGTGTCGGGAACAGCAAGTGCAAAGGCCCTGGGGCCGAAGCATGGCTGGCCTGGTCCAGGAGGTCAGTATGGCTGGAGACCTACAAATACAGAGGAGTGCAGTTAGAGATGAAGGTTGGAGAGGCAGAGGCAGGTCAGTCCACACGGGGTCCTGTAGGCCACGGTGGAGAGTTTGTCATGAGCCTGGTGTGAGGGAAGGGGTGAGAGCAGGGTTTGATGGGAGTGGGAGCATTGGGGTACGGGAACAGTAGGCAACGGGCGCCTCCGAGGTACATCGAGAAAGGGCTGGGAGCCTCTTCCCTCTTCCTTTGTGAAAACGTGCGCTTCCTTTCCCTAGGAGACGCCAGTCCCAGCGCTCCGGAGGCGGCGGGTGCTCGGGCAGCTGTGCCGCGGTCCTTCTCCGCGCCCTATCCGACGGCGGCGGGGTCCGTGGGCCCGGAAGCCTGCTCCTCGGCCGAGCGGCGGGCCCGCACGGGGCCCTTCCTGACGCCCAGCCCGCTACACGCCGTGGCGCTGCGCAGCCCGCGGCCGTGCGCGCGGCCCGCGGCGGACTCGGCCGACGCGCCGGGCACCGGGCGGCCCCTGGACGGCTACATCTCGGCGCTCCTGCGCAGGCGCCGCCGCCGGGGGGCGGGCCAGCCCCGGACCAGTCCCGGGGGCGCGGACGGGGGCCCGCGGCGCCAGAACAGCGTGCGCCAGCGGCCGCCCGACGCGTCCCCGCCCCCCGGAGGCGCGCGGCCCGCGCCCGAGCCCCCCGTGGAGCGCGCGGGGGGCCGCCCCGCCAGCCCCGCCGCCTTGGGCCGCGCCTGGGCCTCACCTTGGGAGTCGGAAGCGCCGCCCGAGCCCGCCGCGCCGCCTGCTGTCCCCTCGCCCCCCGACAGCCCGGGCGAGGGCCGCCTGGTGAAGGCGCAGTACATCCCAGGCGCGCAGGCGGCCACCCGCGGCCTCCCTGGCCGCGCGGCCCGTCGCAAAGCGCCACCACTGACCCGCGGCCGCAGCGTGGAGCAGTCCCCACCGCGGGAGCGCCCCCGGGCCGCGGGCCGCCGCGGACGCATGGCGGAGGCCTCGGGCCGCCGGGGCTCGCCCAGGGCTCGCAAGGCCGCGCGCTCCCAGTCCGAGACCAGCCTTTTGGGCCGCGCCACCGCGGTTCCTCCGGGACCCCCCAAGTACCCCACAGCTGAACGCGAAGAGCCTCGGCCTCCGCGGCCCCGCCGCGGCCCAGCACCCACGCTGGCCGCGCAGGCCGCGGGGTCCTGCCGCCGCTGGCGCTCCACCGCCGAGATCGACGCGGCCGAGGGGCGGCGCGGCCGTGCCCGCGCCCCCGCGCCCCGTGGCCCTGGGCCTGGCCCGTCCCCGTCTGCCCCGCAGCGCCGGCTGCTCTACGGCTGCGCGGGCAGCGACTCAGAGTGCTCGGCAGGGCGCCTGGGGCCCCTCGGACGCCGGGGGCCAACGGGTGGCGTTGGCGGCGGCTATGGGGAGAGTGAATCTAGTGCCAGCGAGGGGGAGTCTCCTGCCTTCAGCTCAGCATCCAGCGACTCAGAGGGCAGCGGTGGCCTCGTGTGGCCACAGCAGCTGGTGGCAGCCACCGCGGCCTCCGCGCCAGGGGTTGGCGCAGGTGGAGGGGCACCCGCAGGCCCCGCCAAAGTCTTTGTGAAGATCAAGGCTTCCCACGCGCTCAAGAAAAAGATACTGCGTTTCCGTTCGGGTTCTCTCAAGGTCATGACTACAGTGTGAGTTTGGGGGTTTGCTTGGGCTCCCCCTTCATAGCGTCTGCACCACCACACTCCCAATCACTGACCCTTCCACGCCTCCCTTCCAAAGACCACCGTTTTCTCTGCTTCCAAAGACCCTTTCTCACGTGACCCTTCCACTGCAGTCCTGTCCCCCTTTACCACAGGGGGAATGGGGGAGGAGCCCCATCTAACCCAACCCCTGGGCAAGCAGGTGCCCTCTCTGGGCCTCACTTCCCTCATCCGTACTATGGTATGCAGAAGGGGTGATTCAGTTTGAATTTCCCCATTTTAGTTTAGACACTTCGTCTGTTCGATGCCCTTCACTTCTCTCACTGAGCCCTCTTATTCCTCTTTGTCACGCCCAGATGAGGCCCCCTTTAAACACAAAGTGCCATCCATGTCCCTGGGCCCCTAAGATATATCCCCTTGGCACCCTGGCTGAAAACTGTCTGACCCAGACGGTGCCTGCAGAGTGCCCGGGGAAGGGGAAGAGCACTGACCTTAGGGTTGTGAGGGTCAAGTAGGAGTTGGTATCACCCGGAAGTAAAGACTCTTTCACCTCTATCCCTGGACAATTATGGAGGATTGCGAGGTAGGAGAGGAGAAGGAAGATGGCTTCTATCTCATGGGCCCCCTGTGAGTGAAAAGGGGGGTGGCTCAGGATGACCCTCAGCTGTTCCAATCCAGTATTTTTCTCTTTTTTAAAAAAATTACTGTATTTATTATGACAATGGTGACTCCCCGTTGCACAGGGGGGCCAGATTCTGTGTGTTTCTCTAATCTCTTTGTAAATAAATGCACAATGTTACATATGCGGTGGACTCATGTGTTAAAGTGGAAGGAGTGTGTTTCCTTTGTACTAACATTTATTGAGCAACTACTGTTTTGGATAGGGCAGTGTCCAGAACCAAATGGCAGATGCCAGGGTGGGTCTCAGCATCATTTTCCTACCATTGGCTATTTTACTTCAATGAATATGATCTTTAATGGAGTTTTGTTTGATCAGAAATATGGTTTCATAAAGACGGAAACAATGTAGATAAAGGAACAGTCATCATAATCAGGATGATGCACATCATGTGCATACATGTATGTTTGCATACATATATGGACTAAGTAATTATATAAATATATATAACTAAATATGCATATACTTATTGTTATACTGTGTATATAAAACTATATACCTAAATTAAACTCCATGTATGTATCATTTATCAATTTTTTTTTTTTTTTTGGTTAAGTCATCTGCGTCTGGAGATTTCTTTGTGAGAAGGATTTTAATCAAGAATTGAATTTCTTTGATGGTTATAGTACCACTTAGCTTTTCTATTCCTATGTCAGTTTTGCTAAGTGCTATTCTTCTAGGAATCTGTCCATTTCATCTAAACTTAGACGCCATATTTTTCTATCACTGCAGTGGCTGCATGGGATCTCACTGTGGCGAGTCCCATAATCTAACCCTATTGAAAGCTCTCCAATTCCTTTGTTCTTTTGACTCTTACTGCAGTAATGTCCTTGTACGCACCTCTTTGTATGTATGTGTGAAGGTCCATGGGATCCACTCCTAGAAGTAGAATTGCTTCTAGTCTGCTCATTTAAAAACTTTGGATTGGTTCGGCCACATTTCCTTCCACGAAACCTGCCCTCAACTGCCATTTGCAACAGCAAATTTTGAGATGCCTCTTTTTCCACCCCTTCCCCAGACACAGGTTGGAGAACTGTGTCATTTTAATGGCAAGTCTTCCTGTTTCTTTCTTTTTTATTTTATTGACCCAGTTGTGTTTCTTATGCCTGCTCACATCCTTTGCCTGTTTTTCTATTGGGTATGCCCAATAATTATACTAATTTCAAGGATGGGTAAATAGAGGCTCAGACAGGGGCCTTCAGTTGCCCTGGTCACACAGCAAGAAGGAACCAGGATAGGACCCAACCCCCATGGACTTCATAGTCTGAAGAATGGGTATTTGTTGCTGCTTTGTGCCTACCTGGGTGGGTTCACCTTTCTGTCCCTTTGAGGTCAGAGAGAGTGGGGACCAGGCCTGCTGTGCTCATCTTTATCTCTAGTGCCCAGTAGGGCACTGGGAACACAGCAAAGGAACAAAACAGACAAAAAGTGTCTGCCCCGTGGAGCTTCCACAGGGCGGAGTGTGTGGATAAACATGTATTTCTTTTAGAGTACCAATCAATCAAAGTTAATTTTTAGTTTGCTAGTGAAAGGCATTGCTTATCAGGCCCTTGGGAATATTCGCCCAATCTCCATTCCAGAAAGGGGACGGGATTTGTCTCAGGCCACACAGGCCACTCAGTGATCAAAATGGTCAAAGTAATATGGATAACCTTACTTCCTAAGAGTCTAGGGCTTGCTCATAAAAAATAACAGCTGACACTCATCCAACACTTATGACATGCCAGATTGTTCTCAGAGCTTTATATGTACACTCTTTGACTCCTCACATCCTCATGGGAGGCAGATACTATTCTTATGCCCATTTTACAGCTGGAGAAGCTGAGGCACAGAGAGGTTAGTTAAGCAGCTCACCTGAAGGTATCAAATAGCAAAGCCAGAATTTAAGCTCAGGCTGCCTAAGAGTTCAAGCTCTTAACCACTGCCCTACATAGTGTATTTGCCATATAGATTATTTCTAGAAGGATATACAAGGAACTAGTCACAGAGATGGAAACCGAGGGAGGCTGATAAATACATTATATAATCTTTTCAGTGTGATAAGGACAATGAGGAAGAACAGAGGAGAGGAATGAGGGATTAGGATAGGCTGGGGGAGCAGAGGAGTAACTGGAGAGATCAGGGATAGTCTAATTGAGAAGGTAACACGATTAATTGAACGGAGGTCTGAAGGAGGAATGAGGCTTGTGGGTATCTTGGACGAGAATATCCCAAGGTGTCAACCAGTGCAAAGGCCCCAAGGCTGAAACGGGGCCTGGTATGTTGGCAAAAGAGCAGCAGTCCAGTGTGTCTGAGGCAGTGAGCAACGGAGAGAGAAGGAGAGGCGAGGGCAGAGAAAGGTAGAGACCACCATGTCACGTGGGGCCCTGTGGGCCATGGTGAGGATTTTGGTTTTTACTCTGAGGGAACTGGGAGCCATGGAAGAATTCTGAGCAGAGGAGGGACTTAGTTTTTGTTTTTTCTTTTCTTTCTTTTTTTTGGGGGGGGCTCGGGGGAAGGATGAGGGGCTTAACGTTTCTATTAAGATATAATTCACATGCTATGAAATTCATTCTTATAAAATTTAAAACTCAATGTCTTTTTTTTTTCAAAAATTTTTATAGTCATCGTGCCGTACATTACATCCCCATGACATTTAAAACTGGAAATTCGTACCTTTTGACCAGCTTTACCATTTCGCTCATCCCCCACCTGACCTCTGGCAACCACCAATCTGTTCTGTCTATGAGGTCAGTTTTGTTTTTTTTTCATTCCACATGTAAGTGAAATCATATAGTCTTTCTCTTTCTGACATACTTCACTTTGATTAATGCCCTGAAGGTCCATCCACGTTGTTGCAAATGGCAAGATTTCCTTCCTTTTTATGACTGAGTAATATTCGTGTGTGTGTGTGTGTGTGTGTGTGTGTGTGTGTGTGTAAAGAGAGAGATTTTCTTTATCCATTTGTAAATAATACTGCAATGAACATGGGGGTGCGTATAACTTTTTAAGTTAGTGTTTTAATTTTCTTCAGTTAAATACCCAGAAGTGGAATTGCTGTATGATATGGTAGTTCTAGTTTTAATTTATTGAAAAATTTTCATACTGTTTTCCATAGTCGCCGTACCAATTTACATTTCCACCAAGAGTGCACAAGGGTTATCTTTTCTCCACACCTTCACCAACATTTATTATTTCTTGTTTTTGATAATAGCCGTTCCAACAGGTGTGAAGTAACAGCTCCTTGTGGTTTTGACTTGCATTTCTCTGATGATTAGTGATGTTGAGCATCTCTTCATGTACCTGTTGGCAATCTGTATGTCTTCTTTGGAAAAATGTCCGTTCAGATCCTCTGCCCATTTTTAAATCAGATTTGTTTTTTTTTTTTTGCTATTGAGTCGTATGAGTTCTTTATGTATTTTGAATATTAACTTGTTACCAGATATATGATTTGCATATACTTTCTCCCATTTAGTAGGTTGCCTTTTCTTTTTGTTTCCTTTGCTGTGCAGAAGGTTTTTAGTTTGATGTCATTCCACTTGTTTATTTTTGCTTTTGTTGCCTTGGCTTTTGGTGTCAAATCCAAAAAATCATCACCAAGACTTATGCCAAGAAGCTTATTGTATGTTTCATTCTATGAGTTTTATGGTTTCAGGTCTTACATTCAGGTTTTTAATCCAATTTGAGTTAATTTTTGTGTATGTGTAAGATAGTGGTCCAGTTTCATTCTTCTGCATGTGGCTGTCCAATTTTCCCAACACAATTTATTGAAGAGACCATCCTTTCCCCCATTGTATATTCTTGACTCTTTTTACTTAAATTAATTAAACCCACATATGTGTGGGTTTATTTCTGGGTTCTCTATTCTGTTCCATGATCTATGTGTCTGCTTTTATGCCAATACAATACTGTTTTGATTATGATAACTTTGTGCTATAGTTTGAAATCAGGGAGACTGATACCATCAGCTTTGTTCTTTTTCAAGATTACTTTGGCTATTTGGGGTCTTTTGTGGTTCCATACAAATTTTAGTATTTTCCTTTCTATTTCTGTGAAAAATGCCATTGGAATTTTAATAGGGCTTGCTTTGAAAATGTTGATTGCTTTGGATAGTATGGACATTTAAAAACTGTTAACTTTTTCAATCCGTGAACATGGAATATTTTTCCATTTATTTGTGTTTCTCCAATTTCTTTCATCAATGGCTTTTAGTATAGTCACCCTAGATAGAAACTCTGCACCCTTAGCTGTCATCCTCCAATTTCCCCAGGCCCTGGCAACCACTAATCCATTTTTGACTTTATAGATTTGCTCCTTCTGGACAGTCCATATAACTGGAATCATGCAATATCTGAACTTTTGATTCTGTCTTCTTAGCATGTTTTCAGAGTTTACCCATGTTACAGTTTGTGTCAATACTTCATTTCTTCCGATTGACACGATATTCCACTGTCTGGGTATATCACATTTAGTTTCTCATTCATCAGTTGATAGACATTTGGGTTGTTTCCACTTTGGGACTATTATGAAAAATGCTGCTATGAACATTCCTATACAAGTTTTTGTATGAATGTCTGTTTTTATTTCTTGTAGGGACAGACCTAGGAGTGGAATTTCTGGGTCCAGTGGTGACACCGAAAGGTGGTGACCTTCTGGGGGACTGCCAGACTGTTTTCCAAAGTAGCTGCACCATTTTGCATTCCCACCAGCAGTGTCTGAGGGTCCCAGTTTCTCCACGTCCTCACTGACACTTGGTATTATCTGGAGACTTCAGTTCGAACAGGGTCCCTCTGGCTGCTCCATGGGGATCAGGCTGAGAGAGACAGAGGCAGAAGCTGGGGACCCGGTGAGGCGTGACTGTACTACTCCAAGTGGGAGGGTGTGGTGGCTGGACCCAGAGTGTGGGCAGCAGGGGAGGTAGGTAATAAATGAGGGATTGTGTAAAGACTTTGACGATGGAGCTAATGGGATTTATTGCTAGATATTTGTGGAGTGTGAGGGAGGGAGGGACGTCAAGAATGATCCCAGGTTTTATTATCAACTGAGATGGTTAAAGCTGCAGTAGGAGTGGGCTTGGCGGGTGGATCTGAAGCTCAGCTTTGGACGGCTGAGTTTGAGAGTCCCACCAGACAGCCAGGTGGGAATACACAGTAGGCGATTCGCTATTTGGCCTTAGAATTACTGTTGGCGTCCATTGCACGTTTCTCGAATTGTTAAAGCCATAATTGAACGCGAATCCAGGATGTTGGTTTTCCCTTCCATGAAATGGGGGCAATAATACCACACTGACTAGTGAGTAGGCTGTCACGAGACAGGGCGACTCCTGCGCGGCACAGGGCAGGACTGCACACCTGGAAACCCAGGTCATGCCGTAGGGTGAAAATAGGGCTGAGGTCGCGGCTCGATTCAGGCAGGGTCCGTCTGTCTGTCTCCTCCGCCCCCCAGCCTCTGGCCGCCGTCCTGGAGGGGGACGGGAGATTGGGTCGTCAACCTGTCTATCCCAGCTCTGAGCTGGGTTTCCTACTTGGGGGCTGCCGGGGCCAGAACTGCTGATGGAAACCAGCTGCGGGAGGCGCCCAGGCTGGGCGCACGCCCAGGCCCCTCCCCGGCGCCGGCGGACCCCGCTAAGTGGGGGGGGGGGGGAACGAGGGCGTCCTAGCTCCCCACCCCCCTTCCGCAGCGGGGCCCGGGGCCCTGGAACGTCCGGCGCGCCTGATGCTTTCCAGATGTGAGCCTGGTTCCCCTCCCCCACTTGGCCCCGTTGCTCCAGCAGAGTAGGGGAGGAGGGGAGCCAGGGTCCCACACCTCCCATCAAATCGCTACACCACGGACCTGGGCCGGTGTCCCCTCCCCGCAGATCTCGCGTTCCGGACCAGGCCGTAAAAACTGAATTAAGATGTGCTCACTGTAGTAGAGGCGCTCCTTCCCCCACCTCCACCTCCTTGCTGGGCTCGCGCCTCCTCCCCTCGCGCAGCCGGCAGGGGTGGTCGGGACACGCCCCACCCAGGCCATGCCCCATCTCAGCCGCTGGCACGCCCCCTTAGAACCCTGAGACCACGCCCTCGGGAAGCGACTCTGAGAGTCTCGCCTCCGCCACCACCCTCTGGAAGGCGCGGGGCCGTCTCTGCCCGCCTCTTGGTCTGGGTATCTGTGTTTCTCGGTCCCCGTCTCCAGCTCTACATTTCTGCCTGTCCTAGACCCTCATGTCTCTGTGTCTCGGTCTCCCTCTCTGCAATCCTCTGCCCGTCTCTGTCTCTTTTGGATCCCGAGGTTTCTAGCTCTCCGAATTTCTGTCTCCGTATCCCTGTCTCTCTCTTCGTTTCTCTGTCTCTCCCTGCATTTCTCTCCCCTTCTCTCGGTGTCCCAGTCCGTCTTCAGTTCTCTCCCTCTTGCCTTCTTGTGGGTCCCTCTGTCCCATGTCTGCACCCCAGCCAGCTCGCAGGGGCGACTTGCTCTCCTGATTTCCACCTCCTCCTAGGGCTTTGGCGCCGGCGGGGCCGGCGGCTCGGCGGGCCGCGGGCGACCCCGTGTGGCCGTCAGGGGGACTGTCCGAAGAGGACAGAGGATTGTGTGCACACCCTCAGATGTGCTGAGAGCAGAGAGACACTGTGGGCGTCTGTGGGTGACACAGGAGATGGTGTGTGCCACCAGGAGACTGTGTGGGTGTGTACTACTGTGAGATTGTGCGTCACGCCAGAGTGTGTGCGTGGCTGTGTGACCCTATGAATTGTGTGGTAAGCAGAGTGCGATTGTGTGAAGTCGTGTGTTACCCTTAGAGCTTGTAACTGTGTATGTGACATGAGAAAGATGACATGTAGGTAACTGTGTATGATGTCATGTGCCTGAGACACTGTTTGGGAGACCGTGACATCGAAGGACCATATGTGAGAGTAAGAGATTGTGTGTGACAGTGTGCAACGTGGTGAGGACATGAGTGCTGTGTGTGTCGCACGAGCAGATGATGTGTGAGACTGAATGCATGTGATTCACCCAGAGATGGTGTGAGAAGTTAGTGTGAGAGGCTCAGGGGGACTGGGTGTGACAGAGAGACCGTGCGAGTATAAGTCAGTATGTGTCAGCCACACTGATGAACTGTGAGAACTACGTGTGACACAGGTCATGTGGAAGACGGACAGAATGGCACAAAATTGTAACAGTGCAGGAGAGAGTGTGTAACTGTGCAGGGCACTCAGATGAGAGCACGAGAGAGACCTTGTGTGTGTAAAAGTGTGACGCTGGGAGACTGCTGTGTGAGGGTAACAGCGGTGTGTGATACAGACCGTGTGAGGCTCAGCCAGAGATTCTGTACACAAAGTTTGTGGAGGGTACAGACTCTGTGTGACTGTGTGTCCGGGAATGTGTAAGATTGTGTGTGACATTTAGAGTTTGTGCAAGAATGGGTGTGAGTGTGGGAGTCACTGGATATATGACTGTTACTGTGTAATACCCTGAGATGGTATATTTGATTGTGGTTGTGCGAGATGTCATTGGTGATGTGTCACAGTGAGTGAGAGATTGCGAGAGACTGTGTGGCATTTTGAGAGACCACGTGACTGTGGCACTGTGGGAGATTTTGTGTTGAGCACAGTTTGTTTGTGAGACCGT
The DNA here is from genome assembly GCF_014176215.1 of Rousettus aegyptiacus. Lineage (NCBI taxonomy): Eukaryota > Metazoa > Chordata > Mammalia > Chiroptera > Pteropodidae > Rousettus > Rousettus aegyptiacus. The sequence goes on along the minus strand of NW_023416289.1, from coordinate 44,097,272 downwards.
GGCAACACTTGTGTGACACAGCGAGATAGAATGTATCTCTGTGTGAGGGGCTGCGAGTGTGAGTCTGTTTGCTGAGAGGGGTCATCTGTGGTGGGGTGACACTGAGGTGGCCAGTGTGACAGGGTGGGAGAGCATGTGTGATGCAGTGAGAGGCTGTGTAGGACACAGAGGAAAGATTTGTGACTATGGAATAAATGCAGCTGGGTGCAGGGCACACTTGAGAGACTGTGTCTTTTTCCCATGAGTGTGTGTGTGTGTGTATGAGAGAGAGAGAGAGAGTGTCATAGAGAGACAGACAGACGGAGAGAGATTAAGAGAGAGAAGAGACTGGGAAAAAGAGGGAGGGAAAAAGACACACAGAACAGGAGCCACAGAGACACAGGGAGAGAGAGACCCAGAAACAGAGACCAAGAGGGGACCGGCGGACAGAGATAGGACCCAGGAGACAGACCCAAGGCAGCGAGCAAGGGTGGTGCGAGGCGCTGGCAGGTGGTGGCAGGAGCAGGAGGAGGCGGGTCCTCAGGGGCTGCACCCCGGGGGAGGGGGCGGGGCAGGGCTGGGCAGGGGGACCCAGAAGCTGTCGTCCAGCCTCTGCCACCATCCTGCTCTCCCAGCCCTGGGTGACAACAGGTAGGAGGCTCCAGTCCTGGCCCCAACAGCTAATTCCTCTGCCCGATCCCAGCCGATCTGTCCACCTGGGAATGAACGAATGAGTGAGTGAATGAATGACGGTATACTTCTGCATCTCCATTAGCCTGTCTCTCCCCCAGCCCCTCCGTCTCCCTCTCTCTGTCCTCCGTCCCTTCCCTGCCCTTATCCCTCCCTCCCTCTGTGCCTCTCTCCCTGTCCCTCCCTGTCCCTCTTCATGTGTCCCCATCTCTCTTCTCCCATCCACGTCGCTCCATCTCTGCTAGACTCCTGCGTCTCCTCCTCTCTACGCCGCCACCCCGTCCCTCTGTCTTCCCCGTCGCACTCCGCCCCTTTCTTTACCCCTCTTTTTGTCCACCCCCTACTCGCTCCATCGCTTCACCCTCCCCCTTGTCTCTGTCTCTTTCCCTCTTAGTTTCTTTATTTCCTCGGTGCCTCAGTCTCTCCCTCTGCCCCTCCATTTGTCTCTCCGTCCTCTCAGTTTCGTCCGGGTCGGGCCCACCCCCACCCCAGCCCTCTCCGACTGCTAATGAGCAGAGGAGCCTTTGAGGTGGCCAGGGCTGGGGTGGGGGAGCTCCCCGAGGGGGGCGGCGGGGGCAGCTGCTGCCAAGGCCCTAATGAGGCCCCCTCTGTGCCCCTCCCGCCGCGATCTTAATTCCTTGTTCTCCCTGGAGCCGCCGCTAATTGGCCTGGGGAAGGCCCCCCTCCTGGCTCATGCTCTGTCCCTGGCGGCTGAGGACACCTGGATCCTGCTCCAGCACCTGTGGCCCTGTCCTTCTGTCCCTCCCTGCACCTGCCTCTCAGCCTTGCATCTGTGCTTCCTTCCTGCCTTCCTCGCCCCTCGCTGTCCCTCCCTCCACCTGCCACTAGGTACCCCATCTGTGCACCTCTCCATCCTTCCTCTTGCTCCTCTTCTCCCTTTTCATCTGTGCTTCCCTCCCCCTGCCTCTGGGCACCCCCAATCGTGCGCCTTTTCATTCGTTCCCGGTCGCCGGGTCCCACGCCACCGCCACGCTCACCTGGGGACCGAGACTTGCCCCTAGCACACCTCGGCCTCCTCTCCCGCCCGGCTTTTAACCCGTTCCGTGCCGCAGCCATGTCCAACAACATGGCCAAGATCGCCGAGGCCCGCAAGACGGTGGAACAGCTGAAGCTGGAAGTGAACATCGACCGCATGAAGGTGCCGGGTCGGGGTGGGGGGAAGGCGGGGACTCCGACCGGGTCTGAACCGGGCGAGGTCGGCAGTGCGGCCGGGAGCCTGGGGGAAACAGCCCCTTCCGACCCGGGCTGGACCCGGGGAGAGGCCCGGGGAGGGGCGGGACAATCTGGGGGTCTCGAGCAAAGGGAGGGGCCTGGACGAGGGGGCGAGGTCTCGGGGCGGGGTCCGGGGGACCTGGCCGAGCTGGGGGCGGGGCCCGGGGGCGGGGCGGGGCGTGGACCTTCGCCCCGCGCCCACAGGTGTCGCAGGCGGCCGCGGAGCTGCTGGCCTTCTGCGAGACGCACGCCAAAGATGACCCTCTGGTGACGACGGTGCCGGCCGCAGAGAACCCTTTCCGCGACAAGCGCCTCTTCTGCGTCCTGCTCTGAGTCTTCCTGACAGCCTACCCTCCCCTGCCAAACTATGAATCCAATAAACGTAGTGTCTGTGACGGCATCTGCATTTTCGGGGAAACTGAGGCACGCGCGGAGCTGGGGTCCACCGCGTCCCTTCTCACCCGCCTGAGTGTGTGTGGAGGGTGGGGGTGCGGTGAGGATATGCGGGGTGTGTGGACGCGGAGAGTGTATCGGGGGAAAAAACCCTGCGCCGAGAGCTCTGGGATCCTGAATTTATTTACTCGTCCCAACAGCCCCGGAGGCAGCTAACCACTTGTATGGTACCCGTTTTACAGACGAGGAAAGGTAACCAGAGGTCCCTTACTCAAAGCCACACAGCTAGGAGATAATGGGTTGAAGACTAGCGCCCCCTGAACCCCTCCGCTGGCCTCTCTCCCCTCCTCCTTCCTGGGCTGGAGGTTCCTGGGAGCCCCTGTGCCCCGCCCACCTCATCCCTAAATGACTCTGCTCTTTTTTTTCCACGTCTGGCTGCGCCCTACCACAAGCCCACCCCTTTCCTTAAGCTCTGAACTCTGTTCATTCGTTCATCCATTCATTTATTCTTCCAAGCCGTGTACCTCCCCCTGCGCTGGTTGAAGCTGGGCACATGGCTGTGACCGAGACGGCCCTAGCCCTGCCCTCCTGGGGCTCAGAATCCAGCGGGAGAGACAGACATGTCTCCAGACTCAGCTTCGGGATCAAGGAGGGCTTCCTGGAGGAGGAGACATCTGGGCTGGGACATGGTGGTAATAAAACTTGGGACCCAGAGAAGGGAGAAGTGTGGCTAGAGGGAGAGAAGACAGACTGACGTGTCCATTCCTTTCTACAACAACGATTTTCTTTGTTCTGGGGACACAGGGGTGACTGTGGCAGCTCTGGTTCCTGTCCTGTGTTTCCCACTTCACACACTGGTGGCCCACAGGACATATATAGCCTCTAGTTATGTAATTTTGTGCTCTCTACTTTTGGCCTACATAATGTTTAAAAATGTTCTTCACTTGGTTGCCGAATTGAAAAATAGAGTACTTCACATAAAAGTCGATATTTCCATCTTCTCTGGAACGGACAGGTCTGGTGACCTCAGACCTACACAACCCCATGGGGTGACCGTTGGCTATGAGATGGGGTGGGGAATTTCCAGCTTGTTAAAGTCCCTGCCCTGCCCTATTATCTCCCAGTTGAGGAGGCCAAGGTTCAGTCGCTCCCTGTCATGGCGCCTGTGTCAGGGGCTTCTGACAGTGAAATGAAGAGAAAGGTGAAATGTCTTTGAAAAGTCTGTTGAAAACGAGGAAATGCGAACCAGGTAAGCTGTTCCTTATTTTACCTGGTTGACCTGAGGGCCACTGAGTTCAGGGACCCCCTCCTTTCCCCTCACCCCCACCTCTTCTCTGGAGAGTAACACCCCTGCTCCCCAGTTTGTGGCTGACTGGAGGAGGAGGGCTGGCCCTTAGATCTGGGTGGAGAAGGCTCAGTGGGCCATGCACGAGTCTGGCAAGTGCTCCATTATTCGCATCGGATTAGGGTCCCCTGGGCCCCAACTCTGAGCTTCCTGTTGAACTGAGACGGGAGCTGCTGTAATTACATCTCCCTCCTGCCTCCCACCTCTCAGCTTGTGGCTCAGGCCAGGTTACATCATGTCTGTGGGAGCCCCAGGGGAGACGGGGGACAGAGAGAGCCAAGGATGAGCTGGGGTTGGGGCGGGGGTGCGGAGAGAGATGCTGCGAGGGAAATTGCCTGAAGGATTCCGGAATTTCTCAGATTCAACATCCTCACATCTTAGAACCTGAAATGCATTGAAATCTAGAATTCCAGTACTCAGAGGGCTGTAATTCTGGAGTCTTTCAAACCTGTGGGGCCAAGATTCTGGGGTTCCGCCCCCTTGTCCAGCACTTTAGCAGTGTAAGGAATTTTTGTACCCAGACTGTTGGGACTTAACCCTCTCAGCCCCAGGACCTTTGAGCTTCCTCTTTCGAATTCCTGGTCTTGGAGAATGGAAACTCAGAGGGAGCAAGTGGGGCTGGCTGACCTGGCACAGGGAAGGGAGGACATGTCTGCCTGGAGCAGGAGGGGGAGAAGGGAGGGGAGCTGAACCCCGACGTTGGTCACCGAGGCTGGGAGGGAGGGAGGAGGCGAAGCCAGAAGGGACAGGGCAGGTCCCTGGTGATGAGTTTCATGTGTGCAAACCCAGATAATTTTGTTAGTGGGTATGATGACAGTATCACACCAGCTTCTGTTCGCCAGCTGCTTTCCTGTCACCCGGCTCTGGCTGTAAGGTCAGCTCTGGGGTCATTGCCTGGTCAAAGGTCAGAGAGGTAACCGCCTGGGGAAGTGCTTGCTCTAGGCAGTCCCCTCCCACTTCCCTCCAAACCCTGAGGGCTTTTGCACCCCCTCCACTTCCGGCAGGGCTGAGGGGGTCAGGGAGGGTGGCCCAGAGCAGACAATGCACATTTGTGGCCATCACTTATTGGGAGTTCTGTTTCACATACTCCATCTTACTTAACTCTCTGATAGCTCCCAAAGGGACTCTCTGTTCCTCCCCATCTTACCATCTTATGGACATGGCAAACAGGCACAGAGAGGGGAGGGCTGGAGGAATAAAATGGGGCACCCGAAGGACAGAAAGGAGGGTCTCCCAGGGGAGGGGCAGGGCTGGGATGACAGAGTAGAGCCCCCTGGAGCAGGGGAGAGAGCAGATGGGTTGGCGAGGACCTGTTTGGGGTGGAGAAAACCGTGATGGGCTGAGAGAGTGGCTTCTGGCAATAGATGCTTCTATCTTTCTATCTGGGATCTGGGGCGGTGGGGACGGGTCAGGATAGATCCACGACAATGAGACAGGGCACTGGTGGGTGGTCAGGCTTCCAGTCATGAGCAGCTAGGGGTGTGCAAGCATGTGTGCATGTGTGTGTGTGTGTGTGGTACAAGGTGGGGCCAGCCTCTCCCTCGGGCAGGGCCAGGAAGAGGACGTAAACCAGGGAGCTGAGCGGGAAGGGCCCAGGGAGAGCTGGGCCCAGAAGCACATCCAGATGGAAGCCCCGGGTGTGGGCCTGGCCAGGGCTGTGGCTGGCTGTGGAATGACTCAGCCCAGGGCCTCTGCCAGGCTCCAGCTCCAAAGCTCTGCTGCCATCATTTGTCGCACGCCATTTGGGGACGTGCCCCCATCAGATGGTGCCCTCTGCATCCCTAGCCCTTGGCACACAGAGTGGGTTAGGGCTTGTTGAGTGAATAATAATACCACCTTCCTAGAGGCAGGGAGGGCGAATTCCATCTCTAATTGTCATATGACACCCTGACAAAGGCAGCCATTTGATGAAGACACATAGGGAAGTCATTTTCCAGTGTGTCACACAGTGACTGGTGAGTGGTGGTGGTGACTTCCAAACCCACCCCTCTTCCCTGCACCAGGCGGTCCCTCCACACACAAACACACACCTTAAACACGGCCATAAAGAAGCACATGAACCCACGACAAACAGACACTCACAGACAAGCAAAAAGATGCACAAATAGGCCTCGGAGAAAACGATGCCTGCCTGCAGGTGCCATCGACATATCCACGGTCCCTAGCACACCCCCTGGAGGGCCCACTTTGGTCTCCCCCCTGGTGCTGCGTGTCCATTTGGGGTTGTCATCAGGGTGTCCTCTCTCATCTGCTGGCTGCCCCAGGTCCCTCTGGGGAGGCCTGAGTCTTGCTCCTTGCAGTGGGTGGAGGGGGGAGGGCTGCTGACTCAGCCACTCTGAGCAGTTCCTTCCCACGGCTCCCCAATTCCCCTGCCCCTGCTCCCCTACAGCCCCTTCCCTGCCTAGAGGGGTGACTGCTTGCGCCAAGGCAACAAGGAACCCTTTCTGACATGGGCTGTGGGCCTGGCTGGGGCGATAGCTGAGCAGGCAGCTGCGGGTCCCCAGGAGGTGGGCGGAGATGCGTCCAACCCTGGTGTGGACCGGGGGACCCTTAGTCTTCTCATTAGGAGTGAGTTACAGTCACGGCCACCCCCACCTGCTCCCCAAGCACAGTACTGATGCCGCCCACAGTTGCGAGGGCTCCTGGCTCCCTGCAGCACAGGTGGAGAGACTGAGGCCCCGGGGGCGAGGGCAGGGGACTTGCCCAAGGTACCGTGTGCATGGGAGCAGAGTGGACTTTCTAAACGCTCAGACATCCCTGGTGCGCACAGGAAGCCAGTGGGAGGGAGGCTCCGGGAACCAGCGCTCCCCCCGCCCCACCCCGAGTCCCCAGATGCAGAGACAGGATGCAAGCCTGCCAGGCGTCACCCTTCATTAATATCATATAACTTCCTGAGTTCCCTCCATCGGCCTGATGACCACAGGGCATGAGAGGGGTCCACGGATGGGGAGGCCCGAGAGCCACACCCATGGACACCCCCTGAGCAGGGCTGTGTGGTCACTCTTGGAGCCCCTGGTGTGGCTGGAGTCGGGGTATCCATCCTCCCAGAAGCTGAGGATGCCGGCTGGGGCTGGAGATAGGGAGTGAGGGCGTGGCTGGGGGCTGTGGTCACGGGAACACTAGACAGATTGGGGATGTCTGCATGCTCCCCAGGGTTCAGCCCTTGGGGTCAGGAGTCTCGCTCCTGGCTTTGGATATGGTTCATCTGCACAGGCTCTCTCCTTGTTTCAGAGGATTCTAGGGTGGGCCACTGGCCACGGTCGGCCACCAGGCCCATGAAGCCTGTTTCCCCCTTGTACAGATGAGGAAACTGAGGTACCCTTTCTTCCCATCCTCACCTGGGACTATCCCGCAGCAGTGGTTGAACTGGACAGAAACTGAAGTCAAATGGAGTGAGACTCCAAATTTGTAATTTCTACACTTATATTGCCTCCCTAAAAAAAATAGGGGTGTCCGAGAGTGGGCAGGAAGGCTGCACGGGAACCCTGGGCTCGGTGGGAATGGGCCTGGGGACAGCTGTGTTGGCAGCTGGGACACGCAGGCCTACCACACTGGCCCAGGGCAGCGGCGGCTGGGGCGCATTTGGGGAAGGGTGGGAGAGAGCAATGTGACTGGCAATGTTGGAGGCCTGGACGGCTGTCTGTGGCTAAAATATTATTCCTGGAGGTCGAGGTCGCCAGAGCTTGGCCTGGGGCCTGGGAGTGCTGGTGTGAGAAGCAAGAGGGTGGGAGGGCCATCTCCACTTCCCAGGGCTCTGCCTGCGAGCCTGTGATGGGGAGCCTCAGGGCAGGCTCCAGGGACTGGCCCGGCTGCTGCCTTCCCCAGCCTTCTGGAAGGAGTGAATCGCATTCCAGGGGACAGAAACTTCCCAATGCCTGGAAAACACCGCATCTGGGAGGGGTTTCGTGGTTATTTCTCAATCCCTGAGCAGTGTCCTAACCCCGGGGCCCAGAGCCCAGAATAGATCCCAGAGGCCACCCCCGGACAGCCTTTAGGTCTGGCCAGCTGTCCCCTCAGGTCCCGTCCCGGCCCCACCGGTGAGCTCCAAACTCTAACCGAGACGAGTCAGTGATCCCCACCCCGGGGTGGCTGGGAGATGCTGGGGAAAGGAGCAGGGCTGGGCCCTCTGCGTGAGGAGGTGGCAGGTGGCTCAGTGATGGAGCCCATGAGAGGACACAGGGAGGGGAGCCAGAGGCGGAAGATGGATGCGCTGGGCAGGGGGACGGAGGGAGAGCGCCAGGGAGGGCGCGCACGGAGCGGAGGGGGCCTCCGGAGGAGAAGGCAGGGGGAGGGAAGGCGGGGCAGAGAGAGGAAATGAAAAAGCTGGGGCAGCGAGCAAGCGGGCAAGATGAGTAGCGAGGGAGGCGGGAGGAGGGAGGGAAGTAGGGAGACGCTGACACACGGAGACCTCACGGAGAGACCAGACGGGAGTGAAGCGACAGGAAGGACTGAGAGACGAGGCGGAGGTGCGGTGAGGAGGGGCTGCACCAGCAGAATTGCAGAGAAGGGGGTAGAGAGCTGTGCGGGCAGGGGGCGGAGAGGGAGAAGCAGAGGCAGAGGAGTGGGCAAGGGAGAGGACAGAGACAGGGACAGCAAGAGACAGAGAAGGAAAGAACAAGGAGAGGGAAGAGGAAACAGGAGAGAAAGGGGTGGGGGTGGGCGGGGGGAGAGAGAGAGGAGAAGACAGAAGGAGAGAAGCATAGACAGACGCTGGACACACGGGGAGAAGTCGGGCGGCCTGGCCTGGGAGACCCCGGCTGCAGCGAGGGCCATGCGGCCCGTGGCGGGCGTCTGAGTGGCTTCAGGGGCAGCCCCGGTCCCTGTCCGCCCACGTACTGCCCGTGGGCCCCTCCAGTCCAGGCAGGCATCCGAGGCCGGGATGGCTGACTCCTGCAGGAACCTCACCTACGTGCGGGACTCGGTGGGCCCGGCGACGAGCACCCTGATGTTTGTGGCCGGGGTCGTGGGCAACGGGCTGGCGCTGGGCATCCTGGGCGTCCGGCGGGCGTCACGCCCATCCGCCTTCGCGGTGCTGGTCACTGGGTTGGCGGTCACAGACCTGCTGGGCACTTGTGCCCTGAGCCCGGCCGTGTTCGTGGCCTACGCCCGCAACAGCTCACTCCTGGGCCTGGCCCGGGGCCGCCCGGAGCTGTGTGACGCCTTCGCGTTCGCCATGACCTTCTTTGGTCTGGCCTCCACGCTCATCCTCTTCGCCATGGCCGTGGAGCGCTGCCTGGCGCTCAGCCACCCGTATCTCTATGCCCAGCTGGACGCACCGCGCTGCGCGCGCCTGGCGCTGCCCGCGGTCTACGCCTTCTGCACCCTCTTCTGCTCCTTGCCCCTGCTGGGCCTGGGCCAGCACCAGCAGTATTGCCCCGGGAGCTGGTGCTTCATCCGCCTGCGCTCTGCAGACCCGGGGGGCCGCGCCTTCTCCCTGGCTTATGCCAGCCTCGTGGCCCTGCTGGTGGCAGCCATCATCCTCTGCAACGGCTCGGTCACTCTAAGCCTCTGCCGCATGTACCGCCAGCAGAGGCGACACCAAGGCTCGCTGGTCCCTGGCCCCCGGAGGGGCGAGGGCGAGGTTGACCACCTGATTCTGCTGGCTCTCATGACGGTCATCATGGCTGTGTGCTCCCTGCCTCTCACGGTGAGTCCCGTCTGCCCCTGGGGTGGGCGGTAGGGGAGGGCGGTGCCCACCCCTGTCCCCCACGGGTCTGTGTCGGTTTCGTGGATAAGGAATTTGAGACTTATAGAGATCAGAGGCTTTGGCCACTGTCAGACAACCCCCAACTTTTGGGAGGTGTCTCTCCCCAGTTGCTTCTGTCCCATTTGACTCCTCTCGACTCCTTGGGTAGCCCCTAACATCTCCAGACCTGACCCCCACTCAAATGCACGCTCAACCTTCCCCTACCTCTTAATAAGATCTGCCATTCATCCAGCACTGGCTGTTTTCGCCTGTGCTCAGTGGCTTGCAAACCCCTTTCTGGATATCTTTGAAACGACCCATGTACCTATTCCATAAGCATTTACCAGGAAACAGGACAAAGCGCCTGTCTCGTCACCATTTTTACAGATGAGGGGCAGTGTCTCTTGCCCACGATCACGCAGAGTCAGGTCTGGACACGGGGCTCCTTTGATTTCAGTCCCATTGAACCCACTCCCCATTTCTGCCAAGTTCCCCACCCCTAGCCCCACCCTCTGTCTGCTTGGGGACTCTCCTGGCCTCCCCCCACCCACGTCCCTGTCCCCTGCAGGAGCCCGGGACTGAAACAGGGCAGACCCTGGCACTCTGACCCTCAGTCATCTCACCTGCACGCTGGGCTTCAGTTTCTCTTTCTGTAAAATGCAAGGCTGAGCTGGATTTGAGAGCTGTCAAAATCTTAGGGGGTTACGATGACTCAGGGACTAGAAGCTGTGGACAGACGCACCCAGGCACAGCCCCGCGACCCACCCATCTCTGCCTCTAGGCCGCTGCTGGCTGTTTCCTGGGGCTATCTCCCTGATCTCCGGGTGCATTTATTTTAGTTTTTGTCTTATTTCCTTCCTTTTCTGCCAGGCCACTCCACCCTTATGTGTGCAGTGAGCAAGTGGGTGGAGGGGAATGAGGGCGGGGTTGGGGTGCTTTTTGACACCCTCGCTGTGCCCTCAGATCCGCGGCTTCACACAGGCCATCACCCCTGACAGCAGCGAGATGGGGGATCTCCTAGCCTTCCGTTTCAACGCCTTCAACCCCATCCTGGACCCCTGGGTCTTCATCCTTTTCCGCAAGGCCGTCTTCCAGCGCCTCAAGCTCTGGTTCTGCTGTTGCCTCTGCCCCGGACCTGCCCGTGGCCACTCGCAAACACCCCTGAGCCGGCCTGCCTCAGGGAGGAAGGACCCAAGGGCCCCCGCCACTCTCGGGGGAAAGGAGGGGAACTGGGTGCCTTTGTCAGCATGGGGGGAGGCGCAGGGGGGGTCTGCGGCACAGCGAGCTGGCAGCAGCACCGTGGGAACGACGTCCAAAGCGGGGTCCGCGGCGGCCTGCTCCCTCTGCTGACATCTCAGGCTGCCCTGTCTTCCGGAAGCAGGAGCTGGACCGTCATGGCCATGGACGATGGCTGCGGGTGGACAAGCAGAGAGATGAACGCTGGAGCCCTGGCCTGCCAGAACCTTGACCCCCTGACCACGGGGATGATCAGCTGCTATTTTTCCTCCTCGGGGGTTGCCACAACAGGCTCTGGGACGAGAGGGAGGGCAAGAGGGAACATTTATCCTAGAGCAAGAGAAGAACAGTTTTCTCAAAATAACCAGTGGCCTGGCCGGCCTGCTCCGGCCCTCGCAATGGCCATCCATCTCACTGTCTAAATATTTAGAAGGCGGAAAAGTTTCTCCCAGCTCCCGTGCACTCAGGTCTGCTGGGGCTGGCGTTCCCGCACCGATCCTCAGCCATTCAGGGTGTCCCAGCTGCCCTCCGCAACCCCCCAGGGGATGGTCCTGCCTCGCGCAGGCTGCTCCAAGAGGCAGGGACTTTCTGCCTCCCCTTGCTTCCGACTCCCCATCAAACTTGGGGAGCCCCAGCCTCCCCAGGAAAGGCAGGAAGAGGGGAAGATGCTACGTTGCGGTGACATCGCCGGGCATGTGCCTAGGAAGGTTGGCGTGGCTCGGTAGTTGTAGGAGGCAGACTGGGGGGGCACTGGTGTGTGTGGGGGGGGCACAAACCCTGCAAACCCCAGGGGCAGCCCAAGAAGCCAGACCTAAGTCCTGTGCCTGTCCCTGAATAAATAGTTGCTCCTGACAGAGCCAGACCTCACCTTACGTATCCTTGGAGCCTTCACAAAAATTTCATTCATTCATTCATTCATTCAACAAATAGTGTGTGCTGATTCTGCCTGGTGCTGGGGACACAGACCAGTCTCTGCCCCACCCTGGACTCTGCTGGGTGATTTCCAGCCCTCCACCCCTTCCCCACTTGCCCTCCTTTGCCCTCAGAGAGGCCCAGAATCAAGGGTGTTCTGGCATGTTCGCTTCGGGTCTTGGGAGGGCGAATGAGAAAGCATCCCCACCCCCACCCCCACCAGCCCCGGTTTCTCTTTTTCACTTGCTCTTGAGTTAAATGAATAACTTCACACCTCGGGAAGGATAGCAGGGCAAGGCAAGAGCCTGCTACAGCAGCTAACTTCAGCGAGCCCTCCTCCATGGGAGGCGGGTCCTCTCCCCCCCACCAGCCTGCATCAGCCGCCCAGAGGGGGCAATCACCAGCCCCAGGCCACACAGCGGGAGGAAAGCACAGCCTGCAGGTAGACATGGTCCCTCTCTGGAGCCCGGCTCACTCGTTGGGCTGGCGACTGCCTCTCTGCACCTTGGCTTCCTTCTGCGGAGAAGGGCCACCATAACCTAGTGCTTAGCTCGCAGGGTTGTGCCGAGGATGTAATGATTCCCCTGGGAAGCCAGTTAGCACCGGGCCTGGGAGTAGAGGCTACAGCAAACGTTATTGTTATTGCCACTGTGTTGGTTGTTGCTATTGTTGTCTGTCTGGGCAAACGTGGCTTGAGGACAAAGCAGTGCTTTACTCCGTCATTCCTGGACTCCACCCGTCGTCCCCTGCCCCAGTTACTATGTTTCAAATAGTATTAAGAACAAGGGGTGACTGGGAGAGCTGAAAAAAATAAGTCACGATGACTGCTCAGTGGGTTCGGGGTTTCCTGTCGGGGTGCTAGATAGTGATGGTTGCATAACATTGGGAATGTACCAAACGTCTCTGAATTGGACATTTTAAAATGATTAAAATGATAAATTTTGTTATGAGTATTTTACCACAATAAAAGAAAAAAAACATGTGATACTGGAAAAAAAAATCGAGGGTATGTAGAAACTTTTATAGAAACTTTTTATAGCTTGAATTTAATAATAAAGTTGACTTGGACAAAAACCAGAAAACGGGAAGAAATCTCCAGTGGGGTCCAGCATTTGTCACCGAACGTGGCCCGGGCTCAGTGGGAAGCCGCTCAAAGGGATCCCTGGCAGGCAGTGGAGGAGTGGGGTGAAGGTGTGGGGGCCGAGGGAGTGGGCATGGCTCCCAGGGGACACTCGCTACCTCTTTGTGCCGCCTCCGGGAGTGGGTCAGTTCTGTCTGTCTGGCCCCAGTGCTGGGCTGGGGAGCGGACCCCACAGCACCCAGGCCCGTTTTTTAGTGTTGCAGCTGATTTTCTGCCGGCTCTGAACCGGCAGAACTAATGTCTCAGGAACCCGGCCCATCCTCTGTATCCTGCTGTTCCTCTCAGACCCCATTGCCTCTGGCCTGGTGTCTCCGTGGTCTGCCAGGTCAGAGGGTCTCGAACGACTCCCACCCTGCCCACCCACAGCCCCTTGGGGATGATTTGGGAACTGGTCTCCTAGCTGGGGTCCCAGGCCTCGACTGCCCATGCACCTGCTCCACCCGTGTGTCCCCTGAGCTAGCTGCCAAGGTCCTAGCGGAAGGTCCTGTCTAAGCAGCCACTCCCCTGCCTGCAGAGCTCCGAGGGCTCCCACGGCTTGGAGGCCAAGGGCCAACTCCCACGGGCTCCGCTTAGACGCAGCACACAGCCAAGGTTTCCCCAAAGAGCCCATGACCTTTCGGTCCTCCACCTCTGCTTTCTGAGCTCATGCTTCCTGGAACAGTGTTACCCCTTCTCTATCCATCAAAACCGCCAGGCCCCACGAGGTCCTGTTCAAACTCCTCCTCCTCCTCTCTCCAGTCCTCCCCTTCCCCCTCCCCCTCCTCCTCCTCTTCGACTTAATCACTCCTTTCTCAGGCATGCCTGGCACTTTTTGAGCTCCATGGGGGCACTCACTGCAGCCTGCCTCGTACAGACGTTTGTTTATTCACTCAGCAGGCTCTTATTGAGGGCTGATTGTATGGCGGGTCTCATCCCTGTGATGCTGGGACATAGCAGTGACAGAGACAGCCCTGGCTCTGCCCATCTGGGGCTCCCAGTCAAGTGGCCAGGGCTGGAGGCTGGGGAGGTGGAACCCAGGGAGACATCAGGGAGGGCTTCTTGGAGGAGGGGATGGCTGAGCCGGGACCTGAGGCCTGGAAGAAAGTGAGCCAAGTAAAGAGGAAGGTTTCTGTATCCAGGGCCTTCTGCATGTAAAGTAGATGTGCTAACCGCTACACTATGGAACCACATCCTAACTTCATTTTTTTATGCACTTCTATCTTCCTAACTCCAGCCCAGGCCCACAGATGGGACTTAAGGGCGCACACATACACTGCTGGTCCCTGGGACTTGCCGCTCACCTGGACTTCTGTAGTCATTGCCCCACCTGCTGGCCACACTAGGAATGACACTTGCTTTGGGCTGGAGTCAGCTCTCCTCAGGGCCTGCTGCCGGTCCATTAGAAGCTGAGTGCCGGCTGTCTGTCTTGATTAATAAAGAGTGGGAGATAAAAGTCATGATTATTTAATAATGCAGCTTGTCTTTCAAAAGTTGTTCAAAACACAGGACCCAAGGGGGAAAATGATGAGAGGCAAGAGACACAAGGGCCCTGGGAGGTGGGGGGTAACAGCATGGGTGCTGGGATCAGAATGATCTGGGATTCTGAGACCCAGCTCAGCCACTTCCGTCCGGGAAGTGGGTGCTAGAGGCATCCCCTGCCCGGGCCTCCATTCCTGTACCATTCAATCTCCATAATAACTTCTCTCATGCCTATACGCCCCCCACACGTGGGTGAGTTTTATTAGTACTCAGTCTGGCCTGAGAATTAAATGAGATGATGTCTCAAAAGCATAAACCTCGGAGGTGGATATTTTTAGGATTCTCTTTTTATAGATTTATTCTCCATTTTGCAGACTAGTAAACTGAGGCCCAGAGAAGTGAAGTCACTGCTCTGAGCTTATCAGGTAGGAGGTGGTGGAAGTGGCCCAAGGCTTAGCGAGTGCACAGTCAGTGCAGTGAGTGGTCGCACGGGGCCTGGGTCACCAAAGCCTGTGTCCCCCCTCGACTACAAGGCCAGACTTTTTCCAGGTCTCCTATAGCTGCTGGGAGGGCGGCTCCCACCTCAGACCCCACTCGGGCCTCAGCCCAGCCTTCTAACTTGGCTGTCTGTGGCCTGCCTGAAATCATCTTTAAAAAAAAGAAAAGGCTATTATCTAAAACTGGGCAGCGGAGCACACTTCCTAGGCACAGATCTGCTCAAATCCCAGCCCTGCCCCTTCTGCCTTAACCTCGAGCAGTCTTTTCGCTTCTCTGGGCTTCGGTTCCAAAATGGAGACGGATGGCATTCGGCCTCCATGGCTGCTTGGAGGGTTCAATGAGATCATGGACGGACCTACCCAGAGCACCTGTGAGGTAGGACGCTCTCGCAAACAGCAAACGCTCCCTGGGCACTCACCACATCCCGGGCCTTGCGCCCGTGGGCAGCTCAGTCCTCGGCTCAGCCCCAGGAGGTAGGTGCTGGTCTGGGGACCAGCCACATGCCTGAGGCTATGGAGGTGGTCAAGTGCCAAGGCCTGTGGTCTGCCCAGACCCACTCTTGTCCATTACATTTCCCCACCATGTCAAACCACAACCAGGTGGCAGGAAAACGGGCACAGAAGCTGGGGCACTGGACAAATGGCTTGCTGCTCCTGCCCCCCTGTCCCACAGTGCTGGGCTCTGGTGACTGGCCCGCACAGGGAAGACCCAGTTCAGGCCTAAGCTATGCCACGAGGCCAGCTGGAAGTTGGGCCCTGCCAGGCTTCTCCATGCTTCCACGGGCCGGCAAAGACGAGTAGGAGCCCTTTCATTCCACTGAACTGTCTGCCCGACTCCTGCTGCTCCCATAGCGACGTGCGAGCCGCTCGGAAGCTAGACGGTGACTATCCACTTTTCATCCCCTGCGCCCGAATGGGATTTCCACTGGGCGGGGAGCAGGGGCCATGTGTAGTTTGGGAAAGACCCCCGGGGGATTCTGCCTTGTCCTCCCCCTGCACCAGCGCTGGGCCCAGGCCTGACTCCTTCATGGCCTGTTACCAGGGGCAGCTGGGCTTTCTGGCTTTCTGTAGTTCGTAGCTGTTTCGCATCCCCGAGTCCTGTGCCCTCTCCCAGGGTGACTGAAGCTCCACGAGCTTGGGACCCTACGGCACACTTAGGCATTGACTCATTTAGCAAATGTCACCCCTTCCCCAGAGTCTCCTACCAACTTCCCAACCCTGCCCCCTCGACCCTGAGTTCTCAGTTCTCATCTCACAGGCTGACAGATGTCCCTGCCGCCCCCAGCGGTGGAGCTAGCCTCTCACTGGCCTGTGGTGAGCACTTAAAGCGGACAGGCTGCCCTCAATAAGAGTGCCGTCTGGCTAGGATCTGAACTCCAGCTCAGAGGTCCCCCCTCCCCCACCTGATGGTGGTGATGAGGCCACCCATGTCTTGTGAACGAGCGTGGAGGAAAGTCGCTTCCAGGTCAGGACGGCGGGGCCTGTGCAAGGAGCAGGCCCAGAAACCGAGACAAGAGGACCACAGCCGATCAGGTAGTCACTGTATTTTATTGGAAAACATTGATATATATTTTTCTTCACAGCTTGAACTGAACACAATATTGCCCGGTTAAAAAAAAAAAAAAAAAAAAAAAAACAACCAAAACCAAAACCAAAACACTCCAAAAATGTCCACAGCCTCACGCCTACCTGCCCTTACCCTCAGCTCTTGGCTGGGTCTTCCACTATGCCCACCCCTCCCCTCCCCTCCCCCGGAGGCTGGGTGCCAGAGGGTGGATGAGAAGAGATTCTCAAAGCTGGGCAGGTCCCAGGAAAAGCCACTTGATCGACCTGGGGGTGGGGGGCAGATGAAATGAACAGAAAAAGGGGAAAAAAAATCCAGACGATCTAATTGCCCACATTGACTTACTTGTCCCAGAAAATCAGAAGCAAGGTGGCGGATCATGCTCTCCGCTGGGGGAGTGTGGGGCAGGCAGGTGGGCCAGGGGAGAGGCGGGGGAGAGGAGGGCACAGAGACGGCGCAGGTGTGAGGGAGCCAGCCAAATCACCACGAGAAGCGGGAGGGGCCGGCGGACCAGGAAGCAGATCTGCCCTCGGCCGCCGCTCCGGGCAGCTAGCCGACAAAGTTGTTATTGCAGGTATGTTCTCTCAAGGGTGTGGTGGGGGGGCATCTTCCCTCTCCCCACCCTTCAGCTAGCCCGGCTTGGTTTTTGACAAAATTTAAGTTTTCAGGGGCGTGAAGAAAAAACAACAGAATAACTAGCACATTACAAAGCGACCATCCCCACACGTTGGTTCCCAGAGGGAACCTGGGCAGGTGGGCGGGCGGGCGCGTCACTAGGGAGAGGCATGGGACTTAGCACCAGGTATTTACAGAACAGCTTGAGATCACGTTAGGGGCCAATTTGCAGTGGCCAATTGAGCAGCCCCGCCCAGCCCCACCTTAGGAAGCCAATCGAATGGTTTCAGAAGAGCCGCCAGTGGGGTGCGGGTGCTGCCCCCTCGGTCGGTGCCCTGCTACAAGCCGGCCCTGCAGTGTAAAGAATGCCAGCTTCCAGACTCCTTGCTCTCGACCCTCACGGAGCCATGTCCAGCCAACACGCTGCCTTACTCCCCACCCGGTCCTTCTGGGGTGCCCCGCTCAGCGACCCTGTCCCAGAAGCCCGTGGGGATTTGCACAGAACCCCAGGGCTGGTTGCATGCAATGGCCAAGGCGAGCTCTTCTGCCTGGGCGAAGGCCTCGTCCCCTCCCTAGCAGGTCCTGGGACAGGGCTGGCAGCCGCCCCAGTACCCACACTAAGGTGACAAACGAAGGACACAAATCAAAATGGAGGAGAGCCACCGGGCTGGAGGAGGAGGAGGGCAGAGGCTCCCCTGGGGGTCGAGGGGGTCATCCTGTGAACGCAAGAGGCCTAGGGAGAGGTGAATGGGGGGTGGGGTGGGGTGAAGGGAGAGGTGACCACGGAGGAGACCCGGGGGAGGAGAAAGCAGTCATGCAGCGTGGGACAGATCTTTTGTTGCTTTATCAGATTCTCAGTCAATCGATTGGCGTTGGCTAGAACCGGGGTACGCAGGGGAGTGTTGAGGAGAGTGCGCGCGCGAGAGATCAGGAGAGCGGGCATCGCCAGCTGCCCAGCCTTCACTTTGCGGTCATCATCTGTACAAACTCTGGAAGGGGGAGGGAGGGAGGAGGTGAGCGGGGCTGTGCCACACATGCCCTCCCCGACATGGGGGCCCGAGCCCTGCTCCGGGAACAGCCCAGCCCCCGGCTCACCTTCGTAGTTGACCTGGCCGTCCCCGTCGATGTCAGCCTCTCTGATCATCTCGTCCACCTCCTCGTCGGTCAGCTTCTCCCCCAGGTTCGTCATGACATGGCGCAGCTCTGCCGCACTGATGTAGCCGTTTCCATCCTGGTGTTGGGGGGCAGTGGGAGAGGGTGAGCAGGGCAGGCTTCCTGACTTAGCAGCTCCTGTCACGTGCTGTGTCCCTCTGCCTGAGTCCCCAGGGCGCTCACCTTGTCAAAGACACGGAAGGCTTCTCGGATTTCCTCTTCGCTGTCCGTATCCTTCATCTTTCTGGCCATCATGGTCAGGAACTCCGGGAAGTCAATGGTCCCGTTCCCTGGAGGGTGAGAGGGGAGCTGGGAACGCCCTTGGCTGGGACCCAGGGACTCAGCCTCCATCACCCCACAGAGGGCTCCCCACCCACCCCACGGGGCTCACCATCCGCGTCCACCTCGTTGATCATGTCCTGCAGCTCTGCCTCGGTGGGGTTCTGCCCCAGGGACCGCATCACCGTCCCTAGCTCCTTGGTGGTAATAGTGCCATCTCCGTCCTTGTCGAAGAGGGAGAAGGCCTCCTTGAACTCTGGGGGAAGAAAGGGAATGAGTCAGAGGTCGAGGGCTGCGGGCTCCCTCCCCAGAGGTGGGCTGGGGGTCAGTCCCACCTACGGAAGCCAGAACCGGCCTTCAGGTCCTAGCCACAAGCTCGGTGGCCCCTTCCTTCCTTCAGTCAGCAGGGACCAAGCACCCTCCTCAGGCCAGGTAAAGCTACCTGTTCCACCAACCTAGCTCAGTGAGGACGGGAAAACTGAGAGAATTCTACGTTTCCTTTTGGTTTCTGGCTTTGGCCTCTCCTTCAAAGGATGAAATGGACCAATGTCATAGAGTGGTTGAGAGCCAAGGTCAGCCGTCTGGGAAGGGAAGGCTCTAGAACACCTCAGGTTGGCGCTGCATCCCTCCTGCCTGGCAATACCAGCCGTTTCCCCGGCCGAAGCCACCAGCTTCCAGAGGAGCAGCGGGGAGTGAGGGGCTGTGCAGACTGTGGGGGTGGTCGGCAGTGCACAGCTGACGGCCGGTGCGTGGGGTGGGGTGGGGGTGGGGAGAGGGGACGGCTGCCAAGCCAGGAGGATGAGGAGCTAGTGGCACTGAGTGGGAAGGCCACAGCTGGGGACGCATCAGGGGTGGGAAGAGTAGCACGTGGCTCCTGCCCTCCCACTGGGCCCGTTTTGGCACCTGGTGCTCCCTACCCTCAAAGCCTCGGAGAACAGATGCCTGGCAGCCTATTCCCAGAGGGTGTGGGCCGGGGTGAGGCGGTGGACAGTTTGCTAACGGGGACAAGGTGGAGAGTGAAGTGCCTGTCACACGAGGGCAGAGAGCTGGGGGTGTTGGTGGCAGGTGGGTGCCACACACACAGCTGAGCTGTGTCCGAGCCCCTGGGCCCTGAGGAGAGGGTGAGGGTGTCCTTGGGGTGCCAGCATCTCCCCATGCTGAGTCCTCGCTGTCCTCAGGGGCAGGGAGTGGGTCTCGTACACACCTGAACTCATGGTTACTAAACAAGGCCGCTCTCTGGCTGGGTCTCCATAGCCACCCAGGCCACAGTTTAGAAGCTGAAAATGTCACTGTGTGTTGGGGGTGAGGGCAGGGGAAGAGAGGAGAGAAGGCAAGTCCAGCTGTGATCTATCTATCTGGCCTTTGGTTGGGTGGAGGGTGGGACACACCACAAAAATGGGTGAGATGGGACCCAAGGATTCTTTTGGCTTATTGGGAGATTTGCGATGGTTCTTTAGTTCACTTATTTAGCCAATAAAAATTTGTGGACCACCTACTAGGTTCTAGGCCCTGAGGGGACTGGCAAGGACCAACAAAAACAAAGCCCCTGACATTATTGTCTTTACCTGCTGTACCTCCCATTGGTAGATGCAATGGGAGGCACAGCAGGTAAGGACAAAATAATGTCCGTGAAAAGGCCGTGAAGGAAATCAATAGAGAGCCACGACAGAGAATAAAGGAAGGTTGTCTACTTGAGAGGGAGTCAGGGAAGGCCTCTCCGAGGTGACAAGCAGGCTGAGACTGAAGGGTGAGAAGCGGCTGCCCATGCAGAGAACCGTGGGAAGGCGCTTCTGGTGAGCGTGAGCCCATGCAAACGGGAGTACAAAGCCCAGGGACGTGCAGAGGTGGGAGTGACAGGCCAGCATCTCCTGGGCGGCTCCTAAACCAGGACAAGGAGGCAGGGAGCTCATTCGCTGAGCCTAACCGGCAGGAGCTGGGACAGTCGGGTTCACCCTGCAGCCACTGGCGCAAGGGGCCGGATGAGCCGCAGCCGAGAGGCCACCGCCGCCACTGTCCGACGGAGGTCTGTCCCGGGCCTGCGGGGCTGGTGTTGCCAGGGCGCCAATTCCCCAGGTATCAATGTTCTAAGCACGGGGGAGAGCATGAGGACACGGGGGGGACACACTAGCTTATCTGCCAGACGTCGCCCCTGGCTGGGATGCAGAGGCCTGCATGAGGCAGGCAGGATGATGGGGCGCGGGGAAGGCAAGCTCACCTGCGATCTGCTCCTCAGTCAGCTGGTCAGCCTGGAAAAGCAGGAAGGAGCAAGTCAGTCACTGGGCTAGCAGCCCCATCCCCGCCCCGCCGTGAGGCCAGCTCCACGTGGCATTCCGTGCACCTGGGCCGGGAGGGGCACGCCGGAGTCAGGGTGTGAAGCAGAGCCAGGGCCTGGGATGAAGTCTGCTGATTCAGGAAGCTGGGGACTCGGGGGCGGGGGGGGGGGGGGAGAGGGACAGGGGCGGGCAGGACACCCAGGCTGGCCTGACGCAGGGCCCAACAAAGCTGCCAGACACAGGGTTTCTGATCTTGACCCAGTGGGTGGAAGTGCTGCTCAGCCCCAAGCTGCACGGCCACAGCGCAGGCCAGCATGCTAGTGTCTCAGTGTCACCACGCTACTGGGAGCTCCACGGTGAGTGAAGGGAGCAGTTGCCCTAGGGGCCTGATCGAACAGCTCTGGAAGGCTCTAAACCCAAGCAGGCCAGTCCTTGGCTGGGGCACAGGGACCATGTCTGGGACTCTCTGCTAGTTTCTGTGTCACCTATTTGGAGGTGCTAAGTCCACGCACGGTGCACCCAACTGGCAAAAACCCTAACTGGCGGCTCTGAGTGCCCGAAAGAACCCCGGCCAAGTGGGGGCAGCCGCTCCACTCCTGCGCACAGGGAGGCACAGGGCACCATTATGTCCTGCTGCTTTCGGGCAGGAGGGGCAAATGTCAGGGAGGGGACTGCAGAGGGCAGCAGCGGTGGCAGAGGCTGCAGAGGCTGCAGGATTGAACTCAGCTTCCCCAGCTGTGCTGCAGTGTTTAACCCCTTCCAGCCCTGGCAGCTCTGGGAACTGGACGGGCGGTGGCAGGCAGCCATGCTGCATGCGGGGTTTGGAGGCACGATGGAGGAGAGGCCCGGGCTGGCTGCTCCTGTACCTGGGGACGCAGCCAGGGCGGGGGACACGGTGGGGAAGAAGGGGGGGACGAATCCCAACATTTAGCTCTCAGGAGCAAAATTAATTTTCCCTGGTTTCTTTCTGTAAATGCTGCCAAGAAGGCACCCCGCTCCTCGGACCACTGTGGGTCCACGCTGACTGCGCCCCCTCCTGCATTTTCTTTCACAGGGAGAAGCAGCTCCAAGTCTACAGAAGGGTTTTAGTTTTGGGTCTGAGAGTCTCCCAAACTGATGCAAATTGTTCTGTGTATCTGCATTATTCTACATAGAGGTTCCAGAGCTTCCATGGAAGCTAATGACAGCCCCCACCCCGACCTTGTCCCAAATATTAGTAATTGGCCCTCCCCCTTTAAATCTAAGGGAAGAGGAACGTGAGGCCGAGCCCCAAACAGGCAGAACAGGAGGGGAAGTCAAAGTGATGGTGACAGGAGAGATGGCTAAGGGAGGGGGAAGGAAAGCTGAGAAGGAAAAATGCCACACGTGCACATTCTAGAAAAGTCCAAAGTCTAAAGGGAAGGTTCAGAAGCCAAATGGAGACACTTCTGCGTTGCCTGGGCTCTCAACAGTCCCCCCAGGCGGCCCCAGACCCACGAGCCCTTGTTCAGCCAGCTTCCCTTGGCTCCTGAGAGCAAAGCAGCCTGGGCCTATCCCCTGGGTCCTGCCACTGGAGGAGGTTGCTCGGGGAAGGTGAGGAGAGAGGATGGGCTTCTGGTCACCAAGGCCAGGCAATGCCAGGGGAGTGGGCCGCCATGCCGCCCACCTCCATCCTCTGCCCTGGCCCGGATGGAAAAAATAACCAGCCGGATCAGGGACCTGCCTGCCTGCACCTACTGCACCACCCTGCCGGAAGCCCAGTTCTCCACCACCTTTGGGCAGCAGCTGTCTGGGGCCGGAGACACTGGGAGGGTGGGGCAAGGGTGGCTCTGGAGGCAGGTGTCTACCACTCCTCACCTCCGCCATGCTTGGTTATGAGGTTGCTGCAAACAGGCGTGGCTCTGCCTGCGGGACCTGTCGAGCCCTCTCCCCGCCATCCCTGCTGGGAGAGCTGGGAGAAGGGAAGGTCCCCTATGTCAAAGCGTGGCTGCTGCCCAGAAAACCCATCACCTGAGAAGCAATCATCACTGGCGACCTCAGCTCAGGATTTCTTCCTTTTCTAGAGCTGAAGCTTTTAAGCTTTCACCCAAAACTGTCTCCACAACAACCCAGCTGGTCTCCTGCTTCATTATTTCTCATCTTAAGCTCCAGCAAGAGGCTGGACAAGAAAAAAAAAATCGTGGGGTGGGGGAGGGAAGAGGGTATTATTTCTCCGCCTTGCCCCAGCCCCCACCCAGTGCCAGAGAGCAGTGTTAGATGAGATCAGAAACCTAGGCCAGGGCCCCTCACCCGGGCCAAGGAGCCACAGGGCTCAGGCCAAACTCTGCCCAAGGCCAGTTAACAGTAACTCGTTCCACCCAAACCTTGCTGATTTACAAATGGAAAGAGAAACTAGCTGGGGCCACAGCTCGGGGTTGATTTGGGAGGTGGGGGTCCTCTTGGCACCTGCCAGTGCTTCCGAGCCCCTTCTGCAAGGTTCCACCGGGGGAAAGTGGGGTAGCGGTGAGAGGAGCCATCAAGTCTGTGTCAGCAAGTATGAGATCTGATACACAGCAGCGGCTGACTGTCCTCCCCAGCCCTGCCAGGGAGGAGGGCTGCGCACGGTTCCGAGGCTGAGCCTGGGGGGGCTGGGGGTGTTGTGGGTGGCAGCGAGTAGGAAAGCACCAGAGTGCTGGTTTGCTCGCAGAGCCCAGCTGTGTGAGTTAACAGAAGTGCTCAGTGAGGGCCCAGCATGGAGCCGGTGGCCCTCAGGCTGATGAAGGGGGTCCTGCTGGAGGTCCTCTCTGGTCAAGCTCTGCAGCCCCCACCTTGGGGCCACAGAAAGAGGCGTCCAATTGTCACTGACGCCACACTGTACTGCACTGTCATTTGGCACAAGTGAGGAGATGCAGAACAGTGCGTGGAGCCAGGGGTCACGAGAAAACCAGCGCTCCTGTTTGGAAAAAGCGGCTTTCCCGGTCTGAAAGGGCAGCAAGGGGGTGAGAGTCAAGGCTTGAAAAGCTAGCTCATTTGATGCACCCTAAACTTTGATCCCCCACCCCCATTTCCTGCAGCTTCAGTGCGCAATGGGGCCTGAACAACTCCGCCCACCTGCTCCCACCACGCAGGGTGCCTCCTGCCCAGCCCTGTCCTTCCCCAAGGAAAGGGGGACCGCCCTCCTCGCTCTGGCTCTGCAGCCCACTCCCCATCCACACTGATCAGTCTTTGTCCCAGCCTTTTCTCTGGAGACTTCCAGGAAATGCCCACATCCACCTCCAAAACTAGGCCCACCTTGGCTGCCTCATTTTCTCCTCCAACCTCCACCACAGGCTTCCCTCCACCTCACCTCCCACCACCCAGGCCAAAGTCCTCTCCCACCCTCATCTTGAGAAGCCACCTTCTCACAGATCCAAACACAACAAACTCCTCCCTGCCCCTAAGCACCCCCCCCCCCCCCCATCAACAGCCTTAACCACTGTAACCTCAGAACCTTTTCTGGCTGCCCCCAAATCAATCATGAGGCCCCCTGTTGCTCCAGCACCAGCAAGCACCAGCCTGGCCATCATCCCCTTTTAACCACGTCCCTGACCCCAATCCTTTCCAGTCCCCAAGGGATTCAAGAGCATTTTCTAACCTCCGCTGCCACTCACCCCAGGCCCTTCCTCCCCTAAGCCATGTGCCTCCTTCTCCTCCTCCCTCTGCAATGCTGGTCCTCAGAGAACCCCCAATCTACCCTCAAGGGTCTGATCGGCAGAAGTCATCCCCATTCCTACCTAGGCCCAGCTACCCAAGGCCACCTCTCGGGAGCACGCTCCCCTGCATCCCTTCAGGACCCAAAGCCTTCGTCAGGCCCAAATAACCCCCTTTCCCAGGCAGTGTGTCTTATCTCGCAACCTGGGGTCCAAATACCCCGCCTCGGAGCCCAAACGCCCTATCCTCGGTTCAAAAACCCCTTGGGGGTGGGGGTGTTCAAACGCCCTCTCTGACGGTCCCGATGCTCCATCCTGGGTTCAAATGCCTCCGGAGAGAGCTTAGATGCTCATTTTGGGGTCTAAATAACCCATTTGGTGCTAAAAGTACCTTTTGGAAGACCCTGACCCCCTTTCTGGGGCCAAAATGTCCCGCTCTGGATTCGAATGCCTCCGACTGGGGAGCGGACAGGGGCCCGAAGGCGCCCGGACACCTCTCATTCTGGGGCCATCCGCCCTCTTGAGGGTCCTGCCTCGCCAAGCCCGCCGCAGAGCCGCTACCTCCGCGGACCCCCACCGCACTCACCATGGCGAGGCCGCGGTGTCCGGAGCGCGGGGATCGAGGTTTGTCCGGCGGCGGGAGCAGCTGCAGCAGTCCGAGCTCCGCCGCGCGTCCGCGCCTCCACACTCACTGCCCCTAGCGCGCGCCGCCGTCGCCGCCGCCGCCCGCCCCAACCGTCCCTCAACGGCCGCCGCGCGCGCCCCGCCTCGCCCGGCCCCGCCCCGCCGGCCCACGCGCCGCCGCACTGCGGCTCCGCGGATCCCTCCGCGCCCCTCCCCGCGCTGCCGGGCCCGCGCATCTCCCTTCCCGCCCCTCAAGGGCCGCGCTTTGCCGCCGGCCACGCGCGCGCCCGCCGCGGGACTACTTTCCGTCGCCCCGCCCCCTCCACACCACTTTCTTCACGGCGGAGGGGCACGCTCGGCGGCGCGTGACGCGTCCCTGTGAGAGCCGCGCCGTGATTGGGCCCGAGCCCTGGCGGAAATGAGAGCGCGGCGTGGATTGGCCCGGCTTTCCCTGCAATGCGTCAAACTGGGGCGAGCCACGCGTGGTGCTGGCGGGGAAACCCGAAGTGTGTAGCCACGTGGAGCCGTGAGGCGGAACGAGATGAGGGCGGGGTCTGTGTGGCTGGTAGAGAGGCAAATGCATCGTCTTCGTGGCTGGGGATGATGAAGGGCTGGCGGATGGTGCAGAAGGACCTTCTTTGATCTCCCCTCTAACAGAGAGAAGGTGGTGCAACCCAAAATGCTGGGGTCTGGAAGCCCCGCCCCCAACTGGGCTCCAGGTGGTGGCGGGGGCTTCAAGGTTTTGTCTGCCGCCTAACGGTTCCGACCCCGGGGCAGGTGTCTGAGCCCTGAGACACACTGCACGGGTGTGCAGGACTCCTGTACCCACTTCACTCCTGATCATCCCAGGGTCTATAAAATTGGGGCGGTTCCAGGACAGCCTCTGGAAACAGCGTTAATTTAGTCGTTCATGCAATAAGCATTAATCGGGCACCCGCTGTATGCAGGGACTCGTGCTCAGGTGATGTAGGGAGACCATACTTTCCAACCGTCACCTGGTCATCTCCTAGAACAACCTGACTTTTGGATACCTTGTTCAAAGTTCCACCCATAGGAGGAAAAAGAATTAATGAGTTAGCCGAGACAATGTGTTCACTGGCGCTCGAACCACCCCGCCCCCCCTCCGCCGCTTGTTTAGAATAAGAGCCGTCATTCGCTTATGCTCCCCCTCCCCACTGCACCGCGATTGGTTGAGGGTTGGGCAAGTGAGTCAAGCTAGGCCAGTCTTGTCCCACCCGGAACAGAATGTAGGCTGAGCAAACGAGAGCCCTTTCCTGAGCTTACGGATCTGGAGTTTGGGGGCAGGACACCTTTTCCTTTTGAGTGGGGGAGCCTGTGAAAGAATAGGTCCGGAGGTATCTGTGGCCAATTTCCCACTCTCGGGAGGGGAGTATAAAACACACCGGGAGACGAAAAGAAGCATGCGGCGAGAGTCCTATGGGCATTGACTTCCCCGGTTCCAATACTCTTTGAGGCCAGCGGAACCCCATCATGCCATAATTTTTATGACGTGAGCCATTAAAATTTTGCTTTCAACTCAAGCTAGTTTGAGTTGAATTTATGCCACTTGCAACCAAAGAATTCCTGATGCATATGCGCTGGGCTAAACTTTGTCTTGGTCATCTGTACTGTCCCTGAATTGGAAAGCCGCGGACCCAGAAAAATAAGCAGATACGCAAAAAGAAGGCAGGCTCCTGTTCTATCTCCTCCTCCTCCCCCTCCTCCTCCTCCCCCTCCTCCCCCCTCCTCTTTCTTTTCTCTCTCTCTCGCTCTCGCTCTCTCTTATTCTCAATTTCACCAGGCAGATCTTCTGAATTACTTAAGGCTGCGAAATAACAACTACTAATGCCCTTGAGCTCTTACTGTGTTCCAAGCACTTGGTGGGTGTTATCTTTTTTAATTCTCGCAACCTCCTTACAGGCTCATTCCTTCCATCTTCTACCTGATGGCAATGTTTTATTGCACTGGAATTAGATAAGACCAGAGAGTTAGGGGGGCTTAAACAAGAACAAAGAAGTGAAGTAGCTTGGTCCCCTTCAGGTAGGAGGTAGAATCAGGATTTGAACCCAGGCAGTACGATGGAAGACTCCACACTCTCAAACACAACACTATCAGTGGCAGAGATTGTTTTCCATTATTCACTCTCCCTGTCTTCCAGAGTAATGGACTTTAACTGGGTACATTGCCACCGTGAATAAAAACTACATTTCCCAACCTTCCTTGCAGTTAGGGGTGGTCATCTGATTAAATTCTGGCCAAAACGGATGTGAGCAAGAGATGATGGATGCGACTTCTGGGCATGGCTTTAAAGGGCGGAGATATGCCTTCCTTCTCATCTTGCCCACTGGAGCAGCCATTGTGGGCATTGGATGAGAGACAAACAGTAAGCACACTCTCCGGGGACCTTGATGATTTCCTTTTGTTTAAGAGAGAAGTAAACTTCTACATTGCTTAAGCCGCTGTTGTTTCAGGTCACTTTGTCATAGCAGCCGAACATGTACTTGCCCTGCATCTCCGCTCATTTTTGGTTACTGCCTTTACTTTGGTGGAAGACGACTTTTGCAGGCACTTCAGTGAAGGGACATGTGGTTCAGTCATAAACCGATCAGCACATCCTACCTCCATGCCTCTGGTTCAGAGTCAGCTGTGTAACCCTTTTTTTTTTTTTTTTTTTTGCACCTATGGTTAAATTTACATTCAATAAAATGCCACAGATCTTAAGTACTCAGTTCGATGAGTTCCACAATTGCATACAACTCTTAAGTACTCAGTTCGATGAGTTCCACAATTGCATGTAACCACCACCCAAGACAGGCTCTAGGACACTTCCATCACCCTGAAGTTAGCTCCCTGTCCCCTTCAAGCGACTGCTGTTTTGGCCTCTGTCATTAGAGGTTCATTTTGCCTCTTCTAGAGTTTTATAGAAATGGAATCATATAGCATGTATTTTTATTTTTGTTTTGAGCTTCTTTTGCTCAATGTAACATTTTTGAGCAAAAGTTGAATGGGACATATTTATACCAAAATATCTAAAAAAAAATCGATTTTGTTGTTTATCTAAGATTCAAATTCAACTGAAGCCCTGTATTTCTAATTGCTAAATCTGGTGACATTAAGTTTAAAGTACCCCTTTTTCCAGGGTTGGAAAAGGATCTTAGTGACCTTATAGGGGATTTCCTGGACTTTTAGGCCTCAGGTTGTCCTATGCTACAGCCAGGCAAAAGTCTTGGAAGTGGCTTCAAACCTTCTGAGCTTTCAGAATGATCAGTAAACTAACGCTCAACCCCATTATAATCAGGAAGTTCAAATTAAAATGACCACAACACATCATTTGATATCTATCAGCTGGACAAATGCCGAGGCCAGGGGTATTATCTGTTGCTAGAACTATACTACAGTGTGGTGACCCCGTTATTTCCCTGACCTCACCTCCCTGCACCCTTCCCCCCGCTGTCTGTGTTCCAGCCACACTGGCCTCTTTGCTGGTCCTCGAACACTTGCAGTTGGCTCCTGCCTTGGCACCTTTGTCTTGTTTTCTCTTCACGTGCCCTCTCTGTCACAGCCCTGTGGGTTTTCCCCTCCTCGACTTCAAGTCTTTGTTCAAATGACATGTCCTCTGGGAAGGCCTACGATGACACCTCATTTACGGTTCTCACCCAGCACTCCCAATCCCCTTTATCTGGCTTTTACTGTTTTTCGTAGGAATACCCACCATCTCAAATATGCTATTTATTCTATTTATAGTTTGATTCGAGGTCTGATCTTTCTTTTTGGTTCACTATTGTATTTCTGGTGCCTAAAATGGAGTCAGGAACATAGTAGGTGCTCAATAAATATTTTTTAAATGAATAAATAAATATGAGGAGATGAATATTTTTCTCCAATGCCAGTGGGAGTATTTATTGATACAATCATTCTAGTGAGTGTCACAGCTGCAAAAAAAATCTTAGTGAATACAAAATTTCTCACACCAAGTCTGCCATAGGACAGCAGTCCTCTGTGTGGTGACTCAGTGATCCCCACTGTTTCTTCTCTCCTGGAGGTCTCTGTGTTGCCACCACAAGGAAAAATAGAGATCCAAGGTTCTTGTTGCCTCAGTCTGCAAATGACTCACGTGACTTCCGCTTACTTTTTATTATCCAGAATCAGTCACGTGGTCCCACCTCATTGCTTGGGGATGGAGAAGTGTATTTTCTCTTGTGCCCCAGAAGAAGAAACAGGAAACAGAATTTAGTTGCCATACCACAGTCATGGTCACAGAGAGCCGCTTGACAATCTTCATAGGCAGGTTGAACGTGTCCGTTTGCTTGGTCTCAATCTACGGAGTCTGTTCTTAAATGAGTCCTCGATCGGTGGCTTTCACACTCTTTTGAATGAGGTTGACAATAAGAACTACAGAGATGAAGTGCCATTCTTATCAAATGATGTCAAGGGTACATACTATCAGCATGACTTGTCACTAGTGATGTTAACCTTGGTCATCACCAGGCCAACATAGTATTTATCAGATTTCTTCAGTGTAAAGTCACACTTCCCCTCCACCTCCTTCCCTTACTGTCCTCTTTGGCAGAAAGTCACTGCACAGTCCAAACTTAAGAAGTGGAGAGTTTTGCTTCACCTCCTTGAGAGGGTAATATCTATATGAATTATTTGGAAAGCTTCAGTACAGGGAAGCTGCCTGTTCTCTCCCATTCGTTTATTTATTCAGTCGCTTTCTTTGTATCAGTATGGACTTGTGGATATTTATTTTATACTATAGGTTGTAATCCAATACTACATTATTTTGTTGCTCAAATTGTTCCAAGTTTGACCATTGGATGCTCTTTCAGTTGGCTCCTGTGTCCCTCTGACGTGCCCTCATAGCATGTGTGTGTGTGTGTGTGTGTGTGTGTGTGTGAGCACTTATTTTTCTGGTACTATAAGATGTTCCAGGCTCGTCTTGTGTATTTCCTGATGCATTCCTAGAATCAGCCATTTTTCCGAGGCACCTTGGTTCCTTTTATTGGAGAATGATGTTAGAAACCATGAGTGTGCTCATTGCTATTGATGACTGGTTTTTAAACTCTACTTCTTTGCATTATATTTTAATAATTATTCCATGTATCTTTAAATGGTCACAGTTGGTGACCTGTCTGCAATTTTTACCTCATATCGTTTCCTTTTTTTTTTTTTTAAGTATCTCCGTCTCACACCTGTTAGAATAGTTATAATCAACAGGACAAGTAATAACAAATGTTGAAGAGGATGCGGAGAAAAAGGAACCCTCATACACTGCTGGTGGGACTGTAAATTGGTACAGCCACTATGGAAAACAGTATGGAGCTTCCTTAAAAAACTAAGAATTGATCCACCATATGATCCAGCAATCCCTCTACTGGATATTTACCCCAAAGACTTGAAAACTCATATCCGAAAAGATATTTGCACACCAATGTTCATAGCAGCACTATTCACAGTGGCCAGGACATGGAAGCAACTGCAGCAACCTATGATAGATGATTGGCTAAAGAAGCTGTGGTACACATGTACAGTGGAATATTACTCAGCCATAAGAAGAGATGAAATACTGCCATTTGTGACAACATGGATAGGCCTTAAGATAATCATGCTAAGTGAAATAAGCTAGACAGAAAAAGTTTAAAATCACATAATATCACTTATATGTGGGATATAAACCTAAAAGCAAGAAATGAATAGGACAAACAGAGACTCATGGACATGGACTATAGACTAGTGGTTACCAGAGGGTAGGGATAGGGGAGGAGAAAGTAGGTAGACAGTTAAAGGGGTCAGATATAGGGGGGTAGGAGTAGGGAGAAGTGGGTAAAGGGGGTCAAATACATGGCAGCTGAAGGAAACTGGACTTTGGGTGGTAAACACACAATAGAATATACAAATGTCAAATGATAATGTACACCTGAAAATTATATAATTGTATTAACCAATGTTACCCCAATAAATTTAATTAAAATAAAAATTTTAAAAAGTATCTCACATAATAGAAGGTCTGAAGTCAGGGCCAGCTCAGGATGTGTTCAGTGACCCAATTATGTCATTAAGGACCCAGACTCTCTTTTTCATTCTGCTCTGACATCCTCAACATTTTCTATTTTCAGTTTCATTGCTTTATGGTTGCAAGGTGGCTGCCACAGCTCCAGACATCACTTCCTAAGACAGTAATCCTAGTCAGGATCGAAAGAGTAGGGTTCTTCTATTTCTCTTTATCATTGCCCAGAACGCAGCCCTATAGCCAGACCTATTTCCAAGAGGATCTGCGAAATATCTAGCTCTTTGCCCAAGAAGAAGAGTAAACAAAATTTGACGAACCCTGGACAGTCTCTGCTACAGGAGATGACCTGGACGTTGCAAACATCACTTCCACTCACATCTTACTGGCCCACATATTGTTCATGGCCACTCCTAGCTGTAAGGGAGGCTGATATTGCCAACCTAACCTTTTACAGATTTTTTTTTTAAGATAATTGTCTTAACTTTAAGGATTAACTTGGGAATAATTGGCATGCCTCACTTTAAATTTCATCATTTAACTTCTACTAATTTGGGGTAGATTTGTTCCTAGATATTTTCAACTTTTTGTTGACAATGCGAATGGGATCCAGTTTTTCACATTTTCTAGAAGCCCTGTGTGTATTAAAGTTATGACTTTTTACAAGTGCTCTTGAATCCAGCCTCCTAGTGAAGTTGGCCGTATCAAAGTCCTTGATAGCAAAAAGAATGTTTTTTTCCCCTTTAAAAAAAAACCTGGCCGGATCACATATTCCATTTAGTTGTCGTATTGCTTTAGTGTGGAACTGTTCCTCAGTCCTTTGTATTGCATGACACTGATAGTCTTTGAAAACTTTATTTTGTAATATGTCCATCAATTTGGGTTCATCTGATGTTTGCTCTTGACGAGATTCAGGTTGTACTTTTATTTTTTTATGGTGACATTGGTTAATGAAATTTGGTAAGTTTCAGCTGTACATTTTAACAGTACTTTTTATTTCAATAGAAGAAATATCACAGAGGTAATTCTGTGTCCTCAGGATATCTTAGCAGGAGGCCGATGATGTGATTTGCCCCGTTACTGGCGATAGTAGGTTTCTTGCTGGAAAGTTATTCTTCTTCCTTTTGTAATTGATAAGTAGCCTGTGGGAAGATACTTCAACACTGCATAAGTTTGGTTCTCACCAAACCTTCACCCGCTCGCTTTAGATGACTTCATCTTTTCACAGACTGCTTCTTCAGAACCATCCAGTCTAAACAATGGGGATCCTCGACTGACTCTTCAAAAGCAAGGCTGTCACCAGTGCCTTTTTGTCATTATGTGAGTTGTAACCCTCAGCATGTCTTTTTCACCCAAGAAATGTAGGACCACCTAATCTCAATCCTGTCACTGACCTTTCCCAGCCCAGAAGGGGCAGGGACCGTATTTGGCAAAACACTTCCGAGGGTCCTCATTCATGTCTGTAACCATTAGACTGCAGTGAACAAGGCCATTTGTACAGATTTCTGCCGCCTTCTTTTTCCTTCCTAGAAAGGGTGTCACAGATATCAGCTCCCTATGGGCGATGGCTTTGTACTCACCGAGCTCATCGTAGGTGTTGTTTTGGGTTACGCCGATGTAGTTTATTCCATTCACATGGTGCCCGTCTCCGCCTGTGGGCAGTGCTGATGGAGACAGGGACCAGGTGCTTGGATGACCCAGTTGTAGCAGCTCGTGTCCCCACGGGGGCAAGTAGCAGCTCTGGCAGCGATGGAAGTAGGTGCTAGTCACAGCAGGCCTGAGGTGCCCACCAGCAAGACCAATACTGGCCCAGATACCTGGTGCCTCAGACCTCACATGACCCCCCCCCCCACTCTGATAGCCTTTTGATTCTCATTTTACAAATGAGGAAACTGAGGTCGCAATGCACCAGAGAAATGCAGATCATGGTAGGCTTGGCTTTCGTGCTATTCCACCTCCAGAATCACCCACCAGATTGTCTGGAGGTCTTCTGTAAGTCCTTCAATAAAAGCCAGGTCTAGCCCGTGGATCCTTAAATATCCCTCCAAAGAGATACTCTTTCCCCCAAGGACATTATTTTCTTCAAAACAATTCTCAGGTTCTTGGATTCTTAGAGCTCCAAGATCAAGGTCATATGGGGTCTTCAGACACTCATCTTCCCTCGGTAAAACCAGAGCGCGTGTGAGGAGAGGCCAACTGAGTACCAAGTGGGAAGTTCCACTCTATTCCACGTTGACTTTCAGAGTTCTGCAGATTTTATTTTCCAAAGATAGCTGCGACAGTATCTTCCTTCCCGAGAAGCAGAGTGTGACCTAAAAGACACTCACTTCAGATTAAAAGACTCACACAGACTGGAAGTCAAGGGATGCACAAAGATATTTCATGAAAATGGAAATGAAGGGGAAAAAAAAGCTGGGGTGGAAATACTTATATCAGACGAAATAACAAGAGACAAGGAAGGACTCAGTGATCCCACTTCTGGGTATTCATCCAAAGAAACCCAAAACACTGCTTTCAAAGGGACGTGCAAATCCATATGTTCATTGCGGCCATACTCACAATAGCCAAGACGTGGAGGCCACCTGGGTGTCCATTGATGGAGAAATAGAGAAAGAGGGGTTGGTACACACATACAATGGAATCTTGCTCAACCTAAGAAAAGAATGATATCTTGCCACCCATAGCGACATGGGCAAACCTCGAGGGAATTGCGCTGAGCACGGTAAGTCAAACAGAGAAAGACAAATGCCATGTGACCTTGCCTACATGTGGAGTCTAAAGAACAAAACAAATGGAACAGAAGCAGACTCATAGATACAGAGAACATTTCAATGGCTGCGAGAGGGGAGGGAAGGATGGGAGATGGGTGAAAAAGGGTAAAGGGATTAAGAAGTGCAAACTGGCAGTGGTAAGATAGTTATGGGGATGAAAAGTACAGCCTAAGGAATATAGTCAATAATATCGTAATAACTGTGTATGGTGTCAGACAGGTGCTAGATTTATTGAGGTGATGGCTTTGTTGGTTATATAAATGTCTAGTCACTATGTTGTACACTTGAAACTAATATGATATTGTATACCTACTGTAATTGAAAAAATTAAAAAAAAAAGAAAGAAAAAGAAATGGAGCCTGTGTCTCCTTCCTGGAACCTGAGTGGGCCTTGACCATGGCCTCAGTTAAGAAAGTAGAAGTGATACCATACGACCCCAAAGCTAGCTCATAAAAACGTCACGCACTTCTGTGTCATCCTCTTGGGACACTTGCTCTTGGAAGCCAGTCCCCAGGCTGTGAGGAAGTCTAAGCAGCCAGAGGAAAGGCCCGCGTTGGGAGGCCTCAAGCCCTCTGTCCCCACTGAGCTCCCAGACGGATGGCTCGCCCGTGCAGATGCTGACGGTACCCAGCTGACACACCGTGGAGCAGGGCACTGTCACCGCCTTCTCCAAATTGCAGACTTGTGAGCAAGATAAATAATTGTTGTTTTAAGCTCCCGGGCTTTGGGGCTGATTAGTTATGCCACAATAGATAGCTGGAAGAGAAAAGAAGCAGCTAATTAGGAAACAGCAGGACTGTCACCTGGGCTCAGAAGGCACGTGCTGCAGAGTCAGGCCCATGCTGATCCCCATATCCTGTCTTTCATCCTCAATGGGTTGTAGAGAAGAGTAGAAACTTTGAAGCCAGGCGGATATGAGTTCATAACCCTGGTTCCGATATGTCCCAATTGTGTGACCTTGGGCCATTTAAGGGGCCTGTGAACCTCGGTCTCTTCCTCTGGGAAAGATAATTTTTCTTCCTAAAGTCAGCAGGAGGATTTAGTGAGATTATACATCTAAGGTGCTTAGCCAAGAACACGGCAGGTAACGAGGATTCCATAACGACAAGCCCAGGTTTATCATGACTGTTTTATAGCTGGATGTGGAAAGCCTCTCACTCACAAACCCGGTACTGGATAGTGGGTCTCGAAGGTAGATTAGGAGCCTTCTGGGTCCCATGACGCTCTGCGTTGAAATTCTCTGCTTATAGTCAAAGAGACCTGGCTCAAAACAACTCATGGCTCCTCCTGTGTCCGGCTGTGTGGCTTCAGGAAAGAGACTGAACCTCTCTGTTTTCGGAGTCCTCATCTGCAGAAAGAGGGAGAAGCTATCATTCCTTCTGTAAGGAGCTGCAGTGAGGATGGACTGTGCAGAGGGAACAGCACGATGCTAGGCACACAGGAGGTATCCATAGGGTGTGCTGGTCCCTCTGCAGGGTCTCTGGGGGTTCTGTCCTCGCTGCGCCCTTTACCGCAAGCCTGGCCAGGTGGGTGGGGGTGGCGAGCGCTTCAGAAGGAGGGGCCAGAAGAGACCCGGGCGTCTCCCAGCAGCGACCGTCCTGTTGTTCTCTTATTCCCCACCAGGGGGCGCTCCGGTGAAGTTAAGATCGCGGCTCTTCTCCACGTTGACCACAGCTACCCGCGTTTGTGCGCATCGGACTGCGCACGGGGCTGAGTAAATGACCCGGGGCTGAGCGCTTTGGCTCGTTTAGATGAGACAAGCCTCCCAATGTTCTTGTTAACATAAGAAATCTGGCAGAATCATAGGCTTCGATTTCCAGTACGTTTGTGCGAGAAAAGTGCCAATGATCCTCTTCTGTTTGAGAGAGAGAAAACCTACATGCATGTATTCCCTTCAATAAGAGAGAGATATGATGTTATCACTATGGCAACAAATGATCACGGAAGACGACGAATCAGCATTGCAGGCTTCTCTGGGAGATTATTTTTCTCAAGCTATGGCAACAATTTATTGGGGACTCTCACAAGCCTCTTTTGTTCAAATTATCCTGCCAAGGACAGTGGTAAATGAACAGATGAGATTGGTGACAGGAAGTCAAGCCTCCAGCACGCCCAGGAAAACAAGATGGGGTTTCTTGAAAATGGTCTCAGTTTGTTACCTTCTGGGGTAGATGCTTTAGAAAGGCTCGAATATGCAAAACAGTATCTTTCTGTCTGGAGCTGCAGAAAAGAGAGCAGATCCTAACCTCTTCTTTTGATTTAAAAAATGATCTTTATTTAAAAAAAAAAAGTATCGCTTTTTAATACCCCTTTTGTTAATAGCTGGGAACTTGCACTTTAAAAGCGCTGGCTCTGAATTTCCTGGGTTGACATCACAGGCAAAAGGGGCGGACGGCTGGGGGGAGGGGCTCAATTTTACCAGCAGAGCTTTGACCATTTTCTTTCAGCAGTTTACAGACATCCAAGCAGTTATTCCTCATGGTCTCCATGGTTATTCAGAGGAGCTATGCTCAGTGTGGCCACAAGCAGAGATGCTGGGTTCTGGAGCCAGACTCCTTGGGTGTGACTCCCAAGATGTGTGATGTTGGTTGGACAGGTTACTTAACCTCTCTGTGCCTCAGTTTGCTCATCTGTAAAATGGGCATAAAATAGTACCACCTTGTGATGGTTTTAGAACACATTCACAGGTTCTTCACGGTGCTCTCGTAAAAGCATGGGTTCCAATCTTCCCATCCTCTTGAATATGGGCCAGCCCTATTGACCCACTTCTCATGAATACAATGCTGCAGACGTGATGCCGACTGACTCGAAGGCTAGGCCAGAAAAAATGACACGGCCACTGCCTAGGTCTCGCTCTCTTGGGACTTGCACCCTGGGAGCCCTGAGCAGACATGCTGATGAGAACTTGTGGGGACAGAAGAGACACCAACGAGCCTCTTTCACCAGCATGCGAATTAAGAAAGCTTCAAGATGGTTCCAGACCAGGCCATCATTTAACTGCCACCTCCTGAGGGAGACCCTGAGCTAGGACTACCTTGCCGAGCTCCTCCACAGACCCTCTGAGAGACCGTAAATGCTCATTTGCGCCCACTAAGTCTTAGGCTGATTTGTTACACAGCAGGAGATAACTCACACACTATTTCAGGATCATAGTCCATGAGATCATGTATATTAACTGTCTGGCACACAGCAAATGGACTGAGAAAAATAAAAATGTATTATTATTATTATTATTGTCATCATCGCTTTCTGCTTACTCGAGTGTTATGGATTGGATGTTTGTGTCTCCTTCCCGATTCTTTTGTTGAAACCTTCTCTACCAATGGGATGGCATTTGGGGTGGTACTTTGGGGAGGTGGTTAGGTTTAGATGAGGTCACCAGGGTGGGGCCCCTCTGATGGGATTAGTGTTCTTACAAGAAGAGGCAGAAAGATGAGAGCTCTCTCTCTTCTTGCACACAGACTGAGGACAGGTCACGTGGGGACACAGTGAGAAGGTGGCCGTCTGCAAGCCAGGAAGAGAGCCCTCACCGAGAACTAAGTCTGCCAGCGCCTCGATCTCGGACTTCCCAGCCTCCAGAACTGTGAGAAGTGAATCTGTCATCAAAAGGTGTTGTACTCGGTAGAGACGTGGCTCCTTATGTCTGTTTTCTTTCCCTTAGCATCATGTTTTCGAGGTTCATCTACATCATAGCATGTGTCAGAGCTTTGCCCCTTTTTCCGGTTGAATAATATTCCGTTGCGTGGATTCTCTGACTTTATTTATTTGTGTGTTGATAGACATTTGGGTCGCTTCTACCTTTTGGCTGTTTGAATAACGCTGTGAACGCTGCAGTTTTTCTGTTTTAAAGTGATGAAAATGTTCTCAAAATGATTGTGATGATAGTTTCACAACTTGCTGAATATACTCAAAAGCATTGAATAGTACATTTTTAAAGCATGGATTTTACAGGATGTGATTTATCGATCGGTAAAACCGTTACAAAGGAACCCCAAACTGCTTTAACTTAATTTTACGTTTACTCACATAACTTACGGTAGGAGGCAAACGCACACAAAACACATGGTTTCTTCTTATAAGTCCAGGAGTTTTTCAGCCATTTTTACTCGAGGTGAGTTAATTGTCACTGAATTAACAATGATATCATCAGGGGTTAAATATTACGAGCATAAGGAATAAGTTCTATTCCCTGTCCAAAAATAAAATAAAATAAAACTACAATAATTAAACACACCTCCCTGTAGTAAACACGTAAGCCAAGCTTTGTGGTTACCTGGTCCTCAAGGTTAAGGATGAAGTTCCAGCATAGATGAACACAGGCAATCACTGTGCAAGGTGCCTCTCATTGGCAAGCCGCTGGCTAAGAAACCAGTCCGGAAATTCTGTTTTGTCACAAAAATGAAATCATTTGTATAGATCCAACTTTCAGGCATTTATGCTGTCAGGGACTGAGCAGCTACTGTGTGCTGGGCGCTGTTTTAGGACAGACTATCCCAGCTCCCCGCTCTGTTGATATTTGGGTCCTGTGTTAGTTTCCTATGGCTGCTGTGACAAATGACCACACATTTATTGTCTGGAAGCAACACTAGTTTATTCTCTTATAGTTCTAAAGGTCAGAAGTCCGGAATGGGTCTTAGCGAGCTAAAATCGAGGCGTCAGCAGGGCTATTTTCCTTTCGGGGGGCTCTAGTGGAGAGTCGGTGATCCGGTTTCTTGCCTCTCTCAGTTTCTAGAAGCCACTCGCTGTTCTTGGCTTGTGGCCTCTTCCTCCATAGGGCCAGGTCCTTCTCCTGCTGCCATCTCTCCCTGTCCCTGGTCCCTCTTCCACTTCCAAGGACTCTTGTGATTATACTGGGCCCACCCAGATGATCCAGGATGACCTCCCTATTTTAAGGTCTGTTGGCTTAGCAGCCTTAATTTCATCTACGACCTTAATTCCCTTTTGTCATGTAATCTAACACATTCGTAGGGTCTGGGGGTTAGAACACTGACATTTTGGGGGGCTTTCATTCTGTCTATGGTAAGGGCGGAGTCATTCCTCATTGTGTGTGTGTTGGGGGGGGCTGTCCTGTGCACTGTAGGACATCTGTGGCACCATTCCTGGCCTCTGCTCACCCCACCCCGACCCCGGCTGTGACACCAAAAAGGTCTCGTTGCCAAATGTCTCTCGGGGGACATAATTACCCCGGTCGAGAGCCACTCATCTAGGCCCTAGGAATCTGGAAGCGAGTAAAACAAACTTCTCACTCTCCTGCATTTCTATTTTTACAATTGAGCAGGCGCGTTTATTACATCACACTGGGAAACGCTGTGTCCCCAACCCCACCCCCACCCCCCGTTTATACCTCTGGGACTCACACCCTACGATTTCTACAGAATCTCAACCAAGGTCGAATGGGGCTCTGGCAACAGGGCTGGGCAGAAGAGCCACGCAGGGCAGCCATCAGCAGAGAGGTGACACTGGGACCTTCCCGGAGAAGTGGGAGCTCCACACTGCCTACATGAGTGACAGGTGTCAGCCCCTGTCAGCCCCTGTCTGCCATGCTCCTGTTCTCTCTCTAATTGCTTCTCAGGCGCCTCCCTCTGGGTCTC
Organism: Rousettus aegyptiacus; assembly: GCF_014176215.1. Taxonomy (NCBI): domain Eukaryota; kingdom Metazoa; phylum Chordata; class Mammalia; order Chiroptera; family Pteropodidae; genus Rousettus; species Rousettus aegyptiacus. Next base: position 44,058,179 of record NW_023416289.1, on the reverse strand, counting down.
CTCTTCTGTGGTCTGGACACAGTCCGTGGCTGTCCCCTCGCCCAGGTCCTAATGCCATCTTCGCCCTTTCTCCCTGATCTCATTCATTCTCGTGCTTCTGTGGCTAATTACTTCTCCTGCCTGCCCACGTCTTTGTCCTCAGCCCAGTTCTATTCATTTCTGGTTGCTGCTATAACAAATCACCACAAACATAGTGGCTTAAAATAGCACATTGGTATTATCACACAGTTCTGAAGCATAGAAGTCTGACGCGGGTCTCATGGGGCAAAAATAAGGTGTCGGCAGGGCCTGCTGGACGCTCCAGGGGAAAAAGCCCTCTCTAACATCTTCTAGCTTCCAGAAGCCGCCTGCCTTCCTTGGCTTGCGGTCTCTTCCCCGCCTGCAAAGCCAACCTGTGCAGCATCTCCGAATCTGTCTCTCTCTCACCGCTACTTCCACTGTCACGTCTCTCCTCATCCCCTACATCCCGCTTTTCCTTATCATATCAGTGCTCTAGAGCTGCAGTGACAAAATCCCGCAGACTGGGCGGCTTGAATCAACAGATATTTATTGTCTCATGATTCTGGAGCCCAGAAGCCCAGAGTAGAGGTGTTGGCGGGGCCTCACTCCCTCTGAACCCTGGAGGGACCCCTCCCTGGCCTCTTCCAGCTTCTGGTGGTGGCCTTGGTGTTCCTTGGCTTGCGGCTGTGTAATGCACTGTCTCCCTGTACCTTTGCCTCATCTTGTAAGGACGCCAGTTACTTTGCCTTAAAAACCCACCCTATTCCAGTAAAAACTCATTTAAATGTGACCAATTACATCCGCAACAACCCTATTTTCAAATAACACTGCATTCAGAGGTCCTGGGGGATGAGTCAACATATAATTCTGGGAAACGCCATTCAACCCACAAGACTCATAAAGACCATTGTGTTTACAACGGGCCCACCCAGATAGCCCAGAACAATGTCTCCTTCCCAACAGCCTCAACTTAATCACAGTTGCCGTTCCCTTTTGCCACGTAGCGTGACATATCCAGTTTCTGGGGATTAGGACGTGGATGTCTTGGGGACCCATTATTCTGCCTGCCATTCCAACCCTCTCTCTCAACTCCAGGCTGGGTGGCCAAAGGCCTCTTGGATACCCTTTCCTGGATATTCTATGAGTTATTTTTAGTATAAGTATGTCCCTCTTATTCCCTTTTTCTTATTGGTTTGGACCTTGTTTTTCCCTTGGGGGTTCTCTTGTCTTATGAATCCTGGTGTCCTATAATCTTGTCATGGCTCCGGAGACAAATATTTTAGCAGGAGAACACAGCCAGGTTGATCATACCTCCAAAATCAATCCCAACTTGATAAACTTACCTTCCTTTGTCCCCAGCTCTATCCAAGTCACCACAATCTCTGTCCCAGTTGAGGAAATGACCTTCTCACCTGGAGCCCTGTTCCCGCCCTTTCCCTTCGGGGATCGAATCCCCACCCTCAACCAAAGTGATCTTTCTAAAGCAAAATCCAGATGGGTCACCCTGTTGAAGCCCCTCCAATGGCTCCCCATTTTGCATGTGATAAAGAGAAATCTCAATACCTTAATTTCACCTTGGCTTCATCTCAGGACTCTGTGGAGTCTGCTCACTGAGACTCCTCCCCCTCCTCTGGCCTCTCTCGGACCCTCCAGTTTCCCAAGACCTTCCGCTCTGAGGCCCTCTGCACTTTCTCTTTACCCAGCCTGGACCTCTCTTCTCATCACCTCTCACCCCTGCCATGGCCACTTCCCTTGCCAGGTCTTCTTAATTGGTGTCACCAACTCGAGACCTCTGGGACCCTGCTCCCTGGAGGAGCAGACCTCTGCTACCCCCAGTCAGTGCTTCCCACGGCATCACCTCGTTTGACTCTCTCTGCAGCACCTCGTTGCTCTATGAAATGATTGTGTTTCTAGTGACTTATTTCATGTCCACTTATCCCAGTGGAACAGAAGCCCCAGTTGAGCCTAGACCCCGTCTGGCGAGGGATGGGCCTCCAGGGCCTGTCTCGTGAATACCTGTGGAATCAGAAACGAGTTCTCCAGGGCCCACATGAGCGTGCGCCCCCCTCACCATAGGCTCCCTGTCCCATCGGCGATAGTGGCATTGCCCTCAGTGTCCAGGACTAGTCATGTGGGCTCAGCACCCCCGGGGCCCTCGATAGGAGAGGCAGGGCTAGGGTAGGATGGGAGTCCAGACGGCTGTTGCCATTCTCCCTAGGGGGTTCTTGGATCAGAATAGAAAGAAGAGATCATAGTGAATAAATAACTGGATCCTGCTGTATCTTGTGCACGTTCTTAGTACCCTCAGTCCAGAGCATTCCAGGGTTCATTCCCCAGGTTTTCAAGACAGGGGCATCGGTGTTGTAAATAAACAAGGAAGACTGTTGTGTAACTGTGCACTACCCTGGAACTCTGCTCAGTTGTGGGAGGACGCCTGGTTTGGTGCTCAGGACACACCCTTCCTTCCATTGTGTACTTGACTACCTGAACTACACATCAGCTTTAGCACCCTGAGCTATTAGTTGTCCCACCCCTATTGCTCTGAGGCTAAGAACGCAGCTTCCGCATTGCCACCTCCTCCGCTGGCTAACAGGCACTCTACCCTTCTGATGGGTCATCATGGCAACTGGCTATGAGCTTTTCCATTTGATCACTCCTGGTCATCACCATGACCTCAGCACTCAGCAAGGGACCTGTGATTCCTACGTGCTCTGTCAATGTTTCTCGAAGGCACCAAACACGTGAATGAGAGCGGGAAAGGCATCGGGGTGTGGGGCTGAGCTGTGTGAACTAAAACATCCCAGAAGCAGGAAGGATTGCTCTCCGGAGAAGATTCCGAACTGCAAAGCTCGAAAAAGCCTCTCACTTCTCCTATGGAATTTGTCTCTTCCAAGTAACACCGTTGTCAGATGGGCAGGTTTCCTGGGAAGCCCTCTTACTACCTCAGGGGTTATCCTCAACTCCATCCTTAATATCGGTCCTGACTCTCTTTGAGGTTAATAAAACTGCATTTTGGACCTTTTAATTTCTTTATTAAGTATTGCTAAAGCAATACCTGCTCATTGTAAACACTCATGTAAGACAGACTCGAAGAAGAGAATCTCTTCATTGTCCAGAAACCTCGGCCTTTGCACTTAAGGCCTTCGACTGATTGGACGAGGCCCACCCACCACCTTGTGGAGTGTTACCTACTTTACTGCAAGTCAACTGATTTCAGTGTTATCCCATCTACAAGATCTCTTAACAGCGATGTCTGGACTGATGTTTGACCAAGCAATGGGATACCATCCTTTGGTCAATGTGGCATGTAAAACGAGCCACCACCACACCAGAAAGGCAGGTATCTGGAGAAAACAGTAGGCAATGGAACCTAATGCTCTATCACCCAGAGAGCCATGTTGTGACCAAGGTGAGTTTATGACAGGAATGGCCCCAGATCAGAAAATCTGTCCACTTGATTGCCTGCTTTAATAAAGAGGAAAAATCATGTTGTTATTTCAGTTGATACAAAACACGCACGCTCGGGGACAGATCCGTGTATATGCGGGGATTTCACACACCATGGAGGGGGAATCACAATCTAGAGTAGTTACAGGATTGTTTTGCCTCTGAATCAGAAGAACTTTTTAATCCCCATCTCAAAACCATGGCCCACGAGGCAGAATGCTGATGCACCCACATCCATCTGAGCTCTGGATTTCTGCAGCGAACAACCCCACAGAGAAAGCCAGCAGACGTGACTGATTGGGAGAAGTCACGACTGTCTGAGGACTGCTGTGGACGACAGTGGTTCTCAATGTGTGATCTGAGGAGCCCGGGGGTGGGGTTCGCAGGACTTTCTGGTGGTCTGCAGCATCATGATGGTTTTATAACGATACTCAGACGTTATCTGTGCTTTCCTCTCTCGTTCTACGCGACAGGCTGAATGCAGACGCCGATATGAGGACCTGTCTTCTGTTTAGCCAGACATTCTGCAAAAATGGAAAGCAGGGCTGCTCCTCTCTCACAGATTCCGCCCCCCAGAAGATAGGGCCATGTTTTTCTACAAGTCCCTCTTTTCCGCTAATGTGTAATGGATTTATCGTTGTTATATTTAGGAGACTTAGTGGCCATCTTTTTCAAATTTCTCAGGTTTAATTTCTATTATGGAAAATACAAGATGAATAAATACATAAATAAAATATTTGTATAAATAAATTCTACATAAATATAATGCATATAAACAAAAGCTCTTTGGGTCCTTAATAATTTCCATAAGAGTATATAAGAGTCCCGAAGGTATGTGTGTCTGAATTTCTTTTCTCTCACAAAGACAGCAGGCACTGGGTTTGGGCGTCACCTAAATCTAGAAAGAATTCATCTTGAGAGCCTTGATTAATAACATCTTCAAATACCTTACTGCTGAACCAGAAGACTCTCCGATATTCCCAGTGGACATGAAATTTGTGGGATGCTATTCAGCTCATGTGCACAAGGTTAGGAACGCTCTGGATGAGAATAAAGAATGCGGTCCTCATTCTTTCCTGTGGGCTGGGGCCCTGTTTCTGTACAACTTCTTGCCACGTAATGAGGACTTCTATTTCCTGATTGTGACTATGCAGTGACTATGCAGTGACTCTTCTGTATAAAAGGAGATTGGCTTGAACCTACTTTAGCCAGAATCCAAAGAAATCCAGGCCCTGCACAATCTTCATTTACAGCTCCATGGCCAAAGTCCTGCTCCTCCTTGGTATGTAGTCCACGTTCCAAACTTCCTCCTCCCCACCCAGCCCCTGCTCCTAGCCCCTGACTGAAACTCATCTCTAACACAATCTCATCTCCAACCCCCATCTCACTTCATCCCCTTTAATCCAATCCCTTGGCACCTACTCTCCCAACCCCATCCCCAACTCCAAACCTAACCCCATTGCCAACTCAACTGCATCTCCAACCCATTTCTATCTTAACATCCTATCCATCTCTTTCTTTCCCTCCATTCCTAGCCCATCCCACCGCTAACCTTGTTCTCAGACCCTATCCCGTCTTTAACTTGCCCTTCTTTTATCTCGTCCTCACTGCAGCCACAGACTTCAGGTCCTCATCTTTTCTCTCCTCTAGCCAGCTTCTGCCTCCTGTTTTCCGGGGGAATTCATGTCTACGCCCAGAGCCAGGAGAAACCAGGTGGGTACTGGTGGTTGTGTCTTCGACGATTGCATTGACCCCGTCATGGCATTCAAGGGCCCTAGAACGTCTCAGGTTGGCCACCCCTTTGAATCCCTAACAGGGACAGCAACCGCTTAGGAGGCCAGTCCGGTCTTAGATCTCAGGGCCACTCCCTGAGATCTCTCTGGGGCCTCCAAATGTTGTAGCCACCAGCCCCCGAAAGGCACATGGACCACCAGAACTCAGTAAGTTATAGGAAACACACTCTTTATTCAGCCAGCTGGGTCTTCCAGTGGTACGCAGACCCCAAATGAAATGTAGAGATACAGGGTTTTTAAGCCCTAAACCCCATTCTTCATTCTGTCTGAACACAAAGGTCTATTTTTCTTCTATTTACTACCTGTCAACCCACAGGTCAGGTGCGCGAGCGAGGGTACAGAAGCAGAAAGCTTTTTGTTAGAATGTTATGTTCCTATGGGTGACAGCCTATGTTCCCATGGGTGATAGCCAAGCAGTAATTTTCCAGCCAGCACACTTTATAAATGTCCATTGGATTTTTGAATGTATAAAAATCCTTCTTCTCAACCACCTTCCTTTTAGCTTCTAGTGTCTCTCACTGTACTTCTCCATCACAACTACCCCATCTTCTTGATAACTCTCCTTTCTCACCTTGAGCTCCTATTCCCCACTTACCTCACCTGATACAGGTGATCTCCAGGTTTTGTCCTTGACCTTTTGGTATTATATTTTCTACCCTTTTCCCTAGGTGAACTCACCTGCCTCGATGGCTTTCTAAGCATAATCTTCAAATTGTTAAAGAAAATAGTGCTCATGCAAATAGATCATGGGTGCATTTAAAATTTTATTGATTATTCATGAAGGACCCAGAAGGATTATAAGCTGATCCAAAAGGGATATGAAAGACTGAGATTTATATAGACAATGAGAAATGATGGTGAATTAAGGTTGCTAAGTAAGATACAGAAGTATTTCATGTCTTACAGGGCAATTCGACTTTATCTCTTGAAGTTATCTTCTCTATTAAATAGACAAGCAATTTAAATAAAATCTGATTAGTGGTCTACAACTTTACCCAACTTTACCAAGTTATAAAACACCTGGTCCATATCAATTGTGAAGAGTAGATTTTTAAAAGTATATTTCCAGAGAGATTCTCAAAAAGGTTTATTATAAAATTTCTTAGCATGACATTGAAAATTATGTTTTAATCTTATTTTTCAAGTTTGAAGTAATTTCCCTGGACAGAGCTTCTGAGATCATAAGTTATCTCTAAAGGTAATTACTGATAAAGTAATGGGCTTGTCTAAATCTGTTTTGTACTCGCATCATTAATTAAAATATTGGAAGACCCACAGTTGTTATAGGAAATAGAATGCAATTTGGGGCTTAATTTATAGCATATATTCCTAATCCCAATGATCAACAATGTTTCTATATTATTTATATTAGTGTACAAATTCAGGGGTGGCTATGTCATGTGGTCTGTGAATTGTCCTTTTGTGTAATGTATGATCTGATTTACTTGACTTGATAATTTACTTAGAGAAAACAGAAATGTTAATTGGCATGCATATGACTCCTTGTTACATGTCTAATAAATCTAGAATCATCAATGCTGCTAAGACCAGAGAATTGGCTTTTGTCTAAAGATTACGTAAAGAACCAGGGTTGTATATCTGGACTGGACTCTGTTAGCCTGGAATTCTTGCTTTTACTGCCTACAATTGTGGGTGAGTTCTGCTGAAATTCCTGGTCCCACTTATTACTCGTAAGTTGAGATCCTATAAGTCACCATGTAGACACTGGTATACCTGATTAAATAGAGTTTATTATCAGATATGACATTCCCAGTATGGCCTTGGTTGTACAATTGATTTGTCCAATTATGTTCTCGCAAAAAGTAGGGTTAATTCTTATTAAACCTATGCAAACAGCTACATTGCCATAAAAAACGAAGTTATTTGTAATAATATCTGCCCACAATACTAAGCAGTTGTGCAGAAAAGGCCAATTGATATCTCTCATATCTCTCATAAGGAAATTTAGTTCTTTATAAATGAGGACCCTTTGTAGTTAAAAAAATAATTTAAGAACATAACAAAAGTCAGCATAGTAATGGGTTCACAAGTCTGTTTTCTAATTCTTTTTAAAAATCTCATGTATAAATGCACAATTAGAAATTGTCTAGGTGTTCAAAGTATTCATTAAGTAACTAAATATTAGCTCGAGGTCCTAAAGTGGTACAAGAATCTTTGGTAGTATGTGTTTAATCTGATAATACAAAACTTCATGCCTTATTTTCCAGAGTATATATTTCTAGGTTGAAAGTTACTTTTTTCCAGCAATTTAAAGATGTGAGACGTGGTTCCATAGTGTAGCAGTTAGCACGTCTACTTTACATGCAGAAGGTCCTGGGTTCAGGCCTCAGTGGAGCTACGGTCCACGGTCTATGGCCATGCTACCCTGAACAAGCCTGATATCTGATCTCAGAAGCTAAGCAGGGTTGGGCTTGATTAGTACTAGGGTGTGAGACCACCGAGGAAGACAAGGTGCTGTAGGCATAAATTATAATAAATAATAAAAATAAAAAATAAAGATGTGATTCATTTTCTTCTGGTTAAAAAATCAGCTGTCAGTTTTAATGTCGTTCCTTTGAAGGTAATGTGTCTTTTTTACCCGGCTGCCTTTAAGATTTTTTTTTCTTTGTCTTTGGCTTTTGGGAGTCTGACTATAGTCTGCTGATATGTGACTTTCTTTGTATTTAACCTATTTGAGGTTTGAAGAGCTTCTTGGATTTGTGGATTTGTATCTTTCATCAGTTCTAGAAACTACAGCTGTTATATCTTCCAACATTGCTTCTGCCTCATTTTCTCTCTCCACTCCTTTGGAGACTCTACCTGTGTATGTTAGACTTATATGTGTTGCGCCATGTATTTATAGTGCTTGTTTCTTTATTTTCAATTTTTTTTTTTGGTCCTTCAGTATGGATATTTTCTATTGACATACTTTTCAGTTAACTAATCCTTTCTTCTGTTGTGTCTTGTCTGATGATAAAACCATCTGGTAAGTTCTAAATTTCAGTTATTGAAAATTTTAGTTATAGAATTTCCATTTGAATCTTTTTACACATTTCAGTTATTTAATAAATTTACCTATTTCTATCTATTATCATCTTTTTATCTATTATCTCTATCTTTTCTTCTATCTTCTTGAACATATCAATTATAGTTATTTTAAAGTCTTTGTGATAACTCTGATATTTGGATATTTGTGGGGCTGTTTCTAGAATCTCTTTCTTCTTTTGGTGTTCTGTCATATTGTCCTTTCCTTGGCATTTCTTAATAATGCTTAATTGGGTGCTGGTCTTGGGTATAAAGTTTTTAGATATTTTAGATAATTTATCTTCCTTCAGAAGAGACTCAATCTTCTCCATGATACTACACTAATCGAGTTGTGGATGCTCACCTCAGTACAATCAGGAACTGTGCTAAGTCAAGGCTAGGTTGAAGTCTACCTTCGGTTCACCCATAACCTTTCCAGGTTTTCATCTGAGAATCTGGTATCTACTCCAGGGCTCTTCTCTGGTGAATCATAAACTCTATTTTTATCTGCGAAACCATGGTAAGTTCCAGTTTGCTTTTCAGAGAATTTTGGCTTAGGTTTTCAATCTCCTGTACTATATAGTGTCTGCTGGTGGAGCAAAGTGTAATGGCCGTTGTAATGAAACAGTATCTTCAGACTGAAAAACTATGTAGGCAACTCCATAGAATATAACAGAACTTATTATAAGGTAATTCACTTACAGGGAAGTGAGGTCAGAGTGGATAAACAACCCAGCAGTTTTGAACAAGTTAATCTCTGCTAACAGAGCTCTATTACCATACTTTTTGTCCCCCATAGTATAACTCAGGTACTAAAGATTGGTAAGACAAAGGGACAAAGAATGCAGTAGCGCCAGGGACCATATCTCCTGGTGGTCTTGCAATAGCTGATTGTGAGGCAGGATAGTTAGCCTTGTGAAGCTCCACTTCCCCTCCAGGATGAGGCTCTGGAATTTTTCCTTAGTCCCTTACTCAGCCCTCTCTCTGTTTCAATTTGGAGCTGAGACTCGGGCATAAGAAACAGGCCAAGGCCAGGAGACAAGATAGATGGCTTTGGAACATAGACTCTGAGGGTTCCCGCTTCCCCACTTGCTACTTCCCTGAAAAGACGGGGTTTGGTGGAATCCAGGTGGTAAGAGGCTCCGCTCTGGGTATGTCCCCCAGACTGGGTCTGGCCACTTCCTCTTGTAAAGAAGGGTATATGGGAGAATAAGGAAGGGGCATTGTAGGATAACAAGAGAAAGGAGTGGAGGGCGACTGAGGAGTCAGTGACTCTGAGTCTCTCATTCCTTCCTTTCTGGGCAATGGTGATCTTGAGAGGAGAGGGTCATCAAGGAGGTCAGTGCTGTCTGGTGGGGGAGTAACAAAGGAGGATAGGGTATAACAACTTCTACAAAAGCCTTGCTTCACTGGGTCCTATTATAGGGCCATAACAGCCTGGGTATAGGGGACTTCCATCCATTTGTTATTCTGTCTACAAAAGAGGTCTAATTGTAATGTTCGTTATAGCTTAAGGTCCTATTTTCTGGTCAAACCTCCTGATCTCTCAGTTTGTATTGGGGTCAGATCATATTACAGAATAAGATCAGCTTCTTCTGCTTTAAACCATCTAGATTAAAGGCTTTCTAATTCTTCAGACTGCAGCTGAGAGGTGAGTCTTCAGGTATAGATGCAGCATTTCCCGTGGAGCACCAGACGGAGGCATGGAGGCACCAAGTGATGATTAATGTTGACTAGTCCTGGCTGGCTCATCATGAATGATACCAAAGAGCTCAATGGGGCTGGAATCCAAAGAGGGACCCTGACTTGGAGCTCTAGTGACCAGGTTCTTGTCTTATGCCATGAGAAAAAGTTTAAGGACACGACAAACAACAAGCAGGTAGTATAAGTTTTCTTAAAGCAAAGGTACACACTTAAAAGTGCAGGCAAACTTGGACAGAGAGTTTGCCCTAAGTTGTCTGAATTACAGGCTCTTGTTTTCTTGGGGATAAGAGTGTCCCAAGGATATCTATACTGTCTTCCCACCTTGGCTTATTTCTAAGCCTAGAGTCTTGCACTTGAAGTCAAAACAGGGAGAGAGCGGAGTAAGGGACAAGGGAAAAATTCCAGAGCCACATCCTGTCCCCCTTGGCTAACTATTCTGCCTCAATTTTATAAAATACCCTGAATAGGCTAACTTATAGAGACAGAAAGCATATTAGTGGTTCCAAGGGACTGCAGGAAAAGGGCAATAAGAAGCTACTGATAATAGGTGTGGAGTTTCTTTTGGGGGTGATCAAAATATTCTAAAATGGACCATGAAAGCGATTGTACCATTCTATGAATATACTGAGAACCATTGAATAGTATACTTTATCATCATTTTATTTTGTTTTTTTTCTTTTAAATTTTAAAAAGTTAGACATTTATAAATGGATTTACAATTCATGAATTGTGTATTTTAAATGGATGGATTACATGGTATATGAATTTTAGCTCAACAAAGTTGTTAAAAATAAATTACAAGGGGGAAAAGGAAAGAAAAACTTTAGACTAAAAGAGATTTGAAACATATTTATCAAATGAAATATGTAAACTTTGTTTTGATCCTTATTGAAAATGATTTAGAATTGTGAGAAAATTGGACAACTTTGAAAACTGACTAAATATTTGCTAATATTATTAATAATTTAGGTGTGATAATGGTATTATAATTATTTTAATAGGTCTTATCTCTTGGATATACATACTGAAATGTTTAAAGGTTAATTATTATGCCTGGGATTTGCTTTAAAATAACCTAATCTAAGAGGAAGCAAGGGAAATACAAAGCGAGATTGACATATATTGACAATTATTGAACCTGGCTGATGGGTACCTGAGGGTTCATTATACAGTCTCCCTACTTTTAAATAGTTACAAATGTTCCATAACAAGAAAGAAATAAAAATAAAAATCTGAACGCTTAAAATTATAAACAGAAGAGATCATTAGGTATGAGATTCATACATAGAACTGACTAGAAAAAAATGAACCCCAAACCCATCCAGTGTTTGAAAGAATTTTATTATAAAAAAATCATAAACCTGTTTTATAGAAGACTGTAATTGCTCAATATCTCAGAAAAGTAAGCTGACTTCTGCAGCTGCTTTTACCCTGGGGCATTTGCAAATTCTGGATGTGAGCAGGAAGCTGAGAATCTGGGTTTTGCACCAACACAAAATTACTGCTAGGGGACAGAGCTATAAAATTGGACACTTTGGCAGAGAGTTGGGAAGCTTCAAGGACACAGGTGTTTTTTCCCCTTAGGCTGTTTGTGAATACTGGATCTATGTGTATAGATAATATGTGGTCTTCCATATAATACGTGGCCTTCCATGACTTTTTTCACTTAGCATAATGTTTTCAAGATTCATCCAGGTTATTACATGGATTGTTATTTCCTTTTTTGCCATTTATTTTTTGGGGGAAAAAACTCCCGATTCATTTGTCCTGTAGTATCACATTCTGAATGTTGCTGACTGCATCCCTGTGGGGTCTGTTAATGTATTCCCCTGTTCCCTGTTTATCCTGTAAACTAGTGATCAGAATTAGAGGCTTGATCAAATTTTAGATTCCATTTCTTGGCAAGACAACTTAACAGATGATGCAGTGAGACTCTGAGGTGTCTATAGGTCATTGCTAACTCCTGTGATCACCTCATTTTTATAGTTGCTATTGAGGCCATTGGAAACAACAATATTGTGCGGAATGATATATAAAATCTGACCTTTGCTACTGATCTGTTTCTTTTTTCAGGTCATGAAATCTTAATAGTGATGTTAAAACAGGCTTTGAGCCTATCACTTGCTATTAGAGGGGTGATCTTGTCAACCTACAGGAGTACATGTCTCTGAACTCATAATAAATGTAGATTTCACACTAAAAGACGAAAATGCCTCCTCTTCCTTTTGATGAATTTTATTTCTGTCCACCTGTTTGCAAAGTGTCCAAGTGTCCAATCTTGCCTGGGATCATTTCTGACCTTTGACTTGTTAAAAAGATCTGGAAGCAGCCAGCATACACTCATTCTCTGTTTTTTAAAAACCATTCTCCCGTAGACATATAGAACAAGGGAATAAAAATAAAAGTCCAGAAACAAACCCTTACATTTATGGTCTATTAATTTTTGACAAGGATTTCAAGACAGTTCAATGCAGGGAAAGAATAGTGTTTTCAACACATGGTGCAGGAATAATTGGATACTCATATGCAAAAGAATGAAGCATCCTATACTTTACATCATATATGAAAATTAACTCAGAATATTCAAAGACCTAATTGTAAGAGCTGATACCATAAAACTCTTAGAAGAAAACAGGAGTAAATCATCATGACCTTAGACTGTGTGATGGTTTCTTAAGTACGGCACTAGAAGCACAAGCAACCAAAGAAAGATAGATTAGACAGCATCAAAATTAAAAACGGTTTGCTTCAAAAGACGCCATGAAGAAAGTGAAAAGAATATACCGAATGAGAGAGAATATGCGCAACTTATATATCTGGTATGAGTCTAGTATCTAGACTATATGAAGAACTCACAACTCAACAACAAAAAGAGAAGTATTGCAATTTTAAAATGGAAAAGACATTTGACTAGACAAAGAAGACATACAAATGGCCAAGAAGCAGAAGAAAAGACGTTCAATATCATTAGTTCTTAGGGAAATGCAAATCAAAAGCACGATGAGCGAGGTAGGTGAAATGGGTGAAGGTGATTAAAAGTTATAGACTTCCAGTTATAAGATGAATAAGCCCTTGGATGTAGTGTACAGCATGGTGACTATGGTTAACAATACCATGCTGTATATTCGAAAATTGCTAAGAGAGTAGATCTTGCAAGTTCTCATCACACTCATCACATACACACACAAATTGTAACAATGTATGGTGATGAATGTTAACTAAACTTATCGTGGTAATCATTTCACAATATATACAGATATCAAATTATTATATTGTACACCTAAACATAATACAACATTATTTGTCAATTATACTGCAATCAAAAAATGTAAAAGCCCATGAGAAGTACTTGAGGACTTGCTTCCAGGCAATGTCATCAGTTTGGCTCAAAGAAAATCTTATAAAAATTCAAAAATAGTACAAACCCCATGAGATACCATGTAACATGCCATGGGATGCCTATAATCAAAATGACGGACAAGTCTTGGCCAAAGTGTGAAGAAATTGAAAATTTCTTACCTCGATTGTGGGGAGATAAAACAGTATGGTCACTTTGGAAACCATTTTTGCAGTTCTTGAAAAAGTTAAACACAGATCTACCATATGACACAACAATTTCACTCCTAGATATATGCCCAAGAGAACTAAAAACATGTTCACAGAAAAATTCATACATGAAATTTCACAGCCGCGTTATTTATAATAGTCAAAAAGTGGAAAACAGAGAGAAGTCAAAATGGTGTAGATGATAGAGGCTTTTTTTCCATCTGCTATTAAGACCGCATCAAAGTTGAGATGGAAACACGGAGCAAACGGTGAGCAGAGTCACCTGGGGTCTAGGTGAACAAGCCACATAACTAGGAAGAAATTAAGCTGCAATGGGAGGAGGTAGGGCGAGGCTGCGAGGCTGCCTGGTCCTCAGTGGATGAGTGGGACGAAGCTGTGGGCGTGGGGCAGCTGCAGACGCCTTTTAAAGGGGCCAAGTCCACAAGCGAACTTTTGCAGGGAAAGACCTGCTTGCTCTGAGCACCAGCACAGGGTTGGCTGCTGGAGGTGGAGGTGGGAGGCACCAGGGACTTACAGGGAGACACGGAATTGTTGAAGCAGGGCGGGAGGCAAGGCTTTCTCCTGGCAGAAGCACTGGCAGTATCCATGGTTCCTCTGTGGCACCCTCCCCGCTGCACAGTGCCACCATAGCTGAAACATCACCAAACTGGACAACAGAGGTCACTCTGCTCAGAGGATTCCCTGAAACTCGCCTCCCCACTCACAGCCCCACCCAAGCCACATCCAGGCGTGTCCTTGGCAAGTCAGGTGCTCCTTGCTGAGAAGAACCAAGACTCACACTGGTGGCAGCTAGTTGTGTTTTCTGGAATGGTTTCTTGAGGTAACTTTAGGCACAGCATCTGTAATAAATATGTAAGGGGATATATGGCCATGCCACCCTGAACAAGCCCGATCCTGTCTGATCTCGGGGGAAGCTAAGCAGGATCGGGCCTGGTTAGTACTTGGATGAGAGACCACCTAGGAAGACCAGGTGCTGTAAGTGTAAAAAATAAAATAAATTAAATTAAATTAAATTAAATTAAAAAGGATCGCAAGCTGACGAGGTCCTTGCAATCTGTGAGGTCAACCAAGGGTTGCCTCACCTAAAATTTTATTTTTAAATTTAAATATGTAAAAGGGAAGAGGGGTTTTAGATTTAGTGGGGGTGATCACTTGAGCTCTAATCACTGGACTATACAACTGAAACTAATATATTACTGTATGCCAACTATAATTTTAAAAACTCATTGAATCATACAATGTAAATATGAGCAACTAATTGTCTATTATATTTCAATAAAGCTAGGGGAAAAAAAAACAAAAAAACCCCCAAGTTTTGGGGGCACTATTAATTTGTAAAAAAAAAAAAAAAAAGGAAACAACCTAACTATTCATTAACTGATAAATAAATTAACAGAATGTGGTATATCCACACAATGAAATATTATTCAGCCACAAAAAGGAATGAAGTACTGACATCCACTACAACAGATAAACCTTGAAAACACTATGCTGAGTGAAAGAAGCCAGACGCAGAAGGCCACTTATTATATGATTCTATTTACACGACACATCCAGAAGAGCCAAATCCACAGAGACAGAAAGTAGGTTAGTTACTGCCAGAGGATAACAAGGAGTAACTGCTAATGGGTACAATATATTTTGGGGGATGTGATATTCTAGAATATTCTAGAATTAGATAGTGGTGATGGTTACACAATATTGTAGGTGCAATTACTGCTACTGAATTATACACTTAATATGGTTAAGATGCCAAATGTGTGTATATATACACTGCCATGATAAAAAATTATTTCTAAAAAGACCTCTAAATCACTACTTTACAAGCACGCAGCCTGTCTTCTATGTCATCATAGATGACTGTTCTATCAAATAGTTTTATACAGCCTCAAAGGAATATTTGCCTTGCAGTCTGCAATATCTGGTTTTTTATTGCTTGCTGCCTGGTGGTTAAGCCAATCTCAAATACTTTAGGTTTTTGTTACAGCAGTGCCTCAATTCAAGGTGCCAATTTTGGTATCAGGGTAGAGGCTAAGTTATTAATACTAAAAGACCTCCAAATACAGTGACTAATGCTTCTGGATTTGTTGGAGTAGTTTATAGAATACCAACAGTGCTGTCAAGAATAATTTGAAAAGCCAATTAAAAATGCTAAAAGCAACAATGTTTATCTAAAGCATTGATGAGCTAGTGAGGCAACCTGGAGTTGAAAGAACAAAATAACAGATAAGGAAAGATAGTACGGAGAAGTGAGATGAGCCAACATTTTGCAGTTCCTTCTGCCTTCAGGGTATTTGATGTTTCTGGGCATGAGGCAGGAGACTGAGGATCTGGGCAAAAGAGTTGGGTAGAGGAATCCTTCTAAAAGACAGAAAAACAGCAGAACTTTGGACATCTCATGTGGTTGGAGAGACGAAATTAGAGATTCAAAGGACAAGTATTCTGGTAAGAAAGAAGAAATAGTGATTTTTCCCTCTCAGGCAATGCAGAATTCTGAAGCCGCATGAGGCAGAGTCTAAGAAGTTACTGAAATAAACCTCTGGAAACCAGAATGGACTTTTCAGCAGACTCATGATGATGAGAAACAAGGAGAGAAATTCAAGAGCTTCCAGGACCATGGAACCCCAGTTAATATCTCAGACTCCAAATTCAAAATCCATGAGCAAATCTAAACTAGATATACACGGAGCCCTTCCAAAATGCAATCCAGACTAGATTTAACCCTATTTTTGACTGGATTAAAGTGATATTTCCCACCCTATCTGCATGAGAAGAAAGGGAAAAACCTTCTCTGGAGGATATTCCTCCAGAGCCTGTACAATTTTTCATAAACAGTGCCTGGCACCCAATAACCAAGCACACTAGAGTCAAGGCCAAAAGATTGAAAATCAAGAGAAAAATACAGATGGTATAAAGAGAGCACAGGTAATCCAGAAATTAGAGTTAGCAGACAAGGATCTTAAATCACTATAACTAATAAGTTTAAGACAAATGAGTAAAAAAGCAGAAGTGAGATAAAGGAACGGGTAACTTTACCAGAGAGAAGGCAATTAAAAGTACCATAACTAAAATTAAGAATTCAGTAGATGTATTTAATGACAGATTAGACACAATAAAAGATAGCATCAGTGAACAGAAATTAAGACCACTAGAAAATACCCAGACTGAAGCACAGAGTAAATAAAGGATGGAAAATACAAAAGAGAGTTTAACGCAGTAAGAACGTCTAAGAAAATATTATGGCTTAACTAAGGCAACCATTTTTTCCTCCTCTCTTTCCAAAAGTAGGTGGCTGGTCTGGGGTGAGTAGATCCCTTTTCTCTATGAGGTCATTCAGGTGAATGAATTGGCCTTAATCCCTTCAACAAATGGCTTCTATTTTTTAGATATGCTCCTTTTGTAATTGTTCCTCAGCCAGGAGAAAGGAAGGAAAAAAAAAATGAAGGGCCAGCATCTTCATTTAAAAGAAGTTGTACACATCACTTAGGTGGATGAGGGCCTGACTTAGGCACACAACCACACTGAACAGCTCTGGGAGGGAGATGGCAGATGTTACTAACTGGGCCACCATGAGCATCTTATTACTAAGGGATGGAGGTGGAGAATAAATTTTAATGGACAGAAATCAGTTTCTACCACTGGTTTGGGTTGCTGTGTAAAAACCAGACATACAAGGCTTTAGACTGCAGCAATAAGTGTGAGTTTAAGCTGGGGAAGGAGGAAGTGGGAGTTCCAGCAGAAAGGAATCCTAATTGTGCAGATTAGGAACTTGCCCCTTGGGTCTCACACTGGCTGTGGTTTCCCATTTCCAGATTCGGTGATGGCAGTCAGATTCCAGAGATGGCGAATCTGTGGAATGATGGCCCTCGACTTCACCAACTCTGATGTAAACTGTTGTGGGACACAGCAGGTCTTTCACAGACCCACCCAGCGGTGCTGCCCTGTGAACAAGGGCTTCTTTGTCATCCAGAAGGACCCAGAGAAGACTGAGATTGAGGACTGCCGTAGTTACACTGAGTAAGACACCAGATACACCTCTTTATACTCTTAAAGACTTCTTTCCTTAACATCTCCCTTCTGGGTCCTGTCTCTCCCACTGCTGCCATCCTTGGACTCCTGTCAATAAGTGGTTAAAGGGGCTTTGGGTCACAAGGTCTTGAAGAATTCTTTTGACAGGGCACTGGGGAGGTATTGATTAGGACTACTGATACTCGGAAATCTTTTATTTCTGTTTTCAGGTAACCATGAAGAGCTCAAGGCTCTGAGAAGTAAGGCTGCTGCTTTGGTCTACCAAAAGCTCATCTCCACTTCTCCAAGAGCTGCCTGGCTTGCAGACTATGTTTTCTATCTCTGAGCTTGGCGTCAATTCCTTAGATAAAACTTTATTTTCTTTACTGCAATCTCTTGTTTGTGTCTTGTTAGGCTTGGATGCGCGCAGGCAAATGGATACTTTGAGTCTCAGTGACACTGGCTATGGACACATGGCTGGCTTTTTCCTGATGGCATGCAAGCAGAAGTGACTGATGCAACTTCCACTTTACTCGCTTTCTAGGGAATCTCTTTCTCTGAACTTTCTCGTTTCCTGGAGTTCATAGTGACCTAGCATCCATTATGCAGATCATGACAGTGGCACCGAAAGTGTGCATAAGAAGAACCCAGAGGGTTTATTAGAGCCGTTGGACTCTACCTGTAGAGTTTGTAACTTGGTAAGTCTGGGGTGGGACCTGGGAATGTGCATTTCCTACACATTCCCGGGTGATGCTGCTGGTCCAAGGGCTACACTTTGAGAAACAACCAGAAAGAACCTGGGTCCCTGAATGATTGCCAGACTCAGAGCTGCCCTGCTGCCCTAGGCCATCCACCCTGGAACTACCATGGGAGAGAGAAGTCAACTTTTTTTCCCCTTTAAGCCACCAAATTGTCTTACAAAAACATAGACAGTGACTCCCTTATTCTGCTTCAGATGGTTTCATTTGAATTTTTGTTGTTTGCAACAAAGGATTCCCTGATTAATACAGGTAACACTGCAGGCTATGGGGGAAGTGTTTTTGCTACTGGATAAAAGAGGAAGGGAATGAGAAGAAAAAATTGTCAGGATCCTGTCTCTGGGCTTTTTGCCCACTGTGTGAGAAGGTGACAGTCATCTCATTACCATGAGGCAACAAGTTGAAAGGCAAAAGCCAACAAATGGAGGAACAGAAAGATTCCATGTCTCAATAACATGCTTGATCTGCTAATTCAAACCAGAAGCCTCTTTACTCCAAATTTTAAGTAAGAAGCTAAGAAATATTTTGATGGTTAATGCTTGTTGTCAATTTGGTTTTCTGTAGCCAAACTGGTAGTGAAAATATCCATGGCTTACCCATGCTCCTTCCCAGATTGCACTAGAGCAGGGTCCCAAACTCAAATATCCACAGAGACCGAGCAGCTGATGTGAGGAGAGAAGTCATTTTGGACAGGGATTCTGACAAGTGAAGGATTTTTTTGTCCTGTGGAAGGGGGACCCTGGACTCGGCTCAGCAGAAATGCAGGCTTGGTATTGGGCATCTTTTAATTTCCAAATGTTTTCAGTGAATTCAAAATTTAAGAGCACCGTATGGCAAAGAAAACTTGTCTGTGGGCCATCTCAGTCCAGCCAATGTAGTTGGGCAGCTCGCGATGGGTAGTCATGCCCCAGGCATATAACTTCTTTAGTGAAAGGTTATCTTTGCATTAAGCAAGCCCTGCCCATTGTTCTTGTGCATCTAGGTTAACATGCCTTTGAAATGTCAGAGTAATCCTGTTTTCCAGACCCCTCGGAAGCATAAACGCCCTCGAGAGAGCACATAATCTTAACTATCCTGTAACTCGATCCCTGCCTTACTTTCTCCCACCTTTATGTAATCTTCCTTACCTTTCCTCCTTAATTCCAAACGCATGAAAGAAACTGCGAAACTCATTCAGCATCACTGTTAGATCATTTCACAGATGAGGTTATGAAGTACAGAGTGGGTTCCGGACAGGGCAGCCCTGCTGTTCTGTCGCCGTCCAGCAGAGGGCGCGCCACACACAATCATCACCTAAGAGACCTTCCCAGCCTCTGGCTCCTAACATCCTCATAACCAGGGCCTAGGTTTACCATGTGCCCCGGGCTGTGCTAAACGCCTTGCGTGAATGATTACACCTGAACTTCAGAAGAGGTTGAGTTTTACATCTGAGAACGTTGAGGTATGGCCCAAGGTCGCACACACAGCCAGTGGCGGTGCGAGACTCAGTTGAGGACAGTCTGATCCCAAAACTCAACGACTGCACAGCCTAGTGGTGGAGACAAGATCTGAAAAGCCACAAGAGAAGAGGTTTTGTCTTTGCTGTGAGGCGGTGGTGTGTTGGATTATTCTATCGTTCTAGCCACTGCCTCTCTAAGGAGGATACACATTTCTAACCTTTGCCGTGTAGCCGGCAGAGTCCCGCTCGTGGGAAGTATGCATCCGCACCCGAAAGACACAGCTGGCTTATGATTTGCATCTGTCCATATCGTATGAGGGGACGTGCTGAGCACCCCATGCAAGCAGAAGTTGTGACAGCCGCTGGAAGGTTCAGCCATTAAACTGTTACCACCAGAAGAACATACCCGAAGGAGGTTGCCCCTTTGGTCGCTGGAATAAAGAAGACCTAGACCCACTGTACTAATGTGTAATAACACACGTGAGAAATAAACTTTCGTTGTTGCGTGCCACCGAGATGTCAGGGGTGTTTGTTACAGTGACAACCACAGTCACGGCTCTCGAGGTAGAACGAGTTGGGAACCGAAGCTGCTCCACACTCCACTGTGTCTCTAGCAGGTCACAAGAAAGGTCCTGCTAAGCCAGTATCCAAGTCAGTGAGGGATGCACTCAATATCATAAACCAGCGTGGATTCAGAACTGCTTCTTGAACAGCCACGCTCTCACCTGCTTTCCTTGTAATGTGCTTTCTGGAAAGAGCTGGAGAAGGCGAAGATACATCCAGAGGGCTGGGAGTTGCTGAGCTTAATGGCTAGGTGAGGTTTTGGAACCCAGTAAATTCAGGTTTAAATCCCAGCTCTGACGTGCACCCAACATGTGATGTTGGGGACGCCTCTAAATTTCTCTGTGCCTCACTAACGCGGGGATTGTGGTAGCTCCATGGTAGGGGTGCCGCGCAGATTCCATGGGATCAGGCGGGAAAAGCGCTCACACCACTTGTTCGGAGTCCCCGCATCAGTTAGAATGGTTTCCCTGGTAACGGCCAGCGCTGACTTGCCAGACACGTGAGTGAGGCATCTTAGAATCCTTAGTTCTCAGTAGAATCACCCCCAGCCAATGCCACGTGAAGAGACGAGCCTTCCTGTTGGGCCTTGCCCCAATTACATTTTCGTGCAAATAAATGTTGATTTAAGGCACTGAGTTTTAGGGCAGTTTGCTATGTAGCAATAGGTAACCAGAACATGTATGACATACTGTTTACTGCCCACCCACAAAGCTATCGCCCACATTTTTTCTTCCTAACAGAACCTGGGTTTTGTTTAGTTATCCAGGAGAGCTTCTTTAATGAGCCCCACCCTTGGTAAAGGGGTAGCCATGTGACTTAGTACTGGCCAAGGAGATATAAAAGGTCTGCTTGGGGGTTTTGGTAACAGACATTCCCATCCTTAAGGGGGAGAAATTTCCTGCTGTCTGCTGCTCTCTGCTTTTTGTCATTGAACAAGGAATGAGAACATGTCTTAGCACTGCCGCAGCCATCTTGTAAGTATGAGGAAAGGCCAGGAAAATTGCAGACTCTGAAAGTGATACTGTCACACTGCTAAACCAACCCCAGTGACTTCCACTGCCTGAGTTCTTGCTATGTTTAAGCCACTATTAGCTGAACATTCTGTGACTTGTCCCTGAAAATCTTCCTAATGGTGCACTAGGCTTCCTTTGTGCCCTGTAGTGAATCTCTGCTATAATTTCACTGCCCGTCTCCCTATTCCTAGATCTAGGAACTGTGTAGATTCTTAAGCAGCCAGAAGGTGCTGTTCAGAAAAGAAAGATTTTGCCCAGGAGCCAATTATATGCCTTTACCTTTTAGCCCCAAGTCAGATCCTTATACACATGACTGTGCTGGAGTGGACAGTGGAGAAAATCCACTAGAACATTGCTCTGCCAGGAACTACCAAGAGAACGATTCTTTCTCCTATGCATAAGCTGCTTTCATTTTTATGGGTTTGGGAGCATATGAGCCAGGAGACGATGAAGACCTCCCTGGTAGTTTTGCACTATGTCCACAAAACTTTGATACTCTTTCCTTCACAAGGTGGAGCCTAATTCTCCTCTTTTTGAGTGAAGTCTGGATTAAGAAACTCACTTCTAACAAACAGACTATGGCAGAAGTGGAAGGGTCTGACTACTGAGAGTAGGTCGTGTAAAGCATTATGGCCTCTAGGCTCTCCATCTGTAATCACGTACTCTGGGGGAAGCCAGCTGCCCCCTTGTGAGGACACTATAGCAGCCCTGTGGAGAGACCCACATGGTTAGGAACTGAGGCCTCCAACCAACAGCCATGAGAATGAGTCCTCGTGGAAGCCCATCCTCCCGCCTCAGTCAAGCTTTCAGATTACAGCAGCCCCAGCCGACATCCTGACTGCAACCCAAGAGAGACCCTGAGCCAGAACCAGCCAGCTAAGCTGCTCCCCTATTCCTGACCCTCACTCACTGTGAAATAATAACTGTTTGTTATTCAAAGCTTCTAGGACCCTTGGTAATTGCTAAACTAGAAATAGATGCTGAATACAAGCAAGTTCTTTAGGGTGCCCGTCCTATTTCTTGGAGGATATGCTCCTTTAATTTTGTATCTTAGGAGCAAAGTGTTAAAGTTGATCATCCTCCTGGGGGATATATGATCTGTCGTTCTCAGTCCATTAGCTTGTTTTATTATTGTTTCCTTCATCTCTCATCACCCACCCCCCTCCCCGCCCCAAAGAATCCATACCTGAACTCCATGAGACCATCAGCAACTGGATGCCCAGTTGGAGTCAGTGATGGCTGAAGGAGGCACAAAACCAAGCCAAGACTTTGACATTAACTGGACAAATCAGATCTCTGTCTGCCTACACCTCCCTCCTCCCCATCCAGTACAACCAGGAGCAAGATCACCAAAGAGGGGAGCAAGGAAGAAATGAGGATGTGCCTGCTACACATCCCAGGGCCAGAGCTGAGGGAGGAGAAGAAGGGAGAATGGAGCTTTAAACAGGACGGATACACTAGTTTCCCCTCCTCGCCAAATGCGGTTGGGCTGGGCCTCACATGTCTCTGAGGGATGGGCAAGGAAGATTCTAGGTGGCCCATATGGGCACAGAGCGCCTGGAATAAAACTAAAATGTTTCATGTCTCAGTTAATTGTTGGGAAGAGAACTGGCCCCTTCTGCTAGTTATGGTTCTTCTGGAGGAGACAGCTGGAGGTGGAATGTTAAAAATTTTTAAACCGGTATGCTCAGGACCCGGCCTCAGAGACTGTTGGCTGAAACCAGCGCTGTAACAGGACCCAGGGACCCAGGTGGACTATTAGACTGGACTCTGGGGCTTCTTACACTGCAAATTGCAGCAACGCCCCTGCTCTTGGCCTTTCTAGGGCTGGGCTGGGTGGGATGATTCTAGGGGTGGGGACTGAGGGCTGGGAGCGGGGGCACAGGCACCGAAGCAGAAAGAACACCTGCCGAAAATCAGTGACAGGGCAGTCCCAGGATGTTCTGGCTGAAAGTCACAAGGGGCGGGGCATCTCGGACGCTCCCCGGCCCCGCAGCCCGGAGGACAGAGAGACCAGGCCGGGATACTTAGTTCACTTTCCTGGGGAATCCTGGGTGACTCGAGTGCACGAAGAAAGGGGCCTAAACTGCCCCAGGAGAAGCAGTCGCATGCGGGACCCTGCCCAGTCCCGGCACCTCTGGAGGCCACTGCGCCCAGGGCCAGGCCCTGAAGTCCATGAGACCCCAGGGAGGCGGGGCCTTTCTCCCCAGCCCCACTCTGCCCCCATCCATGGTAAGCTCGTCTCCGTCAGAGGGTGGTGGTCCCTGCAGCCCAAAGGGGCCGACTCCAAGAGCCCCGAGTCTGCTTCTGCGCCTGGGCGTCCCAAGGTGGGGCTCAGCTCAGACAGTCGGGTTGGGCAACGAGGACACGCCCAGGCCCCGAGGACCTTCCCAGCATGATGGCCGGTCACCTCCCGGGGACGGGAACCGGGACACAGATACACACACAGCCCCCAAGACTGGTGGGGTGTCTAGTGGAGGTCGCTACTGAAGGAAAACATTGAGAAGGGCAGAGAGGGCCGATGCACACGTCACCACACGGACACTGAGAGGACACGGAAGCAACTGCATTTGGGACAGCAGGTGACGACCCCAACGTCATCGGGCCAGGTTATTGGGGGGCGGGCGGAACTCCAGAGTTGACTGCACCTCCCTCCCAGGGGCGTTTCCTCCCCTTTAAACACAGGACCTGGGGCAGATTTTACACTGGCCAGGACCAGCCCAGTAGCGCGTTAAGCATCGGTTGTTGGTGTTAATCATTCTCATTATCATAATTCCTATCTGTAGAACAGGCTGTGGCGCTGCATTAGGGATTTGCTGGGTCAGTGCGCCCTCTGGTGGGCACAAGGAGACACAGCTCAGGGAAGAAAGACGGAACCAGAGGATTACGTTTTAGAGGCCCTCCTTTCCTCTCTCCCCCTCTCCCCGTCTCCCTTCCTTTCTCCCTGCAGTCTTTCCTTTCTTCCTTCTACACACATTTCCTCAGGACATGCTCCCACCTAGCTGGAGACCCAGAGATGACTGAGATATAGTTCGGCCCTGCCTTCCCAGGGTTCGCCACCCAGTTTAGGGGGGGAGGTGCGTGGGGGACACAGCCATCCCTTCTGGATAAAGCTTAGCACCGGAGCCGGACCCTGCAGGCTGGACAGATACCCTGGAGGAGTGCGGGGCCTCAGTGTGCAGGACCTTGGAGGCCGTGGAGAGGAGTCTGCGCTTTCTCCCCAGGGCCTTGGGGAGCCTCAGAAAGATTTAGAGTAGGGGAGAGGCAAGGCCAAGTTTGTGATGTCTTGAGGAAAATGAGTGGGAAGAGATGGAGTGAGAATGAATCCAGGGAGGAGGCTGGGCGGGGGGCAGGCTGGGGTGGGGGTGGAGCAGGCATGGGAGGGAGCAGGAAGAGGGCGTCAGGATCCCACCTCATTGGAGGGAGGAACCCCCTCTTCCTCCCTGGGATGTCGTCCTATGTCCAGTAGTCTGATGGCGGGGTCCCTGATACACACCCCCAGCCCCGATGTCCCCATGCAGAGCTCCTTTTGCCAGTGGTGCCACTTCAACCCGAGGTGGGGGCAGGGTCGGAGCTCCCACACAAATCAGCAGTGAACTTAACTCTCACGGTTCAATTATAACCCAAGGGAGGGCCCCCCCAATAATCTTTTTCTTATTTGAGAAACATTGTGCTGTAATCTCTAACGCAGCGGTTCTCAAACTATTTATTAGGTGGTCAAGGACTGCAAGGAGCTTCTGATTATGTGGGTTCAATCTGTCAATGTTTATCGTATTAGGAATTCCAGCTGAGAAATTAAAAGTATTTATTTATGAACTCTTTTTAAAATAGCAATAACAAGCATGTTACACATTTATGCAAATAACCCATATATTTAAATAGCTATATTTTCCAAAAGAAAAACAAATTGAGAAGAATAGTATTGTTTTACGTATCTTTGTAAATCTCTTTCATGTCTGACTTCACGGAAGATGGCTGGATCTGCGTACCTGCGTCTACATTCAGTCGGTTGCAGGATTGCACACCATGTAGTTCCTGGAAAATGCCACTGAACACTTGTGAGAGAATAAGAGTGAAAAGGGCAAATGTTGTCTTAGCATCATAATGAAAATGGGCTTGGACCCATTTTCAGCTTGGTGGGGTGTCCCAAGGTCATGGAAAATGTGTACTGACTCTAAGTTCATGACCATTCCTGGGCACCCCACACACTGGGCACCTCTGGAGCGCCCACCCGGGGACTGTGGTGCCCGGAACATGTTTGTAAATTGCACCCCCAGGAGGTCAAACTGCTCCAGATAGGAGTTCCTGAAACACACACACTTCAGGTACCCTACACAATCTGCATGCACCCCAGTGTGTTACACCGTCCTGTCCCCCGGTGAGAATGAAGCCTTAGTCCCAGTAACACTCAGGGCTGGGCATTGTTCCAACACACATGCCATCTCCCACGCCATCTCCTAAGTTCTTGATAAAGTCCCCACTTCACAATAAAGTGGGGACACCGAGGCAGGAAGAGATTGAGTGACTTGCCTGGTTAGTGGCTGCACATTAGACAATAGGGCTGCCAGGCAGCAAGACAGCACCTTTGTGAGGAGGTAGAAAAAGGCCCCTGCTCTGAGCCGACTCTTGGACTCTTGTAAAAAGTGCCCCTTCAGCTCCTCAGCTGGGTAAATAGAGTTTCCATGTGACTGAGCAATTCCGCTCTTAGGTATTTCCCACGAGAAATGAAAATGTATATCTACACAGAAACTGGGACGCGAATGTTCGTAGCAGCATTACTCACAATGGCCAAAATATGGAGACAATCCACATGTCCATCCACTGATGGATGGATAAACAAAATGTGGTATATTCATATAATGGACTATCATTCAGCCATAACAATGAATGGAGCACTGACATGTACTGCAATATGGGTGAACCGTGAAAATATGCTGCGTGAAAGAAGCCAGGCACAAACTCACCACGTATTGTATTCCATTTACATGCCATCTCCAGAACAGGCAAATCTACAGACAAAAGGTGGGCCAGTGGTTGCTAGAGGTTGGGGTGCAAGGGAGAGTTGGTGGGTGATGGTTAAAGGGTACGGGTTTCTTTTGGAGTGATGAAAACGTCTTAAAATTGATTGTGGTGGGAGTTGCACAACTCTGAATACCGAAGCCCCCGAACTGCACACTTTAAATGGGTGAATTATACGGTCTATGAATCTTCATTTTCATCAGCACCTTGCCCAAGTGACAGCTTCCTGTTTCTCCTTTTGTTAATGGGTTTTCCAATCATGCAGGGCTATATATAACACAGGATGAAGACACGCGTGCTGCCCATGTCTGTACACACACACACGCACACACACACTCTTACACATGCATCACTAATAAATAAATTCCCAATGGCCGTATGCAGCTGCCAAGCCCCTGAATGTGGCTGCTCCAAAGGGCCTTATTATGAAAAAGAGAATGTTCAATATCTCATTAATAATCGTTTTATATTGATGACAAGTGCAAATGATAATATTTGGTCTGTTTGGGGAGAAATGAAATCTATTCTTAAAACTCACGTCACCTGTTTCTGTTAATTGAAAGCAACATTGCACGTGCAGCTCGTGTCTGGGGCCCGCATGGTGTTCCTGTTGGGCAACGCTGTTCCAGGCAGAGAAGGCTCACATCCATTTGGGGATCAGGAGGGTGAAAACGGAAGAGAAAAGCAGGCAAATCAGAGCTGCAGCCTGGTCAGTAGGAGAGTGAATAAGCCATTCCGTTTGCCATAGGCCTAGTTGCCATGGTAACCTTGCAATAGACTCTTCTTCCCACATTAAAAAAGAAAATGCTTTGGTTATTTGTTTACTTAGCAAATGCTAACGTAATGGTTTAAGTTCTCAATAAATAGTTCCCATAACCACCTTTTATGGAGCACCAGCTCTGCGCCAGCCTCTCCAACAAGTACTTTCCTGGGTCATGCCCTCAAATCCCCCCGTAGGAACCCTATGAGGTCATCACTGCCATTTCACAGAGGACAACAGCGAGGCTTAGAGACGCTGGGGAATCTTCCCAGAGTCACAGCCTGGGGGAAGCGGTAGGAACAGACACCCAGCATCTGTGTGTGGGAAGAGGGGACAGGGCGAGGGATGGGGGAGGAAGACGGCGAAATGAAAGTGTCCCCATGTCCCAGTCGATGGACGCGGTCAAGGCAAATGCTTCCTTGCAGAACTCATGTCTGACGTCACTGATGACCAGATGCCTATAGAAACCATATCCGAAAGCATGGGGTTAATTGCACGTGCTTCGTGGCGAATGCAGGAACGTAGGCGAGAGCGAGGCCTGATTTTCTCGAATGAGACCTGCACCGCCTTGGCGAGGTCCGCGCACCCTGAATGGTGCCTGCATCTCACAAGTGATACATTGTATATATCCTTACTGAAGTCTGTTTCCACTGAGTGACACCCGTAAACTCCGAAGAATGAGTCTCAGTCCCATCGTGTGAAGCTAGAGCCCCATGCTTTAGGTCTCTACATCTTCGCCCCGCCCGTGAATTTGGCCTTTTTCGGCCCATCACTGAAAATGGTGCTGCCGACGCCTACATCTTGGTTTGGTCCTGCGGGTTAAGGGCTGCTTGCCAAACCCCCACCCGGCTCTGGCCGCGTTCCCATGGAGACCGGGCCCCGCTCCGGGAGGGGCGATCCCGTGTGCGCAGGCGCGGGGCCGAGCAGACGCGTCGCAGCGGAACTGCTGAGGTTGGAGCGGAGGGTGTGCGCCCAGACGCGGCTGGTGTCTGGCCCCGGAGGCTCCCCTCCCCCGCGCCGCTCCAGGTGCCACAGCGCCGCCCTCCCCTGCACCTGGCCCGGCGCTGCGTCACTCAGACCGGGGACAAAGGGCGGAGCAGCGGGGCCCGCGGCATCCCCGGGTCTGACACGTAAGCCCCCTGCGGATTGTCGGACAGTCCTGGGGAGGGGACCTCGGGAGAGGCCGCTGCGTCAGCGGGCCAGAAGGTGCGGGAGCCCGGATCCGCGAGCCCTCAGCCCAGCCACTCACCTGAACTTGAACTCCAAGCCCTGCGGGGCGCTGTTCCAGGGCACTGCAGCCTGCGTCCGCCTCGGGCTCGCTCCTGCGCTGAGACCAGCGCCAGCGGGCGGCACCATGGCCGTGAGCCTTTTGCAGGACTGGTGCAGGGGGCTGGACGTAGACGTGCACAGGGCCCTACTGGTCACCGACATCCCCGAGGGCCTGGAGCAGGCGGCCATCGAAGCCGCCCTGCAGCCCGCCTTCCTGCCCCTGGGCACTTTCAAGCTGCGGAACACGAGGGCCGTGAGGGACGAGAAGGCTAAGGCGGCCCTGGTGGAGTTTGCGGAGGACATTAATCACTCCGCCGTCCCTAGGGAGATCCCGGGCAAGGACGGCGTCTGGCGGGTTCTGTGCAAAGACCGCGCGGAGGACACAAGAGTCTTGACGCAGATGAAACGCTTGCTGCTGGATGAAAGGCCCTCGCAGGCGGAGGCGGCCAGGCCCCCCGCGCACACGCCCACCCCTCCCACCTCGGAGACTGAGGCCCAGGGCTCAGAGCCCACGGCCAGGGAGGCCGGCCTCCCTCCCGGTGTAGCCGGCGGGGCGAGGAGGGGTCGTCGGGGTCGCAGAAGCAGAGCCAGAGGCAACAGGTTGACCCGGAAGGGCAAGAAGAGAGGCCGAGGAGGGCGGCCGTGCACCGCGGCCCGGCGTGAGTCTGAGGACTCTTCCAGTGACTCCTCCGATGACAGCCTGGGCATCGTGATAGAGGAGATCGCCGAGGACGACCTGAGCGGTGACGATGACCAGAGGGCGCTGTACGCCACGCTCCAGGCTGCCGCCAAGGAGCTGGCGAAGAAGTGGGCCCTGCAGGCAGATGCAGATGATGGCGACGGTCCCCGCGAGTTCCTGGCCCTGGTGACGGTGACGGACAAGGCCAAGAAGGAGGCGATGGACCAAGCGCCCGCTGGGGCTGAGTCGGTCAGCCCGAACGTGGCAGACCCGAGGGCGGTGCCTGACTTGGTGGCCCTGCTTGCTGTCAGGGACACGTCGGACGAGGAGCCGATGGAGAGCGACGCTTCCGAGAGCGAGTCGCAGGAAAACGGGGACCAGGACCGAGAGGGGGTGGGCAACCCTGAGTTTGTGGCCATTGTGGCGTATACAGACCCCTCAGACCCCTCCGCCCGGGAAGAGATGTTGAAAATCGCTTCGGTGATAGAGTCGCTGGGCTGGAGCGACAAGAAAGACACAGAGGATGTCCTTCTGGAGGTCTTGTCCGTCATGTCCAAGGACACCTCCGGACCGCGCGTGACGGTGGAGGAGGCAGGCCGCCAGGTGGACGCCATGGTCCTCAGGAAGGCCAAGGACGACGGGAACCTTCTGGAATGCATTTCTACCTTGGCCGAGCCGGAAATCACGCCCAAGGGGAAGAAGGCCCCGCATGGCCTCCTCGGAGGCTGGGGCGACGATGAGGAAGATGAGGGGGGCCTCCTGGAACTGGTGGCGCTCCTGGCTGCCCAGGACACGTCTGAGGTGATGAAGGACGGCAAGGAAGAGGCCTGGGAAGGCGGGAAGTTCAAATGCGCCAAGGGCAGCCTGCGGGAGGTCCTGGCGCTCCTGGCCGCGCGTGAGAACAGGGAGTCGGAGGAGGAGTCCGAGGGGGCTTCAGACGGGGGCTCGGACGAGGCGTCCGAGGACACGGAGAGCGAGGAGTCAGAGCTCGAGGACCGGGCGTCCAGGAAGCCCCGGGCCAAGCGCGCCCGCACGGCCTCCAAGGTCCTGGGTCAGGCCGGCGCCTCCTCGGGGCCGCGCAAAACCCGACGCGGAGGCCGAGGCCGCGGCGGGCGGGGCGTCACTCCCGAGAAGAAAGCCAAGGACGAAGCGGCGGGCGACAAGAAAAAGAAACGGCGTGCAGGCGCCGGGGCGCGCGCGAAGGCCGGCGACGCCAGAGGGCAGCCGCCCGCCGGCTCCAAGTCCGCCCGCGGGAAGAAGGCTCGTCGGGGCCGAAGGCTGCCCCCCAAGTGCCGCTAGCGGCGCCCAGAGACAGCGTGGCAGCGGCCGGGGATGTGGCCTCTCCCTCCGCGCTCCCTCCGCCCTCCCTCCAGCAGAGGCCGGTCTCCCGCTTAACCGTGCTCTCTGTGCTCTGCTGTGCGCGCGGCGCGCACCGCGGGTCTCACCTTTACCTTTCGGTTCCTCCTTTGCAGGTGGCGCGAGCGACCCTGACGGACGAAGGAGAGAGACACCGGCACCCCTGGGGGCAGAGGCCCCAGGCGATGGGGTCTTGTTTTAGGGGCACCAGGCGGGCGTGGCTTTGGGTGGCCTACGAGTGTGTGTCCGTGGACACGGGCACCTGGGAAGGTCAGCAGTGCCAGAGAGTTCTTTCTGGTTCCCTGTGGGGCTTCAGTGGTTCCAGGCATATGCTTTTGGCCACTGTCCCTCCGCCCCAATCCGTTGGAGCCTGAGGTCTGTGCTGAAGGCTTGGCCACCTGCTGGGCAGTGGGTGTCGGGGTGGAGCCGTGTTCCCTGCCTGGGGGAACAGATGATCCGGGATATGCCTGGGCTAGGAAGGGCCCCGCGTGTAACTGCTTCAGAAAGAGAAGCCTGGGAGGCAGAGGGGCCCACTCCTGGGAAAAGAGAGGAGAGGTGAGGAGGGGAGGGAGGAGCGGGGACGGATTTCCAGGAGCTGGAGAGGAGGAGGAAGAAAGGGAAGGACCAACCAGCCCGCCCACCTCAGGTGCAGCTGAAACCAATGACCCAGCTACTCAAGGCGAAGGCCACCTGCTGGTGTCCACAGGCTGGCTCTGTCAGTCAGATCGCAGAGTTTTCCAATGATTTGCCAACGTTTTCAGTTTGGGGCAATTCACACCCAGATGACTGGCTTCTCTCTGCAGTGCCAGGCGGTGTCCCTCCCACAGACCTGCCACAGGCGTGCCCGCCCCCTCCCTGTGGGCTGGCCAGTCCCTGATTTAAGATGATAAGGTCTCCCAGTTCACCTGCTGAGTGAATTAAATACCAGAGGGGACCCGAGGGGACCCCTGAGGGGTGGAGACTGGTCCAGCCAGCGTGGGAGCTGACCAGGGTCCTGTGTTTAGAGAAGAGGAAATGCCCCTGGGAGGGAGCTGCCGTCCAGTCCTGGAGTTCCCCACTCCCCCCCCCCAGCCCCCCAGTAACCTGGCCCGGCGCTGTTGGGGTCGTCACCTGCTGTCCCAAATGCAGTTGCTTCCGTGTCCTCTCAGTGTCCGTGTGGTGACGTGTGCATCGGCCCTCTCTGCCCTTCTCAATGTTTTCCTTCAGTAGCGACCTCCACTAGACACCCCACCAGTCTTGGGGGCTGTGTGTGTATCTGTGTCCCGGTTCCCGTCCCCGGGAGGTGACCGGCCATCGTGCTGGGAAGGTCCTCCCTGAATGTCGCGAGGAAGGCAGAGGGGCCTGGACGTGTCCTCATAGCCCAACCTGACTGAGCTGAGCCCCACCTCGGGACGCCCAGGCGCAGAAGCAGACTCGGGGCTCTTGGAGTCGGCCCCCTCGGGCTGCAGGGACCACCACCCTGTGATGGAGATGAGCTTACCATGGATGGGGGCAGAGTGGGGCTGGGGAGAAAGGCCCCGCCTCCCTGGGGTCTCATGGACTCCAGGGCCTGGCCCTGGGTACGGTGGCCTCCAGAGGTGCCGGGGCTGGGCAGGGCCCCGCGTGTGACTCCTCTGGCTTCTCCTGGGGCAGTTTAGGCCCCTCTCCTCGTGCACTCGTGTCACCCAGGATCCCCCAGTAAAGTGAACTAAGTATTCCGGCCTGGTCTCTCTATTCTCCGGGCAGTGGGGGCGGGGAGCGTCCAGGATACCCCGCCCCTTGTGACTTTCAGCCAGAACATCCTGGGACTGCCCTGTCACTGATTTACGCCAGGTGTCCTTTCTGCTTCGGTGCCTGTGCCCCCGCCCCCAGTCTCCTGCCCTAATCCACCCGCAGAAGTTCTGCCGCATCCTCACGTCTATCTGCTCTGTCCCTGGCCTCCCCCTGCTCCAACCTCAGCTGTCCCTTGCCCTGTCATATCTTACCAGGTCCCACCTGCCCATCATCTTTAGGTCGCTGCCACGAAACCCCCTTTGCTGGCCCGCCCAACTACACCTTCTGGGGCCACAGCCCTCACCCTCAGTCCTGGCGTCTAGCTCACCTTCCTTCCCATGTCCCGGTCAAACCTCTGCCCCGTTCACTAGCTCCCGTGTCAGCGTCCAGCCAATCCTACCTCTGACCGCAGCTTGAATACACCCCACACCACCCAGCTCCCGGCTCCCCACTCAGCCCGCTCAAGGCCGGCACTGCGCTCAGCTCATGCCACCCTCATTCCTCTGATCCTGTCACTTACCTGACACTTCTCTGTGTCTGTCACCTCTGCCCAGCCCAGCTCCTGTGCTTCATCTTAAAGACTCCTCCCTGGACCTCAGACTAGGAGGCCTCCCCTCCTGCCTGGCTCCCAGTCATACCCCTATACATGGCTACAGGGCTGCTGCAGGGGTCCTCTTAGGACTTACATCTGACGTCCGATGGAGTTGCCCCCCTCTTCCAACCCTTTAAAGACATCCAGTGTACCCACAGGTCAAAGCCACAGACCTTATGATGGTCCAGATCTTCTCTGTCTAACGCCACTGGCTAATTTGGGCCATTTAAACTTAAAATTAAACTTGGACATCCATTTCCTCAGCCACAACAGGTGCTCAAAGGCCGCACGTGGTCAGTGCAAGTAGAGGACATTTCCACCACCACAGAATGTTCTCTGGGACAGCACTGGTCTGCTCGCTCTGTCCCCATGTCAGCTCTCTGCCTCGTGGCCCACTCTCTCTGACTCCAGCCACCCCCTTGCTGTTCAGGGAACACGTGGAACATGTTCCTGCCTCAGGGCCTTTGCACTTACTGTCCCCACTGCCCGGAGTGCCCATCCCGGGACATCTGCATGGATCTGTCCTTCGTTCTGTGCGGGTCTTTCTTCACACGTCACATGTCCAGGCAAGGTCACCCTGACCGCACCGTTAAAAGTCTCACTCTTCCCGCCCATCCCCGCCTGATTTTTCAGAGTCCCTTTGTTTCTAAATAGCGCACTGACTGTTTTCGTCGGGGGGCTCACTAGAGGGAGTTGGTGACACGAGTTTTGCAGGCAACGTGCAGAAGGGGAAGCCGCTGCCCAGAGCCCAGGGCACGGGGCGGCCGAGGCTCCGCGCACAGAGGGAGGAGCCTGGAGAGGGACCCAGGAGCCCTGGCTCAAGTCGCTGCTGCCGCCACCGCAGCCCCAGCCGCCTCCACACAGCGTCCCGCCTCTATCGCTTCCAGCTGCCACCAGTGCCCACGGGCCACCAGCAGCCGCGCGGCGGGCAGAGGAGTCGGGACGTAGCTGAGGCCGAGGGTCCCAGCCAGTGATGGGGCGGGGGTGGGCGGGTGAGCGAGGGGAGCTGGGCAGGGACGCTCCGGGCTCCGGAGACGAGCGTGTGGTGCGCCTGGCGCGTCCCCAGCGCCAGGCCAGTGCCCGCGCACGGGGGCCGCGCAGTTTCCAGGTGTCGAAGGACTGACGGACGGACGGGCTTGGCGAACCCGACCCACAGGCGCTGGCGAGGAAGGCGCTGGGACGCTGCGCCCTGGCGGGAGGGAGCCGAGCGGCGCGCGCGCCAGCGTCTCGGGTCCAAGGAGCAGCCGCGTCCAGGCCCCGAGACCGCACGGGAAAGCGCGGCGCGCGGGGCCCACGCAGGCCCCTCAGCAGCGCGGTCGTCCCCGCGGGAGCCCGGGGACACGGTGGAGCGCGGCTGCCTCCGGAGGGAGAAGGCAGCGTCCGGGAGGAGGCGACGGCCCCGCGCGCACCTTAAAGGACGCGAACCCAGGCCCGGGGCTGGGCGCTGCGGCCGCGGCGGGAAGCAGCACGGACAGACGCAGGCGCTCGGGAGCGTCACCCACCGGGCACAGATAATAAGTCTCCTGGAGACGCACGGGGTCCCGCATTAGACAGCGACGTCCGCGCGGAGAGCCATCGTGTGGGCGGGGCCTGAGGACTTGAGCGCGAGAGGAGTCGCGATCGTCACCTGTTCGGCTGTGCGGGGAGCCCTCACTGAGAAGGTGACACTGGAGCGAAGACCCGAAGGAGGCGAGGGGTGAGGCAGGCGGACCCCTCAGGGAAGCGCTTCCAGGAGGCGGGAACGGCCGGTGCCAACGCCTCGAGCCGGGGCTGGGACGGTGAGGGTTGTTCCGGCGTCGTCACTGACCCTTCCGTGCCCGGCCTCGGTGTAGGGCCAAGGGGGGACGGCCATCAGCTTTCATGAGGTGGCCGTCCAATTGGATTCCTTGTGGCTGGTGTTCAGAAGTGAGCCAGGCTTGAAATGAGCCTGCAGTCACTTGGCTCGGGGAAGGGGTCGGGGCGTGTGACAGGCAGGGAGTGCCTCCCGGACCCTCTTCCCACGCCCCCGCCCCGCATGGGCCAGCCCCAATGGAGACGGGGTCGTCCCAAGATCTCGGGTTCCAGAACGGCCCGGAGAGAGAAGTCAGAGTCCGGGAACAGAAAAGGACATCCTTTCCTCTCCCGAGGCTTCTCCAAAGCCTGGTGTCCGCAAGGCCCCGCCTTCCTCAGCGCAGGCTCCGCCCCATCACTTAGGACGCTCCGCCCCCCTCAGGCTCGCCCTGGGGAGTTAGTCACCTCACGCGAGTTGCAGCGCCCCACCTTACCACCAGGAGACGCTCCAAGACCGCTGGTTAAAATGCCTCACAGCCCCGCGCCCCCTCCCCCGCCCCCCACGGCTCTCAGGGGGAGCCCACGGCCTCCACCAGGAGGAGTTCCGGGACGCATGCGTAAAGTCGTGCGGCGGTGGTGCGCGTCCTGAGTGCTCAGGACGTGTGGGACACTGGTCTAAAGTCTCAAAACTCCAAAGCCCTGACTGTTCTTTGACAGAAAGTGGACTTTCCTGTAGAGCAGAGGTCTCTCAAAGTGAGACCAGCTGCATCAACACCTGGGAATCAATTAGGCACCACCCTAGACTTATTGCGTCGGGATCTGCATTTTAACAAGGTACCTGGATAACGTAGATAGATACACATAACCCTTTGTGCATTACCACGAGTTGCCAAAAAAAAAAAAAAAAAGGAAATTGGCATGTGGCTGGACAAAAGATCTAGTTCGCATTGTGTTTCTGTAAAGAAAGAACCAACAGCCCAGTGGTCAGGAGTCTAACGTCTGGAGGCGGGACCTGGGTTTGAGTCTTCACCACCCTACTCCCTGGCTGTGTGACCTTAGGTGAGTCATGTCACCTCTGCAGGCCAGGGCTTCCAATCTGATAATGGAGCGACGCAGGAAGTGGCCCCTCTCCCGCGGGACCGCTGTGAGGTTTCGATGAAGTGTTAAGCACGAAGGACTTCGGACTGGACGCAGCAGTGAGGAGTCCACACATGCGGAGCTGCCCATCCCTCGTGCCACGCTCATTTTGTCATCAGGTATAAATAGTATCACAAAAAGCGAAACTTCCGTCATGAAGAGGTTGACTCTTTTTTGAGGTGTGACCTTTGATAACCTTTAACTTTCCCGCCCCAGCTCTGGGAAAACTGATCAAAAAGTTGACTGGCTCCCACCTTTGGCGTGGGTACGAAGGTCAAGACTTGCAAACAAACCAAGGGCCAAGCCTCCAGCCACTACAAAAGCCCAGCCCCTTGCCTCTGATTTGTTTTCAAGCCACCAGGATCGGCCTGAGCTTGCCCCTGTCTCCCCAGAAAAACCCCATCCCGAGAGTAATAAACCTTTTGGTTCCTTTTTGGTGCATGTGGCGCCATAGGTCTCAACATCCCAACCAATTTTCCGGAGCGGCGCATCCGCCCAACTACAAAATGACCTATCAAAATCATGTGCTCATCCAGGATCCTGTTTGTACTCACCAGAGACTCATAAACTCATAGGATGTCACAGCAGGGAGAGAGTTAACTACCACTGAAGGCAGTGGTTCTCAAGGCGTGTTGCCCTGAGCAGCAATATTTGACTGGGACCCCCTCCCCAGAGACCAATGACTCAGAATCAGAATAAGGACAGTGGTTCTCCACCTTGGCTACATGTTCCAGTCCCTGGGGTATATTTAAAAAGTGGGATGCATCTAGAGTTTGAAGCTATAGTCTGGGGTGGGGCGTAGGCATCGAAAAATTTAAAGGGCCTCCAGGTGACTCTAAGGAGCAGCCAGGGTGCTGAACCATTTTTACTCCAATTCTCCATTTCATAGGCAAGAAGCTGACACCAGATTGGCAAAGGAATTTGCTGAGATCACAGGGCAAGTTGGTGACAGAGCAGGAGTAGAACCCAGGGGTCCTGAATCCCACTCAAAGCTTCATATGGTGGCCTTGGGCCATATTAGGTAATAAGAATAGTTATTATAATTATAATCATAATAACAATTATTATTAATGGCCCTGGAAGGCTGATATGACTTACTTTAAAGGCTTCCACGGTCTTTGAATTAAAGCCAATGTTCTAACTTTAAGAAGCAAAATGTTCCATAATAAAATGTTAATTGTATGTGTGGAAAAATGATGGGCAAGTTTTCCATATTTATTGAGGTTTTTCTATATTAATCACACATCACTTTATAGTCTGATGAAGAATGTCTATATAGACACCACTGGGGAATAAAACAGAAACAAGGTGACTAAGCAGGGTGAAAGGGACACAGAGCATTTTCATGGCAATGTTAGCTCTAGCCAGGAAAAAAAAAATGTGTACAAATGATTCATTTTCCCCATCAACCTCTAAGCTGAAAACCTTCCTGGTGTGTGAGGGGGTGGCCCCAGAAGGCAGCCTTATTCCTGCATAAATCTATTTCAGTTGAATAAAATTTTTCTCCTCTGAGCCATATGTATGTTTCTCACTTGGATAATCTCTCTGACCTAACAACCTACATATCCCATTTCCTAGCATTCGGGGCTCTCATACGTGTGATTTTTGTCCCCTCCACATGACACGTCCCAGGCCCACAAGAGAATGCCATCTCCTTCTGTAACAAATGGTGT
The DNA here is from genome assembly GCF_014176215.1 of Rousettus aegyptiacus. NCBI lineage: Eukaryota > Metazoa > Chordata > Mammalia > Chiroptera > Pteropodidae > Rousettus > Rousettus aegyptiacus. Next base: position 44,020,856 of record NW_023416289.1, on the reverse strand, counting down.
AGAGACCCTCTCTTCACTCTATTTATTAAATTTGGTTTACCCGTTGTTTTTCTGCCAAGTTGCCATTTTCAAGTAGATATTTATAACTTTTGTCAAACATAAAAATACGTTTAGAATTCAAAGACTATAATAGACATCTTTCTTTTTAAAGTAAAACAGTTCATTCTCTTTCTTTTTTCTTTTTTTAAGTCTTCAGACAAAAAGCAGGATTAGTCACTAGCTAAAACTATTCTGACCATGTGACATTTTCCAAACACCAGGAAAACATACAATCAGCTTCCATAACATACATGAGAGAAGCTTCGCCTGACTATTCTGTGCATTTAGTTTATGAGTGTTTTGAAAATGGGCATTTGTACTACTGGGTTCAGATTTTCATCCATGGAACGTTCTAGAAAATAGGTATAACATTGATTTCACTGCTGTACCCTGAATGTGTGACTGTTTTTTAAAAACATTCTAAAAATTGGAAATATGTAGCACACAGACAGGAATGTGATCCAAACACAAACATACTGTTTAAAAAATAACTACATAGCAAACTCCATGATAAGACAACCCATCAAGAAATCGTCAGCTCAGAAGCCCCTCCTGTGTCCTGCTCATCACCAACTCCTCCTTCCCCTAATGTAAACGATATCCTGTTTTCTAATAAACACATCCTTGTTTTTCTATAGACACTATGTTTATTACCAAATATGTAATAGTTTGGAAATAAAAATGTATCTCTTAACACTGTAGACCTCGTCATTTTTAAACCTTATATTAATGCAATCTTACTAGATGGATTATCTTGCTGGGTGCCTGATTTTTTTTTAGAAAAAACAAATTTAGCAAAGAAGAAGAACGCGGGATCTACGTCTCCTCACTTGGAACCTTGTTCTCTTGATTTGAGCATGGAGACAGCTGCTGGAGTTTTGTCCAGAGGAAATTCAGGGCCAGCAGCTGGTGGCTGTAACCCGAGCCCCAGCTCAGATGAGAACACATCTCTTCTCCCTCCACATAATCCCGGGGTTTTGTGGATTATGTCCAGCGAGAAAGAGAAAACGCTCAGCATGGCCCCAGGGAGGGATAGAGTCACCAGGTCTGCGGTGTCGAGCCTGAGGCTGTATTTTAGATTCCTGTTCTGTGCAGTGAAACGTACAAACCAGACACTGTGTCTTAAAAAGAATCATCACTTCAAACAAGTTGAGAAGTCACATCTGAATCCAAGCGGCAGAGAAATTTATAGGGCAGTATCCACCAACTCTTCAGCTCTTCATTTGAAAGAGCTAGCGATCAGAAAAAACCTGCTTATCCAGCCAGAGAATAGCTAATTCACCTATGACAGTGGCTGTCACACATGATGGACCATGATCCATGGTAAAAAACAAAAAACATTTTACTGTGACCTAGGACAGACAGACGGCAATACACGCCCTGTAGAAAACAATGCTTCATAAAAAGTATTACTACATGAGATGAATTCATATATTTTGTATTCTGTTGTTTCTATAGGGAAACTTTTTGAAAGACTGAAATGTGCCAAAAAACTGCCTGATGTCTTTGCTGGGCGGGGGGTGGGGGTGGGGGGGTGGGGGGTGTAACAGAAGATTGCCCTGGCCCTGCCCTCCCAGGGCTCACAGTCCAGTGGGGGAGACAGACCCACCTCCAGGTGGTGAAGACCCAGAGACCGGAGGAAGGAGCCTAGATGGGGCACTGGGCACCACTTAGGCAGTCAGGGAGGGCTTCCTGAAGGAGGAGGTAAATAAGCTGAGACCTGAAGGGCGAAGGTGTGATCTGGGTCACAAGTGATCAATACTTTCGGGCGCCTTGGGGGTGCCAGGAGAGTCCAGAAAAACTAACAGCAAGTAGAGGAGTCCAAGCCAAACGATCCAGATAAATTCCACATTCTCCCAGAGTGCTTTCAGGTAATCACATATTTCAGGGCTGGCCATGAGGCTTGGTGTCTGGCCGGCAGGTGATGAGACAGGAGGGTGTATGGTGGGAGCGACTGTCCGTCTCTACCCAGCCCAGCCCTGCTCAGAGGACTCCAGGGACCTTTGTCCTGCCTGCTGTATATACTCTGCTCAGTTCCAGGGCCAGAGGTGCCAGGCCAGCCTCCTCCTCTTCGGTTGGGGTGCAAGTCCTTAAGTCCACAGTCAGGAGTACAGGAAGCCAGACAGATGCAGGCGCGAATCCGGGCTCCCCTGTGAACCGGATGTGTGGTCCCAGCCTCAGTGCGCTCATCCGTATTGCAGGCCGATCGTCCCCATTCCACGTGCCCGTGTGAGGGCGGGAGCAGATGAAACCGCACCTCGGCTTAGAGACCCACAGCGTCCCTCGGGTTCCGCTGAGGAAAAGCCAGGTCCTCTCAAGGCCCTGCCCCATCTAGTCCCATTTCCTCCCCTCCCTCACTGCACACCGGCCACACTGGCCTCCGGCCTCCGTGCTGCTCCACAAGCATCTCACCATCTCCATCCCCTGCGTCTTCTCCTACCTGAAAAGCCTTTACTCCGCACACTTGCAAGGCGCCTCTCCTTTAAACATCCACTCTACCGCAAACACGCTCTCTTGTCACTCTCCCCTGCCTCTCTTCCCAGCGTTTATCTCCTCTGCCACAGGCTGTGGGTTTCGCCTGTTTCGTTAGCTGCTGCATCTATAGTGCCAGAATTGTGCTTGATAATAATAGAAAGCACGGCAGTAATTTTATATTATGTTTATTAACATGTTAATAGAGTAACTGAGGACGGTGATGACGATAATGATTGCAAGCCCATAGGCACATTTGAGACCCATGCCTGACCCTGCAGCTCTTACTCTGGCTCTGCCTCCCTCTGGACCCCAGCATGCACTGCAGCCGGGCCGCAGTGGGTCACCCTTGGAGGTGGCTCTCAGTGGCTCTTACATCCGGTGATTCTTTTCAGCTGGAGGATCAGTGAGAGGGAAGTTTTAAAAATCCACTGGGAAAGCTTGCCAGGCTAAAAAATAAATTTCGTGGTAAGGCCTAAGACATGCGATGGAGTTTTTTTTTCAGAACGTGTGGGGGGGGATGGGGGGCTATGAAGAAGGGGATTGGAGCTGCAGATTACTCCAACTGGGATTTGACGAGGGAGACCTGAGCTTGGAGAGAGGAGGCAGGGAGTTCCCATTGGAAAATTTCCCTAGAATGGCCAACCACAGGATTTATGGCCACCCGGAGTGACTGGCCTCATTGATGGTCATGGGGAGAAAGCGCCTTCCCCGGGAGCTTCTCACGCAGAGTTTACTATTTACCTGTCTACACTGATGAATAAGACTCCTTTGTTCCGGCTCCCATCCCAGTGCTGCAGACAGAACTGACCTTTTTACTTGCTGCTGCTTCTTATTTATTTACTTTTTTTAAAGATGATGTCTCATCCTCTCTCTGGGTTTACTTAGAGTTACAGTGGTAGTTCAAGTGACTCTCTCCATTTCCAGTCCAGGACAGTCAACAGACACATTCATTTGTTCATTCGACAGATAATTATTCAATGCCTCTCTGCAGCGAACACTGTCTGGGTTTTGGGGATACGATGGTGAACAAAACAGAGAATGTGCCTAACCTTGGGGGCCTTACAGTATCATGGGGAATACAACTTTAGATAGGGTAAGTACTATCTTTAAATCATTTTGTCTGGGGGTTGTTTGTTATGCAGCCGATAGTAACTGCTACACTAGTAAACCAATGCGATGCGATAGTGATTTTCATGTGTGCATCAGGGGGAAACTACTTTAGATGTGTGGAGTCTGGTAAGGCTTCTTAGAGGAAGTGACATTTGACTCAAGGTCTCGATGACAAGGAGGAAGTCACACGTAGGGCACAGGGAACAGCAAGTGCCAGCATCCACACAAATTTTTGGTTTCCCAGCCCATATGTAAGTCACATTACACTGTAGAATATTAGATGTGCAATGGCATTATGTCCCCCCTAAAAAAAAAACCTACAAAAAAATGGTATACATAATTTAATTAAAAATATTTTACTACTAAAAAGCGTTGATCATCATCTGAGCCTTAAGTGAGTTATAATCTTTGCTCTGGTGGAGGGTCTCACCTTCAATTTGTAAAAAATGTGGTTTCTGCAAAATGCAATAAAACGAAACACAAAAAACAAGGTATACCTATACCTGTCCTCATGTGTCTATGTATTTAATAATGAGTTTTCTAAAATTATGAGAGTAATTATTTAAATAGAGAACACAGTACATAATAATTTGATTAAATATTTCAATAAAATAAGGAGAGATCGCACACCTCTTTCTTCCCAGGTAACAGTATAAATTTTATCTTTTAAAAGTTATAGGGTGGGATAGTTTATGAGAACGATTAGAATTAAAACCAGAAAATCTTGTAGGGATGCATTTTATTCTTTCCTTAAGCCATGTTAGCAGAAAAAAGAAAAATAAAATAAAATACCAAAGACAGAAAGCATTTTAATTTTTTCCTTTTTAACAATGTTCCTTATGGAAACATTGTTAAAAATGTAGACAAAAATAGAGAGACTATTATAATGATCTCTAGCTATAACAATTGTCATCAACTCATGGGCAATTTTGTTTCATCTACCCCACAGTCCTTTTTTGTTTGTTTGTTTTTGTTTTTCTTTTCCTGGAGTAGTTTAACAGTCATTTTAAAAAAGAGGGAGATAAATTATGGCTATTTAAAATAGTCTCCGCATTACAAAATGATTATATGGGATGGGGAGATGTATGTGCAGACTCACACCAGATGTTAGGTTAGAAGTGAGGGGAAGCAGTGTAATTGGGGGGTGAGGAGGAGGAAGAGGGGACCTTTTGCAATCACAACCTGAAGAGACTCTGGTGCAGGAAGGAGCTTGCATGGCACAAAGTGGATAGAACATACCAGATGAGTTACAGAACCACCGCTGTGGGTTATTGCAACTTCCTCTGGAGGAGGAATTTGTGAGGGAGCCCAAGGCTCCCTGTACCTTCTCTATGTTTAGTATTTATGGAAATTCTGTGGGGTCTTATTTAAAATACACAGAAAGACAAAATAAAAACGCAAAGGTAACACAGAGGGGGAGAGGACGGAAAGGTGACATTAAACCCAAGTGCAGAGATGAGTGGAGGGGTTCCGGATGCATTGCCATGGAAACCACAGGTCCACGTGTTGTCATAGAAACCATAGTTCCATGCGTTGTCCTGGAAACCACAGCCACGACTCCTACTCCTATCAAGGGTGCTTCAAAACTATTTTTAGACCTGGTGGTAATCAGGGTAGCTCCTTGATGGGAGAGGGGGCAGGCAGCTGCCTTCACTTAAAACACACACACACACACACACACATACATATATACATGAACAGATTTGTGTGTATATACATGCTTATAGACACACATATACACATATAATTGTACATTGGAAATATATACGTACACATTCCTTTTTCTATGTAGGCAATTAAAAAAGGTTTTATCTCTCTTAAATATTTATTTATCTCTTAAATATTCTACAATGCTTAATTAACTCACAGTACTCTGCTTCTCTGATTGATAGGCTCACAGGCATCTGTGCAGCAAAGGGTTAACCAACAGCCCCGGGTCTTCCAAACCCTGCACATTCCAAAGAAATGACTGGTCCTTGCCTGTCTCCTAGATAACCTCTAAGCCCTTAGAGATTCCTGTACCAACAATGTGATTGGTGGTGGGGGCCTTGGGCCACACAATATCAGTTTGACCTCTGGATGGGCTGGAGGCTGAGTAACTAAGACCAGTCACACCGGTAAAATCCCCACACACCAAGGCTCAGGTGAGCTCTCATGGGTGTTGTCACGTATTGTTGCTGTCAACATGACTCCACTGGGAGAGGACAACAGGAAGCTCGTGCCTGGTCTCTCCTAGACTCTATCTCATGCACCTTTTCCTTTGATGATTTTAAACTGTCTCTTTTTGCTGTAATAAACCATAATTGTGATACAATAATTTTTGCGTCCCATGAATCCTCCTAGAAAATTATTGAACTTGAGGGTGGTCTTAAGGACCCTTGACACAGCATCTTAAACTCAACGTGGCCCCAACCGAATTTCTGATTTGTCCCCTCCTCTCTTCCCCAAATCTGTTCTCCACCAACCCTTCCCTGTATAAAAATAAGTGGCATCATCCAAAAACCTAGGGGTCACACTCACTTAATTTCCCTTGAACCTCACATCAGTAGAGCAGCAAAGGCTATTACTGAGTATAAAATAGTTACAGAAAAGTGCTCATCTCATGGGCAGAGAGCGTGCTGAATTTTCACAACCTGAACACACGTGTAAGCAACACTCAGAACAAGAAACAGAACTTCGCCAGCCCTCCCTCCCGCTGGGAGTCACACATTTCAAGTCAGTAGACAGTACACAGGAAACCACTATCCTGATTTCTAACAGAGTAGATTAATTTTGCTTGTTTTTGTACTCCATATAAATGGATTCATACTGTATATGCTCTTGGGTATCTAGTTTCTTTTGCTCAGTGTTTTGCAAGATTCATTTATGTAGGTGTGTGTAGTCGTAGATCATCCATTTTAATTGTTACTATTTTATTTTGTGAACATGCCACAATTTATCTATTGGCATTTGGGTAGCTTCCAGATTTTGGCTATTATGAATAGCGCCCATAGCTTTTAGTGAATATATTCCGATTAGAGATATAGATAGAGAGAATTCCTAAGTTGTAGGGTTTGCGTGTGTTCTGTTTAGTAGATGTGGCCAAAGAGCTTAGCAAAATGGTTGTACTAGTTTACGTTGACACCAGCCGTGTGCATGTATGTGCATTCTAGTTGATCGACACTTGGTATTTTCTTGACTTGTTTTTCATTTTACCTATTCTCAATCAGCAAATTTACAACAGCTCTCTGCCTAGTGCTACATTTTAGCACGAGTTGCCACAAACTTTTAATAAGAGTACCCCATTACTTTTCTGGACCAGATGGTTCCACCAAACCAAAACAAACTCTAGGTCACCAGGAAGATGGCGGGAAAACATCGGGGTCTTCCCAGAGGGGGAAGACACAGGTCAGGGCCTTCCAAAAGGGGGGAGGCGATGTTTTAACCTGGTGTACGAATGAGTGAGTGCATGAGCATCCCGGCTGTTCTGATTGATCAGGTAGGAATTTGTGGCTCCACGGTTGGGCACTCTTAAGGTCCCCTAAAGGCTACAGAGTCTGAGTGGGCTCATCTGCGGTTCTGTGGTATACGGCATACGGTCCAGGGTGGCACTGGACCAGTGTCTGATCATAAGTCACAAACCTGAGTCCACTACGACTAGGACACGGTCAGATGAGCACCTGAGTGGTCTCCTCTCTAGATGAGGCACCCACCCTTGTTAGTTTTTGCATCTCCGACACAGGGTGACATACACAGTGGGGGAGGGAGGTGCAATTAACCACCGATTTGGCTTAAGAATTGTCTATCTCCAAACAGCCCTTTGGACATAGGGGCCCTCTGTCAAATTATTTTCTTGAAATTTTAAGGTCTACTTTCCCCCTCCATTAGGAAGCTCCCTAAGACAAATACAGGGGGCGGTTCCACCGAGCCAACTGTCTTAAATTGTATGTTGAAAAATTTTTAAAAAGGCTTCTCAGGGACTTATAGAGTCAAGCTGACCCCAGGAAAACTTCATATTCTTTGTGAGTTTGAGTGGCCCACGTACAGGGTAGGCTGGCCTTCGGAAGGGACCCTGGACCTCCCCACTGTGAGAACTGTGTACGGGGTAGTGACAGGGTCCCCTAGACATCCAGCCCAGTTTCCATACATAGACTCATGGTTGCAAATCCTACTGTAGTGCCTGCTTGATCCCGGTTCTGCGTAAATAGGCAGGGACAGAGTAAGGTACCTGTGGCCCGACCAACTTTAGGAAAGAATAAGGAATACAAAAACCGCGAACTATGAGAAGCTTAGAACCCATTACTCAAGAAAAAGAGGAGAAGCTAGCTGGAAGTATCCTTTAGGAGGCGTCCTAATGCAGACCCCACCTCCCCTGCTGGGTTAGCTCTGTTAGGCCAGCATTTTAAAGCAAGTCAGCCCCTGATATCAGATACAAGCTTCAAAAGCTGCAAATGCGGCCACAGCCTAATCAGAATCTATTACTATATACAGTCTTCATGGTCTACAACACTCAAGATCTTCAAGAGGAAAAAAGAGAATAGAATAAAGAAACAAGACAAGCCAGGATTATGGTTGTCACAGGCCCTTGGTATCCAACAAGCATCCCTTAAGAGACCGGGGAATAAGGAGACATTGAGTTCTTGCTTCAAATGCAAGAAAGTAGGATGCTGGGCAAAGGACTGTACAGAAAAGTCCCCCCCAAGTCCCCTGTCACATGTGCAAAGAAACTGGTACTAAACCCTGGCATTGGAGAGTTGACTGTCCACGCTCTCAGAGAGAAGGGCGGCCAGCCGACACCCTAGTAGCCCAGATCTGGGAACTGCGCAACTGAAGAGGCCCAGGGCCGTCCTTGCTGACCCTGTCTGGGAATGTGGTCATCACTACCGAGGAACCCCGGGTAACTCTGGATGTAATGGGTAAGCAAATTCAAGTTCTTTTAGATACAGGGGCAACCTATCTTGTTCTCTCTGCATTTGCAGGAAAATCCTCCTCATGGACTACGATTATCATAGGAGTAGGAGAAGATAAGGTCAACCATTTTACTCCATCACTGACTGGTCAATTTGAAGATGAGACCTTTCGGCAGGAGGTTTTAAAAGTTCCAAGCTGCCCAGCTCTCTTGTCAGGATGGAATATTTTAACTAAATTAGGAGCAACATTACAACTTGGGTGTAGACCCCCCAGTATTTTAATGTATTGACAACGAGTTAACCCCAAGGCTTGGTATATGGTATAAAAGTTCAGCTTCTATGCTCCCTCACCAAGACCCAGACTTATCTGGCCCACTGATAGAAGTGCCTTCCCAGAGATCTCGGTAATCACGAATTTTCTCCCCCTTCACCCTCAGATGCTGAGAAGGGAAATGAGTTCTCTCAGCACCCCATCTATTTCATCGCTTCCTGAGGAAACTAGATGTGTACCCCCAGGGAAGTTACAAATACTGACGACGGGGAAATATGAGAATGTGCATGGCCTCTGATCTATATTTGTCTGTGTTCTGTGTAATATGGTGGTGGTTCAGTTAAGAATTCTAATTATGATGGAAAGGAAAATGGTTTTGGTAACAGAAGGTATAAAGTATGGAGACTTATTTTGAAGGGAATTGGAGGAAGGGTGTTTGTCTTCAAGTTGGTTATTTCCGAATGAGTGGAAGGAGGCAAACTGAAGGAATAAGGAACGTGGTAGAAGGTTTGTGAAGAGAAATCCTGAGAGGAAATCTGAGGTGATTAAGCTAAACAAGATTGGAAATTTAAATGCCAACAGTAAGCTAATGCAAAATTAGAATTGTGTTTTAATGTTTCATAGACTCTTGGTCCGCTACTGATGTTATGGAAAAGTTTTCTGAGTAGAAAACAAGGATTCCATACTTTATCGAAATAATTAATGTGTTTTACGTTGCCTCGATCAGTTTGCTGAGACTTTTAGAGAATATACTAACATTGGTCCAAAGTCTGAGGGTCAAACACTCTTGTCTCTGTACCTTTCACAACTCAGCCTGCGTCCAATATTCAAAGGAAGCTCCAAAAGTTGGGCCTAGACCCAAATTCCACAGGCTGCCTTGATGCCAGAGGAGGAAGCAGAGTACAAAAAGGCGCAGATTTTAGCTGCTGTAATACAGGGACCACCTCAAGGTGACCGTAGGCAATAAAAACCTTGCAGGCCTGGAGGGCCTTGATCTCGGTCAGCCATGATTGGCATCATCAGGACTGAGGCCTCTTGCAAACTCTAGTCCTAGAAAAATCCACCACGATCACAACAGTGGAGCCTCAGATCACCCTCAACATGGCAGGAAGGAAAAACTGAATTTTTACTAGACACTAGAGCTACCTACTCTGTCCTGACCCATTCCATGGGCCTCTCTCCAATGGTGACTGCACCACACATAAGTGCAATCCATTAGAATCAATCATAACCGAGCCCCTGAAACCCCGTTGGAAGTCTGGGGAAGTAAGCATTGACGGGACGGGGCTAAATCCTTATGTTCAAATTCATATCAGAGGTCAAGTACTAGACCATGCAGCTCGAGCCTTTCAGGTTTATAAGTCCTTCTACAAGGAAGTAACTGAACCCCTACCCCCACCGCCATAATTAACTAAAAACTTATTTCTCAAAAGGCATGAAGGACTAGCTCACTCCCTGAATGTCACTTCCTGCTATGTATGTGGGGGACTCTGATGCGGGATAGGTGGCTGCGGGAAGCCACAGAACTAGTTCCCACCAAGACAATGCCAAATATAATGGCTCCACACACCTCTGATGATAGTCAATGGATTTTAAAGCATACTATTTATTATGCAATACTGCCTGGCTGGAGGTAAAGGAAATCTCATGGAGTCAGTTGGAAACTTAATTTGTCTTGGCCAATGGTATTATAATGCCATCTCCAAACAAAGCGTGTGGTGGGGAAGCAGGACAGAGAGAAACCCATTGGCCAGATTCCTAGAGCTAACTGGAGCCAGGCAGGGTCCGAGACTGGATCGCCCCACGTGGCCTTGACTGGATTTGTGGAAACCAGGCCACATCCACCTCCCCATAAATTGGGAAGGGAGCCATATATTTGGCATGAAAAAGCCATCCTTCCTCCTCTTACCTCTGAAAACAGGGGGACTACTTAGTCACCCGGCCCCATAACCCTTACAACAGGTAAAAAGAGAACTCCAAATAGGGGACTGGAAGGATGACGAATGGCCCCCAGAGTGGATAATCCAATACTATGGGCCTGCCACTTGGGCAGAAGATAGATCTTGGGGATACTGTACCCCCATTTACATGTTAAACTGGATTACCAACAAGACTGGGAGAGCCCTGGGCCTCCTTGCTCATTCACAGACTCAGATGAGAAACCCCTCTACCAGAACAGGTTGGTACGAGACTAGCTGTTGGCAGCAGGAGGAGGCGTGTGTGGAAAATTCAATCTCACCAACTGTTGCCTGCAGATAGATGACCAGGGCCAGGCAGTTGAGGACCTTGTTGAAAAGGTGACAAAACTGGCATATGCGCCCGTGCAAGTACGACACGGATAGCCTTTTGGGGGGATGGTTTTCCGCTTTTGGTGTGTTAAAAACCTTAATTGGAGCAGTTTTACTACTCCCAGGAAGCTGCTTGATAGGGCCGTGTCTGCTGCTCCTGCTAATAACAACTTAAAAAGCATGGTGGAAGCCACAGTACAGTTGCGAGCTGCTGCGCACATACACTGTACCCGCCACTAGCAGGTGAGATCCCCCAGGATGTTTTAGATGGAGAATGTGAGACTCCAGCATAAAGACAGAATGTCTGGAATCTCAAAGGAGGGAATAAGAGTGGAGAGGAGGCATCTGAAAAATGCTATAGAGCTCTGATGGCCTTCTGGAAACTCTTGCCACACCAAAACAAAACGATCTACATATAGATAAGACCAGTGGTCTGAGAATTCCTTCCCCTTTACAGCCCCCACCCGAAACTCAGGAAGGATAAGGAAAATTTCTGCAATAACACCAGCAGAAAAGTGCGTAACATTTACTAAGTGTACTAACCAATGTTTTAACATCTAAGATAATATGACCTTGAACTGCAGCTCCACTACTTCTGTAAGCTATGCAAATGCAGATGTTAAATTATAGGCTGGATGGTTTCTTATTTATGGAAGAACTATTTATTCTTATGTTCCTGCTAACAGTACTGGAGGACCTTGTTCCCTGGGAAGACTAACTGTATTTATGCCTCAAAAGTCTCCAACTAGGCACCCCAGGGAACTCGCCCTTGCAGGAAATGATATGGGACATCTCTTGCATAGTTCTTAATCTTTTTAGTATACCCAGTTAAGTTTTCTTCCCTCCTTTCTTTGGGAAAAAGGCCCTCTCCCCCAAATCCAGATAATGACTGTGAAACTGGTAATTCAGGTCCTCTGGGTTTTGATAAGGATCATGGGCCCATCATGCGGGAATGGCCCTAGGCCAGGCAGGGTCCTTGGAGTCTGAGAGGGGAGGGGACTTCAGGCCAAAGGTCTTTTACTCTTTAAAAAATATATTAACCAAGTCTATTTCCCTTTACTCGCTCATGGGCAAATCAAAAATAGAAATTAATAGATATATGATTTAAATAACAGTTTGTATCTTCTCTTCTTTGTCTAGGGACTGAGGTGGCACTTCAGCAGGAAACCCAAGATCCCGCCCTGATTAAGGCAGAAAGGGGAAGAGCATCATGAGACCCCAGTAGGCAGGGACAACTGCCCTTCTCAGCAGGAAGCAGATACGGAGGAAGAGACCTCCTGTCCCTCACATCCATACAAATAATAAGGGGGTTCATGGCTCTTAGAAAAGAGTTAAGCAGGAAAATTAGTTAGGGGGTTTGGGGGCTGCCTGCAAAGATACTGACGTCATCCTATCCTAGAAGGGGTCCGCTGAAATCCATCAACAATTAGATCAGTCATGGGGGTACTGGTCCAGAATATGGAGTTGGGGATCCTGGTTTCTCCCACTTCCCGCTCCTCGCCTCATGCTTCTCATAGCTCTCTTGTTTGGTCCCTGTATCCTGACCTGTCTTGTCAAGTTTGTCTCCTCATGCCTAGAATCCATAGTTACAAATAGTTGTGACATCTGCACCACCATTATACCAGCCCCTAGGCCAGGAAGATCAGGAGGTTGATGCCCTATAAAAATTTTTTTAAAGGACATCAAAAGGGAGGATTGAAGAGGAATTTTTCACTCAAAAGGCTAATCAGCTCTTTGTTCTGCTTCTGTAGCTATGTTTCCTGCATAGGCCATACTCTAAAGACTCATCTTCCCTTTCGCTTCTTCTAAGTAACAAATGTACCTGCCTGTACCCGCATCAACTCCCACACTTTGTAACTCTTTGTAACTGCCTGCAACCAATAGCAAATCACGGGCTTTGTAACCATCTGAGGACGAATTAACCAATCAGCCCATGCAAATAAGTTCTATATAAGCAATGTTGCAACTGAGCTCTGGGCCTAGATCTTCAGAGCAATAGCTCCTCTGGGACCTAATAAACCCGAGTGCTCCAACTGTTCCAGTACTGCTTGGTTTCTGATTTTTGCAACTTTTCTGCAACAGTTGCCTATGAGCAGCAAGCTGAGGAAACGATAGAGAAAAGGTGAGGCATTATCCCCATATTTTGGGTGGGGATGGGGTGTGGAAGCAAGCAGTTTCTGGAAATTTCTGGAATCCAGGAACCATAGTGGAGTGAACCCAAGGGGGATTAAAACGGCCCTTCCGCCTCCCTCTTTGACTTCTGGTATCTCCCAGGAGTCCTGTTAGCTGAGGATAGGACTGGAGGCGCCGCCATAGAAGCTGCCGCCACCTACCTCTTCCCCCCCGACGTCGGTCCCCGCGGACCACGCTGAGTAGAGAAGGGTATAAAGAGTTGGCCTGGACCGGCGATGGGGAACTATGCAGACCCGCGGCCGGGTGAGCAGCCGCACCACGCCCACTCGCACCCGGCCCTGCAGGCCCTGGAGCAGAGCTCACGCGAGAGGCGGCCAGGGCGGTTGCCATGGAGACCCCCGGCGATGCGCGGCCCGGCGGCGCGCGGGCCACTGCGCAAGCGCATACTGCGACTCCGGCCGTGGCTCCTTGGCGCTTCTGAGAGCTGAGCCGGACGGCGCGTGACCCGCCCGGGCCAGAGTGAGACGGCCGCGGGCTTCCCTGGACCCCTTCGGCCCCGACCCGCCGCGTCGGGGTCGTCCGAGGCGGCGCTGGGCGACCGGCTGCGTCCCGGCGGTGTCTCCCGAGCCCAGCTGCGCGGTCGCAGGCGCGGCCGCCGGATCCCTGCGCGCAGGGCCGACAGCCGGGGGTGGAGCCGAGGGCGCGCGTCGTGGCTGCCAGGCCGCAGGTGAGCGCCCTGCGCCGCGTCCGGGAGGGAGCAGGGGCCCGGGCAAGCGCGCGGCCTCCAGCCTGCCAGCCGCGGAGGCACAGCCACGGGCTCCTGCCGGGACTCTGATTTCACTCTCTTGTTACCGTACAGATTTGACATTCGGGGACCGCCGCAGTCTCATTCTGTTTGGTAGACTCTTCGCTGCACGTGGAGGTAGAGCTGCCAGGTGGTCGCAACCATGTCCATGAGCCTCTTGGAAGACTGGTGCCGGGGCATGGAGGTGGACATTCACAGGTGTCTCTTAGTCGTTGGCATCCCGGAGGACTGCGGCCAAGCGGAAATCGAGGAGACCTTGAATGGGGTCCTCTCCCCGCTGGGCCCATACCTCGTGCTCAACAAGATGTTTTTGAGGGAAGAGAATGCCAAAGCCGCCCTCGTTGAGGTCGGTGAGGGTGTGAATCTGAGGGCTATCCCCCGGGAATTTCCGGGAAGGGGTGGTGTCTGGAAAGTGGTCTGCAGAGATCCCACCCAGGATGCAGAGTTTTTAAAAAACCTGAATGAGTTCCTGGATGCCGAGAGGCGCACCTGGGAGGACGTGGTCCGCCTGCTCCAGCTCAACCACCCCCCATCTTCCCGGAACCGGAATCTGCCCCAAGAGAACTGGGCAGAGGCCTTGGGGGTGCTCCTTGGGGCTGTGGTGCAAATTGTCTTTTACATGGATGCCGAGATCCGCAAGCGGGAGGAGGCTGGGGCCCTGGAGGCCTACGAGGCCCAGTTGGTGGCAGCCTCAGCTGCAGCCACAGGACGGAGAGTGAAGAAGGAACCTGGGCGGGCTGTCGAGGTGGGCTCCGCCTTGAAGATAGAGAACCCGGACAGCTGGAATGACGCGGAAGATGAACGTGACGCCCCCAAACCTTTGGTTCGTAGGGCTGGAGCTAAGACTCGCTCCAGGAGGAAGAAGCAGAAAAAAAACTCCAAGCAGGAACCAGCGTCCTGGAAGAAACCCAGAGGTCACTGCTCAGCCTCCTCGGAGGATCCCGAGGCTGCCGACGGGGAAAGTGTGGAGACCTCAGAATGTATCAGGAGCAGCAGGAAGCCCTGTGTGAAGCAGGAAGAACTGGCCTTGAAGAAGCCAGTGGAGAGAGGTCCCTGGAAGTTCCCTAGAAATGCAGCCCAGGTTGCAGAGCCAGAAGCTGGGGGCCCTGCAGCTGCCTCTGAGTCAGACCAAGATGGCGGCCGGGACGGCCCCCCGAAGAAGAAGGCCATGGGCTGGGCCTCGGCGAAGAGTCCGGCCTCCGGAAGGAAGAAGAAGAAGGTGAGCTTGGGCCCCGTCTCCTATGTCCTCGTGGACGTGGAAGACGCCAAGAAGCCGCCGATTCCGAAGAAAGGGCCGGGCGCGAGAAGGGGCGCAGCGGCCCAGAGGACCCCGCGAGGCCCGCAGCCCACCGTGGGGCCGGCTTCAGCGTCGCAGGGGGCAAAGGCCAAGCCCGAAGGCTCTCCTCATGGTGAGCATGACGACGGGAGTCATTTGTGCCGTGTCCACAAGCAGGGGAGAGGGGAGGAGCGGGAGCGGCAGGTGGGGGCTGATGAGCCCCAGGGACCCACGCGCCACGTGGTCAGTGACGAGGACCCCAGTGCAGCGGAGGAGGTGGGTGACACAGGAGTGGAGGTTGTAGAGGGCGAGAGCCCTCACCTTGCTCCTAGAAGCCCTTGAACATCAGGGACACCTGTGGGGACAAAAGGCAACAGAGCAAACCCACCGACTTGTCTTGTCGGTGAGAATTGCTGTGCTGTTCCCAGGTCATCCTGCCACTCCACCTGTCCATCTCCCTCGCTGAGAATGGAATGGTTTGCAGTTGTAAAGGTTGCCAGGGCAGGCGGCTTTGCGGGTGGAATGTTCTGGAGGCCTGGTTGGGGGATGGAAATGTTTGAGAACTTAGTCCCAGGAAGTAAAACAGTTCTGAATGACAACCCTCCCTGCTTCTCCTCTTGAGCTGTTCTGATTTATCCACAGAACACAGAAAGCTTTGAGTTTGGGGGACCACCCACACCCGAGGAGTTGGAAGAAGACCAAGGAAGAAGTTCCAAGTTGGGAACAAAGTGTTCTCTTGTCACTGAGTGAACCAAGGCTTTCGACTCTTTTAGCGACGTGGCTCTCAGAGGTCAATGCCACGTGAGATCCTATGTAGGAGGGGGTGTCTGTACCCCTGTGATTTTTCTCTGCCAGGCCAGCTTTCCCACCTCCTAGACTCACCTTCAATAAGCAGATTGGGAAAATTCTAGAACATTGATCTTGACACATGGGTAGAGTCACAGTCACACTTATCCACGTTTGGCCTTTTCCCCCCCATTTCCTGCCACCTCTTCTGATGGTCTGTGGACCCCTGCAGGGCCTGGCGTTTTAAAGAACAGAGCGGCTCTTTCTCCCTGCCACCTGCTCTGTCCCTTGACTGTGGATAAGGTAAGCTGAGGTCTTCAGTGCGGACCCGGATTCTTTACTCCTCCCAGTGCTGAATTAACGGCCTCCAGTTACTGACCCGAGGGTGGTTAGATCTCAAGAGTTAGTTTTGCGGAAAAAGAATGGCCACGGAGGCCTTGAAGTATTCACGTTTTAGGTTCTATTCATAAAAATGGTCCTTGGATTCCCATTTGGGGTAAAACCCTCTCAGGAGCCTGCAGGGAGGAGGGACGATTGGTCAGGAAGAACTCCGGCTTCCTTGTTGTGATTGCATCCACTGACATCAAACTCTCAACGTCTTTGAGGCGGAAGACACTTCTCACATTATAGTAAGAGGGAAAAAAATTCTAAAAATGGCTGTTGATTTCCATCCTCTGACTAGACCAGAGTACCGTGTGCTCTGCGTGTGCGTGTGCAGGGGGAGGGACAGGATATCTGAGATCATTGCTTTCTAAACTCTCCTGGGGCGGTCCACGGTGTGCTTAAAGATGTGATCCAAATCTACTTTTTGATGTATTTAAAAAAAAAAAAAACAAAAACGATTACTTGAATATGTCGGAAGCCAAAGCACATCACATCGGAGACTATCAAAATATTACATTGTGTTTGTTCATAAGTTAACTTGTTTTTGTACAGGTCTCAAATGAAGTGTATCTTCCATTTATTTGCATAGAAATGAATTTCGTGTAAATGTGACTGACGAGAAAGGAGGATCGGGAGTTCGGTCCTGTGCATGCCCCCGTAACGTACACTTCGTAATGCGCATGCTCATGCCCTCGTCCTGCTGTGATTTTCAGTTGTGTGATAGCCAGTAGCTGTATTAACATGGAGCACAGTGGTATATTCTATCACAGTTTATTTAGCCCTTTATGTTTTCAGAGTCTCTCTTCGGACTTCAGTTTTTGTGATAAAGAATGTGAACAGTCGGTAGATGTTAGTGATTCAGCTTTAAAAACAAAGTTCTCGTGATGATTGTTTTCAAAGCCCGGGACGAACCTAACCTGATGGTGCAGAACGGAAGAAAATGCTTCTCTCTGCATCTGCTCACTTGTGGGTATCTCGGTTTTCCTTGGTGTGAGCAAAGCAGAGCACCGGTGTGACTTGGCCTCTCAAAGTGACGAAAGCTTCTGACTCTCTGGCACCCGGTTTCAAAATCAGGTCTACTGGGGCTTCATTGTGTTAATAAATTGACACCATGATTAGTCACTGTACATGCTATGAAATAAAGTTTAGCAAATTAAATGTCCTTTGAGTGTCTTTCATATGTGGAGGTGGCATGGAGTATTTATTTAATTTGAGGAAAGGGTTCCTTCTGCTGAACAATACACGCGGTCCCAGACTCCCAGCCCGGTGTGAGCTGGTGTCAGACTTGGGTTCAACCTTCAAGGATTGTCAGCTTTCCATGAGAGAAAAAGTCATTGCGATATCTGTCCTATTTGCTATATGGCCTTCCATCAATGCAAAAGGATCTCCCATAGATCTTGGGGTTTCTAGAAGTTTCTAATCCAGGTAACTGGTGATGTGAATTATCTGAAAATGTGAGTTTATTTTTAAAAGCAGTTGGATGATTAAAATGCTTACCTCAGACAAAAGCTGAGGTCTTTAGCTAAAAACTCCCTTTTCTCCTGCCCAACCTCCACCCCTGCCAGGGACTTCCAAACCAAGGTGGCCATGTCATCAGAGTCACCTGGGGCCTTTGTTAAAAATGTCTTTCCTGGCCCCAGCCACTGAGTCTATGTCTGTTGGGGCTTGTATCCCCATCAGAAACCTGCATCTTAAAACAGTTTCTCCTGAGAATTCTAATGCAAATGTCGGAGAACTCCAGAGGACACTGGAGGGGTACAGAGCCTTGGGGGTCAAGGTTGGGGTTTTGTGAAAGGTGAATGGGGGTTGTGGGACAGAAGGAAGTGGGAGCGGGAGGGGGGGGGGCTGGGCGCCAGAGTATATATGCACATGAAGACCAGCGGCAGGCTGGTTGATGGGGCCTTTCCCCTGCCCCCATGATGGGAAATGCTGCATTTGGCTGGGATACTGTCACTCCCTCTGGTTACACCGTCCATCAGTAAAGTCAGAAAGGCTCTGTGGCCCCAAGTAGAGGAAATCTGGGGCTGGGAACAGGTCAAGTACAGTGCTGACCAAGACATTTTTTAGAGAACAAACAATACCGTGAAAAAGATACATGACGATCCCATTAGCTGACTTTTTTAAAGGAATAATACATTGATATCTGTTAATAAATGTGTACAGATACAGTTGTTTCAGGAAGGTACAGGTGTTTTTGTTTTCATAGCGATTGGCCTTGCAGTGAGGAATGGGGTAGAGGGCAGGTGGAGGGGGTGCAAAGGGGGCCTTTCAGGATTTTTGATTTCCTGTACAGGAGTCCCCAACCCCCAGGCTGTGGACCGGTACTGGCCTGTTAGGAACCGGGCCACACAGTAGGAGGTGAGCAGCAGCAAGCGAAGCTTCATCTGTATTCGCAGCCGCTCCTCCAGCCAGCATCACCGCCTCACCTCCACTCAGATCATCAGGCATTAGGTTCTCCTGGGAAACCTAATGCCACAAAGGTTTGGGACCGCTGGTGTACTATGTTGGTTTCTAACTATCCATTTAATTTTTTTTAAGTAATAAATATCCAGCCCTAAAAAGCAATGAAGTACTGATAACCTGCTTCAATGTGGCTAATGCTTCAAAAACAGTAAGCTAAAGGCCACGTGGTGTATGGTTCTCCTATCAGAAATTTCCAGAATCAGGAAACAAAAAGTAGGTTAGTGGTTGCCAGGGGCTGGAGGGCTGAGTCAGGGGTGACTGCTGATAGGCATGGGGTTTTCTTCTGGGGTGAATGTTCTGGAACTAGGTAGAGGTGAGGGTTGCACAAACCCTGTGAATGTACTAAGTGCCACTGAATTGCACACTTTAAAATAGTTAATTTTATGTGAATTTCAACTCAGTTTTTTTTTTTAAGAGGTGAAAAATCTGGCAGCTGGCTCATAGACATTTTTTGAGAGAAGTAAGGTGGGGTTCTTTATATTTCTGCTGCATTAAAAAGTCATAATGCCAAGCACACGAGTTAGGGGTGCAAATCACAATACCCCTCTCTGGCTGGCGAATTAGCTTTGCTGCGGATCTTTGAAGAAAGCTTTCCTGCCATGCTGAGATATGTGAATTTTTATTTTTTTAATTTTAATTTAATTTTAAATGCCTACAGCACCTGGCCTTCCTAAGTGGTCTCCCATCCAAGTACTAACCAGGCCCGACTCTGCTTAGCTTCTGAGATCGGGCACATTCAGGGTGGCATGGCTGTAAACAAGATAATGTGAATTTTTAATCAACCCATTTTACGTCAAAAGACTTTTTAGCTTCCTGAGGGTCAATTTTTAAAGTTACAGCCTGGGCTCATGCATTCTTGCAAAAGTGGGAAAGCAAGAGAACTCACAGAGTGTACAAGTCTGGTCATGCTCCAGTAAAGCAAAGCCCTGGGGCTCAGCCTCCGCCAGGTTGTTCTGGAACAACAGTGAATATGTCACTAATGTCAACAACTGTAGCCCACTTTCATGCTCAAGGCAAGTACTGACTGTTTGTCCTGTGACCTTCGCTTCTGGGTAAGGAACATGAGCACTGACAGAATATTCAAGATCAAAACTCTTGAGCAAGAATTTCCTACCACCTCTTTGTCGAGATTCTGTCTGTGCTTAACTGAAGCATTTCTTAGTGCAAGGTAAGCTGTTTTAAAAACTGTCAATGTGTGAGAATAGGGAGGAAAAAATCTGAAATTACCAGGAAATGGAGAGAGGTGAGTAATGAAAGGGAATTGGTGTTGGTAAGTACTAAAATGTATTACTACGAAGCTGCAATAACTAAAACATTTCTCTACAAACTAAAGAATATCAAGTCTGGAAACAGCTACATAAATATACAATTACAGTTTACGATATAGGTGGGTTTTCAAATTGACATGGAAAGATGAATTATTCAGAAAATGGTGTTGAGACAACAAGCTAGCTATTTTGGGGGAAAATAAGCCACTCCTTATATCAAAATTCCAGGAAAAAATTTAATGAAATAAAATTGTAAGAGTTGTAGAGGAAAAAATGGGGTGATAATTGATCGTCTCAAAGAGGAGGGAGCTTTTTAAAGCTGAGTGACTTTAAAAGTGCAAAGGTCTGGTCACCCTCATGTAAACGTAGGCCAAGCTGGGACCCAGGGCAGGGTTCCAGTCCCATGTGATCTGTAATCATCAAAGAAAACTGGCCACTTAACCACTGTGACCACAGAAAAGTTAATTTTTTACAGTAGAAAAATAAAGGCAAAAGATAGTGACAAACTGGGGAAAAATAGACAAAAGTTTCATACCTTTCTTTATGAAGTGACCAAGAAAAAGAGGAACGACCCCTGAGAAAAATGGTTAAGGGACATTAAAAAAAAAAATAGCAAGTATCAACGGCTAGTAAACACACAAAAAGATCAACCTCACACTTAATTAAAGAAATGCACAGCCAAAACAGTCAAGTGATAAGGACAGACATGTAGATCAACAGAATAGAGCGGAGAGTCTAGAAAACAACCACGAGATACTATTTTCCACGTAGCTTATTGGCAAAAGTTCTAAAAGTTGTGTAATACCCAGTGCTGGTGAGGCTGTGATGAAACTATTGTTGGTAGTGTGAACTGGTCCGGGGGCCATTTGGCATCAGCTGTCAAATTTTCAAGATGGCTTTTGTTTCGGGTCCCAGGGAACATGCTACTAACAGTTTTCACTAACAATATACTCTTAAATATAGGCCATGCCACACGGTGAAGCGCTATTACAGGTGCATGAAATAATCCGAGGTCCATCAGTACAGAACTGGTTAAATAACTGGTACAACCGTGGGCGGATGGGACACTGTGCACATTAAAAAGAAAGGTTCAGATGTCTATTGCTGATTGGAAAATATTTTAAGTGAAAAATACCATAGGGCACATGAGATCAGCTTTATAGAGATGAAAAGCACATGTGGATACAAATGGTCATATATACATCAAGTTTTTCTTTTTTTTTTTTTTTTTTCCTGGAAGGAACAATAGAACAAACTGATAATCGCTCGCTCTCTAGGTGGGAACCTGAGTCAAAGTGGGGGTGGAGAGACTGTTACTCTCCCTCTCTGTAACTCACATTCGATAACACGTTATTTTTTAGAATGCCAATGTGGGTAAGAGAGTATGACATTTTTCATTTTCTCTAGATTTCTTTGCATTAAAAAACAACACTATACTTAAAAAAAAAAAAAAAAAAAAGTCATTACCTCCAACCACATTCACGGGTATCGCTAAGTTAGCCAGACTTTTCTGCAATTCTTGGAAATGTTTCCTGCCATTTCTGAACAAATATTTGTACTTCTTATAAAGTGTCTTTGTTTTGGAAGGTGTATCCCCATGGATGCTGGTTAGTTTTTAAAAACTTTTGGTATGGCATGTCTGTGCCTGGAAAACTCTGTCAACTATTTCTACAAAGCACATGCCTTGTCACACTCAACTCGATGACAAGTAATGCTCAGGCATGGCTGCCATGGAAAAGTTTCAATCCTGCATAACAGTTCTAGAAAAGCAAGTGAATGTGTAACAACTGAGGGCGTGATCGTGTGCTGCGGGGGACGTGGGCTGGGTGCCTCTCCGTGACTTTGACATTCAGGGTAAGCAGTGTGAACAGCTGGCAACAGTCTTTAGTAACTTAACTAAAAAATGAAAACTCACAACCTCTTTGTGAAGCTCTTAGCGGTTAACCTATGAGGAGAAGTTGTTGAAAAATTGCTACCATATGAGAGTAACCAAGAAACTTTGAAAAAGAAGTGTAGTGTGTGAAAGGGGCGAGAGCTAAAATGCATTAGATCATAAAATGAGTTATAAATATTTAATATTCCTGACAGTTTGGTTCCCTCAACTGCACTGGGATTTTTGGTTTTGATGGAGGCAGTGTGATGAGTCAGCAGGCAAGATAAGGCAAGATAAGGTTAAACCTTTCTTTGGGGAGTGAGAAGGAAAAAAATGGCCAGATTCCTACGTTCCTTTCACTGAAATGAATTCCAGATGGATCAAAAATTTAAATGCAAACCATGCAGCCATCAAGCGCTAAAAAATATTGGGGAATTAATATATGCTCTTAGAAGTGGAGGGAATATTTTTCTAAGCAGAAAAGCAGAAATCAGAAATTACGAGGGGCAAACTTGACCCATTTGAATTTTTTCTTTTTTTTTTTTTTTTTTTAGGCGAGGCAATCCTTGGTTGACCTCACAGATTGCAAGGGCCTTGTCAGCTTGCAATTCCCTATTTTTAAATTTTTATGCCTATAGCACCTGGTCTTCCTAGGTGGTCCCCCATCCAAGTACTAACCAGGCCCAATTCTGCTTAGCTTCTGAGATCAGGTGGGATCCGGCACATTCAAGGTGGCATGGCCATAGAGCCATTTGAATTTTAAAGCTTGTATGTGGCTGAAGAATCATTTTAAGGAGTTTTTAAAAACCCACCAAACTGCGAATGTATATATTTGAAATCATTCCATCGATACATTCCTTTTTCTCTTCTATTTCCAAAACCTTTTACTTATTGTATTTTTCTTTAATATTTTAATGTTTCTCAAATGTAAATGCTGGTCTATTTTCTTCTCAATAATGTCCTAGCTTGTGTGACTTAGTAGCAGTTTTTAAACAGCTGCCTGTTCTGACTTTGGTTACACAGGTCCAGAATAATTCAGAGTGGTACATGGGGTAATTTAAAAAAAAAAATCTGAATGGAATTATGAAACTCTTGCCATTTCTCACTGAGAATGAGAAAGCACAAGGAAAATATCCTGAGTTTGTCAGCATGAAGCCACCTAGAATAGCAAGGCCTGGTGTTCGAACTTGCCCCCCAATCATTTGTTGTTATAAAAGTCTTATGTCACTTAGGCTGAATTAATCCTTGGCAGATGTTCCTGCCATTTCTTGGAGCCTGAGGGGGGATGCGAGTGGTGGCAGCTGCCAGGTTAAACAATCTCACTGTAAGGACCTGTCCGGACAGGACTTTCAGATAAGGCTGTAAGTGTCCTCTTACTCAATGACAGATTTACAAGGGCTGTCAGACCTGCAGGAATAAAAAGAGAGAACAAAGAATAGCTGTGGCCGCAGCCAATAAGGTGGTCTTGGCTTCTAACATTTTTTATTTTTAGGTTGTGGTGGTTGGTTTTATTTTAATGAGGATCCATATAAAGAAGTAAACAAGAAATGACCCAGCATCCCACTGCCAAAATAGCTCCAGTGGACAGTTTCGAATAAAGTACGTACAGTGTTAGACATTCAAACTGTGCTGAATTGAAAATAGAAAACGCCACCCCACCCTGCTTCTCTACCTCCCTCCAAAGCCAACGATCGTAACTGGTTATCATTTTTCCTTCCAAAAGAGAAGTAATGCTTGTGTGTACCAGCATGTCTCTCTATATGTATGCATGTGCATGTATATGTGTCTATGTTTGTGTACATATGTGCGGTAATGTATATGTTTGCATTTATGTGTCTCCGTACATATGTATATGTGTGAATTTATGTGTATATATACATGAGGGGATGTGTACGCATGCACGTGTTTATGTGTATGTGTGTATGTATGTGTGCAAATGTAGGTATATATGTTTGTACATGTATGTATTTGTGTGTATATGTGTATGTGTGATAGGAGCAGAAGCAGCAAGGTCCCTTAAGACCAAACCTCGGAAGTCACCACTAGGTCGTCTCTCCCCTCCCTTATTGGTCAAAGCGGTCACGTGACCCACCCTGATTCAGGAAGCCGGAAACAGACTCCCCTCTCAATCGCAAGGTCGGGCTACAAAGGGGCGTAGACTGAGGGTGCATGTTGCCTTGAGGGCCATTATTTTAACAATCACCCAGGAAAATCATTATAAGGCATTGTCAGTGCCTTACCAGTTGGATAATAGATTCAAGAGTGTTGATTATAAACTAAACAAACAGTTAAAGTGCGTATATAAAATGGAAACAAAAGAGTGTCTGTAAGAGTAGGTCACCGAAGGGGGTTCGTGAATAACTGAATTCTCTGCATTGAGGTCCAAAATTCAAAACAAAATTTTCTATTTCTCTCTTATTCTTCATGTGTCTGGGTCAAAGATGGTTTATCATGGACATTATGGTTGAGCATTTCCTACAAATTTTGAAGTAGCAAACTTGACATTCTGCTTTTAATTCCTATTAATTTTTCTTGAATAACTTGTGGCTTAAATGCAATGATGTAACAATATCAACTACAGTTCGTAATGGTTATTTTATATGATATTATAAATACTAGTACATGTGATAATTCTAAAAATTAGACTCATAATAAATCCTGATAAAATCTAGCCTCTATTCCTTGTTCTATTTTTGTTTTAAAATCTAATTTCATATGGTCATGCCATCCCCTCTGATCTCAAGCTAATCAGGATCAGGCCTGGTTAGTACTTGGGAGATCACCTAGGAAGACCAGTGCTGTAGGCATAAAATATAAAAAATAAAAAATAAGGGATTGTAAGCTGACAAGGCCCTTGCAATCTGTGAGGTCAGCTAAGGGTTGCCTCACCTAAATAAATAAATACATAAAAACAAGAATAACTAACTTCAGCTTTTGTTGGCTCACAAGTGTATAATGTCCTTCTTAATAGTAATATTAATCCTCTACCATTTGCATCTACTTTTCTCTTTGCCTATATGTAAACCTTTCACAATAATTATTTATGATTTCAGTATTTTTCTCTCGAAGTATAAATTATTCTTTTATATTTCAACTGGAAAAATTTCAGCATGTAAAGATTTTTGCTTCTAGTTACATCAAGAGCTCGATTATAAATTGGACAGTGTGTGTTTAGATAACAACCGTAGATGGAGATGACCCGCCTGGACCCCACCACTGATGGGATAGGCAGATGGTCACCTAGGCAACCCCAGCATCTCTAATCCCTCTGGGTTCAGGGAGGCAGAGACTGCTACTTGGTTCTCCAAATACTGAACCCAAAAGCCAAAGCAGGCCACTAAACCTCCTTGTGCCTCAGGTGGCTTATCTGTAAAACAGAGATAGTAGCAACCTATTTCAACAGGTTTGGGGGAGATTTAACTTGGTTAAATCTGCAAAGACCCTATTTCCAAATGAGTTCACGTTTTGAGCCATTGAGGGTTAGGAGGTCAATATATCTTTTTAAATGGACATGGTCCAACCCATGACACCAGGGAAATAGCAAAGCCACTTCCTATTTCCTTGTTCCAGGCAGGAAGATGGCGAGGGTGCCTGTCAAGACCTTTCTGGGTCTCACCTTGCCCTCACTGACCATCCTCTCTTTCTTCACCTTGGAGGGTGAGGCTGACCTTGACGTCTTAGGAGGTAGCATTGTGATTAGGACTTATTTCCCAGCTTCCGAACTTGTGGGTTCACCTAACTTCTCACCAGCCTCACCTGGGTACCTAATGGACATGTGACACCCAAGTGGCCCAAAGGGAATACCTTATGCTTCTCTCCAAGCCTGCCCTCTCTTGTCTTCTCCCTCTCAATCCTTAGCAACCCCATCCTTCCAGGTGCTCAGGCCTAAAGTGCCAGAGTCATCTTTGACTCCTCGCTCGCTCTTATGTATCATGCAGGATCTGTTAAGAAATATCACAAGTTCTACCTTCCAGATGGACCCTGAGTCCATCCACTTTTTACCAGGGTTTGCTGTTCATCACCTTCCATGCCCTTGCCTGCTCACTGGGCTTCCTGCTCCCAACCCAGGAAGTAAGATTGCCAGATGAAATACAAGATGCTCAGTTAAATTGAATTTCAGATAAACAATTTTGTTTGGTATAAGTATATCCCAAATGCTGTATGGCACATACTTACAAGTAAAATATTATTGTTTGTTTGGAATTTAAATTTGCCTGGACATCCTATACTTTTACTTATTATATTTGGCGATCTCTGTCCCCTCTGTAGAAGATTCTACACATGCAGCCAGGGAGCTCCTGTTAGCACCTAAGTCAGATGATGTCCTTCTCTGCTCAGTACCCTGGCTCCTCATTCCCTCCAAGTAAAAGGTCAAGTTCTCCTCACGGCCCTACTAATTCTGCCTTCTATTTGTTTCTTTGACTTCATCTCCCTCCACTCTCTCTCTTGCTTACGTGGCTCCAGCTCTCCCAGCCCTTTGCTATTTCCTGATCATAGAGGCACAGCCCTGCCTCAGGGCCTTTGCACTGGCTTCCCTCTGTCTGCACTACTGTCGCCCTAGATGTTTCCATGAATCAGTCCCTCATTTCCTTTAGGTCTTTGCTCAAATGTCACCTTTCGAATGAGACATATTCTGACCACTCTGACCCCACCTTCATATTCTTATCTCTTTCTTACTTACGGTCCATTTACATATTTATAGTTTTTGTTGTCGTTGTTTATGACCTACCTCCCTTACTAGAAGATAAGCTCCACAAGGGCAGGAGTTTTCACTGATTTTTTTTGTCCACTACTGTATCCTGAGCACCTAAAACAATGCCTAGCACATCATTCAATAAATATTTTGCATGCGTGTGTAATTAATTAATTAACGGAGCCAAGACTACTTGAGTTTGGATTCAAATCCTCTGCTTCCTCATGGTGGACCTCACTGCCAGTTTTCCTCAACCTCTCTGAACTTCAGTTTCCTCTGCTTTAAAATGGGGCTGATAGCTTGACGCTCATGACGTTGTAGTGGGGATTGCATGAGTCAGCGCAGGTACAACCTTTTATTATTATAATCAGCAGTAGCTAAGAGCACCAATAGATTTATTAAAACCTATTTTAATATTTATTTCATAATTATTAAATGCGCATCATTCAGTTGCAAATAATAGAACCACAGTTCAAACTGGCTTAAATAAAATACATTAAAAAAAAAAAAAGGATTTTATGGGATAATGTAACGGAGGGACCATCTGGGCTTCCGACATGGCTGAAACCAGGTGTCAGATCCCGTCCTCAGAACATCTGTCTCCCTGTCCCTAGGCTGTCTTTGGTATCGACTTTATTCACGGGCGGGCTCCCAGCAGCTCAGGGACCTGTCCCCCCAGAGGACATCTTTCATCCAGTGGAAAGAGGAAGCAAGGGAAGAGAGCCCCTCCACTCAGCCCCTCTGGGAAGAGTCCCAGGTTCAGCTCTGTTGGAACGTGAGTGGGGCGCACGCGGACCCTGGGACCAGAGATGAAGTCAGCGGCAGGAAGGCTCCTCTCCCCCGACTCCCGCCCCGCCCCGCCCACCTACTCCAGGCTTGCTCCCCTTCTCCACAGCGCCTCCTGCCCCAGTCTGCCAGCCCTCCTGGCTCCCCTCTCTTGATTAATTGA
Source organism: Rousettus aegyptiacus (assembly GCF_014176215.1). Taxonomy (NCBI): domain Eukaryota; kingdom Metazoa; phylum Chordata; class Mammalia; order Chiroptera; family Pteropodidae; genus Rousettus; species Rousettus aegyptiacus. The sequence goes on along the minus strand of NW_023416289.1, from coordinate 43,993,154 downwards.
CTCAGAGCCTTGAACTACCATGCGACGTCCCCTTAGAGTCTACTCATTTCTTTCTTTTTTTTTTTTTTTCTCTCTCTCTCTAGACTAGAAGCTCCCTGAGGCCAGAGGGCTTTCCTGTCCTGTTTTTGCTGCAGCTCCAGCCCTGGGGGAAAGCTCAGTGCCTGAATGAGGCAGATGCTCAGTTGACATTTGTTGGCTAGATAAATTGGTTAGTCTCTATTTTGAAGAAAACGAGAGCTGATGTTTATAGAGCGCTTTCTTTTGTGCCTCGACCAGCTGAAGCACTTTCAATATATCCCTGCACCGGACGCTTGTTGCAAATGCCCTGAGGATTCAGTGACCCCCGCAACGGACAAACTGAGCCATCGAGGCCCAGGGAGAGGACGAAGCTTGCTTTATCCAGTTGCTGCTGCTGCTGTTGCTACTGTGACAAATTACCACCAACTTAACAGCTTAAAATATCCCACATGTATCGTCTTCCGGTCCTGGAGTCTGAACGGCTCAGTGGAGCCACGTTCCTTCTGCAGGCTGCAGGCGAGAATCATTTGCAACTTTTTTCGGTTTCTAGGGGCCGTCTGCGTTCCTGGGCCCCTGGCCCTTTCTCACGTCCTTCTGATCTCCGCTTCCATTGTCCACTCTCCCTCCTGCCTCCCTCTTCTTTGTAAGGACCCTTGTGATGGTGCTGGACCCCCGGATGACCTAGGATATACTCTCCCGTCTCAAGGTCCTGACATCCATCACATCTATTGTTGCAAGAAGAGACACCCGACGGAGGGTGCTTCCTACTTTCTTTAGAGGAAGGAGAATTTCTTAGGCCTGCGGAGTGCCTGGGGTTAACAACTCCATGCACGTGCTCTCTCTAGTTGCGTTTCTTACAGCTTGTATACTTTTGCAGTGTCCATGCGAGGGGCCCGTGATTCCTTTGTCTGAGGTTTCACACATGCTTCATTACTCAGGATGGGGAAAAGGCGCTTTGGGTGGGGGCGCTGCAAGGGGAAGCAATTTCTAGACCGCCGGTCCTCTCTATTTACAGGTCATTTTGCCTTGTAGAACCTGCGACCTTGGCGCTATCAACACTGTTACAGAATTCTCGAAGAGAGGGGACACTGAGGCTCATAAACAGAAAGTAGCACTTACTGATGCCAGCACGGCTCATGGCTCATCGGATTCCTATCCAAAGGCTGAGCTCTAATTGTAACATAACAAGAGCGGTGTTACATCGTCTTGTTATTCCTGCACAGCTACAGAGATAAGAGCAAAACTAGTTGGACAGCAAGCTATGAATCAACAGATGTGAGCTGTGGAGTCCTTGAGGTGGGGGAGGGAGCTGTGGGAAAACATGTGAGCTGGAGATCACTGGGCAGCATGGCGGAGAGAGCAGTTCTCACGGGCTGAGTGGGTTACTTCTGCAGGCCCTTTCCTTTGCATTTTTTTCAGATGTCTCCTTTGCCACATGAGGTCAGGTAGCACAGGTGCTGAGGATTAGCCTGTCTTGGTGACTCTATCCCTTACTGGCCATGACCCACCATAGGCCCCGATTTATGTGTTGCTCAAACAAACTTCCTGTGCCACCCCAGGGACCCTCCAAATTCCGGGGGCCACGTTTCCTCCAGCCGCTCAGCCTCCCACCCCCTGGCAGGGCTCCTGTTCCCGGAATGGAACTCATTTCCTTCAGACTTCGGGGAGTGGAGAGGATTTGCAGACAGATGTGGACTCCGTGGACTCGGCAGGGGCCGCACTTCCATCCTCCCCCTGCAAGAGCCAGTCCCTGCTGTGATGCAAGCAGCTGGCCTCTGGGGTTTGCAGAAAACCCAGTACCACAGGCCTCAAACGCACGACCCTCCTGTTTTCCTAGTAAGTTTTTCTTCTCCAGGGCAGTGGCTGGTGACTCTGTTCTTTCCTCGACCCTCTGAGTGCCCCCACCCAGTCCGGATCCCCAACTGCTGACCTGGAAGTTTCCTTTATTAAGAACAGAGACAGCGGACAGTGAGCACAGGTGAGTATGATGGGGGAGAGTTTAAGAGTGTGTATTCTGCAGCTGACTGCCCGCTTCAAGAGGCCTCGCCTCTTACCAGCTGTGTGACCTTGGGGAAGATACTTCCTGTCTCTGCGCCTCGGTTTTGTCATCTGTCAGATGAGGATGATAATGATAAAAGCACCTATCATGGAGGAAACGTCCTGCAGATAAAATGAGTTATATTTGCAAAGTGCTTAGGACGAGGTCTGGCATGGAAGCACTTCATAAGTTTTTGTTAAATATAAAATAAAATAATAAAATAAAATAAACCTCTTTGCTTCTTTAGCTTCCTACCGTGAAATGCGCCTTTGCCAGTATAGCTCGCTCTTCTGTCCTGTCCTTGGAGGGGGTGTCCTGCTCCCTCCGAAAGCCGGTCCCTCCTCTGCACTGGGGTTTCCCCTCCTTTGCCGGGGAAGGTCTCCACCTCTCCCTGACCTGGTCCATTCCACCATCTCCTTGGTTTTGGGAAGCCCTCCCTGCCCCTGCCCCTGCCCCTGCAGCCACCACCCCCTCCCCCCACTGCCCCTCTTCCTCTTTATGCCCATCCATCTGTGGAGAACTGCTGTTCTCAGGTTCCTGTGATTTCTGGCCCCACCTCTCAAACAGGTGGCCCTCGTCAAGGCACCAGAGCTTCTCTCTCATAAATCCAACAGGATGGTCACGTCTCTGCCCTCATCTGACTGCTCCCCCTCCCCCCAAGTCGTCTCCTCTCTGCTGCTCATAGCCGATGTCATTAGTGCAGACGAGGTCCTACTGGAGTCAAGTGAGCCCTTGATTTCATGAGACTGGTGTCCTTATGAGAAAATGGCCACGTGGTGACAGAGACACAGAGAAGAGGCCGTGTGAAGACAGAGGCAGAGACTGGAGTGATGCGGCCACAAGCCACACACACCAAGGATAGTCGGCGAAGCACCAGGAGCTGGGAGAGGCCAGGCAGGCGTCCCCCGCAGGTCTCTGAGGGTGTGCGGCCCTATTGACACCTTAATTTCAGACTTCTGGCCTCTAGAACTGTGAGAGAATTAATTCCTGTTGTTTCAAGCCTTCCGGTTGCGGCACTTTGAGATGGCAGCCCCCGGAAACTGATACGCCCCACCCCTAGGCTTTCATTCTCTCTCTCCCTCTCCCCCTGTCTCTCTGTCTATTTATGCATACATTTTATGAACCATTTGAGGGCGAGTTTCATACATCATGTTCCTTCACCTCCGAATATGTTGTTGTTTACTTCCTAAATGTAAGGAGGACATTCTTGTACGCGACCAAGGTAGTTACCAAAGTCAGGGAATTCAACCTTAACTTCACGGTTGTCTAATGTCAAGTCCACACTCATCCTGTCAGTAGTCCCAGGAGAGGCCTTTTCAGCCGCTGTATTTCTCCAGCCCTGGATGTCATATGGGATCGTGAGTTGCGTTTCGTAGTCACGTCTTCCTCATCTTCAGACCAAAGCCGCTCTGTTTTTTTCCTTGACTTTCATGACCCTGAACTTGTGGAGAATGAGCCTCCATGCGGGTTTGTCTGATGTCTCCTCGCAGTTAGACGCAGGGCTGCCCTTTGGGCAGGAATTCCCCAGGAGCGATGCTAAGTCCCCTTCTGTGTGTCATGCCCGGCAGGGACACTGGCTCTCGACATGTCGTGTCACCAGCGATGTTCGCTCGAATCACTTGACTCGAGTGGCATCTGCCAGGCTTCTCTGCCGTGAATCCCTACTTTCCCCTTGTGACTCTTCGCTTTTTGTTTTTTATTTTTATTTTATTTTATTTTACACCTACAGCGTCAGGGCATTCTAGGCGGTCTCCCATCCAAGTACTAACCAGGCCTGACCCTGCTTAGCTTCTGAGATCAGATGGGATGGGCGTGTTCAGCACCACATGGCCGTAGACCCAGCTTTTGGTTTTTTAAAGTGTCTCACACCGTGCTTGATTATGCAAGCGACACGTCTGGAGGATTTCGGCACGTCATTTCACACCAAGGGGGTGTTTTTGGATCAGCACGGAGAGCTCCCCCCTGATTTTTATTTTCCACGTGTTCTACTGCGTGGCTGTACACGATTTACTGCATGGACATTTAGTCTAATTGCAAATCTCTTTCTATCAGTCTCTTTGCTTTCCAAACGCGCACTTGGAGCGGCGCCCCTCCCAGCCTGCGCAATCGCTCTCCTTGATTTCCTCTGCCCTGAGGGACGTGGACCCTCCGAGAGGCCCCGGGGGTGGTTCTGGGCCATTTTCCTCCTCGCACCACATCAGGTCTCTAGATGATCTCCTCAAGCCCCATGGCTTAAAATACCTCCCATGTGCCAGTGACGTCTAAATTTCTATCTCCGCCGCGTCGCTGCCCCAAACTCCTTTGTCTAACTCTGTTCGGACTTCCGCTGGGCGTATGGAATGTAAAACCTCCAAACTCGCTTCCCTCTTCTCCCAACTTGTTTCTCCCCCAAGCTTACCCCTTCACAATAAATGGACCCACCACTATTTTAATCATTTGAGCCAAAACAGAGTCATTAAAAAATTATTTATTCACAGGATAGAAAATTCACCATTTTTAAGTGTGCGTAAGTGGGATTGAGCACGTTCGCGATGTTCCGCAACCATCGCCTCTGCCTAGCTCGAAGAAGTCTCGTCACCGCCAGAGGAAACCCGCCCTCATCAGGCATCGCGGCCTGTCCCCTCTCCCTCATGGATTGACCGATTTTGGATATCGCGTAAAAATGGAATCGTGAATGTCGTGATTGTCGTCTGGTTCGTGTTTTCAAGGTTTACCTTCTCAGTTGAGCCTTCAGGCGCTTATAATCTCATCCAGCAGCCCCCGCAAATGCACGTGGATCCCACAAAAGCAGTTTCCAATCGAGGCCTGCTCTAACCTGTGACTCTTACAAATCACAACCCAGATAAAACGATTGTTTTAAGCTTTTCTGTAGGGGAGGAGTTGGTTATGAAGCAATAGGAACCAGAACAATGATGTCACCTGGAGCCTAAGCGGTTGGCTACACAACTTCCCACCTAATTGTCTAATTGCCTGATGGGGAAAGTGGATTTAGAGAGCAGGGTAGAAAAATGTCATCATGGCTCACGGCCTTCAGAAAGTCACGGGAGGGATGGACTCCACTCCAAGACTATTTGCCCAAAAGGTAGATTTGGAATGGAAAGATTTTGGCCTGGTAGACTGAAGGTTTAAATGTAAAAAAAAAAAAAAAAAAAAAAAAAAAAAAATTGACACTTTAGCAGAAGAAAAACAGTGGTAAATTGGTTTGTAATCTTAGAGCTGCAGAAGGCTTGCTAAGCTTCACGCAAACCCCAGAGATCATGAAAGAAAAGATGGAAACATTCAATCTCATAAAACTTAAAATTACCTCCAAGGCATATGTACTCTAAACAAAGCCCATAAGACAAACCACAGACTGGGAAAAGTACTCCAGACGTGTGGTGCAGACGACATGTTAATTTCCTTTACTCATCAGCAATCTCACCCCTCAGCTAGAAAAAGAAGCTCTATTAAAAAAAAAAAAAAAAAAAAAAAAACAGACAAAAGATAGAAACAGGAAATTCACAGAGAAAAAAATGTCCACTAAACACTGGAAAGGATACTGGATCCCGTGATTAAAGAAATGCAAATTACAAGATGTGCTTTTAGCCTGGAATGCAAAGATAACAAAAATGAATAATGCAGTGGTGCTGAGCCCAGGAAAAACAGGCATCTTCTCACTTCTGGCCAAGGCCTGTGTGCTGCGATCTTTCAGGACAGTTTGGCAAGAGTGTCTCCGTGGGGGGTCCCTGGAGCCTGCCGCTTGGGTTCAAGTTCCGGATCTGCCATTTATTAGCTGCATGGCCTTGATTAAGTTAATCGTTCCTTATGTGCTTCCGTTTCCTCATCTGCAAAATGAAGATAATGATAGCTAGCACCTTCTTAAAGGCCTTGCGGTGAGAATTGAAGTAGATGATGGTATAGGGAGCCAGGGACCCCTGAATGCAACAGGGCTGTGGAAACGGAGAGGGAGTGAATTCAGTCGTGTATTTAGCCAAACGGTGTTTACTGAACGCCTGCTACACACTGAATCTTGTTCTAGAGTCCTCAAGCAGGACGGAGCCACAGCACGGTTTAAGTCCCCCCTTATCCACTCACGGAGTTCCCAGTACTACTTTCTATTAACAGAGCTTGGAACATAAATACAAATATATATATTTAGACAGGATTAGTTTGCTCAAGGCCCAAAAATATATGTATACTCAGAAATCCCTGTTCTCCAACTCCAGCGCTATTACCTGATTGGCAAACTCCCATAAATGCTGACCTTCGGTTACCTCATTAAACCTCCTAGCCCTGGGGGTCCTGTCTCACACAGAGAAAAGTCCCGAGTCCCTGCCAGAGGCTACAAGATGCTGCTGCAGGATCTGGCCACCTGCTCTTTCTCCAACATTTTTTTAACTCTCCCTTATTCTCTCTGCCCCGTCACACACGAGGGGCTTTGCTGTTCCTCACACACAGCAGGCAGCCCCCAGCCTTGGGGCCTTTGCACGAGCTGTCACACAGGAGGGGCTTTGCTGTTCCTCACACACGGCAGGCAGCCCCCAGCCTTGGGGCCTTTGCATGAGCTGTTCCTCCGGCTTGGAACACTGTTTTGAATGTTCACATGGCTGCTCCATCGTCTCCTTCCAGTGTTAGCTCACATGTCACCTCAATGGAGTTTATTCTCAGCTCACCATAAAAAATCACAACACCCCTCCCCCACACAGACCCGCTTTTTGTATCTCTCTTCCTTTCCGGCTTTTTCCCCCCCATAACCACTCACTATCACCACATAAGATATTATACCTTTGTTATTCGTTTGTCCCTGCTCAGTCTTCCCATTAGAGTGTCAGCTCTCAGAAGGTGGTGAATTTTGGCTGTCTTGTTCGTTGCTGTACCCCCAGTTCCTAGAATCCAACAAGGAGCAATTTATTTATGATGCACGGTGAAGACATGATGCTAATTTCCTTAATTTGTGAAGCTTTCTTACTCCTCAGCAAAAAGAAAAAAAGAAAAAAGAAAAATAAAAAAAGAAAAGAAAGAAAAGAAGCCCCAAATTTGAAAAAAATGGGTAAAAGGTATGAACAGAAAATCCACTAGAAAAAAAATAAATAAGTTTAGTCTATGGTCATGCCACCCTGAACCAGCCCCATCCCATCTGATCTCGGAAGCTAAGCAGGGTTGGGGCTGGTTAGTACTTGGATGGGAGACCACCTAGGAAGACCAGGTGCTGTAGGCGTAAAAAAATAAAAAATAAAGGACTGTAATCTGACAAGGTCCTTGCGATCTGTGAGGTCAACCAAGGGCTGCCTCGCCTAAAAAAATAAAATAAATAAAAATAAAAATGTTTTTTAATTTAAAATTCACTAGCCATGTGGCCCCAGGTAAGTGATTTAACCTCTCTGGACCTCAGTTCTTCTGACTCCAAAATACAGGAGCTGTCTTATTGAATAAATGAGCAACTGAATCAATAAAACAATATCTAACTCATGGACTGTTATAAAAATAAATGATTTAGTAAAGATTTAGGGATGGTGTGCTCTGTGTAAGTGATAGCAATGCCTGCTTTAAAAAATAGTGCTATTGTTATGGTTATTATACTCATCCTTCAAGATCCCCTCCAATGTCACTTCCTCTAGGAAACCTTCCTGAATGAAGCCAGACAGGATTAGTTGTTCAGGGCCCCCAACACACTTTCCATAGTGATCTCTTTAAACTTTGGCAAAAAAATGTCCTAATTAGCATATTCTGTATTCCACACCCCATACCCAGGATCAGAACGTGCCTTCCTGATAATTATGGGCTTCTCTCCCTGACTGCAAACACGTTGGTCTAGCCTGTCACAACCACTGGACTGATCTCCTAAAAGCAGAGCCTGTTTCACTCTCTCAAGTATGCCCAGCACGTCACCCAGAGCCCTGAACAAGGAAATGTCTGTCAGTATCGGCGGATGGAATCAACGAGCGCTTCTGTCACCCGCTTCTCAATCCGTAGTGTGCCTGAGCCCCAGGGTTGAGCAGTGGAGCCCCCAGGAGTCATAAATCTGTGGCAACTTTTTAAAATCCATGACCACACTTAGCTACGAATTTTTTTTTTTTCTCCTGATGAGAACTTGTGAGATTTACTCTTTTTGCAACTTTCAAATATACAATACAGCGCTATTCAGTCTAGTCTAGTCTGTGCTGCACAGTGCATCCTCAGGACTTATTTATCTTGTACCTGGAAGTTTGTAGCTTTAAACCTTCATCCATTTTTCCCACCCCAAACCCACCTGTTAACCACTAATCTCTTCTCTGTATCTATGAGGTCAGCTTTTTCTTGTTTTATTTTTTATTATTTTTTTTTAAAGATTACACCAATAAGTGAGGTCATATGATAATTGTCTTTCTTTCTTTTTATTTCACTTAACATAATGCCTTAAAGATCCATCCATGTTGTTTCAAATGGCAGGATTTCCTTCCCTTTATGAGTGAATACTATTCCATTGGATATATATGTACCACATCTTCTTTATCCCTTCATCTGTGGATAGACACTTCGGGTGTTTCCATGTCTTGGCTGCTGTAAATAGTGCTGCAATGAACATGGGAGTACATATATCTTTTCAAATGAGTACCCGGAAGTGGAATTGTTGGATCATATGGTAGTTCTATTTTTAATTTTTTGAGGAACCTCCATACTGTTTTTGACAGTGGCCGCACCGATTTACATTCCCCATGGCAAATATTGTTGATTGCCAAATTTACTTCGCCTTTTGAGGAAAAATAATCTTTGCATTAAAATGGACGATGTTATTTGATGGAGTCGAATGTGCATTTTTAATGCCCTAATAAGACTTTGGAAAAATCTCTAACCTAATAAAAGCCCTTAGAGGAGAGGGCACATTTTCCTTCTTTTCTCTCTGCTGGAAAACCTCAAGAGCAATGCATCAGTCCAAGCCTGTAGTTTTATAAAGAGTCCTCGTTATTTATGATCAGATGGTGCTCAGGAGAGAAGCAGGTCCCCTAGGAGTGATCAGGGGGTAAGGAATTCCTTATGGGGATCGGATTCTGGCAGTCATGGGCGAAGCTGGGGGAAGTGCAGACCCCAAAATGAGTGGCGGGAACATCGAAAGAGGTGACTAACCAGGGAGCAGGAAGGTTGTTAGAGGAAAGGTAGATGAAACTCGGTGCCTCTAACTAGTATTGGATTTTGAGTCTCTGTGGGGTGATTGGCTGGGTGCTGGGAAACTGAGACCTCCGAGAACAACCTGGAGCCGCTGAGAACAAATCGGAAGCCCCACGTGTCTCTTGTCACCCCCAATCTCAATTCTATGCGTGACCAGGGGGAGAAGCCGTGCCCTTCCCTCACGGAGGTTCCCAGGGCCCCTGCCCCACATTCAATGGATGCTGGAATAGGAAAGCCAGCAGGAGCAGGTGGAGCTGAGGCTCAATGCTGCCCCAAGCCAACAAGGTGAGCCAGCAGGTCAGTGACAACGCGGCATGAGCCAACGTGGCACCTGGGCTCTGCGTTGACCTTCCTACGGTCATGGCTGTTACTTCACTTCTGCCGTCTAAATCACATGCACGTTTCTCTTTTAAATACGTCTAACCCAGAGCCACCTGGGGAAAGGCATTCTAGAATATATAGACCCAGCTTAGCTATGTTGGACAAGACAAAATCACTGCACAGCCCGCAGAGAGAAGTGAGCTGCTCAAGGTCACACAGCAACTGAGTGACAGAACAGGCATTAATCTAAGTGGCACAATAAGACACCTTCTTCTCAGGGAATGGCATGGTATTGAATGAGTTTAAATGTTTGGATGCTGAGGAAGGAAGTCTGGCTTTGCCATTCGGTTTTATAATTTGTGAACTCTTCATTATATTGCAAAAATGTTGCAAAATCAGACCCGCCTGAAACCTAGCAGCACTCTGAGAGTTGGAGAAGTCAGGTTTATTTCCCTGGCGGTCCCAGAGGAGAGAGTGCTCTCAAGATCTGGGCCCTGAGCTCAGGGGCAACTTTGCTTTTATATATGCGCTGTTAGAGTTGGCATGGGCTAGTTGATTGATTTGTCCTCAGATGGTTACAAACAACGGGAGTTGCTATGGGCTACAGGCAGTTACAGAGCATGAGATTCTTGAACAGGAACCTACGGCCATGCCACCCTGAACGTGCCTGGATCTCATCTGACCTCAGAAGCTAAGCAGGGTCGGGCCTGGTTAGTACTTGGATGGGAGACCAACTAAAAAGACCAGGCGCTGTAAGCATTAAAAAAAAAAAAAAAAAAAAAAAAAGATTTCAGACAGGAACTTAGGCAATACATCTGTTTACCTAGACAGAACAATCAAAAGAGAGGATGAGTCTTCAGTTGACTTAGAGATCACCCTGCCCTTCGGCCTATGCAGCAAGCATGTCTACAGAAGCAGAACAAAGAGCTGATTACAAGGTTAGCCATTTGATTGGAAAATTCCTCTTCCATCCTCCCTTTTGATATCCTTTTAAAGAATTCTTATAGGGCATCAGCCTCCTGATCTTCCTGGCCTGGGGGCTGATATAATGGTGGTCCAGAAGTCACAACTATTTGTAATTATGGATTCTAGGCATGGAACTTGACAAAACAGGTCAGGATACAGGGACCAAACAAGAGAGCTATGAGAAGCATGAGGAGAGGACCTGCAAGTGGGAGAAGCCAGGATTCCCAATTCATATTCTGGACCAGGACCCCCATGACTCATCTAACTGTTGATAGATCATAGTGGACCCCTTCTAGGATAGGACGACCTCGGTGTCTTTGCAGGCAGCCCTGAAACCCCCTAACAAATTCCTGCCTAACTCTTTTCTAAGAGCCATGAACCCCCTTATTATTTGTATGCACGTGAGGGACGGGAGGTCTCTTCTTCCATATCTGCTTCCTGGTATCTGCTTCTTGCTGAGAGGGATCATAATCTCTGCCTACTGGGGTTTCATGGTGTGCTGGCTGGGAAAATTACTGTTTGACTATCGCCATGGGAACATAAGATATCACCTATGGGAACATAACAGTCTAACAATAAGCTTTCTGCTTCTGTACCCCTGCTTGCACAATCGGCCTGCGGGTCGACAGGTGGTGAATAAAAAAAAAAAATAGACCTTTGTGTTCCGACAGAATGAAGAATGGGATTTGGGGCTTAAAAACCATGTACCTCTACATTTCAGGGCTGCTTAATTTGGGGTCTGTGTACCCTGGCTGAATAAAGAGTGTTTCCTATAACTCACTGAGTTCTGGTGGTCCGTGTGTCTTTCGGGGGCTGGCGGCTACAACGTTTGGAGGCCCCAGCGAGATCTCAGGGAGTGGCCCTGAGATCTAAGACTGGACAGGCCTCCTAAGTGGTTGCTGTCCCTGTTACGGATTCAAAGGGGTGGCCACCCTGAGACGTCCAGGGTCCTTTAATGTCGTGATGGGGTCAATACAATCATCAAGGACGCAACCTTTAGGACACACTCTTTGTTCCTGGTCCCGACAGGAATCTCCAAGGCCTCAACGTCTCAATAAAAGGTACTTTTCTATCTCTGTTGACCAGTCATCGGGGGTCCATGGAGAGAGTGGACACAGTCATATCTACCACACTGTGGCCAGGACATGGGATGCTGCCTCTTATGCCCTGTTATCTCGTTCTGTTTATTGTTTTTGGTCTTGTCTAGGTTGTAGGTGGTGGACTTCTCTGGGCCCGCCTACACCCCAGTAAATGTTCTTGTCTGAGTGTCTATTTTGTGTTTTCTGCGCAAGCGATGGAGGGAAGCCTGTGTTCACAGAAGACCCTTGGGGTGTCTCTTGCGACATTTCAAAGAAGGGTTTGTAGAGGGAGCTGACTTATGGCATAAAGTTTTCTCCATGCAGACTAAGGACATTGTGTGAAGTTGAATGGCCGTCTTTTGGTGTAAACTGGCCTCTGGAGGGTTCCTTCGACAAGGGTTTGGTGAGGAATGTTTGGAAGATTGTCACGGGAGACCCAGGACATCCTGATCAGTATTTCAGACATCGATCAATGGTTAAACCTTGTTTGGAAGCCCCCTCCTTGGCCCACTGGTGTGCTCTGTCTCTGGGGGCACGAGTTTTGGTTCTGGGCACCCTGAAACATGCAGCAGCTGAATCTCCACGACAGCCCAGTCCCTCAGTCCTCCAATCTCCACCTGAGGACAGTGACCTACCCCCATCCTATAATCCAGGACAACAGAGGCCAAAGAGCACTGCCTCACCTCCTCAAACAGCCAGCAGGTAACCCCTATGGGCCTCCTGCTCCTGCTCCAGGCGGGGCACCAGCCGATACCACCACCCCGGCCGTTCTCCCCTTGAGAGAAGCACCACCCCAGGGGTATCACACAGACAGGCCCTTTATGGTTTATGTGCCTTTCTCAACTAGTGACCTGTACAACTGGAAGGCACAGAATCTGCCTTTTTCTGAGAAACCCCAGGCATTAATGGGACTCAAGAGAGTGTCTTTCAGAATCACTGCCCCACCTGAGACAATTGCCAACAGCTTTTAATTATCCCCTTGACCTCGGAAGAACGGAATAAAGCGGACGGATGGACGCATTCAGACTGAAACACAAAAGATAGCTGTGGGAAGGAGGAGAGTTGAGGAAGCAGGGGAACAGATTGAGGAAGAATTTCCCTCCACCTGCCCAGACTGGCGACACAGCTCTCAGGCAGCGAGAACGGCATTAGATCGGTATCACCAGATTCTAATTGGGGAATTGGGATGGCTGCTCCTCAGCCAACTGACCTTTCTGAGGTAAGTGAAGTTATACAGGGACCTCAGGAATCCCCTGGAGCGTTTCTTGAACGAGGCATACCGGGTATACACCCCCATTGATCCTGAGGCCCCTGAGAACCAGCAGGCAATTAATACAGCCTTTGCTACTCAGGCAGCCTCCGATACCCATCATAAATTACAAAAATTAGAAGGTTTTGCGGGAATGAACCTGTCCCAACTTGTTGAGAAAACCCAGAAGGTGTTCAACAACAGGGAGGCACCTGATAACCCTAAATGTATGGCTAAAATTCAAAGCTACTGTCATCAACCCAGCCAATCTGTTGCCAGACCCAGACCCCAAGACCCCCGTTCATGACTGCACAGATTTCACTGACGCTGTGTGTTCCTCGCGGCCAGACCTCAAAGACTCCCCTCTGCCTGAGGCCGATGAAGTTCTGTTCATGGATGGGAGCAGCTTCATGCAGGAAGGAAGGAGGTATGCTGGGGCAGGGGTCATAACTCTAACTGGCACTACCTGGTCACGAGCTCTTCCCCATAGAACCTTTCCTCTAAAGGCAAAACTCATCCCCCTCACTGAGGCACTAAGATGGGGAAAGGATAAGGCAGTCACAATATACACTGACAGCCAATACGCCTTTGCCACTGCACATGTACATGGAGCCATCTTCAAGGAAAGAGGGCTTCTGACTTCAGCTGGGAAAGACGTTAAGAACAAGGAGGAGATCTTAGCTTTACTTAAAGCCATATGGATACCTAAGGTTCTTGCTATTGTTCTTTGTAAAGGACATCAAAAAGGAAATAGTCCTGAGGCTGAGGGAAACTGAGCCAATGTAAAGGCAAGAACAGTGGCCACAAGGCCAGTGGGGCCCCCACCACATCTACTGACTGTTGTCCTTTACCCACAACTGCCTCTGTCTCTGACTTATACGGCGGAAGAGAACATATATTTTCAAGACAAGGGAGCCACTAGGAACCAACAGGGGTGGTGGATGACCCCAGATGGAAAAATCAGGCTCTCACTGCCCCTTGGAAGGACTCTCCTCCACCAACTACACCAGACCACACACCTAGTGTGAACTAAGATGCTCCAATTTTAGACCCCTACTTTCACTCGTTAGAAGGGAGAAGAACCGCAGAGGAGATTGGCTCACAATGCCCGGCTTGTGCCCAAGTTAAACCAAGGAAGGGGAAGATAGAAGAACCTAGGCATAGGGATGAGAAACTTATCTGGGGAAACACTGGGAAGTCGGTTTCACTGAGGTAACCCCAACTGTGCGGGGCTACAAATATTTACTTATTTTATAGACACCTTTTTCAGGATAGGTAAAGGCCTTCCCTACCAAGAAAGAAACTGCCTTAGTAGTTACCGAGAAACTATTACAAGAAATCTTCCCTCGATTTGGTCTCCCTGGAACTTTAGGGTTGGATAACGGGCCAGCCTTTGTGGCAAAGGTATCACAGCTATTGGCTAGCTACCTAAATTTGCCATGGAAACTCCACTGTGCCTACTGGCCCCAGAGTTCGGGCCAAGTAGAGTGAATGAATTGGACCCTGAAAGAGACATTAGTCAAGTTAGGATTAGAAACTGATGGGACCTGGGTAGAACTTCTCCCCTTTGCTCTTCTCTGAGCTAGGTGTACTCCATATATTAATGGATTCACCCAATTTGAAATTTTTTTTTTTGGAAAACCTCCAATGTAATACCTAGAATAGAAGATGAGATAAAGGTAGAACTCCGTAACCTTGTCTTACTTAAATCTTTACAGGCCCTTCAAAGTGTACAGAAGGAGATTTGGCCCTGGGTTTGTGCTGCCCACTCAGCCCCGGGGGACGGACTTCCCCATCAGTTTCAGTCTGGGGAGTCTGTGTGGATCCGGAAGTTCACTTCCAAGGGACTAGAACTCAAATGGAAAGGACCCTTCACTGTCTACCTGACAACACCCACTGCAGTTAAAGTAGACAGCATCTTAACATGGATTCATCACTCCCACGTGAAGGCAGGACGAGAGTGGACAGCTCAGGAAGACAGGCCCTTAAGACTAAGACTCAAACATACATAAGTCTAACCCTCTGTTTCTTTCTTTTTTCCTCTTTAGCCCAGGCATTCATCCAGCCACAACCGGAACTAGAAAAAGCATTAATAACTTTGCTAATGATAATATACAAGGTCTTAAATAAGACCACCCCAGACATAGGACAAGATTGCTGGTTGTGCCTAAACCCCAAACCCCCTTACTATGTTGGAGTAGGAACTCCCCTAAATTTAACTGAGCCGAGCAGGCTAGAACTTCAAGTTGATTCACTAGCAGAAGTAGTCCTCCAAAATAGAAGAGGTTTAGATTTATTATTCTTAGAACAAGATGGATTTTGTATGGCTCTAGGTGAAAACTGTTGCTTCTATGACAACAACTCTGGAGTAATTAGAGAAAGTTTACTACTAGTACAGAGAAATTTAGATGCCAGGGAAAAACAGACTAGAATCAAATAACTGGTTTCATAGGATGTTCAATTGGTCACCATGGCTAAAAACCCTTCTATTCCCTGTAGCTGGAGCTTTAATAATTCTCTTCCTCTTGTTAACTTTTGGCCCATGTTTCCTTAATTTCTTGTTTGCATATATAAGGAAGAGAATTAATTCTATTAGACTTTTAGTATTACAAAATAGAGGCTATGAACCAATTCCACATGAAGGATCAAAGATTTGATTTTCTGCTAAGGCCAGTGGAGAATGTGCTGGCTGGAAAATGACTGCTTGGCTATCGCTCATGGGAACATAACATTCTAACAATAAACTTTCTGCTTCTGTACCCCCGCTTGCACACCCAAACTGTGGATCGACAGGTAGTGAATAGAAGAAAAACAGACCTTTGTGTTTAGACAGAATGAAGAATAGGATTTTGGGCTTAAAAACCCTGTACCTCATATTTCAGGGCTTAATTTGGGGTCTGCGTACCCCGGCAGACCCAGCTGGTTGAATAAAGAGTGTGTTTCCTATAACTCACTGAGTTCTGGTGGTCCATGTGTCTTTCGGGGGGCTGGCGGCTACAACAATAATACTCTTTCCCTTTCTGCCTGAATCAGGGAGGGATCTTGGGTTTCCTGCTTAAATGCTGCCTCAGTATCTAGACAAGGAACATAAGATATGAACTGATTATTTAAATCCATTTATTTCTGTTATTGATTTGCCTATTAAGTGAGTAAAGGAAACCAGGCTTGGTTAATATACTTCTTAAAGGGTAAAAAGACCTTTGGCCTAAAGTCCTCTCCCCTCTCAGACTCCAAGGACCCTGCCTGGCCTAAGGCCATTCCTGCCAGCATGATGGTCCTATGATCCTTATCAAAAGCTTGATGAAGTGGAGGACCTGAATTACCAGTTTCAGAGGCATTTTCTGGATTTGGGGGAGAGGGCCTTTTTCCCAAAGAAAGGAGGGAGGAAGACTTAACTGGGTATACTAAAAAGATTAGGAACTCTGCAAGAGAATGTTACATATCATTTCCTGCTAAACGATTAAGAATTTTACAGGT
Source organism: Rousettus aegyptiacus (assembly GCF_014176215.1). NCBI lineage: Eukaryota > Metazoa > Chordata > Mammalia > Chiroptera > Pteropodidae > Rousettus > Rousettus aegyptiacus. The sequence goes on along the minus strand of NW_023416289.1, from coordinate 43,976,881 downwards.
GATGTCCCGTAACAATACATGTTGTATTTAGATTAAAAAGTTTTTTTAAAAAAAAGTTTCAAAGGGAGTAAATTTCAGGCACGATTTGATCTAGAGGTACATGATGTCATCAGGACAATGGCAGTTTCTTGGTGATTCTCTGAGATCAACTTTTCTCAGGATGCACAATTCCTCCACAAAATGGCTTCTCTCATGATTCCAAGAGAGCCTCCTAGAGGTCCCATACTTACTCTCTCGTTCCAAGGGGAATGAAAGAGCGTTCCTCCTTGTAACTCGGCACAGAAGTCCCGAGCTTCATTCTAATTGGACTATTTGAGTTCACATGCCCAGTCCTTAACCAATCTTCTGACTAGGAGGATAGAATGCACTAATTGACTTAGGCCTCGGTTACCTGGGTGACCACTTCCGAACCAATCACTGTGGCTAAGGGGTGGGGTTATGTTGATTAGTTCAAGCCATTCAATGGGCACGCTTGGAGGAAGGAGTTTGGAGGCTGTCGATCCAATCCAAACTTTTTGGTTTTTATTACTGGGGTAGGGAGGGACGGACATTGTGAAGGCGATCACATATGCAGCACATTTCCTTTTTCTCAAAAAAAATTTTTTTAAAACTCACAACTTACAAGAAAGTTGCTAGTACGTGCAAAGAACTTTTTCCGCCTCTGAATCAATTTTGAAAGTGAATTACCAATGTGGTGCATCATTCTGAATATTATAGTGGGTGTATCCTACAAACAAGGACATTCCGCGGTGAAGATCTTTTGTTACCTTCGATTCGTAAATTTTACATGAGATAACGTAAAAACCCACATTCCTCCACCACACTTGCCATTTATTCATTTATTTATATCTACATGAGCTCGTGGATTTTCATTTTATTCATCGGGTCATGATCTGTCACTCCTATTATTAAAGCTGATACTCGAATTGTCCCAGGCTTGGTCGGTGGGCGCCCATCAAGCTGGCTCCTGTGTCTTTCCACCTGTTTTCATCATTCTTTACTTTCTGATCGCCCCCAAATGTTCCAGGTTCATTTTATATCTCCCCTGTCCCCACGACTCTAGAATCAGCCATTTTTCCAAAGGATAAAGGGTGGGGGTATTTCTTAAAGCGGGTAGCTGACCCTTCACTTCCAAACGACCCACTCAGACTCTGATTTCAATGCGGCTGGGCCCGGCCAATGGCAGAGGCGATACTCTAGCGGTTGTCATGGAGATTGCTGGGCCGCAGAGCGGAAGGAGTCGTGACGTCACTGCGGGAGTAAGTGCAGCGGCCAAATCGTGTTAGCCAGGCCACGGGGCAGTGAGGGCAGCCCCGGAGCCAGCGGTGAGGGAGTCTCTACTCTGCCTGCCAGGCCTCCACCCACTACACCCCGGTGGTAGCAGCCTCCCGGGAGACCAGCAGTCTCAGACCTGCTGAGACTTCCAGGGCCTGCAAGACCTTCGGAGGCCACCGCCAAGAAAGGGAAGCCGCATCTGCAGACCCTCCCTCGTGCAGCCTCAGCCCGGGAGCCACGAGCCAGCTGGCAAACACCCACCTCTGCCTCACTCTTCGCGAGTCCCTGGGAATTCCCAAGAGGCCTCTCCGGGGGAGGCCACAGACGGCTGGAGACTGTGCGGCCCTGCGGACGGGGTCAGGGGCGTCCTTGACCGAGGTGAACGATCTTCTCGCGTAGCCTTGCTGAAGGGGTCAGGCATCCTGGATAATTTTTCGGATTCCCGGGGCCGCACAGGTGTGCGCCAGAAGGCCTACTGCTGCCTCAGAGAGCTGGGCAAAATGCTGTTCGGCGTCAAGGACATCGCGCTGCTGGAGCACGGGTGCAGGGCCCTCGAGGTGGACAGTTACAAGTCCCTGATGATCCTGGGGATCCCGGAGGACTGTCGCCATGACGAATTCGAAGAGATCATCCGGGTCCCCCTAAAACCTCTGAGCCAGTTCGAGGTGGCGGGGAAGGCCTTTCTGGAGGAAGAGCGGTCCAAGGCGGCCATCATCAGGCTGGCGGAAGACATCAATTATGCGGTGGTCCCCAAGGAGATCAAGGGCAAGGGCGGCACGTGGAGAGTGGTCTACATGCCACGGAAGCAGGACATTGAGTTCCTGAGCAAGCTGAACCTCTTCCTGCAGAGCGAGGGCAGGACAGTGGAGGACGTGGCCCGGGTTCTCAGGCAGGAACTGTGCCCTACGGCGCCGACGGGCCCCAGAGAGCCGCCTGCGGGGAAGTGCTGCGTGTCCGCGCCGCGGGAGAAGCCGGGGGCTGGGGCCAGCACCGGGGTGGACAGGGCGCCCCCGCTGGACTCGGAGGAGAAGGAGAGCAAGGCCGGAGAGGCCAAGAGGGGCAAACGGAAGCACAGGAAAAACCGCCGGCGGCACCATGCATCCGACAAGAAGCCGTGAGGTGACGCGGGGTGGGCGTGGGGGCTGCTGAGGTGGGGGGGGGCGTCAGCAGAGTGGGCGTGGGCACCTTCTGAATGAGCTTGGGGAATGCAAGTGAGTGTAGATCACGTGAGTCGGTACATTTGAGTAAAATGGGCATCGTCCGAGTGAGCACGGGTCACGTGTGGCTAGTGTGAGTGACGGTGGGCATTTTTATCTGAGCGAACTTGTGGGTTGCATGGGAGTGGGCGTGGGTACCATTTGAGCCTGTGGGGAGCACCAGAATATGTGTAATATGTGAGTTTTAGTGAGTAATATTTGTGGGAGTAACACCTGAGTATGTGGGTGGGTATTATTTGAGTGGGTGAGGGAGGGTAACATCTGAGGGAGGAAGGGTCTCAAAGACCCACAAACTACGTCTAACAACCCGAAGACCCCGCGGGACCAGCTACGCAGTCGCAGAAGGAGCCAAGCCGAGCTAAGGGCTGTTGCCATGGAGACCGCGGGCTTCCCCCCACCCCTACCTCGCGCCTGCGTAAGCAGATGTTTGCAGGAAAATGGAAGGGGAGAGAAACCCGGTCCGGGATTCCAAGATTTGTAAAAAGTCTCTCGCCAGAGTTGAGGAAAACCCAAGCAGGAAGAACATGGCAGAGTGGTCGCAGGAGAAATGTCGCTATCCCCCACCCCCTCACCCCACTGCGGCGTGATGCCGGGTGTGTGTGGCGGGGAAGGAAGCACCACCCGCTGTAGCTTTGGGTACTGCTGGAAATCCTGCCGTTGCAAGTTTAGAGCCGTTTTTAGTCTCTTAAAAGGATGTATCTTGAAGGTACCTCTGGCACAATTTATCCATTGTGGGCCTCCCCGTTTTGCACATGACGAGCAGAAACCAACGCCTGACAAAGTGAGCCGCCTGCGCGCCACGTCTGAGGAACTCACTGCTCTGTACGTGACGCGACGCAAAGAACTTTTTCTCCCTCGCAGGGATGGTCAGACGGGGGGGGGGGGGTGGGGGCTGGGGAACCCTTCTGCTTTGATTGGCGCCTGGGGTGAGGGTGCAAATCTCCCCGAATTAAATCCCAGAAGCTCTGACTTGGGGGAAGGGGCGAGTTCCACTCTCTAAAGAACAAAAAGCGAGACTTCCAGGGAATTGGAGGTAAATAATTAAAGAGATCACCTTCAAGAGTTATCCAATAACGGCCTTAAGATCGAGTCCCCAAGTCCCCAAATCCCCTGTGTTGGGGAAGAACCAAAAAAAAAAAAAAAAAAAAAGGTAAAAAAACCCCAATCAAGTAAAATCCAGATGTCTGACCTGTGGATTCCAAACTTTCATTAGTTCAGGGATCTGCTAAGGTTTGAGTTAAATTTCTTTGCAAAAAATGTAATTTACATGTGCTCGCATGCTCAGATTCTTGCCTATCGAATTGCAACACTGGAGACCCCCAATGTGTTACTGGGGTAGGCGATTATGTCTGTGAGTTCCAGCAACCTACCCCCTTTCTTATTTCTGAGAGGTGACTCCATTTTATCCCCCTAGCAGAGCCAAAAGATGGAGGTCTCATTCTACACACCAACCTTGGCTTCCCCGGGGGCAGGGAAGGGACCCATGCTCAGAGAGTCACAAACTCTCAGCAGGTGTCAAGACAGAGAAGAAATTTTTAGAGTTCACGTGTGCTGACATAACCTAAAACCTGTGAGACTCGGATTTCCGTCCATTCCCCAAGCTGCATCTGGACCATTACCCTCAATATCTCTTTTGTGCAATGGTTGAGATAGAGCTTTTCCTGCCTTCCCCACACACATATCTGAACTTCTTGCAAGCTCATCCCTGGTCTATATGTTCGTCTGTCCCTATCCATCTTTTTTTTCCTTGTAAATGCCCTGCCTACCACACCCACTCACAGAATATTTTACTACCGTGTTCATATTTCCTCAGACTTTGAGCTTGAATACCTGCTCCATAACCTCAGGTGCATGTGTTGGTCGCGTGCTGTTCCCCCGTCAAGGCACAATCATTATATAGTAACAAGGGACAGTGTGACATTTCTCATTGTCATACTGCAGTAGCGAGACCGCATTTGTGCTTATTTTGGGTTTCGGGTGTTTCCCATTCGGTGTTCATGTTCTCGATACACGACGTGCATAGTTTTTCAATGTTGCCTGTAAACCCGTATCTTCTGTCCCTTCTTTTTTGAGTTGCTCTGGACCAGTTGAAGACTTTCCTGAGATTGCAATACGAGCGGTCATGCAAAACCGATCCCCTTTGAAGCTGCTTATCTGTCTGTCAGGACATCACTGGCATAGCAGATCCTCAAAAATTCTCAAGTAAATTGGGACGTTCTGCTGATAAGTCTGCATCTGGCCTTTGTAAATCCCCAATTTCAAAAGTGGGTTCAGTTAAAACTCTTCGTTGTTATTTGTGGTCGATGCTGTATTGTACAAACCTAAAAAAAAATAAAAAATAAACATATCCTAATGCAATCAGCATGCTCTTCGATGCGTTGGGGAACACTGTTTGAGTCCATTTGGAAGGACAAGATATCTGGGTGCTAAAAAAAATGTTCTGAAAACCGCTTCCACGGGTTACCCGAAGTTTTCCAGCATTGCATTATTTTAAAAGAGGTATTATCAGATCTCATGGCCAAGAGAACATAAAACACACAGCTTTCTTCTACCCCATGGGCTTCCAGTAGCTTAGGAGGGTTTGTAAGGATGAAGAGAGAAAATGCTCAGGGTGGGGGACAAAGTATGTCCTCAGTTAAAGTGACTCATCAGGATTATCACATTCTCACCTTGCAGGCCTACAGAAGACTTGGAGACATGCTATTAAGTGAAAAAAGCAAGTTTTATAGTAATCGATCTACTGCAATCTCCTCATTCATTCATCAAATATTTTGAGCACATAGCAGAACTGTTCTAGATGTTGAGCATTCAGTAGTGAGTAAATGACACAAATATCTCTGCCTTCCTGGGGCTAATATTCTAACAGGGTGAGACAATAAATAAATAAAAAATTACCAGGAAGTGGCAAGTACTGTGATGAAAATAATTCAGGATCATGTGAAAATCCCTATGGGATAAATCTTAAAATTACACATGTACTAAAGCAAGCATTTTTTTCTTTTCTGGAACAGTACAGCAATAATTAACTGTGGTTACTTTAGGGGAAGAGGATGGAGGCTTAAGGCTGGGGGCGGGGTGTTGCAGTTCATTTTACACCTTTCTGTAACTTCAGCATTTTCTTAGCATGTGCATCACCTTTAAAATTACTAATTATTATTATTATTATTATTATTTTAACAGCAACCCAGTGAAACTGGAGAGATTGGGGCCATGTATTACTTTCTTCCCCCCTTCGTTTCTGATTTTCCTTTATTTTAAACAAATATAAAAGTGAAAGCTATAATTATCCTTTTTTGGGGAGGGCGGGGAGTGACTGGAGAAGGATCTTGCCTGCCAGAGATCTGGGCAATTTAAAATACCCACAGCGAACTGCTCAGAAATTGGCAAATTTTGTAAGAATGTCGAAAGTTTGAGGTTTTCATTTCTAGGATAATCCTCCCCTCCTTCCGCCAAAAAAAGAGAAAAAAACAACCCAAATGTCTCGTCCGCGAGGTCATTGTCTTGGGTTCTGAAGCCATTAGTCCTCAAACAGGGAGATTTTTAGCTTCCAGCCTCTTCGTAGCAGCTTCTCAGGGGAGGTTATTTGGGGCATCAGACCTAAGGGAGGGATGCGAGGCCGGGGAGCAGCGCGTCCCCGCCGCTCTGGCGCCCCACGGTCTCGGAGCACACTCGGAGTGTCTCCTCGTTGTCATGGAGACCGATGGGAGGCGGGACGAGAGACTCAGCAAAAGGGAGGGGCGGGACCGCGCGAGGCCAGGCGCGGGGCGGAGAGGGTCGGCTGGGATCAGACTGGTGAGGAGGAGAAAATCCAGCCAAGCAACAGCAAAAAAAAAAACGAAGTGAGCCAACCATTGTGCAAAGGCCTTTCCGAGACCCTAACCTCTCCCGACCCCAAGCATCTTTCTTCCTTCTTTCTTTCCTTTTCTCCCTTCCCTTCTTTAATCTCTACCCCTTCCCTCTTTCTCTAAACATCTGTCTTTTCCCTTCAGGAGTTATATAAAGTCACATGTCATTGAGTTAAATAAAACTACACCGTATTCATATTAAAGTCATGATTTTACAGGGCTTTTGCTGTTAGAATTTTCCTTTTAACGGTGGCATTTTATTATAATTGGTTTCCTTTGTAATGCAATGGATGCAACTCTGCATTGAAATTCTTTATCTTGGAAAGGTTCATGGTGTGGATAAGGATTCCTGGGCTACAGGACCCTGGAGAGGGTTGAGGGGGCAGAGAGACGGAATCACTCCCCTAAAAAAAAGTGCCGTTTAAGCAGAGAGAGAGATTACCAGAGAAGGTGGGGGCGGAACATTCGGGGGTGGGAACAGCATGTGCAAAGGTCCTGAGGTTGGGGCGGGCATAGAGTATTGGAGGAGCAGTGCAGTGGAGTGAAGAGAGGAAAGTCAGGGAGATCTGGTGAGGCTTGGTGGGCCACAGTGAGGACTTCGATTTTACTCTGAGATGAGGATTTTAAGGAGAATAGAGACAGCTCTGACTTATGGTTTTAAAAGATCCCTCCAGTTGCCAGTGGGAATGGATGGGAATGGAAGGGGGGAATGGGGAGCCCAGTAAGAGGTGTTTCCGTGGCTCTGGGCAAGCAGTGAGGATCCCCTGTGTCCTCCGAGCCTGCCCAGATGGTTACTCCAGCGCCCAAGTTCAAATATGAGCCCCTCCACTTAGAGCTGGGCAACTTCAACCAGCCTCAGTTTTCCCATTTGTAAGAGGACGGTAGCGAAGGCACCCGCCTTACCCGACAGCGCTGAGAGTCCAAAAGGACAGGCCTAGTCTGGCTCTTAGCCAGTCGCCTGGTTCCATGGAGACCCTTTGTGCAAGTTAACCATCATCGCTACCAGCGCCATCGTTGTGCACAGGGTTGCTGAGCCGGCTTTGCAAATCCTGACCTCCACGTCCCAGGAGTCCTGACCCAAGTGAACCTCGTGGATTGCCAAAACTCCAAGCAAACGAAAGGGATATGGAGTGAAAAGTACCTGTCTCTGCTACCTCTGGGGTTCCAAGGCCCCCCTCCCCAGAAAGAGCCATTGTTGGCAGGGTTCGTACATGTGGTGAGGACATGTACACACACACACACACACACACACACACACACACACACACACACACCCCAGACTATTTCAGATGATTCAACTCCAGGTTCAGTGGCTTCCTGGCTGTGTGACCTCGAGCAAACGACTTTATTCCCTCAGCTAGAAAACGGGAATGACTATATTGCCTGTCTCATGTTATGGTGAGGATTTCATGAGCTGATTCATAGAAAGCTCTTACAATGGCGCCTAGGACACAGGAAGTGCGCCCTTAAACTGGACTATCCTTTTTTCATAGCTGCTCAGTATTTCACAGTAAGAATAGACCATACAACTGAGTCTGTCCCTATTGATGAACAATTGGGTTCCTGCATTCGCTTCACTCCAAAACATTTATTGAGCGCCTGCTGTGTGACAAGTCGCACGCGAGCCGCGGGTGCAATAGGACCCTGGTACCACTTTCTCCACCCACACGCACGGGTGTAGAGGTAGGAATCGCTGGTATCAGAAGTCACGTCAGTTTAGAATGGTAACATACAGTGTCAGCGGCCTTCGAAAGGACGGCCTCATTAGCACACCCGCCTCCGGGGCTCGGCTGGAACCCGCACATTTAGGATGGGAGGTTTGGGAATTGCTGCCTTATTCAGGGAAGGTGCTGACGTGGGCCTAGGCGCGTGTCCCCACTGGGACGCGGCGGCCCCAGCGAGGCCCGGGGCACAGCCACACCCCCGTAAGGGAGGGGAGTGAGGGCGCCCCGAAGGGAGTGGACAGCCCCCTTGTCAGTCTTCCCGAGTCGGGGTGTGTAAGATGAGAAGGGGAAAGGTGGGCCTCACCCTGGGGGAGGGCGAGGAGGAACTTCCTGCGCTCCAGCTCCAAAGCTCCGCGCGCGCGCGCGCGCGGGCTGGGAGGCGGGAGGCGCGTCAAGGTCAGCCTGGACAGGGGTGGCAGCCTGCCGAGGGGCGGGAGACCCTCCCGGGGGGCTGGGCTGCCTCCTCCAAGAGCCTCGGCCATATTGAATAGCCGCGGCTGAGCCGTCTTTGTCTGCGAAGTCCCCTCCCAAGTTCCAGGCGCGTCCCTGGCGCCTGGGGCAGGAAGAGCCACCAGCAGCGCGTGCGCCCCAACTTGGAGCCGGGACGCCACCTCTGGAGTTTGTGGTGGCTTTTTCAGCCTCAGGACTGACCTCCCTCACCCCGGCTCACGTAAGCATCCTGGAACTTGGATCCCACCGGTCCTTCGGGGGAGCTGCCTTAGTCCAGACGGGACTTGTTGCAGGCAGAGAGATCGGGAGGTGTCGGCCATTCTCGGCTGGCGAGGTGAGACTCGGAGCGGCCCGCGCTGCAGAGACGCCCAACCCCCTCTTCACCACCTGAAACCAGGCGCTTCGTGCAGTTTGGGCTTGCTGCCCCCACCCCAGACTTCACCCTGGAGATCTTAAAGACCCTCGAGAAAAGCCACGTGGGGGGGTGGTTCCCCTGGGGGTTCCTCCCGTCCCCTGACTGCCTGATCCTCTGGAGCGTCCCCGACGTCTGTAAAGATGTGGACTTGGACGTCCTCGTGGAAGCCTTGAAGCCCGTGGGGACCTTTAAGAAAATCGGCAAGGTGTTCCGCAGGGAGGAGGACTCTACGGTGGGGGTGCTGCGCATTGGGGAGGACGTAGACTCCCTGCTCATCCCCCGGGAGGTCAGGCTGGCGGGGGGCGTCTGGAGGGTCATCTCCAAGCCCGCCACCAAGGAGGCGGAATTTCGGGAGCGCCTGGCCCAGTTTCTGGAGGAAGAAGGCCGCACCCTGGAGGACGTGGTCCGCATCATTGAGAAGAGCACCCCGCACCCTCCCCAGCCCCCCAAAAAGCCCAAGGAGCCCCGAGTGAGGAGGAGAGTCCAGCAGATGGTGACCCCTCCTCCTCGGCTTGTCGTGGGCACCTATGACAGCAGCAATGCCAGCGACAGCGAGTTCAGCGACTTCGAGACCTCCAGAGAGAAGGGTGCCAAGGACCGCGAAGGCTCGGGGCGCGGCAGGAAGGTGCGCAAAATGCCCGTCAGTTACCTGGGCAGCAAGTTCCTGGGGAGCGACGTGGAGAGCGAGGACGACGAGGAGCTGGTGGAGGCCTTCCTCCGGCGCGGGGAGAAGCAACCGGGCCCGCTGCCCCTCCGCCGCCGCGTGCACTTGCCTGTGCCCATGTTTGAGGAGAACCCGGGGCCCCAACCGTCCAAGGCAGACAGGTGGCGAGAATATGTCAGCCAAGTGTCCTGGGGAAAGCTGAAGCGCAGGGTGAAGGGTTGGGCGCCCAGGACCAGCCCGGGAGTGGGCGAGGCCCAGCAGGCTTCCACCAGGGTGGAGAGGGATGGGGTGCCAGCTAGCGCTGGCCCCGAGAACGCGGGAGATGGGCGGGAGCCTGAGATCCCGCCAAGACGATGGAAGCCTAAGATCAGCTGGGCTTCCTTCAGGCGGTGCCAGAGGCAGGAAGCAGAATCCACGGCTCAGGGGACAGAGGCCATAGCTGACCAGGGGGTGGAGGCTGTGAATAATCAGAGAATGGAGGCTGCAGACAATCAGAGAGTGGAGGCTGCAGGTAATCAGGGGGTAGAGGCCATTGCTGACCAGGAGGCAGAGGCTGCATCTGATGGGGCGGAGGCTGCAGCTGACCAGAGAGTAGAAGCTGCACATAATCAGAGGGCAGAAGCCCCAGCTGTCCAGGAAGCTGAAGCCTTAGCTGCTCGGGGGGCCACAGGAGCAACCCCAGGAGCTAGGGCCCGGAAACAAGTCAAGACAGTGAGGTTCCAGACCCCTGGGCGCTTTTCATGGTTCTGCAAGCGCCGGAGAGCCTTCTGGCACACTCCGCGGCTGCCAGCCCTGCCCAGGAGAGTCTCCAGAGCAGGCGAGGCCAGGAGCCTCAGGGTGCTGAGGGCTGAGGCCAGAGCAGAAGCAGAGCACAGAGAGCAGGAGGACCCACTGTGAGACGAGGGCAGGGAGGCCGCAGGGCACCCCTCACCTGCCACCACGTTTGGATGGAGCTGATCTTCCTGCCTCCATACTTGAACATGGAGGTAGAGCGAGGGCCAGGGCAGCATCCCTCACTTCCGCACCTATCACCCCTTTTTCTTTTCATGTTAAAATTTTATCTTTCATGCATTGATTTTAAAGATACAGACTCTTTGTAGTAACCCAAGGAGTGTAACGAAAGAACCCCATACAAAGCAGATGCATTGACTTCGTCAAATGCAACTCCAGGTGATTGCAAGAGGGAATGAGGCTGGGGAGGAATTCCCACCCCCCCCTTCTCGTGTCCCCTTTGCCTGCACATTTCACACTGACTGCCTCCTTGAACTTGCAAAGAGGGCGCATGCCAACATGCAAATAAAAATGTTTACAAAACTTACTTCTCAGCTTTGGATTTGGCTGCTGAAGAATGCTCTGGGGTGGCTTTGTCACTTCCTGCGTCCCCTCCACTCCCACCCTCCATGTTGCTGACCCGTGTTTATGTCACTTTGCTTGCCAACCCCACATCCCTGGGTTCTGCAGGCTCTGAGGGTCCCGGGCCTGCAGTTTATACACTTCACACACTTTACAAGGGACAGAAGAATGATCTAGATAATGCATTTGAATTCAGATTCCAGGGCCGGGGGTTTGCTCACACTGGCTGTGCTGCCCAGGAATCTGTTTGGTCAAGTCCCAGGAACATCTCCTGGGGCCTCGCGGCCATTGGACAGTGACAAATCATTGCAATAGGAACAGGCCAAAATGCGGGCACGTGATGTGGAGTGTGCTGTGACTGATGCTCACAGTCGGGGAGAGATTGGGTTGCTAAGGCCCCATGGGGGCTGGGGGACATTTCTCCGTATTGTTCGTGTCCCCCCACCCCCATGGCCGCCGGTGAAAAACACAGCCAACGACCACATCCCAGCCTCGCTGAAGGAGAAAAGGAGATTAATTCACGGAGGAGAAGAACTAACAGCCAGCTCTGCCCTGGCCTGAATTTCTCAGCTTTTTTCCCTTGGAACTGAAGAATGATACACTCTCACCCGCCCCGGCCCTGGAAGTGGTCACCGCTGTATGATGCTGAGCCCCTTCCAACTAGGTGTTGCCTGGCAAGAAAGAGCCTCTAGTGGACTTTGGAAGAAACCAGGTGTGGAACCCACCTGGAGGGATGGACTTTGGGGAGAGGTGGTAACCAGGTGGGCAGAGCCATCTCTGGAGTGGCAGGTGAGCATTCTGGTTGGTGGTGGCAGTGGGGGCTGTCGGCTGCTACCAGTCTGGAACAACATTGGCCTCCTGGCTGGGGGACATGGCTTGTTTGGGTTGCTGGAAGGTAAAATGAGGGGACCAGAGATGATGAGAGACCCAGAACACTCAGACTGAGCAAATCCATCCTCCTGCTGATTCTCAGTTTGTTCCTCTTTTCCCCAGCGTCCCAGACATGAGCATCCAGTGAGACACCAGAGCTGGAGGTCCCTTGGGTAACCCGAGACAGTCCCAGGTGAATTATTTTTTAATCCAAGGGGGTTTTGAATGGTGCCAGCAGAGCCTAGTCCTTAAATACAGCCCATTTGTGCTTCTGGGGTGGTGGATTCAAATAGGCTGTGATTTTCAGGGATGAACACTCCAGAAAACCAGAGTTTTGCCTCCAAACCAGCCTTTATCTGGACTGGTCTGGCCGCTCCTAACTGTCACCAAAGAGAAAATGGAACACAGACATAGAGATGCCACCCCGCAATAGGAGAGGACTTTCTGGGCCCCACTTCCCAAGCCCCATTGCTGTGTGACAGGAAGAGAGGAAACCATCAGGGAGATGGGGCGAGGAGGGATTTAGGGTCAGGTTGCCCGGCTCACCATCAGCATCTCTGCTTACATGCGGTGTGACTGCGGGCTGGTTACTTAACCTCTCTGTGCCTCTGCATCTCCATTTACTCATCTGAAAACGGCTCATCGTAGGGCTTTCCTCCCGGGATTGCTGAGAGGATTGAAGACCTGATGCATCAGAGCTCGAATCAGCCCAAGGGACATCATTTCCTTTCATTCTTTTTATAGCTCAGGGTGGCCGTTTCTTTACATAAGATGCTAGGGCAGCAGTTCCCATCCCTGGCCGCCACGTGGAAGGAAGGACATGGGAGCTTTCAAAGACCCCATGCCCAGAGATTTTCTTGGAACTAGCCTAGGGTCTGGCAGGGGACACCCAGAACCTAAAACTTCCGGGGTGGTTCCAATGTGCACCCGCTACTCTAGGCCTCCTGGAAATGATCAGATCTCGGAGTAGGGGTTTTCAGAATCGCTTGCAGGGCGTTTTAAAACATAGAATGCTTTAGGTGTGGAGTGAGTCTAAGAATATACGTTTCTATCAAGTTCCCAGGTAAGGCTGATCCCAGGTCCTCGCTTGAAAGACCTCTGTCCTCCAGGAATGTCCCCTGTTGGCAGCCTGGCGTTCAAAGGCCGAGCGAAGCTTTGGCGCTGGATCAGTGCGCGGAAAACATTTAACTGGCGGTCCTGGAGCGCCCTCTGGTGGGCATCATGGGCGCCGCAGCTCGTGTGGTCTTTCTCCCCATCCCGAGTGGTGGGTAGAAGGAAGGACGTCGTATAGTGTCCCCGGAATTCCCAATCTTCTCTGTCAGTAGTTTTAGGACCCAACCATATTCTCCAGAGTCTCGTGACTTTAGCTGGCCGAGGGACCGAAACAGGGTTGCCAGGGGGTGGGTGGGCTCCGAGATTGGGTAGGGGATGGGTCTGGGAGCGGGACACCGCGGCATCAAGCTCTGAGCCGCTAATACGACTATGTGGTTATGCCAGGGAGCCCCGGCGTAGGACAAACCGGGACTGACTCCCTTCCACACCTCTCTGAGCCTCAGTTTCCTCATCTGGGAAACGGCAGTGAAAGGGAACCCAAACTCATTCCTCCAAGCCTAATCTATCCACAGAAGCACATACACACACTCACTCCAAATCTATTCATTCTGCAGACCCGCACGCAGGCAAACGCAGCACCGAGGCCGGGCACGGAAGGGTCGTGACGACGCCGGATCAACCCTCACCGTCCCAGCCCCGGCTCGAGGCGTTGGCACCGGCCGTTCCCGCCTCCTGGATGCGCTTCCCTGAGGGGTCCGCCTGCCTCACCCCTCGCCTCCTTCGGGTCTTCGCTCCAGTGTCACCTTCTCAGTGAGGGCTCCCCGCACAGCCGAACAGGTGACGATCGCGACTCCTCTCGCGCTCAAGTCCTCAGGCCGCGCCCACACGATGGCTCTCCGCGCGGACGTCACTGTCTAATGCGGGACCCCGTGCGTCTCCAGGAGACTTATTATCTGTCCCGGTGGGTGACGCTCCCGAGCGCCTGCGTCTGTCCGTGCTGCTTCCCGCCGCGGCCGCAGCGCCCAGCCCCGGGCCTGGGTTCGCGTCCTTTAAGGTGCGCGCGGGGCCGTCGCCTCCTCCAGGACGCTGCCTTCTCCCTCCGGAGGCAGCCGCGCTCCACCGTGTCCCCGGGCTCCCGCGGGGACGACCGCGCTGCTGAGGGGCCTGCGTGGGCCCCGCGCGCCGCGCTTTCCCGTGCGGTCTCGGGGCCTGGACGCAGCTGCTCCTTGGACCCGAGACGCTGGCGCGCGCGCCGCTCGGCTCCCTCCCGCCAGGGCGCAGCGTCCCAGCGCCTTCCTCGCCGGCGCCTGTGGGTCCGGTTCGCCAAGCCCGTCCGTCCGTCAGTCCTTCGACACCTGGAAACTGCGCGGCCCCCGTGCGCGGGCACTGGCCAGAAGCTGGGGACGCGCCGGGCGCACCACACGCTCGTCTCCGGAGCCCGGAGGGTCCCTGCCCAGCTCCCCTCGCTCACCCACCCACCCCCGCCCCATCACTGGCTGGGACCCTCAGCCTCAGCCACGTCCCGACTCCTCTGCCCGCCGCGCGGCTGCTGGTGGCCCGTGGGCACTGGTGGCAGCTGGAAGCGATAGAGGCGGGACGCTGTGTGGAGGCGGCTGGGGCTGCGGTGGCGGCAGCAGCGACGTGAGCCAGGGCTCCTGGGTCCCTCTCCAGGCCCCTCCGCTCTGTGCGCGGAGCCTCGGCCGCCCCGTGCCCCGGGCTCTGGGCAGCGGCTTCCCCTTCTGCACGTTGCCTGCAAAACTCGTGTCACCAACTCCCTCTAGTGAGCCCCCTGACGAAAACAGTCAGTGCGCTATTTAGAAACAAAGGGACTCTGAAAAATAAGGCGCGGATGGGCCGGAAGAGTGAGACTTTTAACGGTGTGGTCAGGGTGACCTTGCCTGGGCATGTGACGTGTGAAGAAAGACCCGCACAGAACGAAGGACAGATCCATGCAGATGTCCCGGGATGGGCACTCCGGGCAGTGGGGACAGTAAGTGCAAAGGCCCCGAGGCAGGAACATGTTCCACGTGTTCCCTGAACAGCAAGGGGTTGGCTGGAGTCAGAGAGAGTGGGCCACGAGGCAGAGAGCTGACATGGGGACAGAGTGAGCAGACCAGTGCTGTCCCAGAGAACGTTCTGCGGTGGTGGAAATGTCCTCTACTTGCACTGACCACGTGCAGCCTTTGAGCACCTGTAATGGGGCTGGTATGGCTGAGGAAATGGATGTCCACGTTTATTTAATTTAAAATTAAATACTTCCAATTGGGCAATGGTATTGGACCCAGAAGGTCTCACTGTTATAAGGACTCTGGCTTTGACCTTTAGAGACATAGGAAGGCTTTAGAGGGTTTGGGGAAAGGGAGTGATTAGCTGAGACTTCTCTTAGTGGTCAAATCAAGTCAAGGCCAGCCCAGAGTCGAGCAGAAGGGAAACAGACTCCACCTCTTGATGGGAGAATTCCCGGGCGCACGCAGGGAGGGGAAGGACGGACAGCGGCCGTTTTGGAGACGGTCCTCCACGTGCGCCCTCTGGCGGCGGCGGCAGAGAGGAGACGGAGTCCTGCAGAGAAGATGCAACCAGCTCCGCCCTGCGGATCACACGTGGCCCAGCCCCCCAATTCAGCCCGTGGCTCTGGGGTCTTGGTTTAAGACTCGGGAGCATTTTCACGGCAGCTGCCCTAGAAAATCAGAATTTTGACTCCAAATTAGTGTTTATCTGGACCGGCCCAGCAGCACCTCCTCACCTAAGAGAATGACAGAACGCAGACGTGGAGGAGGAGAGTCTGCCCGGGTGTCTGGGAGGGAGATGGATGGAGACGTTTTCTGTCCTCCCTCCTTACGCGGGGAGCAGGGACATGCGGAAACGGGGCAGTGGGGATACGGGTATTTCGAGCGGGGCTGCCTGGGCTCATTTCCTCCCTCCAACCATCCTCCTTCTGACCTTGGGCTGGTTATTTGCATCTTGTTGTCTCCATTTATGTACTTGAAAATGGGGATCATGTTCTCTTAGCGTCATCAGGAAGATGGGAGAGGCTGTGACGTCTAGGCTTAGCGCAGAGCCGGCGCCCAGTCAACCCTCGCCCCTACTGGCAGCACTCAGCAAGTCCTACTGAGGTTATTAATCATTTCCAGACTCCCCTCCTCTGACCGTGACCGAGATGATGTGTGGGGGTGGGGGAGGGGAGACCACTGCGAGCACCAGGACGGTGCACAGATTGCGGCCAGGGACTCAGGTCCCTCCTGATCTGCCCTTGAAAGGCCCCTACACCTTGTTTTTCTCCTGCCCCAGGGTTTTGGGAAAGGACAGGGAAAGGCGAGCTACACGGATGTGGTTTTAGAAGAGCCACAGCACCTGGGTTCATATTACAGTGCCGTGTGACCCTGGGCAAGTCATACCCTCTCTCTCTTCTTTTAAATTTGTAAAATGTGAACAATAAGAGTACCTAAACTTGCCTTAAACCAATGTGAATATAATAACTTAAAACATGGAAGCAACCCAGGTGTCCATCCACTGAGCACTTCAAACAGGGCTCGGAGTATAGTAAGAAGTATAGAAAAAAAATGTTGTTATTACTTTTATCATTACTGTTGAGTCCCAGCTCTCTGCTTTGGAGTCGAATCAGTCTGGGCACGTTTTGCTGACCCGCCTACCTTAGTCCTGAGGAAGCGCCCTCCCCCGCGGGTCTCTAACCAGCGGTCCTGGAACGCCCCCTGGTGGGCACGGTGGGCGCTGCGACTTGCGCGGGCTAATAACACCACCCTGGTCTTGCCTGCTTGGGGTGGACCGGAGGAGGCCGCTTTCTGTCCGGGAAACGCTGTTGTAAAATCCGTTCACACACGAGGGAGTCTAGGAGGGCCCTCTCCTTGCCTGAGCAGGCCAGAGGCCCGTACAGGGTTAGCCTCAGGGTGTGGCGTGTGTGTTGGGGGTGGAGGGCGGGGGAGGTCCTGGCACCCGGGGCACTGAGGCCTTAATCTCTGGCATCCGGTATCCTCCGTCCGCGGGACCAGGGGGCAATGATGAGAGGGATCTTGAAGTCTGACAGACCCAGTTCGAATTCTTCCCTACCTCTCTGAGTCTCAGTTTCCTCATCTGGAAAATGGGGGTGAAAACCTGCCTTCATCCTGTTCCTCAGAGTCAGCACCCCTGAAAGGCGCCAGGCCTGGCTTCCACCAATTGGTGAGAACGTGAAAAAGGGTGAGAGGAGCTAAGTCAGAGAGTAGGATTTAGAGTAACCTGGATGAATCTCGTTTGAAAGAATAGTTTTCATCTGACATCATCTTCCACTCACTCCTGGCTTTGTGGTTTTCTTTTTTCACATGGGTTTTATTTTTGTTTGTTTTTGTTTGTTTTAGGCCACACAGAAAGTTAGTGACTTTGCATTTGGGAGTCCCCAATATACAGGATTATTTGGAGAGTGACATCCAAACTTTGGGATTTTGCTCTGGATGTGCAAACTCCCAGTGGCTGTGAAGACTCCTCTCAGAGACACGGGGACATTTGGTAGTTTCAAGGTGTAGAGTACGCTCTCATCAGCCTGTGTTACAATTGTACTAATGCACACTAACTCATAGACGTCCAGACACACCTAGTCACACATCCACTCAAGGACAGAGACTCATATATCTTTGCGTGTGCACACACACACACACACACACCCCTACCCATTTTTTGTTCTAGTTTGGTGCCAAATGGCCTTTTCTGCCCACCCCAGCCCCCTCAGACCTGGGCCTGTCTTAAGGGCAACCTGTACCCTCTGGGGAGAGGGTCTGCAGATGGGAACTCCAGGTGGGAATGAGTATCTGTCTGCCTGGGCCAGGTCCTGGGCAGGAGTCAGGTGTGGAATCAGACTGGAGACCACCCCATCCTCTCTTAGACTGGGAGTGGGCTGGGAATGTCCCTCTCTGGGGAGCCCTGAGCTTCACCCTGCTACCCACCCCCACCCCCAGGTCCCGCTACTGTCCAGGTGCCTCCTTACTCAGCCCCTGCCTTCTTCCTGTTCTCTCCTCCCTGGCCCCGCCCCTTCCGATCAACTGTCAACAAATGAGAACCCACTTCTCTGCTCAGAAACTGCCGCGGCTCCTCAGTGACCTCAGGACAAAGCCCAGCTCCTCACCATGGCCCAGGAGGTCAGGAAAGGTCTGGCCTGTCCTCTTCTGGGGGTCATTCCAGCCTAAAGTGCCTCCTCTGGGCTGCCGCTGTCTCTTCCATTTAACTGTGAATCCTGAGTGGGTAGATGCGAGCACAGAGAAGGAGCTCAAGGAAGTTTGTTGAAAAACGGAACAAATTAAAAAGGAATGAAATTGGCTCCATATTCCTTTCTCCTGGGCTGTGGCTTCTACCCATCAGAGGGCGCTTTAACCCAACAGATATTTAATTGGGTGCATAAGCATCCTGGGCATTGGGAAAGGGAGCAATATCACCAACTGCGAATTCAGCCCTACTGCGAGCCCCGCCCATGGCGCTCCGGACACCGGATCTCCTCATTAACAGCTAGGTGAGACCTAAGCGAGGGGGATGAGGAAAGCGAGGCTCAGAGAGGTTATTTAATTTTCCCAAGTCACACAACCTCTAAGCTGTATGTAAACGACCAAGAGCAGCCTCTGTGACTCCATCGCTCTTTGTTCTTCGCCAAGGTCCCAAAAGAGATGATGGTGCCCAGGTGCTGGTCCCCTTGATAAGGATCGAGAGCTCTTGGAAAGGGGACCTTCCTGCCAGGCATCCTCCTCCCCACCCCCCGCCATACACACACCTGGGTCATAGTGCAGGTTCTTCAAAGTCTTAGGTGCTGACCTCTGTAATTCTCACAGCAGCCCAGTGATGCAGGGGTCTGTTATCATCCCCGTTATACAGATGAGGAAACTGAGGCTCAGGGAAGTTGAGAGACCTGTTCGAGGTCACAGGCCTGGGCATGGTGAGACGTGATTTACCCTGCTGGAGGCCACAGCCCAGGCAGGACACAGGCCTGGAATGCCAAGATGGGGTGAAACTCCTTCCTGAGGGAGAGGGAACAGCTAAAGGGCAGGGCCTGAGAGGGAAGGGCAGAGCCTCGCAGGTCCCCGGCAAAGGTTGTGGGGAGCCCGGAGCACCTAGAGGTCTCGGGGATTCTTATTTTATAAGGAACCTGAAGGATGTGGACAGAGGCAAAAGGAAGTTAATGGTCAAATTGTACAGCTATTGGAACAATTTGGTCTGTTTTAGAACCTGGAAAAACGGTCCCGGTAATATCAGTAAGTGCGGAAAAAAGCCATTGGTGGAAATACGTATAGAGAATGACTCCATTCTGGTTAAAGAAACAGTTTCGTAAATCTAGCACCTCTTAGAGTCGATGTCTCATGCAGACATTTAGAGCTCTCACCAGTACGTGGTCTACTGTGTTTGGCTCCTTTCACGTAGCATGATGCTTGCCAGGCTCACCCACGCTGAGGCAGGTGTTAGTGCTCCACTGTTTGGTTCTACCATGTGTGCCCACCCATTCATCAGCTGATGGACATTTGGGTCATTCTCCCTCTTTGACTCTTGGGAACAGCGCTGCTTGGAACATTCACGTACGAGTTCTTGTGCAAACGGATGTTCTCATTTCTCCCGGGCAGACGGCTAGGAGCAGGATTGCTGGGGCATGTGGTATACTGGTTGTCTTGGGTGGCTACACCAAATGCCACAGACCGGGGTCTGAAACAACCTCCACTGATCGTCTCCCAGTCTGGAGGCTGGAAGTCCAAGATCCAGGGGCTGGCAGTGTTGGTTTTTTCTAAAGTTTCTCTCCTTAGCCTGTAGATGGCTGTCTTTCTTATGTCCCCAAATGGTCTTCCTTCAGTGTGTGTCTGTGTCTTAACCACCTCTTCTTACAAGGACACCAGTCATATTAGATTAGGACCCACTCAAACGACCCTACTGTACCTTAATCACCTTTTACTCTACACGCAGTAACATCAGCAGGTACCGGGGGGGGGGGGTTTAGGATTTCAACATAGGAATGGTGGGGGTGGGGAGAGGAGGACGCAATTCAGCCCATAACATATGGCGACTCTGTTTAACTTCTTGAGAAACTGCCAGTGTTTTCCACAGCAGCTCTTCAACTTCAGCTCGGCTGCATTTTCTCTGTGCTCATCCTGCCACTCAAGAATTCTTGTGAACCGAGACAGAGCTAACATTTGTATCGTTTTCGAAGATGAAGACATGTAGGAATATTTAACAATTGCCTGACCTCACTTGCTGTTAGACATTCAATGAAGCACTAGTGAATTTTTGATTTCGCTGCTTTCTTTCTGTATTTTGGAACCAGTATTTAAAGAAAGAAAAGAAATTGCTCCTGCCCATTTGGCGTGTAGACAAAATATTAAAGTAACTCAGCACAAATGTGCTAAGTTTGTGGCTTTGGATCAGCATAACCCCCGGGGGTTAAAAGGGTAAACTCAGCCAGAGTTCCTTTTCCTGCTGCAAGTAAACTATTAATAAAGTCACTGTGGACAGTTTTCCCAAAATGTAAAAATAACACCAAGATTTTTTTTTTTTTACCAAGATGTTTATTATGTAGATTCCACATATTCCTGCTGTTGATTTTTAAATTACATGTATGGGCACAGGAAAAAGAAATACGGGAGAATCTACACCAAAATGTTAGCAGGACTTCTCTCTGGGGTGGGGGCTTGTGGGGTTGTCAGCTTCAGCTATGTACCGCACGTCCTCAAATTATGTTGCTTGTTCAACATTATGTCATTTCGTTATAACGATGATGAGATGCCATAGGAACTAAGTTCCTATTTACTATCAATTGGCCTGAGGTAAAAAGGGCTTCATGTTGCGCTGTCGCAAAGTCGAACTGCTCGACGCTGTCTGTGAGGACTCCCTGCATTGCCACGTAATCAGCAGCCAGAGGCCAGTGGCTTCGAAAAGCAAGGATTACTGCCAGGGTGGGCGCCCTGGGTGGGTCTTCCGCTGGTCTCACTTGTGGCTGCAGTCAGCTGGGGCTGGTGGCTGGGACACCTGGGTTTGTTCCCCTCCGTGTGACCTTTCATTATTCCGTAGTGAAGCCTGAGCTTCCTTGCAAAGTGGCAGCTGGTTTCTAAGACTGCTAAGGCCAAGGCCAGAGCTGATGCGGCATCACATACATAAAGCTGTAGAACACACTGCCCCTAGCGGCGGGAGGAGTGACATGCGCGTACAGATACAGGACTTACTGGCGGTCACCCTTGGAGGCAACTGAGCAGTGTTTTCTCGTTTTCTAGGCATCAGCGCTGGACAAGGACTATATTTCGTGATGAGAAAGACACTTTTTAAATAGTACAATAACTCGTGGGAAGATGTTCTCTTGAATAAGGATCTGGAGAGAGAGATGAGTTGTGACCACAGGCCATGGCTAGCAGGTCATCCAGATGAAAACCTGTGAATCTTCTGAAAATCAGGTTTGGGTCTTATGAAATTTTTGTTTGTTTGTTTCATAGACGGCTGGTAACCAAAGGATATAACAGAGTAAAAAGAAGAACTGAAAAGGTATATATTTGTTTTAAAAGTCGTCTCCTGTTGATTCCACTCACGACTGTGACACTCTCTAGTCGAATTATTTCATTTTGATTCCTGACGCATTCATTTGAAGTTTTATGTAGAGAATATAAGGAAGTACTTGCTGACTTAAGTCAGAGTGAAAAATAGACCTGAATTTCCTCAAGGTTGGCAGACTGCTGTCATGAAGCAACATTTTACCACAATAATGACAGTGACTGTGGGCTCTGTGCCTCGCCTGACACCAGGAGACATGGCTGAGGGGATTTATGCGAACTCATGTGAGCGCTGGCTCCGGCTGGTGCTGGCAGGGCCTCTGGGAAGTGCGACCAAGTTGGAGCAGACGGTTTGCTACCTGAATCTCCAAATACTAATTTGAATTTTTACAGGTATTTCAGGTCAGTGGTGTTGGGCCACTATTGTTACCTCAAATTTATTTTTACCCTCATTCATTTCTAGCTACCCTGTACTATTTTTTAATATTCAGTTAGGTTGTATTTTTAATTTTATGGATTCCATGTATCCCCCTCCCCGATATTTTTTATAACCAAATGCACACTTATACATGCAGTACAGAGTGTTTTTTTAAGCCTGAAAATAAGATAATCGATAGAGATATATTAGACACGAATCTCTGAATTTAGCTTTAACTGGGGTGAGGACTTTGCGGCAAGGCGAGGCCACACTGTGCCAGTGGGCTCCATTAGGGTTTATCCTGAGGACACTGGGAGCCACGGAATTGCCTAGAACAGGAAAAGGGCACCACTGCCCCTTGACTTGGGAAGGATGCCTCAGCCAGGGTGGCAGAGCCTGAACCCTGCCTGGGCAAACGCAGGGAAGATGGGAGGGCCACATGGAAGGAAGAGGGAGGGAGGGACCAGGACAAGGCCAGGACCTCGCTGCAGGTAAAGAAAGGACGCAGAGGCCAACCGAGACAGGGCAGGAGAGGAGGCTGGAAATGAGGAGAACGAGGTCCGTTTTAGACACAGCGAAGGTTTTCCTGTATTCTTCAATATAGTAATAAACTTATTTTTCGTTATAAAATATATGCTGAGATATACCAAGCATTTGAATGTAAAATCAAAAAATTAACATCAGCTAGGATTCTTCAACCAGAAATAAGATAACTTCCATTGTTATTTGGTGATGTACTTATTACCTGTTACATATAGATAACTGTTATAATTAGTGCTAAATAAGGATATAGATATGAACATAGATGTAGATACAGATGTAGATGAAGATATATGTAGACATGAACAGATATAAATGCAGATATGGACAGGAATATAGATGAGGATACAGATATAGATTTGGATGAGGATAGGGTTGGAGATGTGGATAGAGACAGGTGTATATTTGGATATATAGATAAGAATATAGAAGTTGATACAGGCTTAAAACACATATAGCGGATTGAATGACCCTATCCCCGCCCCCCCCCCCCCCCAGAAAAAGAATATGTCCATACCCTAACCCAGGCCCTGGAACCTCACGGTGACTTTAGTTAACAAAAGATCTTTGCAAATGTAATTAAGGATCTCAAATGACCTCATCCTAGATAATACAGCTGGGCCCTAAATTCAACAGCAAGTGTCATTCTGAGAGCCAGAGAGGAGGCACAGAGCGAAAGCCATGTAAAGCTGGAAGCAGAGGCTGTGGCTGAGAAACGCCAAAGGCCACAAGAGACTGGAAGGAGCGAGGAGCCCTCCAATGGCCCTGACACCTTGATTCTGGACGGCTGGCCTCCAGGACTGTGAGAGAACAGATTTTTGTGGTTTTAAGGCATCCGGTTTGCGGGCGCTCGTCAGCTGTCCCAGGAGACTAACAGATGTGCCCGGAGATACAGATAAGGATGGCTGTAGGTGTGGCTATGGCTACAGACAAGGCTGTAGCTAGCTGTCTGTGAGGACGCAGACGTGTGACACCGCTGTGCCTAGACACACACAGAGCTACTACAGACCCTGAGGAAACCCTGATGAAGGAAGGAGCCAACCTGGGCTGACGCCACCTCAAATTACTGAACACGAGGGCCTGGGGGCTCCTGAAAGCGCACCTGGGGTGTCTGGGATGCCTGTGGCTTCTCAACTGGCTGTACAGCATCTACAGGTCTGACGAGCCCCTCAAAACACTTCCTTCTCAGGGGCAGCGAATGGGATTAGCCATTGGGACACCCACCATCTTCCCTTAGGACATGCTGAAGCCCAGCGCACAGCACCCCAGAAGGGTGACCCTGCTTCCTGCAACATCCACTTGCTTAAGGGAAGGGAGCCTGCCTGCCCGGCCTCCCTGAACACTTGTGCAGTTAGAACTGTGATCCCCTAGCTTCTGCTCAGGGTGTGTGTGTGTGTGTGGGGGGGGTGGCGGGTGGTGGCAACCAAAAGGGGCAAAATACCCACTGGATTCCCCCCTTCATCCAGTATCAACCGCGGGGAGGGGACCCACCAGGTCTGCATCACTGTGGACAGGTGTGCGGCCAGGAGCCCTCAGGCTCGAAAACAGTAGTCTCCCCGGAGGGCCGAGGCCAGGCTGAGCAGCCTGAACGGGACCTAGTGCCGCCTCTGATGGAGCGTAAGTGAGGGGAAGGTGGGAACCCCTCTGGTCTTCCTTGGTGGATGGAAGCGTCTGCTTCATTGCGTGAGGTAAAAACCGAAGTCGGGCCAGCTGCGCCGGGGTCTGCCCCATGGGCCGTGAGCGCCCAGGGCAGGTGGGCACCCAGCACAGCCCGCACATTCTTGCTGACGGATGGGTGCGCAACGTGCGTCACGCGCTGCCGATGCGGATTCTCAGCACTGGGTGGCAGAATCTCTCCTCTCAGAGCCAGAGATAACGGCGGGACACAGGAGCTGCCCGGCTGGTTGGCCTGAGCTGGGCCCGGCCGGCTATTTCCCAGGTGCCCAGGGAAAGATGGGAGATGAGGGGGTGTGGCTTTGTGGGCTCCCCCGCCTCTCCAGATCTCCTAATGGTCACCCCAACTTCCAGCAGCTCTGGTGCTTCATCATCTGAGACAAGCTGACTTACAATAATGACTTTATTTTAACATATTTAATTACAGACATAAAATAGCTGGGGAAGGGGGTCAGCCCCAGCCTAGCCCCAACCCAGGGCTGCCAGGAGCAGGGTGCAGGCGAGGCCTCCCTGATGACCCTCCTTTCTGGGGTCTTCCCGTGGCGGGGCCCTATTGCTTTAGTGGGGGGAGGGGCCATGCAAAAGAGGGGGCGGGCCAGTCTCTGGCCCCACCCTGCCCCACGGCAGGCCTCGCTCCAAAATGCCCGGATAGTGCCCCAATCTCAGCCTTTCCACCTCCTTCTTCTTTGTCTAGGGAGCAGACCCTCTGGCCAGCCCCCCACCCCCTCTGCAAACCCAAAGGGGAATAAATACAAACTTTACAAAGTAAAAGGGGGTCCAACGTTGCCCTGGGCCGGGCCTGGGATTGGGTGGGGAGCAGCAACCCTGCCATGCCAGCCTCACATCATCCCCAGCTGCAGCAGCGTGCTGGCGTAGGCCATGGGCTTGACGTCGGGATGAGGCTGCGAACCCGCCACACACAGGGCGGACAGGGACAGAGACAGAGACAGAGACAGAGACAGAGACAGAGACAGAGACAGAGACGGGCAACGTTAAGGGGACCGTGTGAGTGCCGGATGCAGACAGCAGCACATCCCCCTAGCTGTCAGGCGCGGCGCCCACCGCCCACCACCCTTGGACTGGGCCCCTTGGCCACTTCCTCCCCAGGTCAGGGAGGGCAGGGGACTCACCACTGCCGTGAACTGGTGGAACTGAGGCCGCAGGTCGGAGCCCCGGAGGTGGATATAGGAGGCTTTGTTCCCCATCTGGTCACTGCAGAGGCAGAATGGCCAGTCAGGGGAGGAAGACCAGAGGGGTGGCCTAGATGGCAGGAAGGTCAAGAGAGATGATGGGACAGAGCCCATGGGCAACACTGACAGAGATGGAGGTGGAGAGTCAAGGACACAGAGGATGGACATACTGGAGTGGGAGAGAGGAATCAGAGGAAAGAGGTGTGTGTGGGGGGGCAGGCAGGAGTAGGGTGAGGGGACTGAGAGGAGCTGGGAACCGAGGGAGAGGGCACGGGAGCAGGGAAGCAGGAGACAGGGTGGGCGGGGCGCACGCAGCCCCCTGCACCCTCCCCTCCAGAAGGCCTCGTGCTAAGACCTAGGCTCAAACCTGACCAGGCCCCGGCCCCCACCCCCTGGAAACACAAGGGACAAAGGAACGCGGTGACTGGCTCCCTGAGGATGGAATCGGCCTGGCTCAGAGCACAGGTAAGTCAGCTGGACAAGGGGCCTGATTTCTTCAACAAAAATGGTCAGGGACAGGGACTGTGAAGACCGAAAACGCGGCCCTTGTTTGGGTCCTGCTTGGAAGAAATCAACTGAAAAGAGACATTTATAAGATGTGGGAAGTGCAACTCGGGCTGGGGTAAGGTGACCTTTTTGGAAGGTGTGACAGTAGTACTATGGTCATGTGTAGAGAAAAGCTCGCTGTTTCAGACACACGGGGTGTAACGGAAGAGATGCCACCCAGGGTTTATGTGCATTGCCCACGGTGGGGGTGGGGGGGCCAGAGCTATAGACTGGCCCGAGTCGGTAACTGCTGAACCTGGGTGACAGCCATGTGGCATTCATTGTACTATTTTATCTATTCTTATGTATCTTTGGAATTTTCTATCATAAAAAGTAAAAACCAGTGGGCTGGGGAGAGAAGCCCAGCTATGTGGGGGCAGTGGGGACACACCAGTAGTTGGGGGCAGAGAAGACGGTGACGCAGCGGCCGCCGTGCGCCACCTCGTAGCCCTCAGCCTTGACCTCGTGGCTGCGGATGATGTAGTCCAGGTGGTTCTCCTCCAGGAAGGCCTTGGTGACGTCAGGCCCAAACTGGCAGCTCACGCCCCGCTTACTGACCGAGCGCCCATTCTGGGGAGACACGGAGCTCAGGATGCCTGTTCCCCTCTTCAAGCCCCTGCCCACACCTGCTAGCCATGGCCCCTGGGGAAACTGACCTGTGGCTGTGGGTCTGACCAGAGCAGATCACACATGGGACCTGGAGAGAAAGAGCGGAATGTCAGGCCCGCTGGCCTGGGGCGCGTGCTCACAGCCCACCTCCTAGACTGGGGAGGGCTGAGCGGGGACCACCTACGGCAGAGGGGGCCCAGGACACGTAAGACAGGCTTCTGAGCTGGCCCCAGCCCTGATGACTTCCCCTCTGTCCCTGCCCAGAGCCCTCTGTGGCTCCCACGGGGTCCTAGGAACAAAGACCAAGCTCCTTACCCAGGCCTGAGGCCCTGTCAACCCCTTTAAAGCACCTCCCTGCTCATCTCCCAACCACTGGCCACCCGGCTGCCCTCCCTCCCGCCCTGCCACACTTCCTCCACATTGGGACACCCTGTGCTTGCCCGGGATGCTCTGAATGGCAAGTACCTCCTCCTTCTTCCATGTCAGCTGTAATGTGGCATCCCCAGACCACCTGTCATCACACCACCCTACCCATACCCTCCACACTTCCCACTGTGTGCACGCATGCACAGGTGTGAAGACTCTGTCCTGGTCACCAGAATGGGAACCCCAGTACATCACTCCAGGGGTCAGGAGCTAAACTCACAAATAAGTGGCTGAGGTGTGCTCTGGGCCCTGGACACTCATGCTCCCGTGCCACCATGGCCCCGCGGGGGACATGCACCAACCCAAGCTACAGTTAAGGCAACTGAGGCTCAGCCTTGCTGTCCCTGCCAACAGCACAAAGCCCATCTGGGACAGGGCTGAGATCGCAGCTGCTCAGAAGAAGCCAGGCAGCTTCTCCCCAATGGAGACACTGAGGCCTTGGGAAGGAAGGGCCTGTCACCCGGTCTGCCACTGTCACCTGAATCTGGGGGCTGCCGATTCCGCTCAATCTTCCTGATATCGTCCAGGGTGACGCCGTCTTCACTGAACAAGCCCCCGTGCATGATCTGGGATTTAGGGTGGGGACAGGTGTGTGAGGGGAGGCACCAGCCATACCCCAACCTTTCAACTCGACTCACCAGCACACCTGCCCACGTGTGGCCCCTCTGGGTGGCGGGTGGGAAAGGGGAGCCCACGGGGCCCCAGCTGTTGTCCTCACCAGCACTTTGCCATTGATGCATTGGGCCAGCGGGAGCCACTCAAACACCTCGCTGAAGAGCTCATACATCTGGGCTGTATACTTGGCCTTCACCTCACCCTCGAAGCCATAGATCTGGTTCATGTTGTCCGTTTCATGGTTGCCTGGCCAGTAGCAGGACAAAGGGAAACCTCAGCTCCCCACTGACTGGGTGCCCCAAGCCAGTGACAGTCACGCATTGGCTCTGTGGCCCCTTGCAGAAACCCGACGAGGTGCAGACACTTCTCAGTCCATGTTCTGGAGGAGCACGAGCTGAGAGGCACGCACAGCACGTGGCCACAGGCCCAGGCCTATACTGATCGCCACGGGAGTGGTTGAGGCCCGGGTTCAGTATGGCTCCAGCCCCAAACCACAGTGAGCATGTCCCTTACCCCTGCGG
Organism: Rousettus aegyptiacus; assembly: GCF_014176215.1. Classification (NCBI taxonomy): domain Eukaryota; kingdom Metazoa; phylum Chordata; class Mammalia; order Chiroptera; family Pteropodidae; genus Rousettus; species Rousettus aegyptiacus. Next base: position 43,948,981 of record NW_023416289.1, on the reverse strand, counting down.
GCCTTCAGCTCCCTGGAGGCCCTGCCATGCCTTCCAGGCTGGAAATACCAAGAGGGGAGGTCTTGACATAAGAGTCAAGCCTACTGCAGAGCACCTGGTGTGGGCTGGCCCCATGCCGTGCTTCCGTGTTCCCAACGCAACCTCCTTCCTCCTCCCAGGGCTCCCAGGGCCTGGGGCAGGCACAGAAGCTGCCCAGGACCCCATGGCCATTGAGTCTGGATTGTCCGACACCTCAGCTGGCACTTGCTCTTCAGTGCCTCCTACAAGGGCCCACAGCAGGTGCTCACCACACGCTTCCCATGTGCCAGGTGCCGCTGTGCAAGCCCCCAGCCCGGCCCGGTGCCTTCATTCCCTCTGCCCAGGTCTCCTCCCTCTCCCCACTGCACCTCTCAATAGGCCGCTGGGGGCCCTCGCTCCCAGGTGAGCCCGTCCTGCCTAAGACCACACGTATGCCGAGGAATCCAAACTCTACAGCCCCTTGGAGCTCTCTAGATGCCTCATCCATCTCACGGCCATGTGAGCTGAGCTCACCCCTGGCCCACACCCTGCTGTCCCCGTCCCCCCCCCCTCCGTGTGTCAGTGGCGGCCACAGCCCTCCAGGTGCTCCAGCCAAGCCACTGGTGGAGTACCCGCTGGGCCCCTTCTTTCTCACACCTACACCTAGCCCGGCAGCACACACTCTGAGCTCTACCTTAAAAAGAAGGCCTGAACCCACCCACACTGCTCCCACCCGGGTCGAGTGCCACCACCAGTCTCCCTGCTCCCAGCCCCTGGTCCCTTCACGACGCCGAGGCCCAAGGACTCCTGTGAAGAGCAGAGTCAGCGCCTGACTCTTCTTGGCTCAGGGCCCTTCGGTGACCAGTGCTCACCAAGCCTCACGGAGCCCGAGTGTACCCTCCCGACCTCACCAAGGCCCCGTGCGCGAGCTCTGTGGGTGCACATTTAAACACAGCTGTGCCCGCGCTTCACAGGAGACAAAGTTGGGGCTGGCAGAGGGGAAGGTGACGCCCCGCCCGGGGCCCCACATGCACCCCAGATCCTGCTACCTCCCCCTCACCTCGAAGAAGGTGAAAGTGATCTGGGTACAGGAGCTTGAAGCCGAAAAGGGTGAGGATCACTTCTACAGAGAAGGAGCCGCGGTCCACGAAGTCGCCATTAAATATCTGCGCTGCTAAGGAAAGCAAGAGGCGGGGCCGCTCCCTCCCGCTCCGCCCCCGCGGCTGTGGGCACCGCCCCCGAAGATCTGCAGTTGCTGGGCCTGGGCTTTTGCCGCTTTCTTCACTGTGTGGCTCTGGCCCAGCAGGGTGGTCTCCCACAGCCTCAGTCGGATGTACTTACGTCCCCATCCTCACCTATTTCTCAGGGAAGCTGATGGCACAGGAGACACACTAGGTGCTCAGCCTGGTGGACCAAACAGTGGCCATTTATCAAGGAAGGATCTTAACACCACCAGCAAATAAATGCTTATACAGACTATGGGCCACTTAGCACATCATACATATTAACTCCTCTCAACAATCCAATGAGGCAGGCCCTTTTATTATTATCCTTGTTTTGCAAAGGAGGAAACTGAGGCTCTGAGCGTGATGTAACCTGCAACGGTTACACGGCTGGGAAGTAGCAAAGCCAGGAGGAGCCCAGGCGTGGCCAGTGCCAGCTGCCAGTGCATATGATCCCGTAGCTCCCTGGTTCCCAGATGAAGAGAAGCTGGCCCAGAGCCTGCACTACCTGTTCTGGTCACACTGCACATGGGGACCGGCACTGGCCTGTCCGCACCCCCTCCCTCCCCCAGCCCGTAGCCTGGAGCACAGGGCCGGCCTGCGTTCTACCACGCCCAGGCTTCCCCAGGTCCAGCCTCTTTTCTCTGCTGAGGCTCTTCCCCCAAGTCCAAGTAGGGGATTGCTCTACTGAGGAAGGATACGTAGGGGTTGGTCTCTGAGGGTAAACCGTTGAGCTCAAATATGTTGAGGAGGTCATAGAACTGGCCATGGGTGTCCCCACACACTGTAATCTTCTCTGTCTGGAAGAAAAGAGGCCACCGGAGAGGGAGGGGCCCAGAGAGAGACGTGGGGAGGGGGCCGGGGGGAGGGGGGGCAAGAGGTCACAGCAGACCGAGAGAACCACACAAAGACACAGACAGGGGACACAGACAAGAAGAGGGTGGGACAGAGACCGAGAGGCCAGGAGAGGAGGGAAGTCGGGGGACAGACACGAGGTGGGGGGAGAGGGGAGACAGACCACGCCAGGTGGGCCTGTGAGTGTCTGAGCTCTGCGGCCCCACCCCACCCCACCCAGGGGGTCCGCCGCCCAGCCACCCACACGCCCCCGCAGCACGCACCTCTTTGAGCGTGGTCTCCACCAGCGTGCTCAGCTTGGAGAGGGCCTCTTTGACCTGTACCAGAATCTGATAGGCAGGGCGGGCTGTGAGTGTGACCGGCTGGGGGCTGCCCCCACCCAGGCCTGACAGGGAGATGTGGAGGAGGGGAAGAGAGGGCAGGGGAGGCCCAGACAGGTGGGTGCTGGCGGGGGCCAGAGGTGTCCCCCAAACTGTGACCTGAGTGGTCTCTGTGGCATTTAAATATCGGCGTTATTTCATGTGAAAACCTAGTCTTGGTTTCCCTTAAAATCATCAGCATCATGAGGGAACATACAAAAGCATCCAGATGTGGAACATTTTATGAAACAGCTGGCCTGGACACACCTAACGTCAGCGTCATGAGAGAGTCTCCCCAAGAGGCCCAACCGTCAAGAACCAAGAACGTTTTAGATGAAAAGAGGTGACGAGGCAAGTCATATACAGTATTTAATCCTCCAATGGATTCTGGATTATAAAGAAATCGCTAAAAAAGTATTTTTTGAAGAAAATGGTAAAATTAAAACATTCGTCTGAAAATGCAGTTAGCATTAGTTTTTACTAATTGAAGATGATCATCACGATGCCATGTGTATTCGGCAATGTTTCCAGATTTCACAGATGACCCGCGGACTGTCTGCATTAGTCAATGTTCTCATGTCAGTGCTAAATTTCTAAGGTTTGACAACTGAACTGTAGTTATGCAAAAGAGTATCTGGTTTTTAGGTGATGCAGGTTGTGATGTGCCTTATTCTCAAGTGGTTCAGAAAAAAAAAATAGAAAAAAAGTGGGAGTGTACACACACAGGCATGTATATGTAGAAAGACAAAGAATGTCAACAGCTTCAGTGAATCCCGGTGAAGAGTATGTGGATGCTAACTGTACTGTTCTTTTGACTTCTCTGTAGGTTTGACAATGTTCAAAATAAAAAGCTGGGGAAAAAATAAAGTGTTACAAAGTAGGTGATTGTCCACTTCTGGTGAGAATGTAGAAAGTTATAAAAGACTGTTACTCTCGCCCGAATGATGGGAACAAGCCAAATCCCCAACAAAATCAAATTTAAAAAGCCATTTGAGAGCTGAGGAAGCAAAGAAACCTAAATTAATACAACTGTAGATGGTGACAGGCCTTCCCTTGGGGGAGAGGCTGACTGCTTTCATCTTGGTCAGCTCGGCAGCGTGGCTGAAGGACAAGAGTCACTAAGGCTGAGTGAGGGGAAGCTGGCAGGAAGTTCGTGTGGGGTACGGGCTGGCGTGGCAGACAAAAGCCCTACAGAACCCCAACCGCAGGCCACCTCTGCCCCCACCCGCCGACTCTCAGAAGTCGAGGCCCAGGGCAGGATGGCAGAGACCTCCTGAGGCACTAAGGGTCAGGGAGACTGTGGAGCAGACAACGCCCGGGCACCCAGGCATCTGGTGATGGGCCTGGACATCAGCTCTCCCAGTTCTGGAAGCTAGAGGCTTCAGGCCATAAGGACACCACCGGCATCCCAAGCCCTGCCACAGAAGCCCAAGTCCACTCCGCACACCGCAGTTTAAACCACAGGGGACGAACTCCAGACATGCTGCCCCAACATGAGGGTCAGCCAGGCGCCCGCACCACCTGGGGCGCCAGGGCCCGGCAGCTGCTGCAGGGATTTTTATTTCTCTCAGTCGCTACTCTTCTTTCACACCAAATCTGGTGTGTAATAAGGAATTATGAGGAATGTGGAACAGACAACAGAAGCAGACCCAGAGATGACCCACATGGTAGAATTATCAGACGGAGACTTTAAAACAGCTCTGATAAATGTGTTAGAGGGTCTAGTGAAAAGGGAGACAACATGCGTGAACATACAGGGGCAGAGAGATGAAAACTGTCAAGAACCAAGTTGAAATACTAAAATACTAAAAATAAAAAAAACATAGTCTCAGAAACAAACGGTTCACAGTGCCCGGCACGCCGCCAGCTAACTACCATGAGTGACCTCCTCCCCGACCTGCTCCGCGGTCCTGCGGTCACAGGCATGCGCAGCGCCTGACAGGTGCATTACCTGGTAGGCGCATTTCCGGTGCAGTTTCTTCTGGTCCTTGTACCACTGCATGAGCTCCTTCATGAAGGTGATTGTCACTTTGCCATCCTCAAGCTTGGGCCCGCTGTACTCATCCTCGATGGCTGATGCGTGAATGGGGGAATGAGTCAGTGGTCACAGCCACTGAGGATGGGAAGGGGGTCTGGCCCCGGGGTGTGGGGCAGATGCAGTTCTGCACACTCGGATCAAGGTGGGGATGGAGCGAGGGTGGGTTCTGCCCTCACCGGGTCCTCCTGGCCCAGCCCGCTCCTCCTGCCCAGGTCTGC